>NC_090925.1:1083129572-1083730961 GCF_040938575.1 Ambystoma mexicanum
AGGGACGGATTTTGCGAATATTATAGAGGTGGTATCGGCAGGTGCGAGAGGTGAGTGAAATGTGTTGCGAGAAGTTGAGAGAGGAGTCAAAGAGAACGCCTAAGTTACGAGCTTGGGGAGAGAAAGGGAGATTGGAGGGAGGAAAGTGAATGAAAGGGGGAGGAGAGGGAGGGAGAAGAGAATTAGAGGGGAAGAAAAGGACTTCAGTTTTATCGGTGTTGAGAGAGAGAAAGCGGAAGGACATCCAGTTCTTGATAGCAGTGAGGCAGGAGGAGAGCTTAAAGTGAAGGTCAGTCGTGAAGGAGGAGAAGGAGAGAAAGAGTTGTGTATCATCCGCATAGAAATGGTGGGAGATGTCAAACGAAGAGATGACAGGCGCAATGAGCGATGTGTTGAGAGAGAAGAGGAAAGGACCAAGTACAGAGCCTTGGGGAACACCGTAAATAAGAGGGAATGAAGGAGAGGTCTGACCTCCCCATGAAACTGTGAAGGAACGGGAGGAGAGGTAAGAGGATAGCCAGTTTAGGACATGGTCTTTAAACCCGAAGGAGGAAAGAGTGTGGAGGAGGAGTGGATGATTGACAGTGTCAAAAGCTGCGGAGAGATCAAGGAGGATTGCTTGGTTTGTCGAGCAGAGAGGAGGGAGTTAAGGATAGAGGTGAGAGCAGTTTCAGTGGAATGTTTGGGACGGAAGCCAGATTGGAAGGGAGGAAGGAGAGAGGAAGTATTGACAAAGGATGAGAGTTGAGAGTAGGCAAGGAGCTCAAGAAGCTTAGAAAGGAAAGGTAGAAGAGAGATAGGTCTGTAGTTAGCAGTGATGAGTGGATCGGCAGAAGGCTTCTTTAGAATAGGAATAATCGTTGCATGTTTGAAGGCAGAGGGAAAGATTGAGGAGGATAGGCAGGAGTTGAAGAAAGTGGTGAGGTAAGGGATAAGAAGAGGGTAGATCTTGGGGAGAAGAGTGGAGGGGAGAGGTTCAGAGGAGGCAGATGTGGGGTGGGCTTTGGATAGTAGGGAGGAGACTTCAGAAGGGGAAACAGGTGAGAAGATGGACATAACGGAAGCAGGAGGAGAGGCGGGAGGAGGAGAGGGGGAGTCAGATGGGGAGTTAATTTTTTGCCAGAGGGTGAGGATTTTGGAGGAGAAGAAGTTGGCAAAGTCCAAAGGAGAAAGTTTGGAATTGGAAGAGGGATCAGGAGTAGGAGGAGAGAGAAGGCGAGAGAAAGTTTGAAAGATACAACGAGGTTGGGAGGCTTGAGACTTGAGAAGGTTGGAGTAGTAGGAGGATTTGGCCGCTGCAAAACAAGAGTTGTAAAGTGTGTGGTAGGAGAAGAGGTTTGATTAGAAAGCGAGGGAGTTTTGAGCCAGAGTCTCTCTAATCTTCTGAGAAGGCGCCACATAGAGCGTAGATGGGAAGTAAGCCAGGGTTGAGAAGGTTTCCGGGTAGGCCGGAAGAGGAAAAGAGGGTGGAGTTGGTCAAGGGCAGTGGAGATAGAAGAGGAAAGGGATGATAGGGCATCATCTGCAGAGAGTAAAGCAAAGTCTTGGAGAGATGGCAGAGAAGAAGTGCAGGTGTCAGAGAAGAGGGTAGCATCAAAGTCACGAAGGTCACGACGTGAATAGGTTGAAGGGGAGGGATTAGTAGTAGTGGAGTGGGAGAGAGGAGAAAGGGAGAATGAGAGTAGGGCATGGTCCGAGAGATAAAAAGGAAGAGAGGAGACGGGGGAAGAGGGATAGGAGGAGTTGAAGATGAGGTCCAGGGTGGAGCGAGAGGAGTGAGTAGGGGATGAAGGAAGGGGGGAGAGGAGGTAGGAATCAAGGATGGAGTAGAGGGGAGAGGATTGAGGGGGAGAAGGAAGATGAATATTAAAGTCTCCAAGTACAGAAAGGAGAGGGGGGGAAGAGATAAGCGTGAGGAGGTGATCAAGGTCTTCATAGAAGGAAGAGAGAGGGCCGGGGGGACGATAGATGACCAGGAATGAAATAGGGTGGGGAGAGGAGAAGAAATAAGGGGAATACCAACCCTTGTTCCTCTCCGCTGCAGGCACAGGTTCTATAGCACCTTTCTCTAAAAGGGTTAAAATCTCCTGCAGAAGGAGCAGATCTTGAATCCTCAAGATTGGTTCCCCGGTGGATTGTTCTGAGGTCTGACTAAAAGAAAGGCAGTAAATTATGTTACTCACCGTAGTGACTAACGTACTCTTAGTCCATAGTCCCCTTTCCTCCATACTGTATGGGCGTCCCTTCCAAGGGATGGGAGACGGAACCTTTTTCACCAGAAACAACCTTCTTCCCCTTTAAATTTAGAAGCGCGCAGGGGTGTGGCCCAGGGAGCATGCACTGCCCTGACTCCGCCCTCCGGCACCACACCTCAGTCCCCATTGACGGGTCGACGATAGATTTAACATTGCCTAATGACACCCGTATTATTAGGGGAAAGGTTGGTGGGACGTATGGAGGAAAGGGCACTATGGACTAAGAGGACGGTAGTCATTATGGCGAGTAACCTCTAATTACTCTTACGTCCCGTCCCCTTTCCTCCATAATGTATGGGCGATTACAACTGATTGTAACCCCAGGGTGGAGAGGAGACCCTCCTTAAGCAAATAGGTTCCTGAGAACTGCCTGTCCGAAAGCCGCATCAGATCTAGACCCGGCAACCAACCAGTAATGCTTGCAGAAAGCCGTGTGAGAGGCCCACGTGGCCACCCTGCTTATGACTTGCCAAGGGACATGGTGCTGGAACGCGATGGCTACTGCCTTGGCCCCGGCTGCATGGGCATGCATGTTGGCTGGGAGCGGCTCGTGCTGGCACTCATATGCTTCTTTGATGGCAGAGACCATCCAGCGGGATATGGAAGCCTTAGAGGCCCAATAGCCTGGTCTTGAGCCTCCGAAAGTGACAAACAGGGCATCTGATTTGCAGAAGCCCTTGGTCCTCTCCAAGTAGAATTTCAGGGCACGCCTGACATCCAGGCAGTGCAGCACTCTGTGTTTCGTCCTTGGGATCGGGAAAAAAGGTAGGAAGGACCATTTCCTCGTTCAAGTGGAAAGCAGAGGGGACCTTGGGCAGAAATGCAGGGTGAGTCAGCAGGACTACTTTGTCCTTGTGAAAGGTAGTACATGGTTCCAAGGCGACCAGCGCCTGGATTTCGCTGACTCTACGAGCTAAGGTGAGGCCGCCTAGTAAGGCTGTCTTGATGGTGACTAGCCCGATGTCCACAGACGCCATTGGCTAGAATGGTTTGTGCGGCAGGGCACCCAAGACTATGTTAAGGTCCCACTTGTCCGTTTATCGACGGACAGGTAGTGCCTTGCGAGCCCAGTCAGATGTTTGACGATGGGATTGGAGGAGGAGAAGATGCCTTCCTCCGAATTCCTGTAAGCGCCAATGGCTGTGAGATGTGGGGCTGGTGTCCATCTGCACGCCTGAGAGGGTGAGGTGCGCCGAGAAGCAGAGCACGTCGTCCAAGGTGGAAGCCAGGGGATCGATTCCTGTGGAATCTGCCCAGTGGCAGAATCTGGTCCATTTGCTTTTGTACTGGGCCCTGCTAGTCTTGCTCCTGGAGCTCTGTATGACCTTCAGATTGGCCTGTGAGAGGCTAAGGTGCCGAAGCGTTACCTGCTCAGGTTGCACGCTGTGAGGGCTAGTTTCCCTGGCTCCGGGTGGATGACCCCTGCCTCCCCGCTGCACGAGAAGATGTGCTGGGCCTGTCGGGAGGTAAATCGTGGGCACTTCACAGAGACTGAGGAGCTCCGAAAACTATGGCCTGGCGGGCCACCATGGAGCTATTAGAATGATGAAGAGTTGGCGAGACTCCTTGATCTTGCAAATTACCCTGTGAATCAGAGGCGTGGGCGGAAAGGCGTAGGCCTTCATTCCGGTCCACTGGAGGTGAAATGCATCTCCCAGAGAGCCGGGCCCTGACCTTGCCAGGATGCGAACTGGGGACACTTCTTTTTGTGCCAGGTTGCAAAGAGATACACCTGGGGGTGACCCCACCTGTCAAAGATCTCCTGAATAACAAGGTTGTTTAGCTGGCACTCGTAATTGTCAGCTCCCAGCCTGCTGAGCCGGTCCGCTTCCAGGTTGGAGGTCGACTGTCGTGAGGTAAATGTCGTTTTCCAGGGCCCACTCCCATATGCTAACCGCCAGTCTGCACAGAAGAGGGGATCTGGTGCCACCCTGCTTGCTGACGTAATACATGCTGGTCGAGTTGTCCGTCTGGGTGACAACAGCCTTGCCCCCGAGTAGTGGTAGGAAGGCCCTGAGTACCAGCCAGATGGCGTTCAGCTCCAGCCAACTGATGTGGTATTCCTGCTCTTGTCAAGTTCAGGTGCGGTGGACCGAGAGATCGTCCAGGGTGGCTCCCCAGCCCTCGAGTGAGGAATCCGTGGCGACGGTGGCCTGCGGAGTGGGTGGACGGAAGGGCATGTCCATCCATAGATTGTAGTCTCTGGACCACCAAGTAAGGTCCGGGTGGAGAGATGGAGGAACATTGACCAGCTCGGATTGAGAGCCCCGCTCCTGTTTCCATGAAGCCGCAAAGTGCAGCTGAATCCTCCTAATACGTAGTCTTGTCTGCGGGACGGCTAATAAGACCGCTGCCATTAGACCCAGGAGATGTTGGCACCGCCATGCCGAGGTCACTTCTCTGCTGAGTAAGTGGGTGGTTGCCCTCTTGATAGCCGAGATCTTGTCCTCCGAAGGGAATACCTTCTGGGAGCCAGTGTCCCAGATAAGGCCCAAATACTGCGTGGGTTGCAGCTGCGACTTCTTGAGGTTGAGCGAAAAGCCCAGATCGTGCAGAGTGTTCATGGGGGCATGGGAACAGTGGTGAACCGCTTCCGGTGATGTAGCCCTGACGAGCCAGTCGTCGAGGTATGGGTTAATGTGGAGGCCCTGCGTGCTGAGGAGGGCCGCCACTGCATTCATGAGTCTGGTGAAGACCCTGGGGGCCGAGTTGAGGCCAAACGGAAGGACCATGTATTGAAAATGATAGCCCATGATCCTGAACCGGAGGAAAGAGTGATGGGGCTGCTAAATCAGGACATGTAGGTACGCGTCCTTCAGGTCCAGGGAGCACATCCAGTCTCCCTTGTCCAATGTCTGGCATAACCATCATGAATTTTTGCAGGGGTAAGGAGAGGTTGAGGGTGGAAAGATCCAGCACAAATCTCAGGCCTGCCTGGTTCTTCTTCTGAATGGCAAAAATCCTGGAGTAAAAGCCAAAGCCTCGCTGGGAGGCTAGGACTTCCTCCACTGCCTGACTCTCCACGAGCGCCCGGATCTCCGCCAAAAAGAGTTGTTGTCCCAAACCGTGGGAGTGGAGGGAAGAAGGGAGAGGCTGGGATAGGGAGGCAGTACCCCGTGGATACTACAGAGAGGATACAGGGGGTCCACGAACTTCTGGTGCCAGAAATGTGCGTGGACCCGAAGGGGCGTGTCATGCCTTCTTTCCCTCTGAGGCTGTCGTGGAGGAGGGGGTCTGGAAAAATCCCTTACCCCCCAAACCCTTTTTATTGCGTGCACCGGTTGTGAGACGGCGAGCGGTCTGGCTGCCTGGATCTATGTTCCTGGAAGCCACAGAAACCTATGTACGTACGACCCCTCTCAGAGCGCTGCTGAGATTGGGTGTATGATTTGGGCGTGGTCTATGTAAGGATGGACAAAGACTTAGACGTTTGTGAGCTGTTTTTCTTTTTGTC
The DNA here is from genome assembly GCF_040938575.1 of Ambystoma mexicanum. Lineage (NCBI taxonomy): Eukaryota > Metazoa > Chordata > Amphibia > Caudata > Ambystomatidae > Ambystoma > Ambystoma mexicanum. Next base: position 1,083,135,282 of record NC_090925.1, read on the forward strand.
CAGCTCTTTGTCTGTGGAGGAGTGGAACAGGTCCCCACCCTCCTCGAACAGTAGATCTAATACATGTTCCTGGACGTCTGATTTGAATTTTGTTGCCTGAGGCAGGCTGTCCTTCTCATGTCCATGGCAATGCAGATGGCAAGGCCAGGTGTCAATATGGGCTACTGTGGATTCCATGAGATCGTGTGTCACCAGCTTATCCTTGGCTAGCCCCGCCTTAAAACGTGATTGGCTCAGGGCAGGGAGTTCCGGAAGGAAGTCTGCAATTTCCCCCCATAATCTTTGGTTGGCGGCAGCCAGCATGGCATCTGCGTTGGCCTGACGAAGATGCAAGGATGCGTTGGAATAGAGTTTCTTGCCATACGCCTCCAAGATCTTCTCCTTGCCTAGCAGCGCCGCAGAGGCGGCGGCTGAGGACAACTGAGGCTTGGAGTAAAGTGATGCCGCAGCGATCACAGAGGAGTGCGGCTGAGGATGGGCCGAGAGCAAGAGTGTATCCCCTCCATCTGTCTGTACTTGGCGTCCAGGCGTCGATTGACCGGCTGGGCTGAGTGGAGCTTGAGCCAACCCTTCTTGGCCAGGGAGACTACATCGGTTTGCATAGGAATCCCTGTTTTGATAGAGGGGCATCGTGTGAGGACTTCGGCCAGGACCCCCTCTGCCGGCTGCTCGACATCGGGCTGGGGCAGGCCCAGATACTCTGCCAGCCCAGCAAGACGTTAGTAGAAGGCCATGGATGAGGATGGCGTGTCAGGATCCTCCTCCTCATCCGTATCCTGTGGAGGAGTAGTTGGCGCTGCTAGCATTGCGGGAAGGACTTCCTTGATGGCGTCTTTGATGATAACCCCCATCCCAGGGGACTTCATGAGGCTGAGGAACTTCCCGAAGAGGATGTCTTCACTGGCCGAGGAGGTGGCAGGGGGTGCTGACAGGGTAGCAGGGAGCTGCTACAGACGCTACATACCCTGTCCATATAGACGCAAAGGAAAGCTGCCCTGCGCAAATAAGGGGTAGACTGTAGGCCACATACCTACCTGGTTGAGGCCAGTCCCACCTGGACACTCGTTCTCTGCCGATTTCCTGGAATGGCGTCATACGGGTGCCTCTGTCTGGTGCGGCGGCCATTTTGTGGAGCTGCCTGCCATGTGCCTGCGACGTGTTGCTCAGCCAGCTTGGCCCGGCCTCATCCAAGACACTCTCGTGTGGATTACGAGGCCTACCCTGCTCCTTGGGCCTAGGCCCGGTAGGTATGACACCCTCGACCCGGGGGTCGGTAGAGCTGCATTTAAGCGCCCCCTCGGACGTATTGCCGGTATTAGGGCTTAGCCCCTTGGACATGGTGCCGGTGCAAGGGCGGAGGCCCTCAGGTGAAGACCCGGTAAAAGAACCTTACAATCCCTCAACAATGCCACCGGGAGGATCTGAGGATCCCTCAGCCCGGAGGCCGGTAGCTGCAGCAGCCTTGGTGCAGGTGCTGGTAGAAGGACCTGACGGGTCCCTCCTGCGCGGGAGAGTCCCTGCGAAGGAGTCTCCTTTGCGGGGAGCGATGGAGAATATTGGCCCTACCTTGGGCCTGGTCTGATGTTTCACGAAGTTCTTGAGGCGACTTCTGGAAGAGCTCCCTCCACCTGGCTTTGTCTATTCTTCAGCACTTTTGAGGACAGCGAGTCACACGCTGAACAAGCTTGGCCTGGGCCAAGGCAACGCAGGCAGAGGGCGTGGGGGTCTGAAGTTGGGAATAGCCGTTGCAGGCTGGACACCTGCTGAACCCTGTAGAAGTCGACATGCACCGGGGAGGAGCGTGACGCCTGAGGACAGAGTGCCTGAATGACAAAAAGACAAAAAAGAAGACAAAGAGAAGAAGTATCCGCGTGTGGAATTACATGGCCGAAGCCAAACCCAGGAGCTTTGATGAATTCGGCCCGTTCCCGTTGACACGGAAAAGGGGACAGGGGTGTGGTGCCGGAGGGCAGAGTAAGTGCAGCGCATGCTCCCTGGGCCACACCCCAACGCGCCTCTAAATTTAAAATGGAAGAATGTTTTTTCTGGTGAAAAAGGTTCCGTCTCACGTCCCTTGGAAGGGACGCCGTACAGTATAGAGGAAAGGGGACGGGACGTAAGGGTACAGTGGGCTACGGTTTCCAAGGCCCAAGCATCCGAAGTAATTGCTCGCCCTTCCTTTAGATGCTGAGACAGTCTGACCCCCCACTGGTTAACTGTGACTCAAGACCTCGGAGGTTTTGAGGTGGCTGATGCAGCAACAGATGGTAAAGAAGCCCCTGCTTGAGCTGGCTTTGAACCATGTCCTCGTCCACCACAAGGAAATCTTCTTTGGTCCATTTGACTGGCCATTCCTCTTGCCCTTCCAACTGATGAGTAGTAGCGAAAAGATGTACTCCTCCAAGGTTGGCAACTAGGTCGAAAAGTCTGAGGTTGCCTAATAGCGGCGTCTAAAGATTTGGCTGCCACCTTCAAGGTCTCCAACACTCTCTTCGGCCTTATTGCCAAAAAGGTGAGACCCATCAAAGGGCATGTTGAGAAGTCTGGACTGCATATCAGGTGCAAAACAAGACTTCCGCAACCACGCAAACTTGGCCATAACGGTGTTGGTAGTCATGGCTCTGCTGATAGTATCAGCAGAATCCAAACCAGACTGAAGAGACTCGCACATGGCTTCTTCACCGTCTACAACTATGGCTAAGAACCTGTCTCTAAACCCCTCCCCCCCATGAATGTGCTCTGCCGCCATGGAAATGCAGTCCCATAGCGCAAACGTACATTTTGCAAGGGCACATGTGGAGTTAGCAGATTTGTTAGTGCGATACACTCTGCGGAAAATACCTTCCTTGCCCATCCATCTACTCCTTTGTCGTCCCTATCTGGAGGGATGGAAGGGTAAGCCGCTTGCTCAGATCTTGCAGTAGCTGCCTGCACCACCAGACTTTCTGGAGTGGGGTGTTTCAACAGGTAGTCTGGGTCACTACTGGAAGGGCAGTACTTCTTGGTCAAGTTCTTATTTACAGCCGGTGTTTCCCAATTCATCGCAACTCTTTTCTGCAAACTAACATGAAATGGTAATATGGGATCTGACAGAGGACCCTTAACTAAGATGCCTGTTAGATCATCTTGTCGAATGGCAATGGAGGTCTACTCCACCTAATGTAGTCCACTTACGACATGGGATGCCTGTAATATGCCTCTGCATGCTCCCCAGCCTCTGGTCTCTCAAACTCCAACAGGTGAGGTATCCGACCCACTTGCCTTCTATAGTGTAGTATTTAATTGTGTAGCATTTCATCCTCCACTCAACCACATTTATGTTTCATATTCCATCTCTGCAATATGGAATATGACTGGAGACTGGAATATGGAACAGAAGTGGAAAGATGCTTAGGTGGAGTATAGAACATAGAATGCTCTAGCAAAGATGCACTTATGTTCAGTTGCTCTTTGGATGTGGAAGTGGCCAGTGGGCTAATCCTTATACTTAAATACATTTCTTTACTTCAACAAACCGTGTTGAGAGAATACTTCAGTGGCAACGAGGGTGGGATTCCCACGAACGGCAGCCCACTGAGTAGCCGTTCAATTACAAAGTCTTCAACTTCGTGAACCACGCATCGGAATAATTGTGGGCATATTTGATAGTGACTGCACTACAGTGGCAGGAGACGGGCTTGAGAAGAGATGAAGTGTCATCCTACAAAACCACAACGCGGAAGTCATCTCAAGTAACCTCATAGGTGAGCCGTGAAACAACAGTGTCTCCGGATGAAAGTAAGTCACGCGCAGTTAAATGCAAGGCTGGAAAATAAGTTGCGCACGTTCAAAGGCAGAAGTGTCATTTTACAAAGCCGCAACGTAGACATCAGCCCATTGGACTTTGTAAGCAAAGCGTAAGAACATGAGAGCCTGTATGTAATGCTAAGCTAGGAAACAGGTCGCGTGTATTCCACTTCAAGGATCTAGTACTGGCAGCATCATATAACTTTATTATGGACAACAAAGCACTGCGTTGTGATAATATATTTGCCCCCACCTTTTAAAAGCAGCATTACTCACTAGAGCGAGATATTGCCTCTTTTGGATTCTATCAAGGTTCCAGATCTACACTCCGGCAATGACGCAACGTGTATGTTAGAGGAAATAACCCTCCGACGTCAGGAAACGTGCAGCCATTTTGGTTTTCGTGGTAACTGATAATGCAACTTTAAACGCTGCGTTCATAAACGAAGACATTTCATTGTTACATGAAGGCATTGCAAGTTTAAAAGTGACTCGTACAAATGAAATTGCTGGCTCCATTACGCTACCACAATAGTAAAGCTCATCTAAGTGTAAAGCAACAAGTGATCTCAGACCTGAAATGTATTAACCACAGATATTTGTAAGAAACAAATTATCTTTCACAAGTTCTAACAAACCACCAGTTGTTCAAGTACATCACCAGTAATGCATCAGTATAAAGAACATTGACCTTTGTTATAGCGCATTTAACAATTTAAGAAGCCTGAAGAAGTGTATTATCAAGTGAAAACAAGCTCAATAAATGTATCATCTACCATGCAAGGCATACCGCAGCCAAACTATTTTCTAGATACAAAGAGTGAACCAATAGTGTCCTGGAAGTGATGGAAAAAACGTTTTGATCATTACGTGTGTTTGCGGCTCATGGTCTGAATTTTTCTAGTGAACAGAAAAAGTGCTTACTCATGCACTGCCTAGGAAATTACCGGCAAGAACAGTTTGAGAATCACACCTCTTGTCCTGCTCTGAGACTAATCTTCATCTTTCCTCTACTCATCTAGCATCCCCCTTCTTATCAATGCTGGACTCTCACTTTCCCCACTTCCCACTCCTACTCATACCTCTGGGTCTACCCTCAACTTGATCTTCACCTCATCGTTTACTGCCTCCTCCATATCTACTCTCCCAGTCTACCTTTCAGATCACACCCTAATCTCAGCTTGCTTGCTCCCGCCAACTCCCTCTACCACCTCCTCCCTCTCCTCCACTAAGACTTTCTACAGGGGTGATCAAGCAATTTTAACTCCTCGCTCTTCCATGATACCTGCATACACTCTCTACAATCTCTCACACACTTCTCCATCACTGCACCTGAAGCTGCGTCCACACTCTTCATGTCTCACACCTAGCCTTGATCAACTTTACCCTCTTTCTTCCTTTCGGCCTCGCAAACCTGCCCAACCCTGGCTCTCCCCTCATCGCGCAAACACCGTTCTCCTACTAACCACACAACCTATTCCTCTTATCACGTCCTATACGACAACTGTATTAAGGCTGCCAAACGTACCCACTTCTCGGACCTTCTTCACAGTCAATCCTCTTATCCACAACGTCTCTTCCAAACCCTAACTCGACTTCTATCTCCTCACACACTGGACCCGTCCAGCAACTCATCCCTATCAGCATCTGACCTTGACAATTTATTCTCTTCCAAAGTGCACTCCCTACGCCAGGACATACTATCTTCACATTCCTTTAACTCCTCCCCCTTATCCCTCCAGTACTGACTTTACCTTTCCTCCCATAACGGACTCTGAGATGGCCCTCCTCCTGGCCAAAGCTCACCCTACAGCAGCCCCCACCGACCCCATCCCCTCTTCACTTATCCCCAAAGTCTTCCCACCTCTAGTAAACTTTCTCACTGCCTGTTCTGTTCTTTAGTCTTCCCCGCTCATGCCTTGCTCCTCTTAAATATAGTTATCATTCTTCAATTCGCTCACTCAGTCTTCTCTCCTAATATGACCCAATTTCTCCTTCCCTGGCCTCTCTTGGCTGGTTGCCCTTCTATTCTCAACTTAAATATACATTTCTCTGTCTTGTGTTCAAATGTCTCTATGGCCTCCTCCTAATTACCTTGCATCTCTCGTTTCTTTTTACTCTCCATCTCGCTCCCTCTGCTCTACTAATTTTTTTAGACTCAATGTCCCACGTCCCCCTTGTGCCCAATCCCCTTTTCGCTCATTCCAGCTCCTAGCCCCTCTTACTGGAACATGCTTCCCCTGTCTCTTCGCTCCATTACTTTCTATCCTCTGTTCCGTTCCTCTCTAAAAACCCACCTGCTACAGTCCTTTAATTGATTTAATCTGCTCTAAACACGGATTCATTTACTTTTATGAATGCAAATTGATTGTTAAGGTTTATAACACTAATTGACAGTTTACTCCCAGGAATGCTAATTGATTGTTACTATTTATGAACGCAGTTTGAATGTTACTGTTTATGAACGCTGATTTGCATTCTGATTCATTATATTGTTGACTGTCCTATGTAAAGCCCTTTGGACAAAGGCGCTAAATAAAATACAATAAATACAAATAAATACAAATGTATTAAAATGTTAGCCTTGCATTATGGACAATCTGCGAGTATTCTTGAAAGATATCATTTTGGGAAGCGTAAACAAGAAGCTGGTGAGACAGAAGAACAATTAATTACAGATCTACATGGATTAGCTACTTCATGTGAGTTTGGCAATAATTTAGATGAGCTTCTTCAAGATCAATTTATGCTGGAATGCAGTAATAGTAAAGTAAGTGAAGCACTCTGGTCTTAAGGAAATCCATCCTTAGATGAAGTTCTCAGAGTTGCAGAGGAGGTGGAACACACCAAAAAACGAACTTGAAAAAAAAGAGTGGAATGTGAGAATAAAAAAGAAGAGCTATCACAAGTACCAGAAGTTTTAGCAGTTCAAGGAAAGGGGGAAAACACAAAGGAAACTATTCACCAGGAAAGATCCAGCATATGTGAAGAAGAAAGGTCTAGGTTTAAGGAGCGAATGGAAACCAGTGACAGATGGAGAGGATACAGATGTGATGGTATACATCATCTAGCTAGTAGTGAAAAGTGTCCTGGCATCAAAGAGTTGTATAAGAGATTTAATAAAAAAAAGCCATATTACCAACTGCTGCAGAACGAAGATGGATAACATAGAATGCATTGATGAACTTTGTGAGGAACTAGAAAAATGTACATTTCTGTAGACGACTCACTACTCAACACAGTTGATGACGCAGATATTGAAAAATCCATGGCAGTGATAGAAATAAATAAAATTAGAAGGGCAATTGACACTGTTGCGAAGTACACGTTACTACCCAAAGTTCTTTTTGACAAAGATTTCAAGATAAATACCACATTAAAAGAAGTTGATATCAGACCCGTTGCATATGGAGGTAAATAATTGGAAGGGTAGTTACAGAACTGCAAAAGGTAAAATGTATTTCTCGAAAAAGGGAATGCAAACACTTTTGGGCTGGTCCCATGAAAGGAGACTGGAAATAAACTGGATCCAAATGCAGAGGACGTAGTATATGCGGCGGTCCAAGAAACATCGTCAGAACTCTTCCGACAACACTCAGTGTTTAGGGAGGAACTTGGGGCTTTAAAGAATTTTAGACACAGAATTTGATTGAGACATGATGCAATTCCTGTGGTGAAAAAACTGAGGCCGGTTCCTTTTGCGATAAAATCAGCTGTGAAAGAACTTGAGAGAATAAAAGCACAGGGTATAATTGAAAGAGTGGAATCATGTGAATGGGTTTCACCTTTGATAATAGCGAACAAACCCAATGGGAAACTAAGGTTGTGTATAGATCTCAGATGTGTGGACAAATGTGCGATTCCTGACAGACATCCCTGAACTAACATAGCTGAAATGCTAGGAACAATTAAAGAAGCAAAAATAAGTTACTTCGACTTGAAATCTGCACACCAGATAATTTTGCATCACTGCTTTCATTACCACACAGGGTTTATTTTGTTGTAGAAGGATGCCGTTTGATCTCATATCTGCAGCAGCTGTGTTCCAGCGCATAATATATCAGTTATTCCATCACATGCAAGGAGTACTTTGTTTCCAAGATGACGTTTTAGTTTATGGAAAGGGCCAAAAAGATCTTGCCATTAGCGTTCATAAAGGATTTAGATATTTTTAAAGAAGCTAGTCTTACACTAATTAAGGACACATGTAAATTTAACAGATCCAGTATACAATATTTAGGACATGAGATTTCTAATAAAGGTATTAGACCTAAAGAGGAGTTCGTTAACACCATTCTCAATTTTCCCAGCGCTGATAGTAAAGAAAAATGTATCTCGTTTTTGGGTATGGCCGAATATTAAACCAATTCTATTCCCAACTTGGCAAGTAAAACTTTTCATATGAGAAAACTGGTAAAGAAAAATGTGAAGTTTGACTGGAGTGATCAGTGTGGACAGATGTGATTGCAACCAGAAATGCGACTTTCCACGAGAGGAACTTCAAGGATGCTGTCGACATTGGCTCAAACTGTGGTTTAATGAGAGCAGAGAGAACCACATTGAGACTCCATAGTCTCATAGCGCAGACCTCTTCTCCGGGGGAAATGTCTGAAAAAGTCCGTTTAGAAAATGCTTAACCAATCTGTCACTAAACAAAGGAGTAGCATGGTGCGGTCTTGTGAATCTGGAAATGGAGGCCCAATGCACTTTGAATGAGGACAAAGCAGGCCCCCAGCGCGAGCTGCAGTAGGTAAGGGAGAATCTGGCCCGGAGAAACTTCCAACGGTTGCACGTCCGGTTGCTCCTCACACCAGGCACAGAACATCACCCATTTTCTCCTGTAAGCGATATTAGTAGAAGGCGCCCTTGCCGCCTCCAGGATCCGACGACACTCCTGCGAGATACCTAGGTGTCCAAACTCGGAGTGGTTAGGAGCCATGCTGACAGGCTGAGAGATGCCAGATCGTGATGCCACACTCTTCCGTCGTCCTGCGAAAGCAGATCCTGTTCTGCTCCCAGACGAAGAGGCTCTTTCACTGCGAGATGAAGGAGATCTGAGAACCACGTCTGCCTGGGCCAGAATGGGGCGACCAAGATCACTTTGCACGGGTACATGCGCACCAACTGGATTGTTCGTTGAATCCACGGAAACAGAGGAAATGCATATGCAAATAGGCCCGTCCACGAGAACGCGAAACCCCATAACTCTGGATGAGGCATTCTGCTGGCAAATAACAGGCACTGTCTTTCTCCTAATAACCAATCACTGGTCTATGGGTCATAGTGCCCCCAGCCAATGACTGCCCTCTACCTAAGCCCCTCCTCTGGCAGCCATCTTCGGATTTGGTAGCACGTAAAGTGACAGTAGGACCAAGTGAAGAGCCGCAGAGAGGTAGGAGGGAGGGTTCGCATGTGAATCCATGCCAGACCCATGCTGGAGAACAACAGTTACAGGTAAGTAACTTGTTCCTTCTCCAGCATGGGGTCTGGCATGGATTCACATGCTCATGAATACAAGAATACATAGCAGTACACACATACACAACCACGGGAGGTTGCAAGGCTCAACATTAAGCATTTGATCAACTCAACATTAAGCATCTCTTACCTCCTCACCAGGCCCACCTTCAGGCGAACAGGTTGCGCAGCACTGCTTGGCCGACTCTGGACTCCTCCCTGGAATCCCGGTCAACGCTGTAGAATCTTGTGAAGGTGTGCGTCGAACTCCACGTAGCAGCCCTGCAGATGTCCAGCGGGGGCCCACCAGATAGGAACGTCGTGGTAGCAGCATTCGCTCTGGTCGAATGGGCTATCGGACAGCCGGGAAACGGTCGGTTTGCCAACCAGTGAGTGCATGATGCAGCCGGAGAGCCATCTGGAAATGGAAGCCTTCGAGAGGGCCTTCCCTTGGTTCACAGGTCCAAAGTTCACAAACAGCTGTGATGTCTTCCGAAAACTCTTTGTGCGGTCCACGTAGCACTTCAGCACTCTAGCTACATCCAGCGAGTGCAAAGTCCTCTCGGCCGGCGATGAAGGCGACGGGAAGAAAACAGGTAACACCAACGGCTCGTTGAGATGGAAGTCCGACGGCACCTTGGGCATGAAGGAGGGGTGCGTCCTCAGCACCACCCTCGTCTCGTGGAAAGTCAGGTATGGGAGCTTGCAGGAGAGGGGCCTCGTCGTGCGGAGGTGATGGCCACAAGAAACGCTGTTTTCCACGACAGGAACTTCAACGATGCCGAATGAAGAGACTCAAATGGCGGGCCCATGAGCCTGGTCAGCAACACATTGAGCTCCCACTCCGGGGCCTTCACCGGCGGAAAAGATCGGAACAGTCCCTTCATGAACTCCTTCACCAGGCGATGGCACCACAGGAATGAGTGTCCCGGAGTTCTGGTGTAGCGGGGGATAGCCGCCAGATGGATCTTGATGGAGGCATGGGCCAGCCCCGCCCTGGCCAGCGATAGCAAGTACGGCAGCACTTGAAGGGCCGTAATCCGCAGAGGGTTAATCTTCTGTGCTCGGCACCAGACAGAAAACCTCTTCCATTTGTGTCTGTAGTACTTGAGAGTTGAGGACGCCCTGGCCTTTGCAAGCACTTCCTTGCAGTCCGCTGGGATATCGTACCCTCCAAACTTTAGTGCTGCAGGAGCCAGGCCTGCAAGTTCAGCGACCTCGGGTCGTGGTGGAGGGTGCCGCCCCCTTCTCTGGAGAGGAGATCCACCTCCGTCAGCAGTTTGACTGGGAGGGACGCTGACATGTCCAGAAGGTCCGGGAACCAGATCTGTCTCGGCCACTAAGGTGCGACGAGGATCTTCCTGCACCGGGACCGTCTGAGTTGGTTGAGTCGCAGCAGCAAAGGTGGGAACGCATAGAGGAACAGGCCATCCGAGGGGAATGAGAAGGCATCGCCCATGCTCCCAGGCTGGGGAAACCTGGTGGCGAACCTCCGGCACTTGGTGTTCGTCACCGTCGCAAATCGGTCGATCGGGGAAATGCCCCATCGTTGGAATAGCAGATCAACTTGACCTTGTCACAGCACACACTTGTGGCACGAGCGCAGGTCCCTGCTGAGTGAGTCGGCGATGGTGTTCTTTATTCCTGCCACGTGGAAGTGTACCAGAAACATCACTTGAGCGACGGCCCAGTGCTACAGATCCTGGGCCTCCTTGGATAGGGCAGGGATCTGGTGCCTCCCTGCTTCCGGATGTAGAACATCGTGGTGGTGTTGTCAGTGAAGATCCTCACCACCTTGCCCTTGAGGGACGGGAGAAACGACCTGAGGGCCCAAAACACGACACGGAGCTCCAGGACGTTGATGTTTAGTGACCTCTCCTCCGGGAGCCAAAGGCCTCTCGCATGGAGATCTCTGGTGTGCACTCCCCATCCCTCCAGGGAGGCATCCGTCGTCACCATCTCCTGATGTGCCGGGGTCTGGAAGTCCATATGTGTGTGGGTGCCCCACCACCGGATCGCTTGGCGGAAGGTCTCGTTGAGCGAGATCCTTTCTTCGAAGCTGCCCATCGCTTGCATCCAACAGGCGTCGAGGAACTCTTGCAGTGGACGCATCCGCAGCCTGCACAGGCGTACGAGGTAGATGCACGAGGACATCATGCCAAGAAGGGACTTGATGGACCTCACCCTGGCCACGTCCATGGTCGACAGCCGTTGCACTTTGCCCAGGATGGCCTTCTTCCTTTCCTCCAACGGCGAGGCCAACTGCGCCACTGTGTCGAGCTTGGCTCCCAGAAACAGTGCGACTTGCAACGCCACCAAGTGGGACTTCGCGAAGTTGATCGAGAATCACAGATCTGTGAGCAGCTGGACGGTCTTCACTGGGTGCTCGACGGTGAGTTCTCTTGTCCTTGCTCGGATGAGCCAATCGTCCAGGTAGGGGTAGACGTGGATCCCCTGCATGCGCAGCCGCGCCGCCACTGGTGCTAGGCACTAGGTGAATACCCTGGGTGCCGACTTCAATCCGAAGGGAAGAGCCTTGAACTGGTAGTGCCGTCCTTGGACTATGAATCTGAGAAATTTTCGATGTCCTTTTAGAATGGGAATGTGGAAGTAAGCATCCTCCAAGTCCAGCGACGATAGGAAGTTGCCCTCCTCCAGCTGTCCCAGCACGTGCTGGAGAGTGACCATCCGGAACTTCGGGGACTTGATGTACTTGTTTAAACGACGAAGGTCCAGGATGGGTCGCCAGCCGCTGGTCTTCTTTCTTACGAGGAAGTATCGTGAGTAAACTCTGGAGCACCGGAGCCTCTTTGGGAAGAGCTCGATGGCTCCTTTCTTCAGCATCGCCCTTACTTTCAGCAGCAGTTGAGGGACATGGTTTTCCTTCCTGGCCATGGGTGGAATGCAGGGGCACTTCTTTAGAAACTCGAGAGTGTGCCCGCGGGCCAGGGCATCCAGCACCCAACGGTCGGCGATCGACTCCCACACGCTGACGAACTTCGCCAGCCGGCCTCTCACCAGGGTGCTCAGGTGGGGGCACGACATCACGGCCGGTTCAGTCCTGCTTGGTAGTGGCCTTGCCTCCTTGGCCTCCTTAGACTCCTGGACGACGAGATCCTCCTGATTTGCGGCGTCCTCTGTAAGCCTCCAGCGACGAGGAGTGGGCCGCCTGGCGGTACGTCGAGGAGCCACCGCCAAATCCTTTGGAGGCACCTTACTTGCCTCCGGAGTTCCGAAAGGGCGGCCGTCGCTGCTGTAAAACTCCCAAGGCCCGTGCCGGCCTTGATGGCCTGCAGCGACTCGTCCACTGCCTTGCCAAACAGGTTGTTTCCATCAAAAGGCATGTCCAAAACTCTGGTCTGCAAGTCCTGGCGGAAATCGGTTGCCTTGAGCCAACCACGCTGGCGAAGGCAAACATTGTTGCCCATCTGGCGGAAGCCAGTGTCAGCAATGTCCGTGGCCACCGTTATGGCGTGGTCCGACGCCACCTCGCCTTCCTGCAGGATCTCCTGGGCCTCAGCCCTCTTGTCCTCCGGGAGGAAGTCCAGCAGAGGAGCGATCTTAAACCACAGCTCCCTGTCATAGCGGGCCACAATCGCGAGGGTGTTGGGCGCTTTAATCGTCGTCGCCGACGACGAGATGACCCGTCCCATGGCAACCAATTTCTTCCCTTCGCCGTCCGGCGGTGAGGTGGAAGTTGAAACCGTTGGCCCCGCTGCTTTCTTCTTGGCCACTGCTGAGACGACCGAATTTGGGATCGGCTGCTCCATGAGGCACATGGGGGCGGAATCCGGCACTTCTTGTATCGGTCTCGCTTGGACCCCTGGATCGTGGACGGGTTCTTCAGGAGCTCCAGCCCCTCGTCCCAGATGTCGTTAAGTAACAGGACCGTCTTCCTCTTGGCCTCACGCCGTTGATAGAGGAAACCTTCCTTCTGTTCTACAGGGCAGAGCTGGAAGAGCTCAGATTCCCTGGCGGTCATGGCGTGGAAGGAGCCAATTTCGTCAGGCGGAGAGGCCCGAGGAGGTGGTGATGGGAGGCCCATCCCGTCGTCATCCGTCCCCGTCGTGGCCGTCTCTGTTCCCGTCATCCCTCGGGACCAGGGAAGGAGAAGAAGGCTGTGAAGGCTGCGCCGACTGGAAGGGCGGTGGGGGATGAGTTCTCCTCCGCTTGCTTGGAGGGCTTCCCGACTGTCCAGGCTTCGCTGGGTCGTCCTTTGGAGGTAAGGGCAACCTTGTCCTTATCTCTGTACACAAGGTCTGGATCGCCATCAGGATTGCTCCCAAGTTGTCCTGTGGCCCAGGTACCGGTTACGACACGCGCGACGTTTGGGGAGTGGAATTCTCCATCTCCACAGGAACCTCGTCGGCGCCACTATCGCTTTCTTCGTCCACCTCATCGGGTTCCCTCCCGTGGGACCGGACTTCCTCAAACCTTTTGTCCAGGATCTTCACGACTTCAGCCAGCTCCTCTACAGAGGCTGTATCCGTGCTCGTGATGTCCACCGGCCCCCCCCGCTTTTTCCACTGGGGTTCTCACGGGGGTCTTATCGATGGGTTGAAAAGAGGATTCCCTCAGCGGTGGCAGGGAAACTGGGCCCCAAGGTCGTCTCCACTGGGGTAGCCTCCACAGGCTTCGCCATGGCCGCCACAACTCCCTCGATAGAGGCCTTAGCCCGGTGAATCAAGGCCTTCACGACTTTAGACACGCCTGAGGCCTTCACCTTGGGGGGGGGGGTCGCCAACTCGCTCCCCCTCAGCTGTCTCCGTCGGGATCGACCATGACTTATCCCTAAGTTTACCCGGGTTCTCTGACTTTCTTTTCCCTGAGCCAGAGCATTGGCTCGTGGTTGATGGCGTCGGTGTAAGTGCGCCCTGCCTGGTAGCTGAGGAGCCCGACCGTTCGGCGCTCCCGGTTCCCGCGGACTCGTGGTGCTTTGCCTTTTGTTGGGCCCCTGTCGCCGGGGCGCCCTCAAAGGTCTTAGGAGACCGCTCAGACCTTTTCTTCTCACCTGCTGCTGGGCTCTTCCCCTCCAGCCGGTTGGTGAGGCGGATACGCCGATCCTTCATGGTCCGCTCCGACATGTTCTGGCAAAACGCACAGTCCTTCTCCACGTGCGTTTTGTCTTCGTGAAGGCAGTAGAGGCATCTAGAATGCTCGTCCTCCTTGAAGACATTCTGCAATCCACATCCAGGGCAGCTCCTGAACAGCTTGGATCCGGGCGTTGTGCTCCCTTTGTCCAGGGCCATGTGCACGCGGGGTAGGCCTCAAAGATCTTTTGGAATCCTCCAAGAAGCGGAACTCAATGAGAACTTCGCCCTTGAGGGGCGTAGAAAATTCCGAAATGGGTCCCCGTTGATCGGAAGTAGACACGGTGGAGATTGAGGCTCGATTGACAGAAAAAATGAGATTAAACTCTTTGAAAAATCGCAAAACCCAGTAAAAGCTCGAGAGCTATAACACTTGAAGGTGCAGTAAAAATCTGAAGATGGCTGCCAAAAGAGGGGCTTAGGTAGAGGGCAGTCATCGACTAGGGGGCAGTATGACCCAGAGACCAGTGATTGGTTATTCGGAGAAACAGAGTTCAGAAACGAAACTGAAACTGATTTTTTCTTTACCGAGGATTCCCAGCCTGACGACGGAGAATATTCATGAGCATGTGAATCCATGCCAGACCCCATGCTGGAGAAGTGAAGTTCTTGTTTTCAGATTGAACCCACATCTACGGTCAGCCAAGATCTGCATGAACGCTGTCTTTTCCCATGGAATCACTATGTTACCTGGTTTATTTGGTTGCTCGGGTGTTACGATTGAAGGCTTCACTCATTTGGTTTACTGTATATGGTGGGCATGGGTAATATGGTTATTTGCCCTTTATTCGGTTTGTATCTGGTGCCACACAATCAGCACACCAGTTTTAAGTTATTAGTCTGGTTCTGTCTCATGTTTCAATGGATGAGGATATATTTTGGCGGATAGTCAACCGATAATCCTGTGTTGGATTGACTGTCTGTGGTTTGCTTACATGTATTGTAGACCCCATACCTTGTATATTTTGCATACTTGTTGGTTATTCATAGGATGATCTTAAGATTTCATTGGGCTCGCTGTTATTGACCGGTGGGTATGGGCTTTGAGGTATTGGTGTGTGCAGGAGTCTAACATGGGACTGGGACAAGGTTGTTTTGGAGAATGGGAGGGTAACAGAATGTCACTTGTTTAATGTTTCTTTTGATTGGTTCCAGTTTTTAAAATTGAATAGGTTTTCTTTTTTTTTTTCTCCTCAACAGCACTTGGTTGGGTTGATAGTTCTGGATGCGGTGGAGGGTGACCTTACGGGCTTATGTTTCTATTGCGGTTGGAAATATACATTTCTTTGCTTCTCCTAGTGTGTTTCGTCCCTGTTGCATGGTTGTTCAATAGATCAATAATAGATCATATCTATGTGGTAGGCTGCTTTCATTACACCCACTCTTTTTCTTGAAATGTTTGAGCCTTCCATTCATGGTGTTGAAACAAGGGTTAATTGAGGGTGTATAGATGTTTTGATTTTTGAATGAATACAATGGGGAGGTTGTTCGTCCTTTAGGGAATATACTTTGGATGTGGGTTGTTTTCTCTGTTTTTCAAAGGTTTTTTAGGAGTTCAGATATAATAAGGAGAGGTGTCCAGGGCGCCTGACATCTCGATATGTGGTACACGAACACATATTATCCATTGGTATTTGCGCTTTGCATCTACATTGGGGTTGGGGAACCGGTGTTCACGTCTCATTATTCTATTGAGGTTTTAAACCCGGTGATTGTTTTTTGCACACCTGGAAATCTGGGCTGAGTCTAATATACAGAATGGATGGCCTTTTGAGAACAGTCACCTGGAATGTGAATGGTTTAAATAATATGTGAAAAAGGAAGGTGGTTATGTCTTATCTAGGTGGTCTGAGAGGGGACATTTGTCTTCTCCAGGAGACGCACCTAATTAAGGAAGAAATTGATGTTCTAAAGAAGGGATGGGTTGGAAGAGTGTATGGTTCGATGTTCGATCTTGATAAGAAAAAATGCCCCTATAAAAGTTTTAAAGGAATTTGTAGACAAAAATGGTAGGATTGTTACCATACGGACTAATATTCAAGGTACAGATGTCATTTTCTGTAATATTTATGCACCTACGGTTGACGATGGCTCCTTTTTTTAGGAAGGTGGCTCGAGTTATTCAAGATCTGGGATCAAGAAATATAGTCCTGGGTGGGGATTTTAATGAAGTTCTTGATCAGAATGTGGATAGATCCAACTCAAGATATGGCAGACTAACTGACAGGCACTCTAGAGCTCTGAATGACCTTTTAAAAGAACACAATTTAATGGATGGGTGGAGGGTTGAACACCCATTGCCCAGGGAATACACCTTTAATTCAGGTGCACATTCGACATACTCAAGGCTGGATATGTTGCTAACTTTCGGAAAGATTACTGAAAATTACTTGGAGTCCAATATTGGAAATATTGTGTTGTCAGACCATGCTCATGTTATCATGGATATAAAGCTTGACTTCGCTTTGCGCAAAAATGTATACATGGAGGATGAACACTAGGGTTTTGAATGAGAAAGGCATGGATAAAATTGCAGCAGAAATAGATTACTTTGTGAAGGAGAATTGCACAGGTGAGGTCTGCCCTACGACTGTCTGGGAAGCCTTTAAATGTACAGTGCGAGGTATGCTCATCAGTTTGGCAAGTGGTCTGAAGAAGAGTACTGATTGTAGACAACGGGAGTTGGAGATGAGCATTAAGGACGTCACTAAAGATTTGATGCTTAATCCTGGAAATTCAATCTTGATTCAGAAACTTAAACACTTACGTCTGGAAATGAGAAACATGTTTTCAGATGTAGCAGACAAAAAAATGTTTCAACACAAATGTACATATTTCGAGAAAGGAGAAAAATGTGACCGTTGGTTGGCATTTAGAATGAGGAAGAGGGAGTAGGAAAGATCTATAACTTCCATTCGGAGACAAGATAACCAGATTACTTTCAAACCTGAAGAAACCAATGAGATTTTCCGGGATTTTTATTCTGACCTGTACAAAAACGAAACGCATATCTCCTCAGAAGATGGTGGGTTCCTGTCGGGTTTACCGATTCCAACAGTTACGAGAATGGAATCGGTTTCCTTGGATGCAGATATTCCATTGGATGAGGTGAAAAAAAGCAATCAGTAAATTAAATACGGGAAAGTATTCTGGACCAGATGGTCTACCAGTTGAATTTTACAAGTGGCTGCCAAATTCTGTTTTGTCTCCCTTACTGGACATGTTCAGATCATACCACTTAAATGGTTTACTCCCGCCTACTACACGACACGCAATGGTGTCAATGTTCTTGGAAAAGGGAAAAGGTGAGACATTAGCGGCCAGTTACAGGCCAATTAGTTTACTCAACGTTGATAACAAAATCTTGGCAAAAATTCTGGCTGAGATTAGAAAATGTATTGCCAAAATTGATTCATCCTGATCAATCAGGTTTTGTAAAGGAGAGGAATACCGCAAGCAACATAAGGAAACTATTGCACACCGTTTCTATTGCCACTGAGTCAACGGAAGACACTGCAGTTCTTTCCCGAGATGCGGAAAAAGCCTTAGACAGGGTGAACTGGCAATTCTTGTTCAAGGTCCTGGAGAAGATGGGTTTTGGTCCAAATTATATTTCCTGGATTAAACTTCTTTACAACAAACCAACGGCTGACGTGAATACTAATGGTCTAAGATCTGGGACTTTTGAATTGGAGAGAGGTACGAGACAGGGATGTCCCCTCTCCCCACTGCTTTTTGTCATCAGTATTAAACCTCTGGCAATAGTGCTAAGGCTGGAGGAAAATATACAGAGTGTGAGCTGTTGTGTTGTACAACAAAAGGTGTGGTTTTATGCAGATGACCTGCTGTTGGTTCTGAAAAACCTTTGGCTTTCAATTGCAACTCTTATGAACGTTTTGACAAACTATAATCGAATATCAGGTTATAAAATAAACTGGTCCAAGTCAGAAGTATTACCATTCATGCTGCTTTGTGATTAGAACTTTGTTACACAGTGGGGATTTAAATGGTGTACCAGTAAAATGCTATATCTAGGTGTTTGGATCTTACCTAATTTATGTGAATATGTAACGGAAAACATGAACATGGTCTGTTCTGCATATAAGTTGGATTTGGAGAGATGGAGTGCTTTACGTTTGTCCTTGTGGGGTAAGGGTAACGCACTGAAAATGGTCTCCACACCAAGAATTAATGATGTACTTAGCATGATCCCTCTGGATATTGGAAAGACATTTTTGAAGGAATTGGATAGGCTGACTCAGGTTTTTTTTTGTTTGTTTTTTTTAAATGGGACCTTAAAATGCTGAGGTTGAAGCTATGTAAATTACAATTGCCCCTGGAAAAGGGTGGATTGGGTGTGCCAAATTATAAATCTTACCACTTGGCTTATATGTCACATACATTAATGGAAGTAATGAAGCCAATTCCGGATGAATGGTTGTGTGCGGAGTAGTCATTTTGGTCCTTTACTTCCCAGAGCTCTGTTGACAACTGTATCAAAGTGACCAGGTGTAGCTGACCCTTTGACAAAGTGCCTGTATAGTTCATGGATGAGTCCGAATGATTGTTTGGGGTATGACGACTTGACAGATACGAATGCTTCGATTTGGTTGAATCCAGGTATTAGATGTGATGGGAAAACCTTGTTTTGGTCCGAATGGTTTCTGGCGGGAGTGCAATGGGTGAGTGACCTCTGAGAATGGAAATTGGTTGACTGCAAGGGCATTGCAATCAAAATTCAATATTTCACATTTCTGTGCGAGTGACTACCGTAAAATCCGAAGAGCTGTTGGAGATATTGATTTAGAGTGAAGTCTAGATGTTAGCTTGCTATGGCAGAAACCTAAAGTGGGTGGAGGTGGTCAGGTGAGTTGTGTCTATGGTTTGATTGCTGGAAAGTCTGAACATAATGCTTTGTTGAGGGAGGAATGGGGTAGAAGGATTGGGAGTGCTATTGAAGAAGATCACTGGCTACTTATTTGTGCTAATACAAGACTATGCTCTAAGTTTAGTGGAGACGTCCCGACAGATTAAAATTATCAATCGAGTATACTGGACTCCAGAAAGGCTTTTCAATAGAGGAATGTCAGACAATTCAGAGTGTTGGTCATGTGTTCATGACATGGGTGCATTTGAGCATATGCTTTGGACGCTTACCAGAGTGCAGGGCTTTTGGCTTGAATTTGTTAAGATTTGTGATGCAGTGCTGGATGACATTTTTTTTTATTTTAATACTTTGATACTCCGTTGTGATGTTCTTTTGGAGGATCTGTCATTATCTCAAAGGAAGTGGATCTATCGAGTTGCGATGGTTGGTAAGAAAATCATTTTGAGAGAGTGGAAGACGTCAAATCCTGTACTGATTGAAGTTTGGATTGATGAAATGCATGATATGGCTGAGATGGAAAGGGTTATATTTCATAGTAACAAGAAACTTATGGTATTTGAGAAAATATGGGGGAAATTTCTCGACATGTATTGATTTCTAATTGATGTTTTGATGTGGACCCTGCTTGTGGGTGGGGGTTTTCTTTTGTAAATATGTACAGGTTATATGATGTGTAAGCTAATGTATTTATGTGAATGTTTTCTTTTAATTGTTTTGTATTTGTTACTATTATAATCTTAAAATAAAATTTTAAAAAAAAAAGATAATGGTGTTCAGGCATCCTCTGAAGAAAAGAATGTTTGAACACTGGGTACTTGAAGGCCAAACAATCCCGCAAGTGGAAGATCTGGTATACTTGGGGTACAAGCTTTATGCTTGTCCGACAAGTTATAAAGTGGAACAAGACATTATGAGTAAGGGTCTCCGTTTTGTTCCCCATTTGAAAAAAAATCAATTCTAAATACTATAGATTCTAAACTATCACCATGAGAAAATATTACTTGGTGAAAATTGTTCCAATATTGTTGTATGGGCTGGAAGCCAAGCCGCTAATTTGGGATTTTGACTGGGCAAAATTGAAAGGTATACTATGGAAGGGGGCTTTAAATCTGCCATGTAGTACCCCAGGATGGCACCTGAGGTATGAATTAGGCTTGACATTTCTAGGGTGCTTGGCCAAATGGAAACTGATGTCACTGTTCAGAGAAATCATAAGCCCGAAACCAGACTCACTGTATGAGGACATTAAGGCGCACCTGGGGGGCCTGAAATCGAGGGCTTTGCTGAACTTGGAAAGTAGAATAAAACAAGAGCTAGCCAAAATAGGCCTAGACAGACAGGTCTTAATAGTTAATCCTTTAAAAGTAAAGCGGGAAATGGAACTAATGGATTGGATAGACACCACTGCTAAAGTTAGGACATCAACAGTTAGGAACAGCTTTCTGGTGGTCGACACTAAACTAGGCTTTCTTCCATGATACCTGGTAAAGTTCCCGATAGAACTAGGAATGACTTTTAAAGGGCAAGATTTAATATACTGCCCACAGGAGATATTTTGGCAATTGGAAAACAAGGGGTAAAAGCGGTAAAATACTGTAATGAGATCCATCAACAAATCAGTCACTAAAGCATTTGCTGCTGGACTGTGAAGGAACACGGGCCCTCAGAGAAAAAAAGTTTGGAAGATTTGCAGAGAGGTTGCAATGGGTATCGTCTGGAAAATTGTGATATAGAATGATCTCAGGGTATAATGTCCAACTCACAACAGCGGTAGTGGATATTTTGAGAGCCCTAACATTTCTCCTGTAAAAGGAAAGTCACTTTTGGGTTAGAGAATTGGGGGAAGGGAGGCTTTTGGGCCCAGAAAGTGGAAAATCCATGGGCTACCAGGCATTTGTAAATTGTTAGGTAGAATTCCTGAAGATATTTTAGAGAGTAGGGATGAGGGGAGGGCCTTGTGGGTTTTGTGTGTTTTAGGAATTTTATTTTTAATTAGTTTGCATAGTCCTGGTTGGTATGAAAGATGGAACAAGTTACTTACCTGTAACTGTTGTTCTCCAGCATGGGTCTGGCACGGATTCACATGCTCATGAATATTCCCCGTCGTCAGGCTGGGAATCCTCGGTAAAGAAAAAATCAGTAGGAGTTTCGTTTCTGATCTGTCTTTCTTAGTAGTAACCAATCACTGATCTCTGGGTCATACTGCCCCCAGCCAATGACTGCCCTCTCCCTAAGCCCCGCCTCTGGCAGCCATCCTCAGATTTTTACCGCACGCTCAAGTGTTGGGAGTCCTCGTGCTTTAGCTCTCGAATTTTTTCTGCGTTTTCGCGCTTTTTTCAGGAGATTCTCTCATTTTTTCAGTTTATCGAGCCTCAAGCTCCACCGTTTCTACTTCCAATAACGGGGACCCGTTTCGGAATTCTTCTACGCCCCTCAAGGGTGAAGTTTTTGTCGAGTTTACGCTTCTTGGAGGATTCCGGAAGATCTGCAGCCTACCTCAACGGACATGGCCCAGGACAAGGGAAGCTCGACGCCCGGATCCAAGCTATTCAGGTGCTGCCCTGGATGCGGATTACAAAACGTTTTCAAGGAGGACGAGCATTTGCGATGTCTCTACTGCCTTCATGAGGACAAGATGCACGTGGAGAAGGACTGTGCGTTCTGCAAGAACCTTTCGGAACGGACCAAACAAGATCATTGTTCCCACCTCGCCGCCTGGCTGGAGAAGGGCACAGCAGGTGAGAAGGCGAAGAAAAAGTCTGAGCGGGCTTCTAAGTCCTGTGAGGGCGCCCCGGCAATGGGGGCCCAACAGAAGGCCAAGCACCGCGAGTCCGCGGGCACCGGGAGCACCGAAAGGTCGGGCTCTTCGGCTGCCAGGCAGGGCTAGACTTCCCCGGCACGTTCAACCACGAGCCAGCGCTCTGGTTCGGGGAAGAGGAAGTCTGAGAACCCGGGTAAGCTGCTGGAGAAGTGGTATTGTAAAGGTTTGTATATATCATGTTTATGGATTAAAACCAAACAATTTTTTTAAAAAAAAGATAATGGGTGCCACAACCGGAAAGCCACCTGGAAATGGAAGCCTTGTAGAGGGCCTTCCCAAGGTTCACAGGGCCAAAGTTCACAAAAAGTTGCGACGTCTTCTGTAAACTCTTTGTGAGGTCCACATAGAACTTCAGCTCTCTAGCCACTGTTCCGCTCATCTGATATCCACGGGGACGCCACACGATGCTGGATGGAAGCTGTGCGCAGTCCTGGCACCCTTTCTGCTTGTTTGTATGTTGGCTGGTGGACTGCTCCTATGACAGGAGAATGGGGATTTAGATATTGAGCCTGTGATGGGGGTTCCCACCACCCACTGACCAAGTCCCTTCCGTTAGAGTTATGCCTCACCTTATTTTCTTGTGTGTGAAGCTCTCCGTCCTGCGTCTCCGTGCAGGGGCGCGTGTTGGCTGAGGGCGTTCTGAGGGCCTAGTTACTTCACTGGTCCTGTGCGCCCTTGTGTCGGGTCCAGTCAGGCCGTGACACCGACTTGTTTGTGTGCTCAGGTGAGTGTTTTTAGTCTTTGTTCCCTCCGTCTTCTTTTCGTTCCCTGTGCTTTTCGGTGTTCTCTTTCCCTTATTTGCTCTTAATGTCTCTTTCTGTCTTTTACAAAGATTGTTGCTGTTGCGAAGCCGCAACGCCGGATAGTTAAGGCTGAGGTAAGTAGATTAACGCGAAGCGCAGCGCTGAACAATGTGAGCCAGTTTGCTAACCTGTATTCCTTTCTCTCCTTCACGCAGGAGACAGTGCGCTGATGATCCGGAAAGCAGTCGTTCAGTGACCGGGTATGCAGGTAAGTGGTTAATGGTGTTTTGCGTGTTCCTTCAGTCACCGTAGCATATTAGCGTAGCACGATGTTAGAACCCGTTGTTAATGTTGCCCTTTACCTTGCAGGTTGCAGAGCACCCCCGAGATGGCGAAGTTACCAAATGAGGACGGAAGAAGAAGCTGTTACTCACAGGTAATTGTTCCTCGCTAATGCTGTTCTTATTCTTGCAGGCCGCGGAGCGCTCCGGAGATGGGTGAGCCACAGAGCGCGGACTGATGCACGGATGGATGTTGGACCTGCTGCTCACAGGTGTTTCTTGATAATGCTGTTCTTGTAGGTTGTCGGTGGAATCCAGGGATGATGCTGCAGATGCATGCCGCCGAAGTAGCAGGTAAGCTGGAGCTGGGCACGGTGAGCATTAAGCTGCAGGAGTGCAGAATAACGCGAAGCGTGGATTCCAGTTCGGGCGTGGCTTATATAGCCAGCCACACCTGAAGATTCGACCACACCCAAAACACTAGCATGCATGCTTCAGTTCATGAAAATGAGCTGCAGGAAGTGCCTCCATGTTGGATTAAGGCCCAAAGTGGGCTTGCCTTATTCCTGATAATGAGCCTGGCACCAAAGTCGCCACGACTGTCTCCATGTCTGCTGTTAATGGGTTCTCAAGTCCCTTGGAGTCACTGTGGGGGGCTGTAACCTCATTGCTGTCAGGGGGCTGTTGCAACTGAGGGGGTGAGGGATAGGGATCATGACTGCCACATCTAGCGAGTGCAAAGACCTCTCAACTGGCGACGAAGGCGTCGGTAAGAATACAGGTAACACGAAGGGCTCGTTTAGATGAAAGTCCGACAGCACCTTGGGCATGAAAGCGGGGTGCGTCCATAGCACTACCCTCTTCTCGTGGAATGTCAAGTAGGGTGGTTTACGGGGGGCGCTGTTGCGCAGCACACCAAGATGGCCACTGCCTGAGAAGCTCCAGCAACGGCGGCTGGAAACTTTGCTAAAAATCCTGTCTCGCCCTTCTCAACTTCCTCAACAACATTGGGTACAGTCTACAAAGTGCACTGGCGGCCCAAGAGATACGTTTTTGGCCAGTTAGCTGCCTCTTGTGAGCTCTATCAGCGAAGCGCGCATACATAATGGGCTCGAGTAAGATGTGAGGGGGAGGTGCGGACGGCCCTGATACGGAGAAGACGCGGAGGCAGGGCTGGAGGATCGAGGCACCTGCCTTTCCTGCTGGAGCGGGGGACCGCTCGTGACCACTGGCTAAGCCCGCCCCAGTGGATCCAGTGACGAGCCGTGTGAACCTCCGGGCTCGGACGTGGGGGGTGGGGGAGGGGCAGGCGGCCCCTGAAACGAAGAAGACGTGGAGATTGCGCTGGAAGATCGGGGCGCTCTCCTCCTCGGCTGGTGCGGTGGACTGGCGATGAGATGCGTGGCGGCTGGGACGCCCGCCTGAGTGTCCGGCCGCGGATTGCTTAGTCCGACCTGACGCCGGGTTTTGAGTGCATGGGGGCCTGGCTACAGAGAGGGGTGGATTGCTATCTGGCTGGGGCTACGATACAGAGCCCATGTTTGTTTTGGAGTCGGTGAGAGTTAGTTGCAAGGCTGACTGGGCACTTCCAATGAGCGTTTAGATATGACCAGATCTGATACATCTGCAGCATATCACTGAGTGGGGGAGAGACAGTTGGTTGGATGACTGGGCACATCCAACGGATTCTTGAGGATCTCTAAGGAGATGACGGGAGGGGAATACTGAAAGACAATATTCTATTTGCAGTACCTTGATAGCAGGAGTGCTGACCCACACATTGGCTGAGAAGTCTGTATTCACTGGGAGGCTAGGGGTTGAAACAGAGGTGTAGGACTGTGCTGTAAATACGCCCAGGAGAAAGTAAGCTGGTATAGTCAATCCTGGTGCAGTCCCCAGGCGGCGGAATGGGCAATCACAAAAAGCAGGCGAGAATGGATCAGTTTACCCGCACCACCATGCTCAAGGATTGTGTCCAAGCTCACAATCAAATTCCGCAGAGCAGGTGGATATAAGTGCCCTGAATCAGACACTCTTAGTGTTGAAGAGCTGCACGGACAGTCTTGGCACCAAGATAGATTCCTTTAACATCAAGGTGGATATCTCGGCAGTCCAGATTGAGAAACTCTGCGGTCGCATGGGGGAAGCCGAACAGAGAATCGGGACAGCAGAAGACAATGTTGCGCAGCTACAGTGGGAAGTGTCTGGGCTGCAGCAGATGGTCAAGAAAATAGCTGCAAAGAATGAAGATTTGGAGGGCCGCGCAAGGAGAAATAACATTCGTGTTCTGGGGGTTCCAGAGTCCATGAACATAGACAACATGGAAGCATTTCTAGAGAAACTCCTGGTTGATATACTGGATAACCCTCCGCTCTCCAAAATGTTTATGGTAGAGTGAACCCACCGCTCGCTGGCGGCGAGGCCACCTCCGGGAGCCCCTGCATGCCCCATAATTGCCAGGATTTTCTGTTACCGGGACAGAGACACTATTCTATGTGCTGCACGGGAGAAGAAAGAGTTAAAATGGGAGAGCTCCACTATACGCTTGTACCCGGATTTTAGCCCAACAGTTCAAGATCAGAGGAAAACTTTCCAGGAGGCGAAGGATATTCTCCAAAAAAAGGGGTAGCATATGCAATGATGTATCCAGCCAAACTGCGTGTGCAGCACAAGGGATCAACAGTATTCTTTACTGCCCCGGAGGCAGCAACACAATTGGCTAGAGATTTACCAAACCCAAGAGGTTCACCTGAGCACTAACAATGAGCTGTACAGACTATCCTTTGTGTGGAATGCCTTGAAAGGGGAGGCTTAGGGCCTGGTTTTTCCGGTGCCCGTGGAGAAGGTGGAGAGACTAATTACACATGGGCTGTTGCCCTATGGAGCACTGGGTCTGCCCTCAGTGCCCCAATAGCTGTGGTAACTGCTGCACTGTTCGGTTGAAGTTAAGGGTATGGGAGGATCGCTGGTAGGTTATAGTTTCTGGCGTGGGTGGGGAAGGGGGGTGGGGTTGCGGGCCACAGCAGGGATGGCCCTAGTTCTGCAAGTTGTTTTATATGGGTTTGTAGTGCTACGGCTCGCCTGCAACAGTCTCTCTCTTCGTTGGCTGTCCCCGCACTAGGTATATGAAAGGGAGGCATGCCATGGGTCACGGATCTTTGTCATTCAGTAGCAATAGGGTAACATGGCTGCATTAAGTTCTCGAAATGTGGGGACAGGAACGCTTGTAGTAATGACATGGAACATTAGGGGGTTCACTAATCAAAAAAGGTTGTGTGCAATAGCAAATTTTAGTAACGCTCATAAGGTTAACGTACTGAGTTTACAGGAAACACATTTGGCTGGTGATGCTTCTCTCCCGAAACTCCCCGGATGGGCTGTGCACAGATACTGTGCGTCATACTCCGCACATTCTAGAGGGGTCACAACGTATATCCATAGCTCCCTTCAATTTAGACTGCACGATCAAATTATGGATGAGGAGGGGCAGTGCTTGATTTTAGCGGGGGAAATATATAATACTAAAATACTGCTTATAAATATTTACGCGCCTAACACTGACACCCCTAACTTTTTTCATCAATGCGCAAGGCATATTCATAAATTCCCTTCTTACGAGATTGTATCGGTGGGAGATTTTAACCTTGCTCTAACCCTGGAGACCGACTGAGGATTGGTCACTCATAGATCGCAAAAATCAGTGTACAACTATATAGGACTCATAATTGACATTGCAAGGAAAACTGCTCCTTACCCACATGCAAATGTACACTATCTACTAACACTCACCAGTCTGTCCTGCTTTGCTCTTGTTGCAGAATTCCCCGAATGGGAGAAAAATTGTTTATCTTTTTGTAATTGATGCAAATGTACCTCTGCTGCTCTTGGTAAAGCATTTTACCACTCAAGTGATAATGTTATGCAGAGATTTGGTCAAAAGTTTATTATCATAATTTAATTACTTTGCTTTCTGGTTACTTTATTCCTTTGCTTACAGAACAGGTTTGAGACGTATGTTCTATTTCTGCCTGTACCTTTTGCGTTACATTTTATAAGGACACTGTATTTTGGATTTAGCTTTTTTGATAAAGAAAGTGGAGTGCAATAATAATAAAAAACTGCACCTCAAAAAAGTGGTTTCTCTTAAATAACAGAGCACACTCACAAAATACAATTTATATTGTCTTGTTCACCCCCCAGGGGGTTCTAGATTACATCACTAGGATGAATCATTGGTGAATTCTTGCATACACCACCAATTTCAATATAATTAACTGCATACAGAAGTTATAGTATGTCTCAACTTTGCTAGGCAGCTACCCCTCCCTGTGACGTATTGCTTACCTCAGCCTTAGGTTCCGCCATTATGGGCTGCCCCTCTAGTGTACCTAACCCTGGAAATGGACAGGTCGGCCGTGGCACAGCGGACACTTCCCCAGGCGGCAGAGGCTTGGGCCAGCATATCCGCTTATCATAATCTGTATGATGTCTGGCGAGGCGAACACCCAGGGTCTAAGGAATTAACTTTTTACTCATGGGTCCATCAAAGCTCGTCGAGGATTGACTATATAATGGCGACTGGCTCCATAGCAAGTACAGGCACGACAGCCATCGTACTCACCCCCCCCACACCATTTCGGACCAATCGCTGGTATTGGCCTGCTTTTCAGGCCTTACGCAGGCACCCAGACAACGGCGTTGGGGGTTCAGGGCCTCGGCATTAGATGGAGCGTTCTGGGAAGGGTTGAGGGAAGATATAAAGTTTTTTTTCGAAACTAATATTGGCTCGGTTCCCGACCAAGCTATAATATGGGAGGCCTTGAAGGCGTATTTAAGAGTGCTGTATTGCCAAAGAAGGCGGGGTGCTGAAAGTGACCCGTGAATCCATGAGTAGGTTGGAGAGAATTATTCGGGAGTTGGAAAACAAGCAGGGAAGAGGCAATTCCACCGAGATCCAATGGGATCTTAGGGAGTCCAGGGAGGAATTTAGGCAGTTGGCAGATACCCAGGAGAAATTTCTGAGCGACCCTGTGGCCGCGGCGAGATACGGGGAGGGAGATAGGCCTAGTAAGACCCTGGCGTGGGCCATAAAACAAGAGCACCACAATACTCCCATCATGGAGATTGAAGGATGGGATGGTGGTACGGTTAGAGATCTTCAGGGGATAAACAGGGAATTCTGGGGTTACTATAAAGAGTTATATAAGTCTCGCAACATAAAGGGAAAATGTCTTGACACAATATCTTGATGAGGTGGCACTGGGATGGCTGGAGAGAGATCAGGGTGAAGCGTTAATCGCCCCGATCACTGAAGAGGAAGTCCATAATGCTATCAGGGCTCTCCCTAATGGTAAGGCTCCAGGCATGGATGGGTTAACAATTGAATTATACAAAGAGTATGCTGTGATTATAGTTCCTCAACTGTTACAGATGTATGAAGAGGCTAGAGTCAGGGGTATACTTCCAGAGACTACCAGATCAGCGTTGATTACGGTGCTCCCCAAGCCAGGTAAAGATCCATGACAACTGGCATCCTACAGACCATTATTTTTAATCAACACTGATAATATAATCTTGGCAAAAATCCTGTCTGGCCGGTTGTTGCCATACACGCCTGCCTTGATATTGCCGGACCAGTCAGGCTTCATTCCGGGGCGATCCAATCAGAACAATTTAAGGCGCCTGTTCCACCTAATACCTAATGTAAACCTCAATGTTCCAATAGCAATAGCGGCTCTGGATGCAGAAAAGGCCTTTGATTCGCTGGAGTGGCCTTTCTTGTTTGAGGTTCTACGCCGTTCGGGCCTAGGGTTTACATATATTAGCTGGATAAAATGGCTGTATACAACTCCAAGGGCTATGGTATACACTAACGGGGTGATCTTGGACGCCATTTATCCCACACGGGGCGTCATGGGTGCCCCTTTTCCCCCCATCCTATTTGCTCTGGCCATGGAGCCCCTGGCATGTCAAATCGGGGAAGGGCACATTCAAAAGGGAATTTGGGTGAATAATTTGCGTACTAATATTTCAATGTACGCTGATGATATTCTGTTGTATGTTAAACATCCCGACAGGAATTTAGGCCCACTGACACAAGAGGTGGTAAGATTCAGGGAATTATCTGGCATTAGAATCAATTGGGACAAGTTGGAGATACTCCCTCTGACTCCGGGAGTACAGCGTGCAGATATTGTGTGGGATTTTCGGTGGTGTCCACAAGGGCTTCGATACCTGGGAATTCTGGTGTCCACCCGGGTGGAGACAGAGAAAACTACATTAGGGCCTTTGAGGCCTTGGAGCTGAGGGTGGAATCGTGGATCCGGATACCGATCTCCCAGGCAGGCCGGGTGGCCTTAGCCAAGATGGTTATTCTGCCTAAGATGCTGTATGTTTTTAACAATGTACCGCTGTGGCCCCCAAGCCCCCGTTTCTGGTCCCGCGTCAAGTAAACGATAAGATTGGTGTGGGCAGGGAAACAGGCCCGTGTCGCTTATGTCACTTTGACAGCGGCATATGAGCATGGTGGCCTGGAATATCCGGATTTGCAGCTATATTACCTGGCGGCCCAGTTACCGTACGTGGCGGGGTGGGGCGATCCACAACCTCTTGTGCCACACGTAAGGGTAGCCGCTGCAGTGTCTTTTCCGGGTAACCTAATGGCATGCTGTGGGGGAATAGAGGCCAAAATCCGGGGGATTTGGTGATAGAAGGGCGGTTTAAGCTGTGGGATGAATTGCGGGCTCAAGGGGAGCATAATGCTGTGACTCTGCTTCAGTATTACAGGCTTAGAGGGTTGATGAAGATGAAATGGGCAGATTTTCCTAGGGCTCCTGTTCCACATGTAGTATAGCAACATGTTGTTCAACCCCTGTTAAACAAGAAGATTGTTGCTACTACATACAAGTTGATTAGAAGTGACAATGAAATAGCGAGGCGGGGGTTTAAGACTTCCTGGGAGTCCTCATTGGGAATGAAGCTGAGTGAGAAGCAGTGGAGACTGGTGTGTAAGCAAACTAGAACAATATCGCTAAATGCTAGGCACAGGTTGGTCAACTCTAAGTTCTTGCACCAGGTTTACTATACCCCACAGAAACTTAGCAGATTTTATCCTAATAGGGACAACGCATGCAAAAGATGCGGAGAAATGGCAGCGGATTTCTATCATGGCTTGGGCATGCCCTAACATATGATCCTATTGGGTCGAGATTGAAAATACTGTGAAAGAAATGCTCCCTGCGGAACAGAACTATTCACTGGCACTATGGCTTTTGGCATTAATTGAGGGGGAGTCTCGAGCTGATGGGAGGTTGTTGGGCATGGCAGTCGGGGTGGCCCGCTGTGTTGTGGCAAAGACCTGGGGTAGGAGCACTCCTCCAACGTTTACAGCCTGGCTTGAGAACATGAGACTGAATTTAAAGGAAACCCGATATGCCTCGAGGCTACCTCCTACTTGCCGCCCATTGGACTACTGGGGTCCCTTCAGGCTATTGCAAAAGAGGCACGATCGGAGCAGACCTCAACGACGAGCGATTAAATGGCATGATGGAGGGTGGATGGGTGGGTGCTCTTACAGCTGAGACTGCTGGTCAGCAGGGAGTGCTGAAACCTATGTCTGAAGATTTTCTTTCCTAGGCGAGGTAATGTGATATGATGTACCGCGGAGTTGGTGGCCGAGCCGGGTTGAGGGGAAGGGGTAAGTGGGGGTGGGGAGTTGGGCAGGGTTCTTTCTTGGGGGTGGGGGGTCATGAAGTTTATGTTGGTTTTCTGTTAAAATCAATAAAGTTAAAAAAAAGTAGGGTGGTTTACAAGAGAGGGCCTGGATCTCTCCCACTCGTCGTGTGGAGGTGATGGCCACAAGAAAAGCGGTTTTCCACGACAAAACTTTTAATGACGCCGAATGCATAGGCTCGAACGGAGGACCCATGAGCCCAGTAAGCACCACATTGAGTTCCCACACCGGGGCTGGAACCTTCACCGGCGGGAATGAATGGAACAGTCCTTAGACAAACTCTTTAACCAGACGGTGGGACCATAACGACGTCCATCCCAGAGATCTGTTGTGTTGGGAGATAGCCATCAGATGAACTTTGATGGAGGCATGGGCCAGTCCAGCCTTGGTCAACGACAGCAAATACGTCAGGAGCTGCATGGCACCAAACAGCGAACCTCTTCCATTTATGTCCAAAGCATTTTAGAGTAGACTATGCTCTGGCCTTAACAAGACCCTCCTTGCAGTCTGCTGGGAGATTGTAGCCACCGAACTCTAACGCTGCAGGAGCCAGGCCTTCAGGTTGAGCGATCCTGGGTCGTGGAGCAGAATTGCGCCTCCTTCCATGGCGGGAAGATCTGCGACCACTAGAAGCTTCACTGGAGGGGACGCCGACATGCCGAGAAGGTCCGGGTACCATATCTGTCTCGGCCACGCCAGTGCCACGAAGATCACCCTGCACCGGGACCGCCTGAGTTGATTGACTAGTCGAAGAAGCAACGGCAATGGAGGGAATGCATACAGAAACAGGCCGTCCCAAGGAAAGAGAATAGGTCCCCCATGCTCCTGGGCTGGGGAAACCTGCTGGCGAACCTCTGGCACTTTTTGTTCGTTGCCGTCCCAAACAGATCGATTTGAGGATTGCCCCGCCTGCAGAACAGGCGTTCCACTTGGTCCTGCCGAAGTTTCCACTCCTGGCAAGAGAGCAGCTCCCTGCTGAGAGAATCGGCGACTGGGTTGTTCACTCCTGCCAGATGAAACGGGATGAGGAACATCCACTGGGCCACGGCCCAGTGCCATAGGTCCTGTGCCTCTTTGGAGAGCGCCGGGGATCTGGTGCCCCCCTGCTTCCTGATGTAAATCATCATGGTGGTATTGTCCGTGAAGACCCGCACCACCTTGCCCTTGAGGGACAGAAGGAATGACTTGAGGGCTCAAAACACTGCTCGCAGCTCCAGAACGTTGATGTGCAACGTCTTCTCCTCTGGCAGCCACAGGCCTCTTGAATGAAGACTTCTGGTGTGAGCACCCCACATTTCGAGAGTGGCTTCTGTCGTGACCGTCTCCTGGTGCAGTGGGTTCTGACTCCAAACCACTGCATTGCTCGACGGAAGCTCTCGTCGAGTTCGATCTTGTCCTGGAAGCTTCCAGACAGGTGTCCAACAGTCGTCGAGGAACTCCTGTAGTGGACGCATCCACAGACTGCATAGTCGGATGAGGTAGATACAGGACTACGTCATGCAGAGCAGACACTTGATGGAGCTCACTGTGGCGACCGTCAGTGCTAACAGCCGCAGCACCTTGCACAAGATGACTGCCATCCTTTCCTCTGACTGGGATGGCAGGCAAGACACTGTTGAGTCAGGATCCCAGAAACAGCGTGCCCTGCGATTGGAGTCGAGCAGTACTTTGCATATTTCACCAAGAACCCCAGATCCGTCAGGAGCCAGACGGTCCTCGCCGTGTGGTCGACAGCGATGTCCTTTGAGCTTGCCCAGATGAGCCAGTTGTCCAGGTAAGGGTATATGTGGATCCCTCGTAGACGCAGCTGCGCTACCACTGGCGTCAGGCACTTGGTGAAAACCCTTGGCTCCAACTTCAATCCGAAGGGAAGGGCTTTGAACTGGTAATGTTGCCCTTGAACCACGAAGTGCAGAAACTTGCAGTGTCCCATGGGGATATGAAAGTAAGCATCCTCCAAGTCCAGCGACGATGGGAAGTCCCCCTCTTCTAGCTGTCCTAGTACGTGTTGAAGAGTCACCATCCAAACTTTTGGGACTGTATGTACTTTTTCAGATGACGGATGTCAAGGATGGGTTTCCATCCGCCGGTTGTCTTTTTGAGGAGGAAGTAACAAGAGTACACTCTGGAGCCCCAGAGCCTCTTTGGAACAAGCTCTATCGCGCCCTTTTTTAGCATGGCCCGCACCTCCAGGAGCAGCTGAGGGACATGGTTTTCCTGCCGGGCCACTGGTGGTATTTGGGGACACTTCTGTTGAAATTCCAGGGTGTGCCTGTGGGCAAGAGCATCCAGCACCCAACGGTCAGTGGAGATGGTCTTTCATACGCTGACAAAGTTTGCCAGCCGGCCTCCCACCGGGGTGCACAGGTGGGGGCCGGACGCCAAAGCCGGTTCAATCCTGTTTCAGCGTCGAAGCCCGTCTTGGGGAGCTTGGTTACAACAACGTCGTCCTCCAGATTTGGCATGGCCCCTGTAGGTCTCCTGGGCCGAAGAGCGGGAGGGTTGACGGTAGGACAAAGCAGCTCCACTGAATCCTTTGGAAGAACAAAGATTTTCCACCAGAAATCCGAAAGGACGGCCGTCACTGTATCCGCCTTGATGGCTTGAAGAGACTCATCCACGGTCTTCCCGAATAATTTGTCCCTGTCGAAGGGCACGTCAAACACCTTCGACTGAACATCCCGGCGAAAATGCGTGGCCCTAAACCAGCACTGCCGAAGGCAAATGCTGTTGCCCACCTGGCGGACCCCTGTGTCAGCGATGTCCGTGGCCACCGTGATGGCGTGGTCCGATACCACCTCGCCTTCCTGTAGAATCGCCAAAGCTTCTGCCCACTTATCATTGGGAACGAAGTCCAGGTTGGGAGTGATCTTGAACCACAGCTCCCGGTCGTAACGCTCTACAATGGCGAGAGCGTTGGCGGCCTTGATGGTAGTCACTGCCGACGTGATAACTTCACCTCATGCCATCCAGCTTCTTCCCCTCACTGAGAGGAGAGGAGGCTGCCGAAGAGGAGGAGCCCGAAGACGACTTCTTGGCTGCTGTCAAAACAGATTCCGGGGACGGTTGGGCCCGCAAGCACTTGGACGCAGAGTCCGGCACCCTGTACTACTTCTCATAACGCTCCCTCTTTGCCGAGCAAGGATTCTTCATGAGGGACAACCCCTCGTACCAAATGTCATCCAGGAGTGGCATCGAAAGTACGGTCTTCCTCTTGGCCTCGCGGCGCTGGTATAGGAAACACTATTTCTTCTCCTCAGACACATGCGGGAATAGCTCAGAAGCCCTGGAGATCATGGCGTGGCATTCCGGAGCTTTAAACTTCTAAGACACCCCTTCACAGCCGGTTCTGAAAAAAGATGGCACGTCATGTGCTGACCCTCCCGCTACACGTGGTCAGAAATGGGGACCGAGAAGACTGCCTTCTGTCGCTTCCCCATGTGATCTAAGAGAAAACAGTCTTTTCGTTCTTCAGGAGCAAGGCCAAATTCTTGGCAAGCTTTCGTCATCATTCTGTGAAAAGCCCCATCATCCTCCAGCTGTGACGGCTGAGCTGGGCTACTAGGAGGTTCCACCTCAGGGTCCGTAACCCAGGTATCGTCCCTCCTGGGCGACAAGGACACCGTCGACAGAGTATCACGCGGAGCACTCTCCGGATCCGAATCGATCAGCTCCCCCTTCCTCTGGATGACTTCTGGGAACTCCCAACCCCACCAGCGACGGCAACGGCAGCTGCACCGAAGGCGGCTTCCCGAGGAGACCCGGTCGAGGGGCCTCAACAGACACACCACCTACCACCGGAACCACCGGGCTCGGAGCCAGCTGAAGTCTTGCATCCAATTGTCCCAACAACGATTGGAGCGTACTCAACATGCAAGTGGTTTCAACCCAGCGCTCCACCTAAGTCAATACCTAGTATGGGATACCCAATTGAAACCCTTATTTATATATTTTTATGTCAAAAGTTCTTTTATTTCTGGATGATGTACCCTTATATAACGCCCCTCTCTTTGAATCCCCCGGTCTCACTGAACCAAGAAGAAGGTTGTTTTGCAAAGTCAAAACATTTATTTGAAGAATTTAACAATATATATATATCACACTTATGAATATGAATATCTAAATATCACACTTACTATTTCTACAATGATCAGCAATGGGTAATATGACAATCAACAATCTCTTTAATCAATTAGGAGTAGGAATAGGAAGAATAATGTAGCAGAGAATAACTTTGTGTGGGTTCAATGAAATGCAATGATATGAAATTAATGCAACAAAGAAATTAAACTTGATATGAATTCAATCAAAGACAATGTACTCACTCTTTCCCCATTACTACTCACTCCCCCCAATATGCAACATGAAGAGATGGAATGAGGGCACACAGGTTTCAGGAATAACAAACAATGCAGTTCAATCCCAATTCCCCCAGCAAGCTTAGAGAGAACAGGAATGATTTTAAAACAGGTCAAATGCTTTTAAATGTGAATGAAATGAATGGGAAAATGCTAAAAATGATTTTAATTAGCTAAATGGAATTCAGAACTAGTGAGAGTTGCTTTGGATTGGTTCAGGTAGACACTAACAATGATTGTGGAAGGTTTAGCAGAGGGAAAACGAAATTAAAAAGTTGAAAGCAAGCAATAGCTGTTTTTACATGTGGTGAAATTGAGCCAAAAGTGAAATCGCAGCTAACATTTCAGCGCACGAAAAACGTGATTACGGAAGAACTATAAGGAGTTTCTTTGAAAGCTGAGGATGTTAGCTTCAAAATGACATTTAAATCTCCTAGCATGTACGGTTCAAAAGTTAGAGGTTTTAGTAAATGTCGATTTTTCTCAAAAAGGGTCAAGATTTTACAAATGGGATTGCGCTTTTGAAGATTTACCAACAAGGATGGGCTTATACTAAGGGGCTATGAAGATGCAAGATACCCAACAGCCAGCCACCAGAGCAGCGGCGCCTCCGCTCCGACTTTTGTCCGCCAGGACACTTGACTTTCTTCAGAAAAATATCAGCGCACAGATGATTATCACTACAATTATCACAGGATTATATGGATGAGAAGGATTTAGGATAGACAAAAGAGATTCTACAATGCAGTTTGGATTTGTTGGAATGGGTTGGATTGGATTACTTAATACTAAGAGGTTGGTTATGGACAGTTCTACGCTAAATACTCACAACTATGGTTTGGAATGGGCCCGTCAAAGATCTGGTCTAAGGTTTGGGTGGAATTTGCTCGCCACCGGACAGGTCTCAGGCGCTTGGTTCTGCTCTCAGCAAGGCACTCTGGTCTGCACGGCCTCTTGGATTGGATCTGACCGGTTGGTTCGGGGTACAGCTCTGCTGGACTGATCTGGATCTTGGGTTCTAGCAAGGGTTCTTGGCCAGAAGCAGCCAAAACAGCACAGCCAGGCTGTTGAATTGGTTAGGCCCCGTGGAAGTTTAGGGGTTAAAATCAGGTTGCAAGATTTTAAAGGTCCACTGAGAAGGGTTCAGCTTTTTGGGTTGGGGAACTGCTTCAGGGTCCTGGAGTCTGGATAGTTCTGGAGTCTGGATCTGGATTCTCCTTCAGAGCGCTTCGCCGGTAGATCAGTGATGGGTGAATGTGGGTCTTTCTGGGTCCTCAACAGTCCTTATTTATCCATTTTCCAAAGGGGTGGGGAGGCTGATTATACTATGTCCAACACTCTAAGAATCTGATAGGTCAGAGAATTTCCTCTCCCCTGATTTGAGAAGGGAACAGTGTGTATTCATGTGTCAGAGTGACACTGTTTATGGTCCAGAGAAACCCCCCCCTTTGTTTATACCCAGAAAATCTATTTTTCCCAAAAACATGTTTTCCAATATCCCCAACTTGTTAATACATATTTACATTACAGATGAACTAAGGTACGTTTCTGTCAAAGCCTCATCTTCTTACGAGTTTTGGTTCACAAATGACAGTTTTTCGCACTTTTGGGCGGTTACTCAGTGTCAGTTCTGTACCAATTTTTTACACATACATGCACATACCATCTGGGCATATCCCTGTAAATTTTCATATTCCTAACAATCACAATAGCTAGAATATGAACATTTCCGTGGTTCAGTCTCTGACAATCGCACAGATTCCAGATTAGTTTTAAACTGTGAGCAAACTTTTCATTTTAATAACCTAAAAATTCCATATTTTTATCAGTTCAGTACAATTTGCTATAAGTCTTTTTCTCATATTTTCCATGCTTTCTGAATCCACACACGGTTTGTCTCCAGCTACAAGGTCTTGGCTGGGCCAGAGAGTCACATGGGCTTGTCTTCCTGGGCAGTTGGTTTCTGTTCACACCCGAATTAGCATTTTCTTTCAGTTCAAGAAACCCATCGTCTCTTTACCAGAGCAAGTCTCCTCCTCTTCTCATTAGCATCCAAATGATATCCTCTCCTTTTGGTGGGAAAGAAAAAGGTGGTGTGTTCTCAGTGTGGGGGGGGGGGGGGGGTGGAAACCTCTGAAGTTTTAGCTGAATCAGGTTACCTTACAGTAAATTGTGACATTGTTCCTTGTTAAAATTAAAGTTACAAATTTAAAATAAGCAAACATATCTTCAATTCCAGTCTTTTTCAACATGAAAATTAATAGTGGCAACCTATATTGCATTTGATGGAAGTCTCTTCTTTCCCCGCACTTAGATTTTGAGACACAAGTTTTAACATGGCAGGTTTGGAGATCGCCAGCTTCTGACAGAGGCGAGTAGCGGTATTGCACCCATTTTCAACATATTTTCCAAGCAAGCATCTTTAAATGTGGATTTTCTTCTGATAAATGTACTTCTGCTGACATTGTATTTATGTGGATTTTTGAAATAGAATGATGTTTAACACCCAACAAGGAGGTTGGATCTTGTGTGGTTTGTGGACCATGATTTTTGCAAATGTGACAACCAAGAAAAACAGATTTCCAAACAGCTGTTTCTTTTGCAATCAGCATTGCTTTTTCAAGTAGTTTTAGGGTACTCTGTGGGTAGCCCAATGGTGGGTTTTGGCAGTGGTCTCCTGTGTTACCACGGAAATAGGCAAAAGTGGATTGGCAGCCTATTTTTCAGGTTTTTCCTGCGCACTTCTGGGTGATGTTAGCGTGCATAATGCTTTCCAGCGGCCATTCTGATGTTCCTAATGCACATAGCGCACAGTAATGTTGCAGGGCCTGGACTAGTGGGTTAAAACATCCCACAACACCTGCATGGACAGCAGAGAGTGTGGATTCACCAACGGGTATAGGGGCGGCCCAGACCCAACCCCACTCAATGTAGATTGACCTGCCCCCTGCAGACACAGCACCGAAAGATCGAAAACAGGCTCATGCTCGTCCTCCAGACCCGATGACACATGATATGAAGCCGGATATTGTTGAAAGCCATCACCAGACTGCCACGGCTCCACCGGATGCAAAAAACCACCATCCGTCTGCAGCTTTTCCGTCGACAGCAACTGCGGCCCACTGACAGTCACGGCCGTAGATGGCGCCAACGACACAGGCCCAGCCTTCTCCGGCGAAGCGGACCACTTGGACGAAGAGCCGGAATGGTGTTTCGACAAGTCCCGGCTGGAAGACGACTTATGACACCTTTGACTTGTCCAGTCTCACCGACTTGGCCAGAGAGGAGCCACTTCCCCTTTCTTGTGATGCGACCTGGATCCAGAGACTCCGCCACCTCATCCCCCCCGACGCCGGCACCTCTGTGCACTGCTTCTTTGACAGGGGAGGTTCAGCAGACACCGCCATTCGGTGCATAGATGACACCTCCGCCGTAACCGAAAACTTGCTTCCCCGGGACGAATCCACCTCCGAACCCGGGTAAGTGCCCTCGTTCAGCCAACAAATCAGCCGGCGGTTGCTGTCCTTCACCGTTTTCTGAGAAAATCCTTGACAGATCTCACAGGCGTCCGTGGAATGATTGGGGTACAGACAATACAGACAATCTACAAGGCTGTCCCCATCGAAGACCTTTATGCTGCAGGTTTCACAAGGTCGAAAGTGCGATTTCTTCTGGGCCACAGTTGACATGATGGCCTAAGTATGAAAAGCATGTGTAGAACGAAGAGTAAATTACGAGGTGATCCCAACAGTTTGGAGACCGTTGAAATCTGAAGGGCAGCCCCGGGGGCAGGGCTAATTATACCAGACGTCCTATTGGTGTAGCCTAAAGCACCCAAAAAGACGTCAATACGAAAAAATGTCAAGTTTTCCATAAGAAAATGCTAGGTTAAAGATACTGAGATTTCCCAGCCTGACGACGGGAAATATTCACAGCATGTGAATCCATGAAAGATCCAATGCTGGAGAACATGGAACGGAAGTGGAAAGATGCTTCGGTGGAGTGTAGAACATCGAGCATAGAATGCTCTAGGAAAGATGCCCATATGTTCAGTTGCTCTTGTGATGTAGAAGTGGTCAGTGGGCTAATCCTTACACTTAAAAACATTTCTTTACTTCAACAAACCGGGTTGAGAGAATAGAGGTTGTCATAGAGGTCTCTCAACCTTGACTCCTCTGCAATAAAACTCAGGTACATTTGGCGTACCAAATTGTAGGCCAAATAGAGCCTCTTCATCCGACTGCTCATCTCATTCTCTTCGTAAATGGGAGAAAGAGACTTAAAATAGTCTTTCCTCTGTAGTGGTACATATGTTTTCTCAGGAATGAGGGATTTTGCAAAAAACGGGTTCAATGCTGGAAGAGTCGTCGAAACTTTCTTCATTGGCGCTGTAGATTTTATTGGGGCGCTCAATGTTTATGGCGCAGCTGGCAATGATTGCACAGCTGGCGTGGATGCCTTCGGCGTCAATGTCAATGGTTTGGCTGGCGTCAAAGGCGCAGCTGCTGTTGATGACGTCGACGACCTCGACTTATGCTTCCAGCTCGACTGATCTTAGAGGAGACTTTGCCGCATCGAGGCCTCAACAGCTCTCGATGCGGATCGGGCCTTCGTCCCCGGGATCGAGGCTGCGCGATTTAGGTCGACCCCTTTCCTTTCGGCTTCTTTCAAAGGCGCGTAGGAGCATGGCTTTTGTTTTTCAAATATTTCGAGCATCTCTGCTCTTAAGGCCTCCCACTTGGCTGAAGTGGACTTTTTGGTTGGGCAAGAAACCCTCTCGGGGGAAGCGCCCCACGACAAAATCGACCTATGGTGCTTCTCTTCGACTTAGAGGACAAAGAAGAGTGGGGGGAGCCACTCCTCAATTTCGACCAATTGGCCTTCTTCCTCCGAGGAGAGTCGCCTCTCGACTTGTCGGTTGAAGGTTTCTTGGTCGGAGTAGGAGATTTAGGGGTTCGACCTACGTACAACTTCCCCTTATGTTCCTTCAAGGCCTTTCCAGTGTGACTGGCACTTGGAGCAATGTGAGGTGTTATGGTCTGCCCAGAGACACTACAAACAGATTTTATAAGGATTGGTGAAAGACATTTTCGAACCACAATCCCAACACTTTTTGAACCCGGTCTTTGGGGTTGTCAGTGTCAAAGAAGAAGACATCTTGATTTCTCGTAATAACGAAGTTGTCACAAAAGTGAAGAAGCGTGCTGTATTTCTTGAAGCTAAAGCGGTCACAGAAAAATGGAACTGAAGCCAATGGGCGTTGCACGTGCTATATATGCCTTCGATGACATCAAGATTAAGGCCTTTGAGGGGCGACGAGCCGACACCATCAACGTACAGTGCCCTCTGCCAAAAAACTTTTTCCAAAGCAGCTGGTTATCATATATCAAAGATGAGGAATACGTGGAAGGACACAATCCATTCGAAGAAGGGCTGACAAAGCACACCCACGCTAGTAACGGCAAAAAAAGAAAGGAGGCACCCAGTTAATATTTGAGTAACTATTGTGTATAACCGTGGCTATGGACATAGTCTGCGGGAGAAAATTCACACAATAATTGGTAGAATATGTCCAATGCCACCAGACATAACTAGGAGATTGTCTAGGTGACATAAAATCCACAGGAGCAGAGAGAACAGGGATAACTAAGTAGGACTTTGGAACTCCACATAAGGCGTTGTGTGCCAATCTCTCCGACTATAATGTTTTAGGAGAGATACTAAGTATCGCTCGATCCTAAAGAAAGTAGTTACTGTAGGATATAGAAAAGAATCTCATAGGAGGATCCAGAGGGTCCCTAGCAACACTGCCCATAAGGTGCTAGGGCTCTCACTAGGAGAAGGGATGAAGAATAAAAATGATAAATCTCCCTAACACGTTGCGATGCAACTATCATTTCTACATTGGAATCCATTGTGGATGGGATGGATAATTAAACTCCTGTTTGGATCTTTCTCGTAGGTGATCTGAATACACAATTTGAGCCACTGGAGGAGATGGCAGGGCATACTGATTGAAGGAGATTATGAAGTTTGGGGAATTAAGGAGATTATTAATCTTGAGGAATTAACAAACGCGGTCCATCACCTCTCCAGTATTCACTTGCAGCAAGAGGTTGGCTTATTGCTTTAATACCAGACTTAATGCATGCAATGGTAGCTTCCCGGGCGATAACCCCCACTAAACCTACTTTTAATCATGGCTTAAGGGTCCCTAAATGGATTACATCACTGATGTCCAAAATTGGCATAATGTGATAAAGAAAGGCGATCCCAAGAATCGGAAGCAAGCATGATCCTTTATGGCTTGAAACTAGAAAGAGGCGTCATGTGTTAAAAACCGATTCCAGTTTAGAGGTTAGTAACACCCAATGTAATGAGTGGTTATCAACTGTCTCAGACAGTTATACCTCACACTATTAACATCTGTTGGCACTAAATATTCTCTTCTATGTAATTCAAGCTCATAACATGGAGGTGAAACAGACAGCCACACATTTGATTAAGTACCCCTCAGTTCTCAACACAGAATACACAAGGAGATATTAAATGGTTTGATAAGGATTGTATCTTAGCCAAACTGAAGTTAAGAGAATTGACAAACAAGGAAACCAGGACCATGCATGTATTATTGGACTCTGTTCTAAGCGATTGATCCAAAAGAAGAAATGTGTGATGTAGGAAAGACGTTTTTTTTTCTTTTTTTCGCCAAAACTTTTTATTAACATTTTTAAATAACACATTCCAAGTTGAATGCAACCCCCCCACTCCTCTGAACCCCTCCCTACCCCCCCTTGGTCCGAGCATACGCCTTGTGCGGGCAGGCTCCCTTCAGGTGCGCTGGCTTTGGAGTTGCAGTCCCTTCGTAGTCCCAGCTTTGTGTTTATTCATCGCCAGTGTCTCCTTCATTGTTCCTCTTCCCTGGACCTGTAGGTTATTCATTCCTAAAAGGCCCATGCTCCTAGGGCACCATACTCCACGTGCCCCCTCCCTCAGATATTTCAGTAACCTTGACCAGTCTGTACTGAACCTTTTGTAATAACCATGTGAATGGAGTAGGTGAGCCACTACAAGACGACAAAGCTCCAGATTTTCGCCTCCCATTCTTGGTCCTGTGGGGGGTCTCTAGACTTCCATTTACGCGCCAGTACCAATGCCGCTGCCATCATGATAACGTAGAGCTTACGACCCAGCTTTGAGGTGAATTCCTCCAGTGCACCATTGAGACCTATTATTGCCAGGCCCTTTATTCCCTTTGCTCTTCACCCCTAGGACCTGCTCTATTGCTTCCTGTATGCCCCCCCCAGTATTGATCTATTTTTGGACACTCCCACCATATGTGCCTCCATGTTCCCTCCCCTCTGCGTTCCCTCCAGCAGAGCTGCAATGCCCCTGGGTACATTCTGTGTAGTCTTGTTGGTGTCATGTGCCACTGAAGTAGGAGTTCTAGCCAGATCTCCTGAATTTGGAGGGATCCCGTTAGTGTGGGGATGTGCTCCCATAGTTTCGTCCATTCCGTTTCTTCTATTGTGCACCCAGTGGAAGTCTCCCATCTTTTCATGTATGGTCTGGCGGGGAGGACTCGCCAGCTTTTATGCGTTTGTATATAGTGGTTACCACTCGCCTATCCCCCAGGTTCCTGTTTAGATACTTTTTGAAGAGAGTTAGTTGGCGGCTCCCTGCTTGTTTCATGGAGGGATGGTGCAACCAGTGCCTCAGTTGGACGTAGCTATATCTTTACCTTTCCCCCAGGGCAAAGTTTGTCTTTCATTGGTCGAATAGTTTCACCTGGTCCCCAATGAACATAGCTCTGACTTTAAGGCATCCACGTTGTTGCCAGGCATCAAACGTGGATGTTTTGTGTCCCGGGGTGAATTGTGGGTCGTCGAATAGCAGTGAATATGGCGAGGGGTATGTGGTGATGTGCGCTCGTTTCACCGCTTCGTCCCATGAGTCTCCCACTACTGATAGGATGGAGCTACTGTACATTGGCGGAGGTCT
Organism: Ambystoma mexicanum; assembly: GCF_040938575.1. Lineage (NCBI taxonomy): Eukaryota > Metazoa > Chordata > Amphibia > Caudata > Ambystomatidae > Ambystoma > Ambystoma mexicanum. The sequence goes on from NC_090925.1 coordinate 1,083,178,439, forward strand.
GTCCCCCTTGGGTTTCCAAAGAACTCCCTCCAGGTCCACCCCTGCGACTGCTCGATCCATCTGTCTCCAGATCTTCCCCCGGTCATCGTTTAGCCGGTCCCCGACTACCCTCAACTAGCGGCTGTGTAGTAGGCCCTAAAGTCCGGTTCCCCCATTCCCCACGAGAGGTTGGGGCTTTCATAAATTTAGCAGCCACTATTGGGGGGTCTGTTGCTCCAAACCAATTTACTGGTCATTTTGTGGAGGTTTCTAAATAAGGCCAGTGGCACGCGGACCAGGAGTGCTGTGAAATAATAGAGTAGCTGAGGTAGTACCACAATTGTAAAAACATTTATCCTCCCTAACCAGGTTATAGCTAGTGAGCCTCATTCAATCATTTAGGTTTTCAGCTTCTCCAAGAGGGGCAAATAGTTTGCTTGGTATAGCCGTTCCACTGATTTGGCCAGTTTTATCCCGAGGTAAGTTATGCGGTGCTCAACCCATCTATATGGGGAGGCCGTTTTGAGGGTGTGCACAACTTCGTTCAAGAGAGTGAGGCTGAGAATTTCGAACTTGCTTGTGTTTATTTTTAGCCCTGCCACTGCCACGAATTGAATAAGTTCTCTTTCTATCGCCCCCCAGGAAAGTCTCCGGTCGGGTTAATGTCAAGAGCATATCATCCGCGAACGCAGCGATTTTGTGTGTGCCACCCGCAAATGTAATTCCTGCTATGTTCTTGTTGGCTCTTACTGCTGCAAGGAAGAGTTCTAGGTGTAATGCATACAGAATGGGGGATAGTGGGCATCCCTGCTTGGTGCCTCACCTGACTGCCACTGGTTCTGAGATTTGCCCATTGATGGATATCAGGAGAACCGGCTGCTGGTAGTTGGCCCCACTCGACCGACTAAACTGTGTCCGAATCCCATTCTGTACATGGTTGCGAAGAGGAATCCCCACTCTACCCGATAAAAGGCTTTGTCTGCGTCCACCGCCATGCGGAGAGCAGGGATTCCTCTCTTGTGGGCCTTTTCAATCAAACGCACGATTCTCCCGACATTATCTCCAGTCTGACGTTCTCTAATGAAACCAGATTGATCGGGCTGGACTATTTTGGGGAAGATCTGGTCAAGTCTTGTCGCTAGGATTTTCGAGTGGATCTTGGCATCGATGTTTATTAATGCAATGGGGCGGTAGGAGGCGCACTCTGTGGGGTCCTTGTCTTTTTTGTGTATGAGGATTACTTTTGCCTCTTCCATAGTTTTAGAGGTTGCCCGGTGCGTGCAGATTTCAATAAACAGTTCTGTGAGATGGGGAATGAGTGTTTCCTTGTGTGTCTTGTAAAACTCTGCGACAAAGCCATCTGTCCCGGGGATTTATTGATAGGTAAGGACTTTATAGCAGCCCTGACTTCGTCCCTTGTTATGTCCTGCTCCAGGGATTCCCTCTCCTCCTCAGTTCTTCGCACCAAATATAGATTATCTACATACGATTGCTGAAATGCTGGCAAAGGATTGTCCGAGCTATACAGTCTAGAGTAGAACTGGACAAACTCTCTCTCGATGTCATTACTGTTGGCACTAGTCCTACCTCTGCTACTTTCATTTTCAGGATTGTTTTATCTTTTCCTTCCTTCCTCAACATCCTGGCCAGTAAGCAATCCAATTTGTTTGTTTTGATGTAGTGGTTTCGCCTGAGGTGTAATAACTTACGTTCCGCCGCCCTTGTCTGTATTAAGTCTAATTGTCCCTGGGTAACCCTGTACTCCCGTTTAATAGCTGGGCTATGAACTGGTTCTATCTTAGCCATTATCTCCTTGAGTTTGTCCTCTAGTCGGGCCTCATCCAGCCTCAGTTCCCCCATCTCTCCTTCCTTTGATCACTATGATTTTCCCTCTAATTTTTGCCTTTAAGTTGTCCCATCTGACCTGCGGTGCCGTCTTCCCGACTCTGTTGGTCTCAAAGAAGGCACCAATTTCTTCTGCCACTTCCCGGACTAGCGTGTAGTCTTTAAACAGGAGGGCCGGGTAGCGCCACCTCCACAGGCCAGATGGGCGCTGGTTCCTCTTTAGATTGAGTGTTACAGGGGCATGGTCTGAGAGTATTATTGCGCCGAGAGTGATGTCTTCCTAGAAACGCACTTGAGACCTAGGTGTAGTCAATTCTAGAGTGTGAGCGGTGTGCGTGCGAGTAGAAGGTATAGCCCTCCTTGTCCCCCTCTAGTTCCCTCCATGCGTCTACCAGTGCCAGCTCATGAATTTCCCCCTGAGATCTTCCGAAGGTAGTGCCTTTGTCCCTGCCACGTTGTTACTCCAGTCTTTAGTGGGGTCCCACGCCATATTAAAGTCCCCTGTTAGTATAATAGGGGATTTCGTGAACTTTTCGAGCCTAGTCAGCACATTTTGGATGAAGGCATCTTGGACGGCATTGGGTGCGTATAGTGTCGCTACAGTATAGGTCTCCCCCCTCCCCTCCAGAGCTACTGCCAGGTATCTCCCCCGATCGTCTGATTCCATCAATATCATGCTGAGGTCCAGCCTGTTTTTCAGTGCCAGGAAAACCCCTCCTTCTTTGTTGAGTTGAGTGGCCTGAAGGATTCTTCAATACCCCCAGAATGTTATTCTTCGTCTATCTCATCTATGGATATGTGTTTCTTGTAATGTAACTACGTCCAGCCATTCCCTTGTGAGGAATCTCTGTATTCAACAAAGGTAGCAGGCGCCCCTCTCTCGGAAGAACAAGGCATGATAACCTGTTCAGTGGTTGTTAACCACATTGAGAGTTCGCAGCCATCTGCTTTTTGCTCACTGTACCTTTCACAGATGGGAAATATCCATTTGCATATCAGTCTTTGTCCCGCCCACATGGGCAGTCCAGCACCGAAATGCTATGGCAATTCCTCTCTGAACAAGAGTACCACCAGCAACCCCATACACGTGTTTCAGCCTTGTTGGGCATCATCAGTGAGGTGAAGCTGAGCCTCTCTAAGCACAGTGAGCAGGGAGTCCACGTCTGGTTGCCCCCAGGTAACCTAGGGTGACCAACCCCAAGTTCCTTCAAAGAATTCAACAAAGGTAGCAGGCGCCCCTCTCTCGGAAGAACAAGGCATGATAACCTGTTCAGTGGTTGTTAACCACATTGAGAGTTCGCAGCCATCTGCTTTTTGCTCACTGTACCTTTCACAGATGGGAAATATCCATTTGCATATCAGTCTTTGTCCCGCCCACATGGGCAGTCCAGCACCGAAATGCTATGGCAATTCCTCTCTGAACAAGAGTACCACCAGCAACCCCATACCCTGGGCAGGACAAAGACTGATATGCAAATGGATATTTCCCATCTGTGAAAGGCATAGTGAGTAAAAGCAGTGGCTGCGAATTCTCAAGTGGTTAATAACCACTGAACAGGCCTTGTTCTGTCTAGAGAGGGGCGCCCGCTACCTTTGCAAACTAAATTTCAAGGAACCTGGGATTGGTAACCCTAGGTCTCCTGGGGGCAACCAGACGTGGTCTCCCTCTCACTGTGCTTAGAGAGGCATCAGCTTCACCTCACTGATGATCCCCAACAAGGGTGAAACACGTGAAACACGTGTATGGGGTTGCTGGTGGTACTCTCGTTCAGGTTGGAATTGCCATTGCATTTCGGTGCTGGACTGCCCCTGGGCAGGACAAAGACTGATATGCAAATGGATATTTCCCATCTGTGAAAGGCACAGTGAGTAAAAGCAGTGGCTGCGAACTCTCAAGTGGTTAATAACCACTGAACAGGTTATCAGGCCTTGTTCTGTCGAGAGAGGGGCGCCCGCTACCTTTGCAAACTAGGAATCTCTGTATCTTTCTCCTTTTAATTGGTGAATTTAGGCCGTTGACATTCAGAGAAATGAACTTTAGCTTATCCCCCACACGCCATGTTTACTTGCGCAAGTCTGCCCGCTTTCTCGGTTTCCCAGTGTAGATTTGACACCACCCTTTTGGATCCTCCCCCATCTTGTTGTGGCCCCTCCCCTGCATTCTTGGGTACCCCAGAACCACCTCCCCCCTGTATCCCACCTGACTGGGCAGGTTCAACTGGCCTCTAGCCTCCCTCGAACTGTGGTCTCGAGAGTTGAACCCGGGAGTTCCCCCCAGGATTGCCCCACGCAGGCTCTCCCAATCCCATTCCAAGATTCCCTCCCTGCCCCTCCCCACAAGGCCTCCACCTTTTACATTAGTGTACTGTTAAAGCACAGGCACTTAGCTTCAAATGCTCCCTCCCCAGGCATGCTGTTTGAGCATTAGTGCTGCTTCGTGGTGTGGTTTCAGTTCAGGGGATCGACAGTGTTTCCTTGCTTGTCCTACTCCTTCCTGGGTGGTGGGCCCCTGAGGGATGGTTGGGTTTCCCCCTTCTTGGACCTTTAGGACTTAACCGTGGACCATTCCCACAGCCTACTGGCATTTTATTCGGTGGTGGGTAAGACAGCTGTTGAATGAGCTTTTTCGATTCCCAGAAGGGTCGCTCCTAGTTCGTATGTTGTGACTTTTTGTTGCTTCCCTTACCAGTCAAAGATCAGGCCGAATGGGTGGGCCCATCTGTATCGAATTTCCCAGGCTCTCAAACATACTAGGACTGGGGCCCATTCTCCTCCTTTTGATTAGGGTTGATTGTGCCAGGTCCTGGTATAGGAATATTTCTGCTCCATTGTATGTGATCCATTTCATTTTCCTGGCCTTGGCTAGTATTCGTTTCTGGACGGTGTAGCTATACGTAGCGGCCGAAACATATCTTGGTCTGGCCTCTGGTCCCCGCCCCCGGGGACCCATCCTATGCTTTCTGTTAAATTGAATCTCCGAACCTGCTTTTGGGGTCCAGGAGGTCGCCAAAGATGCTCTTGATTACTTGCACTAGGTCCTGGTCCTGCGTTGTCTCCGGTAGGCCTTTGAATAGTATGTTGGACCTCATGGATCTATTCTCCAGGTCCTCCGCCTGCAGTTCAAGGTTGAAGGTGGCCACTGCTAGGGTTTCCAGCAGAGTTTCCGCTTTCCTTGCATCTTCCATCAGCTCCTGGATTGCTCTCTTTTCTGTCCACCCTTTCCTCCATTTTATTGATGTCTCTTCATTTCTGTCAGTCCCTCCGCCAGATCCTCCCTCAGGGCGTCCATTTATTTCTGCCCTGCAGCAGTGATGTTGTCTACTATCTCGCTGAGGAAGTTTTTAAGCGAGGACTGCGTAACCAGTCTATCCTGTTCCTCAAGCGCGGCGTCCGCCCCAGAGTCTGCGAACCAGTCTGTTGTGGCATGTCACCCACTGGTGTCTGCCTCCTTGGCCCAGATCTTTGTTAGCACACCTTCCTGTGTCTTTTTGGTGTTCCTCGGTGCCGGAAGGGAGTCTTTGTTCCTGTTTTTTTCGACATTGCGTTCGGAGTATGGTGGGGCCTGTGGTTTGCGGGCCACCTGGTCTGTTTCAGGTCTGTGCAGAGTACTTCCGCCTGGCTGTATAGCTTGTCACTCCGGTTCCAGGGGTGTCTGAGGCATACCCCTTTGTATCGCCTGCTTCCCCTCTTGGGCGCTGTCCCTATCTCTGGTGTAGGAGGTCTGTCGATGGAGGGTCCACTTATGTCCCCACTGGCCCAACCGGCCTCTGCCGTATGCCCTCCAAGTCGGAAGGCACCTGTGCTTGCGGTAATTTGGGAACCTCCTTTCGCCTCTAGGTCGCCTCTCTTTCACTGCCGAGGGCTTCAGTGTGCGTCTCCCTGCTTGGATACTTCCCGGGTTGGGGCCCCTCTCAGGGGCCGACACGACTTAAGTCCACCGCTTATGGGAGTACTGATGTCACTGACCCAGGGGGTGTATGAGGTGGCACTATTGAATGCCTCCAGGCCCTTCCGAGTCTCCTTTTGTTGAAAGACCCTATTGGGCTGAGGGCCCAGTGATCCCTGGCCCCTCCCCTGGCGTGAGGGGATCCGCTGTTTCTGGTACAGGCTTCCCTGGGGAATACTTCCCCTGACCTGCATGTGCTTCTGCTGTCCGGGGGCCAGAAACATTGTTGCAGTCTTATCGGGGCACAGCTTTAGTGGGCAAATGTGTCCTTGTACGTCCCCCCGCGTTCAGTCAACTCTGTATGTGCTAAATGTTTGGACTCGTATGGGGGCGATCTCCTGCTTGATTGTCGCCTTGTTCCATGTATTTAATGGTCCTGGTGGGAGGCAGGGGTGTCAGCTGGGTCCTCTACTCCTGCTTCCCTGGTGTCCCTTCCCCCGAATTAGGTCTCTCCTCATTTTAGCTTTATACTTGTTGGAGCACCGGATTGTGCAGACAGCCTTGGAGGCATCCGCCGTAATTTCTGCAGTGTGTGGCTGGAGTATGTGAGGGGCAATGTCGGAGGGGCCGCCCGTTGCCCGATGATGGTTGCAGTGCTTCCCGGTGCCCGGATTGGCCGGGAGTCGGCACAGGAGCCTGCCAATATTGGCGGGCGGACACAGGATCGTGCAGGCGCTTCCCCGTGGTTCCTTTCGTTAGTGACTGGTTCTCCTCTTCTGAGCCCCGATTGCGTTGCGGTGGTCAGCTCAGAGGGTATGAGCCGGGGGCGTCCTTCCCAGCGTTACTGCGAAGTGTGCGAGGTCCCATCAGGCCGCAATGCTCACTCTCCGGACTTCGCTTATATGGCAGCACAACGAGTGCAACCAGGTGCGTTCCCCACACTCGCCTAGCTGTCTGATGCCAATTGCTGTATCGTCTGTTGCCTGGGGAGGGCTTATCTATCGGCTCCATGTGGTGCTACGGCCCCGCGGGTCAGGAGTTCGGTGGACACAGCGTTTACAGCAGCGCGGCCATCTTGGAATAACCAGAAATTTGATTTTAAGCATTAACTCAAGCCTTTTGGAACCCTGTATCCAATTTAATTGTGAAAGACTTTGTGGCTAATATTTATGAAATATGTTGGGCTAAATAATTTAAAGAGCTATGTTGTTTAGCTAAGACTGATTGGGACGTTGCTTTACAAGAAGCACCATTGGCTCCCGACACAAACATGAATCTGCTAGATTTGCCTTTGAGGAGGTAAAACCTGCAATTGACAGTCAGAAAGTAAATGGGAAGGCTCCCGCCCCTAGATACCTTCCAGACAATTAGTTCTATTCTTACTTAAGTTATTTAACGGGACTTTAGCCTTGTCAGATTCCTGGCGATCAGCAACTACTGTTTACATTTTGATTAACGTGAAACTGCGACAGTTCTGGCGAGGTAGACCATGGCTTGTCAGTCCACCAAGCATTTCACAGACACTTCGGAAGGCGGGCTGAATCCTTGAAGGCGTCAAGGCTAGTTGGTCCCACTAGTCCAAGGGCAGGCTGAAGTACTGCAGAGGGTCTTCAGAGATCAGGCAGAGGAGGAGGGGGGGGGGCTTTGCTGGCCTGGACACTGGAGGGGATGCTGGGATCAGGCCTCCAGATAAGGTGCGTACAAGGCCTTATTACGCATGACAATCTTGTAAATGTGACAGCTTTATTATTTTCCTGTGTACATTTACACACAGGTTTAGAGCAGAGGGCAGTGTAAAGGTCAGGTTACTTGACAGAAACTAGAAGGCTTCTTTTGATTTTTATCTACATGGATGTAATTGCAAGCCACCTCTGAAAAATAATGTATTTCTCTGAAGCCTTGCAAAAAAAAGAAACTGCACACTGTGATAAAAGGAATGGTTTCTTTCCATTCAGTTTCTGCTGTGTTGATGCCCATGGAGCCAACAGAAGCACTGTGCATATTTATTTTCCTAGAATTTTATGATTGTATAATTAATAAGAAGGAAAACTAAGTTGCAATTGAGAATTAATATTTTGTAACAAATTATGCTTTTTTCCAGTGAAAGCAAACCAATATTGCACAATTGTATTTTTCAGAGTTCCGGTGCTGTGTGCATAATCATGCGGAGGCACATCATTTTTACACTTAGAATTTAAATTACACTCTAATTATAGAAATGTGTGTAAAATGATGACTATGCACAGTCTAGTTTACATCCATTCAAACTTGCAGTCCTGGGGTACATTACTATAAATGGTCAGTGGCAGCAGAGTCTTTGCTCAAGGGTGAGTGATTGTCATTACACCAATCAGGTGTTCTAGCCTCTCAAATCCTCAAGACTAAAACATCTTAAACGTCACTTTCCAGGAAGTGCAAGCGCTGTACAAAAACAAACAAAATTGGTAATTGAAATAGAAACTCAGCAAAACCTGTCCCTGTGATAATACAGATCGGTATTTAACTTTATGTAGCGCTTCATAAATTGTTTGTCCAACATCTAGGTACTGTCATTATTATACCTCAGTCGACACTCAGTTAACCAATCTCTGAAGGATTTTAGCCAATAAGATAGCTCAGCCGGTTGAGCACTCATTGCTCCAATATGTACGTGATCTGTAGGTTGCAGGTTCAAACCCCGGCAAGGCTAACTCAGCCTTTCGAGGTCGATAAAGGAGTATCGGCTTTGGTTTGGTGATAATTATGATAAATATGTTCTATGTACGGCCTTTTGCCAAAAGCGCTTCATAAATAACCACTTGACCATTAGATTAGATATAGAATTTAGCGCAGAGTCCTTGCTTCTCTGCACTGTTCTATCATAACATTGGCATGCCATTAGGTAGTAATAGCTCCAGGAAATGAGGACTTTCATTAAACCTCGAAAGACAATTCTGCTACCTTACCTCAAAACACACAACACGATTAATGTTTGCTTTACTATTAATGTGGCTAGATTTTTGTGATTTAAACTTTTAAATATATACAGGAGAGATCAGAAAAAGGTGTATTCCTGTCACAATGCAGAAAGCTGCCACATAGTAATGATTTCCATACAGTTTTTGCACACATCACCTAGATGTCGCATACATTATACTCTTGCAAAAGAGAAAAGTCATTTTTACTCTTAAAATCACATTGACTCGGAGTTTAAAAATAGGGAGTAAAATACTCCCATCTCAAAATCTTATCTGGAGCACTGGCTGGGACACTTCAGTAATCATCTTTGGGGCATCAGCAGGCTGCTCGTTTTCGAGGGATCCTTTGCTCCTGCGTAGATCTGAAGAATAGCTGTAGGAGTCTTCTTATCTGCACCATCAGGCATCCAGTAGTTGTCTAATTGGGGAAAACTACTGATTTCACATCCACCTCAGTAGCAGACGTATGGCACAGTGAGGTGGAAAGCGATTAGAATTTCTCAGCCCCTTTCTTGGGTGGGGGGGGGGGAGCGGAGATGAGGGACATTCCCAGGCAACTGCATGATTTTATAAGGACTTTTCTGACCAGAGAAGTCAGGAAGAAGGCCAAACTACAATATGGCCAAAGAACAAGCACAAATCTTATGGCAATGCAATTTTAGGGCAATGGCCATGTTTAGAAGCTATTCGTGGCAAACTCAAATGCGCACACCAAAAATAATGCAAATAATATAACTGCTACCACCAGCTTGTGTTTAGGCACATATAAAAGTACCTAAAAATCCCATGTGTAAAAAGCTGGAGTGATGCAAAAGTATTCTTCCTGCACTTCACAGTAAGGTGCTTTGTGAAATGTTAAAAATATAAGAATTCAAAAGGGAAACAAAGTTTCACAGTACTGATAGTTCGAAGGACTGATCAGTTTTCCATAACCAATGACCAAAAGGGAAGTGAAGCTCTGAAGGCTTTACTTTTCATCAAAAACAGAGCAAAAAAGAATGGGGTGCCATAGGAAACTATGGAGGGAATTTTGCAAAAAGAAAATCTTTCCTAACGGAGGTGAACAGCATAAACTGAAAATACCATACACTAAATAGTGCCCGTCACCTGCAGTGTCATTAATATAGAATGAAAATGAAATAGGGGCCTGCAGTCATCCCTGGCATATGCCCATATCAATAGGGAATGATCTAGTAGTTTCACTGTGCAGTCCCCACCAAATGCATGCAACATTCGAGCTGTAAAAAAAGATTGGGGCATGGAGTAGTATCAAAGGCAGAGTTCAAATCAATAAATAAGAAAAAAAAAAATGTTTAATAAGTCAACCATCTGAATAGTCATTTAATTTTAAAACTTGGTCCACCATAGAGAAATGCCTTTAATCCAGTCTGCAAATGTGTTATGATTCTGTTCACAGCACACCAACAATCAATTCTATTTCATGTTCATATTTCTTTGTAGATGAGTCGGAATAGTGTATAATTAGATTTGCCTTTTGACGTGGAACTGTCGTCGTTCCACGTTCAAGCCCAAAACTTTAGTGGTCGCCAGCTTGTGACACAATCAAATTCTCCACAAATTCCATCTTCAAGGTAACCTGTCCTGGAGCAGCTCCTGTGACCGCAACTGGAAGGATGCCTGTCGTTGACTACAAACTGATTGTTGCTGGAACTCACCTTGCTCCATCCAGAGAAGAGTCCTGAAGAGGTCTACACTGTTGAAATATATATTTCTTCATCGACCAGGATTGCAACTTCAGTTCCATCCGACCGGAATACCACTTGAACCAGAACCCCCATCTCTCACTCGAACAAAGGATGGAAGGCTTTGCTCCCAGTGACCCCCAGATGACCCATCGTGATCCCTAGGAAAATCTGACACGGGAAGGAAAGTAAGCATAACTGTGCCCGTTCACCCTGACGTCCATAGGATAACATAGGGAACAAGTCCCTACGTCTCCCACCTCCCACCCACTCAACGTTGGTTGACAAATCTCGGTTGGATATCCAGCTCCTCGGTTAGTTTTGGGTCTGGCAGAGAGAGGAGAACTTACCAGCCTTCTGAAAAATATAGTACTTTTAATAGTTTAAAACTAATCTTCACCACAAGCCCATTGCATTCTTTTTTTTTAAATTGTGATATTCGATGCACAAGGCATCCTTATACAAGATTCACAGAATTGATACAATTTACAAAATACAAAATGCAAATTAACCAAAAGTACAGTTAATAAACAAAACCATATGCCGCAACTCACAACACTTAAAAAGGACTTACCTAAATATCAGTCCACCATACTTAAATACATAACATTTATACATTTTATAGATTTAAAATGCAAGATGCTAATATCAAAGTTTTACAATTCCTGCACAGTGACAGCTTTTGCTTCCTGGAAGGCGTCAATTAAGGATTTCAAGATCACTCCTAGATATTTTTCTCTCCCTTTTTTCTCTCTCTCACGGCTAAAATAAAATGTTCCACAAGCATCAATTTTGAATTCATTAGTACCATGAGCGTCGAGAGATCTTTGTAGTTTTCACTTAAGGACTCATAACTTTAGGTAAGGTGCTAAACATAGTTACAGCAGAGATTATTGAGGAGCGCATGTTTCTTACTTCATCTCGAGATTTCTAGGTCACACCTTGTTGGATGCAGCTTCATCCCGCCCAGGGTATTCGTTCTTCTCTTTCTATTTGGGGGTCGTTCATGACTTTCGGAGCTTTCAGTGTACGAGGAATCGGAGTCGCTGCTGCAATCACACTCTCTGCGTCTATTCCTGGTCTCCAGCTTAAATTGCAGACTGCTCTTTTACATTTTGCTGAGAACCTGCACCCCCGCTTTCATTATCCATCCACGAGTTCTCCTCTCTGTATTCTACTCTTGGCTCCAGTTCAATTTGCAGTTCCTTGCTTTTAGCGGTGTGATATCGATTCGGAGATACATTTCCTTCATTTGGGAGCTGCTGTAAAGTTAATCTAATTGCATCAGTTTCTATTTTTTCTGGTAGACGGTCAGATGCATTCATGATTGGTTGGTTCACATCCTTCCACCTCGTTTCTGATGCAGGTCTGGATGTGCGATGGAATTACTAGTACTTTAAAAGTGCATTGTGGGCTTAAGGACGATTTGTGTTTCAATATGGTGTAGATGTGCGGTAGATTCCTCTGCCGCGTTGTCCGTTAGGTAATCAGTCACCGCTTTAAACCCACCTACATCCGGTGAAGTGGGGGCGAGAACCACTCCCTCTGAGTTGATGACTTCAATTATCCCTGGAGCAGTCGGTTTCTCAAGCCCATTTGCTTCTGAGATATACACTGTATTTCTCAGCAAGTCTTCATCAGTTAATTCCGTCGTTCCCAGAGTACTTAGTGATTAGCATTAGTGATTCCTCTTCTTCGGTCTCAAGTGTTTTTAGGTACTCTTAAGATAAGAGAACCTAAAATCATGGCATTTGGCCCAGACAACATTGTCCTCTCCTTTTTTAGGGCCCCTCAGTACTTTATGATGTGCTCCCTTGTCTGCATTACTTCCACCAGATTACAGTTATCGCAGGACCCATCAGTTTCATTACTTGATGTTGATCAGCTCACCTGTTGGGAGTACATTGAATTTAAACTTTAAGAGATCAGTACGCGTTCAGGAACTTCAAAGAAGGTATGGCGGTACGCTCACTGGTCGTTTATAGTATGGTGACAAACTCTTGTACAGTTTTGACCCCTCACTATCGATTGTCTGTCAACAATGGTGTTCAACAGTTTCAAACAGGCTCTAACAGCCTACCGGTCAGTGCTCAAATTGATTACAGTCCATCAAGGTCAATTCAGCATATTTTACTAATTCCCTCATCGGGCCTCAACACCTGCATCATTGCCTCAGAAAGGTCAACATATAGAGAGTTTACAGGAGGGACCAAACATTTCCGAAACTCAAGAGAATATTCCAGTTCAGGTGGCCACACACGGATGCCAAGCCAAGTTCATATCGCAGAGCTTCGATTGGCACACAGTCTGGTAAATTCAATGCTCTTTTTCCAGACTCTCTCTGCCCTTGCATAGTCAATCGAACGGGATGCCGTGCCCAGATCCATGCCCTATAATAAAACTGGTATGGCTTTCATTTTATAAAAGACAATTAATGGGCAGATGGAAAATCGACAGTACTTGGAGTCGATATTTCTCATCTGCGCTGCAAGTTTGTTTGCTTCAATCATGGGACATACCAGAGACAATGCTCGGCGAGGTGCCCAACACAAAACCCAGATTGGGTAACTCTCGAAAACCGGGAACAGAACTTGATCCTGCAGGACCCAAGTGAATCATATTTTTCCTAGCATTCCCGCTGAATCGTACGATGCTGGTTTTCTTTTCATTCCTTAAATAATAAGATCTTATTGACACCAGCTGCCTCTGTAAAACCACCTAACTACTGTCCAACAGCACCACGTCATCCACCTAGGTCAAGTATGGAATAAAAAACCTTTATATTCTAGGCAGCACAAATGCAGGGCTCTGTAAATGCTCTCCCATTCTTTTTTAAGTGAACTCATATCTATGAGAAACATTGTGTTGGAGCCTGCAGCATTTGGGACCTAGGCCCCACACATCTTAGGGCTGGACTTCCAAAGAAACAAATATTGTACTTGTGACTGGATCCCATCATATTACTGCATCTGCATTACTTACCTGCATTACCTTGTTAAGTTATTTAATGTATATTAAGTGAACGTAATTGTGATTGCATATATTTGTATTGTAGAAAGTCGTGTGTTAATACGCCTGCTAGTTTCATTTTTCAGTGTGTGCTAATGGCCTAAATAAATAACTATTTTATAACTAAATAGAATTATTGTGTGCCATACTGTGTGGACTCATTGAGGACCCCTGAACACGCACATTCTTCCCCCAAGGCTAAGCCATGACCGCTCACCATACTACCCGGATTGGGTTTTGGCTAAACTTGGAGCTTCCTTTTCACCGTAACTAGAGTGGCCTTGTTAGGGAGAATTCTCAGAAATGTGCTAATTCCCTTCGACCGTAGAGACCCCCAGCACTTGCTGGACTTTAGGACTTTTAATTTCTAACCTGTGAGACCTTTTTCCTACTCTCTCATGTATTTTCTCATTGATTTGAACACAGTTTTTCTTTTCACTTTGTAGTCTGACAAACTCCATAGGCATCATCTTTTTACATTGTGTCACACAGCGCCTTCAGTGCAGTGACACAGGGAAGTTTTCCAGATTTCCCAAAGGTTTAAATACCTTCTCTTGGTACTGTTTCCAAGAGCAGTGAAGTGAAATTGACTTTACTTACATTTTGTAACTTTGCAGACCCAGCACACACCATCTTACAATAGGGTGTTGGAGGTGTTACTTAGTATCCCCCTCAGTTTAGTTTCTCATGTAACATTTTTATGTTACCCTTTCTACAATTAATGGCTGGGGCAGTCGTTTACTTTTTCCTACCATTGAGTGTTTCTACCGCGTGCTGCAATTGCAGCTGCAGTAAAGCACCCATGGGTGCTTATTTTGTCAAAATGACCCAGTCTTCTTTTTTCGACATTTCTTGTTTGAAAGGTCCTTCTTGAGATTTACTCTGTGCGCCAAACCAGGTTGGGTCCCTTTGTTCGTTTCGTCTTTGGCAGGATTCACTGGTGAAGCCCCCCCCCTGGCTCCAGCGTGTCTGGCAAGCCAGGAAGTGAGGGAGGTGCCCGAAACTCCCTGTGCTTAATCCCCTTGGTTACAGGAATGCACCCAAAGGTGATTGCCGTCTGGCTGTCCTTGAAGGACAGCCACCCTGCTGTGTTATTGACAGCTAGGCTGCGAATCAATGGGAGAAACCTGCATAAAAGGTGCGGTCTTTTGCTTGGAAGGCAGCGTCAACCACTGGATGAAGGAATCCGAATAAGAACTTGGAAGAGACGCTTTCTGCAACTCCTGGACCATTGGTTTGCCCGGTAAAGCCCTGCTGCATTACTGAAGCTCCGAATTCGCCTCGACTAGAGAAACCCTGCAACTGACAACTTCTCCCCTTGGGTTGGTGGGAAAAATCAACTCGAAAGCGAACTCGTCTGGACAGCCTGTCTGAGCTGGCTGTACTTCCATTGCTGTTGCAGAAACTGATTGCCAGGTAAAGGAACACCAGGATCGAGTGCATCGTTTTTAAGTCAGACCCGAGCTACAGAAATATCCTCTGGACTCCCATGAAGCAGGACTGACCAAGCCTGAGCCACCTCAAGAGAGTACTGGACCCCAAATGCGAGGAAAGTCCATAAGGTATCCTAGAACCACGGTGGTGCAATTTGCAAGAGCTGCGAGGAGCTGAAACCGCAAAGTGCTGCTGATCTGAAGTTTGCCCATTGCTGCCGCCGACCTTCAATTCGTAGTGCAGGAGTACCCAGACGTCAACCCTCTTGTCCCCACGACAAGAGGCCCAGGAACAACAGGCTCTGCAGACCTCTCGGGAGGATAGCTCAGGGGCAATGTGCTCGCCTTGGAAGCAAGACGACACGGAGCACCACAGGTTCGATCCCCGGGTGTGCGCTTAGAAACCTCTTGGTATTAAGTACGTTATAAATGACCTATCATATCAAACAACTGGAACAGAAGCCAGTTGGAACCAATTTCTTCAAACCAAAGGTACTGTAAAACTAAGGGGTTCCTTACCCCCTGTTGTGTAGCCTTGCTAGCTCTCAGTTGAGGCTTGTCTTGGTGCTTTTGCAGAGTTGCTTGCAGCTTTGCCCCTCACAAGCCTCCCAGCTTGTGGCCCTATAGTGGTTTGATTTTTTAACAAAGACTTTTAAAACATTGTGCAAGACTTTTTACCTA
Source organism: Ambystoma mexicanum (assembly GCF_040938575.1). Classification (NCBI taxonomy): domain Eukaryota; kingdom Metazoa; phylum Chordata; class Amphibia; order Caudata; family Ambystomatidae; genus Ambystoma; species Ambystoma mexicanum. The sequence goes on from NC_090925.1 coordinate 1,083,193,932, forward strand.
CCTGCAAGAAGTGTTTCAGCTCACCTAGACTTGTGCTCAATTGACATTGGCTGTCCTGGCTCCCTGAAAGCCTCTTCTTACCTCCGGCGCTGTGCTTTAACTATCCCTCAACAAACGTCACATTAGATACCTTTTGTAGCTGGGAAAGGGTTAATTTACTTTTCATTGGAGGGTCCCAAAAGTACTTACCTGCTGAAGAATATTTATTAACCATTGTTTTATTCCTCATCTTTTCCTTTCGACATGAACCTCAGTATTGCTGTAATCAATGTCCACAGTGTCCTAGTTATTTAAGTCACCTCAGGGTGTAAGAAATGTGTGTGCCATCCCAAATGGGTATCTACTGATTTAAGGAAACTAAGAGTGTGTATTTTGAAGTATATTTTTGTGTCACCTATATTTGCTCCCTTCTAAAGAAGACTTATTAAACTGACAAATAAATAATTGTTTAATCAAGAAACCTTGAGTGTAAGTGTTTATTTGGATACTTGTCACTGAATCGCTGTGTATTAACCCTACAGCGCACATTGACCCCTCTTAAAATAAGCCTGGCTGCTCAGTCACTCTACCAACTTGTGTAGTACATGCTTATACCAAAGGTTGGGTTAACTATTGCCAAGAGGACAAGGCTGGTGCAGTCTCCCACAGGGTACTGTATACAAGTTTGCCTAACAGGCCTCTTAGAATCTGGCCACCAGGCCAGATTCTAGAAATCCAGATAAACATCCTCTAAGGCACAAACAGGGCTTCAAAGGTTATTAGAAACATTTGACTGCATTTGCACACAAAAAAAGACTTTGCAGTAACACTGAAAATGCAAAGTGCATAGCTGTAGCTGGGAGGCAAAACTTAAATGAACCTGCACCTTTATAAAAGGAGCATTGAACAAGTTAAGTTCTTTAATTATGTATAGGTTTGCATTAATGATGGTCAATGGTGCCAACAGATTACTAAAAGTATACTTATCCTTGCTAGAAAAAGGGATGCTACAATTTTCAAATGCTTTGCCACTATAATTATTAGACCACCAGTGAAGGTTTATCAAGCACAGGCAGTAGCAGATTCTGCATTTGGGGAAGATAAATGAGGCCAATATAACACTAGATGATTGGCAAGTACAGAGAATAAGATTTTGAATCAGTTAATGAACATGCTGTCTAGTACTCCTAATGTGCCTCTCCATTTGGAGGCAGGTCAGTTTAATATTTCTTGTGAGGTTCTTATAAAACCGTTTCTTTATTGGGTTACATTATGGAGCCCGCCACCGTTACTCAGATATCAGGAAGTTCCGATGAATGCGATTAGCAGTTTGCACTCCTTAAGAGATCAAGTTTAAACCCCAAATAATTAGCATACCATCTATATGGCACCCACCCAAACAACTTAAAGCTCACACTAAAGCACTAACATCTGCATTTTGTAACTAACTGCTTGTAGATCAAATTATTCCTGTACCAATCGACATAGGACAATAAACTACTTGCATCAAACTTTTTTACCAGGAATTGATTACCATTTTAGTTAGATTATGCCATTTTATCTAAAGATAATTTTTAGTTTTTATGAAATTTAGAATAGTTAACTTGCAACTGAGATACTTTGACTCCTTTGGCCCTCGATGGCAGGATGGCAGTGTTGCTGGCTGCCCTAACTGTCCTGGCATCAATGAGGACGTGTTTATTTCTATTTTTTATTTTTTTTACTGTTGTTCCCAGGCATATCTCTACTTTTGAGAAAGATTTTGAATATTTTGGGGGCGAATCTGTGAATTTAGCCTAATACCTCTGTTGGTCCTCTAATGATATAAGAATCACAGCTGCCGCAATAAATAATCAGCAAAGGGCATGTCTGAGAAGATCATACTGAATACAGTATGTAAGGTTGTTCTAGTTATGCTGTATTTTAGTGAAAATCAGAATGTGCATTACCTTACAAATTTCTGTTTATTTTCAAAACATATACTTTAGAATTTGTTCCATATTTGCGAAATTATTTATATATTTTTATTTTGACGAATTATGAATTTTATAGTTTGATTTGAGAGTAATTTGTGGCAACTATTGGTTAGGTAAATTCTCACAATATTTTTGATTTCATGTGGCTATGAAATGTCAAGTATTTATATAAATAGTGTAAACTGTGCATTTGACCCCACATGTGCTTTTTGTATTTGTCTTTATGGTTACTATTGAAGAAAGAAAAAGTGCTACCACAAGTACTACACTACTACTAATGGCAAAAGAGGGGAAGGTCTGAAAGGAACAGCCACTGGAGGGTGTGATGAATCGAGGGTATTTGTCCCTTCTCACCAGGGTGTAGCCTCCCACTCTGAGGCTGGGGAGTTGAGCCCACTCCACAAGGGTCTGGGCAAGTTTGACCTCACTGTGAGACATCCCTTTGGGGACAAGGAATCCCATTCCTGTGAGCAACTCCTAGACCTTCCACCATAGCAGTGTATGTGTGACTACCTGCAATGAACACCTGAAATGTGGGTGTTTGGCTGTAGACAATACTGAAGCAAACTATTTTGGAATAGTGAAGGCACCCGTCTCATTAAGAGATATATCTATATATGGGATACATTACTCACCGTAATCGTATTTCTGATGCTTGTATCTGCTTAGATTCATATGCTGTGCATAGGCCGACATCTAGTGGAAGCTGCGGAGTATTACAGTTTGTATTTCGAAAATGGGCGTCGACACAGGGCGTGCCAGTAATACTATCCCTAGTGTGACGTCCACTGTACCCATGATCCCTCACACGTCTAGGACCCTCAGATTGTATTTTTTCTGACATGAGGTAGCATGAAGAGTAGCGTGAGTACAGATAATCCAAGCAGATAGATAAGATAAGACTACAAGCATCCATGCGCCTTCTCTCAGAGGGAAGGCAGGGTGGGTCGCATGTGAATCTAAGCAGATACAAGCATCAGAAATACGATTACGGTGAGTAATGTATCCTTTCTGAGGCTTGTGGAATCTGCTTAGATCACATGCTGTGCATAGATTAGCGAGCAGTGTTAGAAGACGGAGGTGGGATGTGAGAAGGGTCATGAGCAAATAAATGTCTTAGAACCGCTTGTCCCACTTGAGTATCTGTCTTGGAATGGGTGTCAATGCAGTAGTGCTGAGTAAAAGTGTGAATAGAGCTCCAAGTAGCTGCTTTGCAAATGGTGTCAAGGGGAACATTTACAATGAAAGCCAGGGTGGCCCCAATGCCTCTTGTAGGGTGGGCTCTTGGCGTGAAAGGCAGAGTTTTTTCAGAAAGAGAGTAACACAGCTGGATACAGATAACAATCCACTTAGAGATGGCACCTTTAGAGACGCAATCTCACTCTCTGCCTGTAGCTACGGAGACAAACAGCTGATCTGTTTTCCTTGGCGGTCTGGTCTTGTTTACATAGTAGAGGACCGTCCTACGCACATCTACGGTGTGTAGTTTCACCTCAGCCGAGCTTTGTGGGTCTTGGAAGAAAGCCGAAAGCCCGATGGACTGGTTCACGTGGAATTTAGAAATAAACTTAGGTGAGAACCTAGGGTGTGTACGTAAAACCAGTTTATCTTTATGAACTGTAAAGAATGGATCCTGCACTGACAGAGCCTGAATTTCACCGACCCTTCTTATAGATGTTATTGCTACTAAGAAGGCCGTTTTATAAGTCAGGTGTTTGAGACTGCTTTTGTGCATGGGTTTGAATGGGGAGCCCATGAGTTTAGATAGCACCATGTTAAGGTCCCATCCTGGTGGTGGGTTTGAAATAGGAGGGTGAAGTCTCTTTACTCCTTCCATGAAAGCTTTAACCACTGGTATCTTCCACCACGACACCTTGTTATGGGATGTGGTGTATGCCGACAGCGCTGCCAGGTGTACCTTCAGTGAGTTAAATACCAGTCATGCATCCAGCAGGTGGAGCATGTATGTGACAATTGTGGAAGGAGTGCAATCAACTGGGTTGACTTGCTTATTCTGGCACCAGATAACAAATCGTTTCCATTTGTCAAAGTAGCAGTGCCTCGTGTTTGGCTTCCTGGATTCTTTTAGGATGTCCATACATCTTTGTGGTAATTTGAGAAGTCCGAACTCTATGACCTCAGGAGCCATGCTGCTAGATTCATTGAGTTGGTTGAGGAAGCACTGTTTGACCTTGGTGCTGGGACAGTAGGTTGTACCAGCCCGGGAGTTTGATGGGTTTGCACACCGCTAGTCTGCGTAGATCTGGGAACCACGGTTGTCTCGCCCACATGGGAGCAACTAGGACGAGCGTCATTGACTCTCTGTTCATCTTGTTGACCACCTTCCTGATGAGGAGTTGGTGGAAAAGCGTACCCAAACATCCCTGACCAGTTCATCCACAGGGTGTTCCCCTGGGAGTCTGGCTGGGGAAACCTGGATGCAAATCCTGGGCACTGTCTGAGCTTGTGGCGAATAGGTCTATAGTGGGAAACCCCACTGAGAGAAGATATCTTCTACGATTTCTCTATGTAGACACCATTCGTGTTCCTCTGGGAGGGGATCTCTGCTCAAAGCATCCGCCAGAGAATTGAGATCCCCTGGAACATGTTGAGATGACAGGAAGATCTTCCGTCTGAGTGCCCATATCCACATTTTCTGGGCAAGGTTGGACAGATTTGGCGAACAAGTGTAACGCTCACCTGATTCCCGTAGAGGCGCCGGTCTTGACTGGGCGTATACCGTATCTTCAAAGGTGATGTGTAACACACGGCTGGCTCTTTGGGCTGGACCTCTGTGCACTGTATGTCTGGTTTGAAGGGTAAGATGTCTGCAGATAGAAAATGTGGGATTAATGAACTGGGTTATTGAATGTCTCTCTCTTCTTCCCTTTCTCTTCTCCTGTAGAACCCCAAAGGTTAACGCTCTCACCTTAGGTAAGTGAACGCCGTGCTCTCCATCTGCCTCGAGGCAGGGTGCTGTAACCAGTTTCTTCACTGGATAAGGGGAGCAGGCCTCTTGACTTCAGAGGACTGCTGTCCGTCGTTTACTGCACGAACGGTAAGTTTCGAGTAATTCTAATGTCTTTAAAGTCTTTAGTAATGATGTCTCTTGTTTTGCAGGGTTCCGGCGATGGCGGATGGCGGGCTGAAGTGAGTTGAAGATGGAGCCCGTGTGATGAATAGAAGCGCCTGGAAGCACGTAAGTAAGCGCTTGTTGCCTGCTTCACGATGCGCTCTAACTGTCTTTTTATTTTGCAGGTACAAGTTCGGAGCGGCTGCAGGGTGCCGGAATACCCACTGGGTTAGATGTGGAAAGGAGTAATGGCACGTGAGTATTAAAGTTCCCCAATGTCTTTAAACGCACCTTGTTTTGTCTTTCAGATGCAGGATGCAGCGCCGAAGGCCTCAGGAGCGTGCAAAGAGTTGGTAAGCTTTTGTCTTTCAGATGCCGGAATGCAGTGTGAAGACCTCCGGAGCGCACGAAGAGTAGGTAAGCCTTTGTCTTTCAGATGCCGGAATGCAGCGCGAGGCGTTGGTGACAGCCGATGGACCAGGTAAGTGAAGAGCTGTCACTGAAGACCGTAATGCTAACCTGTTCTTTCTTGTCTTTATAGGTGTTGCTGAAGACTGGATTCAGAATGGTAAGCCTTTTTCCTTAGGCCCAGGATCAGATGCAGAAGACACGATGAGCGTTCTGCTGCTGAGGATGCAGAATAACGCAAAGCAAGATTCATCCATCGGGTGTGGTTTAAATAGCCTCCTGTAGTGCTTAGGTGTCTCCTTCCACAGCCACGCCTAAGAAAAGAGTTCCTGCTTTCCAGAAGAGTTCCAGTGTTCTGAATCTAGGGAGTGGCTCCTGCCCCACCCAACAGGAAAAGTAGTTCCAAACAGAAGAGGATCAGAGACTCAACTGGCAGGCAAGTAAGCAGCATGGTCTGCTGCAGGCAAGTCCACCCAAGCATTATGAGCCCGGCGCTTCCAGCGCTGGGACTGGGCATATTTATGAGCCTGGTGCCACTGGCGCCAGGACTGGGTCCAAAAGGTCCCAATTGGGACTGGTTGGCACTCGGAACCTGGGTTATGGATCTGCTTCCAAGGGAGTTGGGAAAACCCTGACCTTTTGGAAGCAGAGATCATGACAACAAGTCCCTCCTTGCTCGTTTATGTAAAACATGGCTGTAGTGCTGTCCGTCCGGATCTGCACTGACAGATTCCGCAGGTAGGGCTCGAACGCTTGAAGCGCTCTGAACACTGCCAGAAGCTCAAGCAGGTTGATGTGATTCTTGGCCACTGAGTGAGACCAGAGACCCTGAGCTGTGTGGTGGAGGTGGTGAGCTCCCCACCCTGTCAGGCATGCATCGGTTGTGACTACCGCCTGTATCTCGGGATCGTAAAAGGGTTTCCCCTTGGACAGATTTTCTCTTGTCCACCAGTGAAGGCTTTGTACCAGTGTTGGCGAAACAACCACTAGATCGTCCCACTGACCACTTGCCTGAGACCACTGTTTCGCCAACCATTCCTGCATGGGACGCATGCGCAGGCGCGCGTGGGGGTCCAGGTAAATGCATGACACCATCATGCCCAGCAGACGCATTGCTTTGCGTACCGTTATCTGGCGACCGGCCTGATATTGCGGAATTTGCAGCAGTATATTCCGAATTCTTTCCTCCAATGGAAAGGTCAACCCCTCTTGCGTGTCTAGGATAGCTCCTAGGAACTGTTTGGAGGTGCTTGGCACCAGACTTGATTTCTTCTCGTTTATTGAGAAACCTAATTCGAAGAGGAGGTTGATCGTCCTTTGAATGTTTGTACTGCAAATTACTGGGGTCTCACCCGTGATGAGCCAGTCGTCCAGGTAGGGCTACACTGGGATTGGCTCCCTGCGTAGGTGTGCCGCCGCCACCGCCAGTACCTTGGTGAATACCCTTGGAGCCGAGGCCATCCCGAAGGGCAGGACCTTGAACTGGTACTGCCGACTGTCCACCTTGAAGCAAAGTACTTCCTGTGTGCTGGGAACATGGAAATATGAAAATAGGCATCTTTCATGTCCAATGTTGCCATGTAATCCCCTTTTTTAGGAGGGGGATTACCTCTTGGAGAGTAGTCATGCGAAATTTTTGGGGCTTGACATACTTGTTTGCAGGCCGTAAATCCAATACTGGGCGCATTATCAAATCTTTTTTTGGCACAAGGAAGTAAGTTGAATAAATACTCTTGTGTACCTGTTGTCCCGGGACGAGTTCTATCGCGTCCTTTGCTAGAAGATTGACGATCTCCTCGAGGAGGATCTTCTGGTGGTCCAAAGAAAGTATTCTTTGTCGTGGAGGGTGGTTTTGGGGACGCTCTAACAGTTTTATGCAGTATCCTGCGGACACTGTGGACAGCACCCATCTGTCTGATGTGATCCCTTCACAAGCTTGGGTGAAGTTGGAAATGCGTCCCGCCTACTGGGGATGCGTGAGAAGGGACCCTGAACGGAGCGTCACTGTTTTGGTGGAGGCGTGCCGCCGCCTCCACTGGAGCTGCCTCTACCTTTACCACGTCCTCTCTTATTACCCCAGCCATAACCCTGGGTAGACTGATGGCTGTTGTTGTTCCATTGTGTCGAAAATTGCCATTCACTCTCTGGTTTGGGGGTTTATTGGTTAGTTGGCCTAGGGATTTGAGTGTTTCATACTCGTCCTTGGTATTTTTTTAGCGCGTCCTCGACCGCCTTTCCAAACAATAGCTCCGGCTCCACCGGTTTATCTATCAATGATGCCTGGGTTTCGGCTTTGAACCCAGACTGTCGCAACCAAGCATGCCTTTTGATAACAGTACCTTTTGCTATCTATCTGCCGGCGTTATCCGCGGCATCAAAGGTTGCTTTTAATATGCAACCGGACACGGCTCTTCCTTCTGCCGAAACTCGTGCCTATTGGCTTTTTAAGGGTTCTGGGGCGGAATCTATGAGTGCTGCCAGGTAGCAGTCTTCCCACTGGTGGCAGTTGTAACTCGCCAGCAGGGTGGCGGAGTTGGCAATCCTTGCCTGGTAGGCGGAAGGGGAGGCTACTTTCCTACCCAAGCCATAAATCTTCTTGCTCTCCTTGTTGGGAGGAGCTTCTGACAATGACAAGGGTGTTACCACCCTCTTACGGGTGTTTGTAACTACCAGGGAGTCCGGTTTCAGATGCCCTCTTATGTACAGTGAGTCTGTTAGGGCTGCCCTGAAAAGCTTCTCAACTCTGGGGTTTACCGCCCTAGTGAGATACGGATTAACAGGGAAGGGTTTAGCCTTCTTTGTATTGACTTAAGGATAGGGATGGCCTGGGCAACAGGTCTCCTTTCTCCCACTAACTCCTTGGCAAAGACCCTCTCTTCCTGAGCACCCTGGGTGTCAATGTGGAAGTGTTCTGCCGCTCTGGACAGCACTTCATTCAAGAGAGGCTGGTTATCGACAGGGGAGTCGGTAACCGGGGGTTCTTTATCTACCGGGGAATCTAGCCTGTAGGTTTCTGGGTTGTCGTCGTCCTCCTCCTCTTTGTCCTCGTTATCCCCATAGTAGCCCGTCCCAGATCTGCCCAAATCTGGATCCTCACAAAGGGATGGATCTCTCTGATATTGAGAATAGGGCTGTATACTGAAGGGGTCTGAAATAGGAGCTTCAACCCGGGAGTTCTTACTTGGGGGTATAGGATCCTTAGAGCCTGAGGGAGTTGACCCGTCGGGGGTAAAAGAGAGAAAGTGTTCAGGTTTTTTTGGCTTAGAAATCTGCCAATGATGACATCTATGTCATCACTAGACCATTCTATTGAACTGGGAATGATTCTTTCTTGGAGGCCTTTCCCTGTTTTATCTTGACTAGACCTACTGGTTTGAACAGGGGTCTTTGGGATAACAGAAGACCGAGACTTGTCTATCTGTTTATGTGGGGTATAATGTTTTTGAGGTGTGGACGGAGGCTGAGACTGCTTCCTCTGTTTTTCCCCTTCCCAATGGGTGGAAGAGTGTTTACCCTGTTTTTTCGCCCCTACGGAGCCTTTCGACGCCTGGCGCCAAGGTTCGGGGGTAGTGTCCCTATCTCTGGAGTGTGGAGGTTGGTACTCGGGAACAGCCATTGCGCGGCCTGTTGACACCGACTCCTGGAGTGCGGTCTGGGGATAGAGGTCGGCTTCGTCTTCCGACGATCGAACCTCTGTTACCTTGGGGAGCGAGGCACTTCTGGCAACAGTGGATGGTTGCCTGGAGTCATGCGGCGATCTAGATCGAGAACGCCCAGAGGACACCGATTCGGACCGTTCTCTATGTGCCTCTTTCCGAGTACTCGACGCGCGCGTCGAGTCGCGGTTGGACTTCATGTGTTTTGTGGAAGTGCTGTGGTTAGCGCTTGTGTCGCCGGGGGTCTTCCCTATAGCCGTCCTGCCGGACAACATTCCGAGGTCGAGGACTTGCGCTTGGCTGTCGATTGACGCCACGTTGCCCTCGCCGTCCGAAAGCACGGCGTCTCTGCCATCGCTGAAGGCGCCCTCCGCTGCCATGGCCTCTTGACGCCTGGCGTGGTGGGCCCTACGCTTTATCGAACGGTCCTTGAGTGTGTTCGGTTTGAACCTACTACACGCTCTGCAGTTAGCCTAGGGGTGGTCCCTTGGTAAGCAGATTGCACGTGGCGTGTCTGTCAACCCAAGGGTACTTGCGGTTGCACTTGGGGCAAAATTGGAAAGGGGTAACCTCCATACGCACCTTGTGGCAGCAGGCTAATAAGTGTAGGAATATATAAGAATGTACCTATATACCAAAAGAGTGTAGAGTATGTCCACCCCCCACTCTCCCTACTTGCAGGGCCGAGGCCAGGGGCCTTCCGAGACCCGGGCCGAGGCCAGAGGCCTTCTGAGGCCCAAATCCGCTGTGCAGCTCTCGACGGTCGATTCTTTCTCCGTGCCGGCGTCGAGTGTGGATGTTCGGTGACTCGACATTGGGGTGGAGAAATGGGGAAATATAACAATTTTTTAGCAAAAGTATGGCTAAGGCCAGGGAACTCCGCGGAATGCTTCCGACCAGTATGGCGGAAAAAAACAATCTGAGGGTCTTAGACGCGTGAGAGATCATGGGTACAGTGGACGTCACACTAGGGATAGTATTACTGGCACGCCCTGTGTCGACGCCCATTTTCGAGTTTCGAAAAACAAACTAATACTCCGCAGCTTCCACTAGATGTCGGCCTATGCACAGCATGTGATCTAAGCAGATTCCACAAGCCTCAGAAATAAATATATATGGGATACATTACTCACCGTAATCGTATTTCGATCTCTTCGAGTAGGATCTTCTGGTGGTCTAAGGAGTGTATTCTGTGTCGTGTAGGGTGGTTTCGGGGACGTTCTAGTAGTTCTATGCAGTATCCTGCGGACACTGTGGACAGCACCCATCTGTCTGATGTGATCCCTCCCCAAGCTTGGGTGAAGATGGAAATGTGTCCCCCTACTGGGGATGCGTGAGAAGGGACCCTGAACGGAGCGTCACTCCTTTATTGGGACTGCCTCTACCCCTACCACGACATCTTTTGTTCCCCCTGCCATAACTCTGGGTAGACTGCTGGTTAGTGTTCCATGGAGTACCCTGGCCTTGGGAATAGTTTGAGCCTCTTTGGGAGTTTTGTCCGCGAGGCCGACGAAAATTGCCATTCCCTCTCTGGTTAGGGGGTTTGTTGGTTAGTTGCCCTAGGGACTTGAGTGTCTCGTACTCGTCCTTGGCATTCTTCAGTGCGTCCTCGACCGCCTTTCCAAACAATAGATCCGGCTCCACCGGCTTATCTATCAATGATGCTTGGGTCTCGGCCTTGAAACCAGACTGCCGTAACCAAGCATGCCTCTTGATGACCGTGCTTTCAGCAATTAATCTGCCGGCGTTATCTGCGGCATCAAAGGTTGATTTTAAAATGCAACCTGACACGGCTATCCCCTCTGCCGAAACACGTGCCAATTGGCTTTTTAAGGGTTCTGGGGAGGAGTCTATGAGAGCCGTGACTTCTTCCCACTGGTGGCAGTTGTAACTAGCCAGCAGGGTGGTGGAGTTGGCAATCCTTGCCTGGTAGGCGGAAGTGGAGGCTACTTTCCTGCCCAAGCCATAAATCTTCTTGCTCTCCTTGTCGGGGGGGGGGGGGGAGGAGCTTCGGACGATGACAAGGGTGTTCCCGCCCTCTTACGGGTGTTTGTAACAACCAGGGAGTCTGGTTTGAGATGTCCCCTTATGTACAGTGGGTCAGATTGGGCTGCCCTGAAAAGCTTTTCAATTCTGGGGTTTACTGCCCTAGTGAGATTGGGGTTAACAAGGGAAAGGTCTATCCTCCTTTGTATTGACTTCAGGATAGGGATGGCCTGAGCAATGGTCTCCTTTCTCCCACCAATTCCTCTGCAAAGTCCCTCTCTTCCTGAGCACCTTGGGTGTCAATGTGGAAGTGCTGTGCCGCTCTGGACAGGACCTCATTCAGGAGAGGCTGGTTGTCGACAGGGGAGTAGGTAACCGCGGGTTCATTCTCTACCGGGGAATCTACCCTGTATGTATCTGGGTCCTCCTCCTCCTCCTCCTCCTCCTCCTCCTCTTGGTCATCATCCCCATAATAGCACGTCCCAGTTTGTTCTTCGAACATGCCCACGTCTGGATCCTCACCAAAGGATGGATCTTCCTGATATTGAGAATAGGACTGTATATAGAAGGGGTCTCAAGACTGAGTTGGTGCTTCACCCCGGGACTTCTTACTTGGGGGTATTGGATCCTTAGAGCCTGAGGGAGTTGACCCTTCTGGGGTAAAAGAGAAAAATTGTTCCGGGTTTTTGGCGTAGAAATCTGCCAATGATGACATCCTTGACATTACTCTGTCTATGTCATCACTGGACCATTCCCTTGAACTGGGAATAACTCTTTTCTGGAGTGCTTTCCCTGTTTTATCCTGACTAGAACTACTGGCCTGAACAGGGGCCTTAGAGACAAGAGCCTGAGACTTGTCCGTCTGTTTAGGTGGAGTAGAATGTAGTTTAGGAGTGGAAGTAGGCTGGGACTGCTTACTTCGTTGCTTTCCCCTCTCCCCGCGGGTGGAAGAGTTTCCCCTAATTTTGGGCCCTATCAGAGCTTTTCGACGCCTGGCGCCGAGATTCGGGGGTAGAGTCCCTGTCTCTGGAGAGTGTAAGGGATTTGGTAGCAGCCTTCGCGCTGCCTGCGGACGCGACTCCTGGAGTGTGGCCTGGGGGTAGAGGTCGGCGTCGTCCTCCGACGACCGAACCTCAGTCACTAAGAGGAGCGAGGCACTTTTAGCAACATGGAGGGTTGCCTGGTGTCATGAGGCGATCTCGAACGCGAACGCCCAGAGGACACTGACTCGGTGGACCATTCTCTACGTGCCTCTTTCCGAGAACTCGATGTGCGCGTCGAGTGTCGGTTGGACCTTTGTTTGCTGGAAGTGGTGTGGGTAGCGCTCGTGTTGCCGGGTGTCTTCCCCAGAGCTGCCCTGCCGGACAACCTTCTGAGGTCGGGGACTTGCGCTTGGCTGTCCATCGACGCCACACTGCCCTCGCCGTCCGAAAGTACGGCATCGCTGAAGGCACCCTCCGCGGCCATGGCCTCTTGTCGCCTGGCGTGGTGGGCCCAACGCTTTGTCGAACGGTCCTTAAGGGTCTTCGGTTTGAACCGACTGCACGCTCTACAATTCGCCTCGGGGTGGTCCCTCGGCAAGCAGAGGTTACACGTGGCGTGTCTGTCAACCCAAGGATACATGCGGTTGCACTTGGGGCAAAATTGAAAAGGGGTACCCTCCATACGCACCCTGTGGCAGCGGGCTGGGAGTGTAGGAATATATGTAATGTACCTATATTAATCAGAGTGTAGGATATGTGCCACCCCCCACTTTCCCTACTTGCAGGGCCGAGTCCAGAGGACTTCCGAGGCCCGGGCCGAGGCCAGCAGCCTTCCGAGGCCCAAATCCGTTGCTGTAGCTAGACGGTTGACTTTTCTCCGATCCAGCGTCGAGTTTCGATGTTCGGAGACTCGACATATAGGTGGAATAAATGGGGAAATATATAACAATATTTGCAAAATCAGACTAAGTCAGGGAACTCCGCTCAGTGCTTCCGACCAGCATGGCGGAAAAAAACAATCTGAGGGTCCTAGACGTGTGAGGTATCATGGGTACAGTGGACGTCACACTAGGGATAGTATTACTGGCACGCCCTGTGTCGACGCCCATTTTCGAGTTTGGAAGAAAAAAAAACTAATACTCCGCAGCTTCCACTAGATGTCGGCCTATGCACAGCATGTGATCTAAGCAGATTCCACAAGCCTCAGAAATATATATATATATATATAACAGGGAGAGGGGGGGAGAGAGAGAGAGAGAGAGAAAGAGGGGGAGAGAGAGAGAAAGAGGGGGAGAGAGAGAAAGAAAGAGAAAGGGAAAGAAAGAGGGGCAGAGAGAGCGAGAGAGAGAGAACCCCTGCAGAGTAAGAGGTAACAAGGATAAGGGAGTGGCGTCTTACCTGTAACTCCATTTCTCCAGCGTTGGTATCTTTCATGGATTCACATGCTGTGAATATTTGCCGCCGTCAGGCTGGGAAAACCTCAGTAACTTTAACATAGCGTTTTCCTATGGAAAACGTAACACTGGTGCCGAGGAAAGTTCTTCCCATAAAGGCTCAGCCTTCAGTGATATTCATCATTTTGTAACTCGGGGACTATGGGAATGCCATTTTACATCGTCTTTCCGAACTATTAACTAAAAGAAAGAACACTGCAGCATGGCTCATTGTTGGAGCAGGGTTTAGGGGACATATGATGCCCATTTGGGAACAATTACATAGGCTCCCCATTACGAAAAGTATTCTAGGAACTCTGTTGCACAGAGATCCATCTATGGGCATACGTCCCTCCCACTTTCCTTAATGATCAGGTTCAGCACTACTTCCGTGAGAGCTTTTTGATCTGCGTGAAGTTTGCTTTGTTGCATTCCTAAACCTTGCAGGAAAATAGGAAGGAGGGTGCTCCAATTGGAGGCACAAGTCTCCGGAATTCTATTCCCCCTTGATATTCATGTCCTGGTTTGTACCCTCATTTTTAAATTGCTAAATCTCGTCTCTTGCTAAATCTTCCCTCGGTATGACCTATTGTTCAGTTTCAAAAACCCCAAACAAATCCTACAAATTATAATTCACACACCCTGCTCATGAGCAACTACAGCATGATGTTCCAACCCCCTGCTGTCCCCCTACTCCCACGGGCTAAGGGCAATAAAGCGCTGAGCATTCCCAAATTGCAGGACGAAAAGAAAGCAATATGTATTCTCACCATGTGCTCCAGCACAAGAAACTGCCTCTTCCCCAATTGATAGCTAAGTAAGACCTACATTACTCACCGTAATCGTATTTCTGATGATCATATCTGCTTAGATTCACATGCTGTGCATAAAGTCTAACATCTAGTGGTATTCACGGATATTGTATCTTTTCGAAGATCGAAAAAAGGGACATCAATATGGGCGTGACTAACACTATCCCTAAAGTGAAGTGTAGTTTACCCAAAATCCCTCACGCTTCTAAGTCTCACCAGTTGTTATTCTTCTGCCATGAGGGAGCCTTGCAGAATGCGCGAGTACAGCAGAGAGAAGGTGCAAGATGTCTACGTTTCATCTACCCCAAGAGGGGAGGAAGGGTGGGCAAAAGTGAGTCTAAGCAGATACAATCATCAAAAATACAATTACGGTGAGTAATTAATGTCTTCTGATGCTTGTGAATCTGCTTCAAATCACATGCTGTGCATAAACTAGCGAACAGTACCCAAAGATGGTGAGATGTGTGAAGGAACAGTAGCAAAGAGATGTCTTGGCATCGCTTGTCCCACCTGAGAATCAGGCTTCGAGTGTGTGTCTACGCAGTAATGTTGGGTGAAAGTGTGAACAGAACTCCAGGTTGCTGCTTTGCAAATTGAATCTGTAGGAACCTTTGAAATGAATGCTATGGTAGCCCCTGTGAATCTAGGAGAGCAAGCAGTAGGCATAAAGTGCAGATCTTGCTTAGCAAGAGCACAACACAGTGTGATGCAATTTACAATCCATTTGGAAATAACTGCTTTAGAGACATGGTCGCCTTGTCTACCAGCTGCCACAGAGACAAAGAATTGATTCATCTTTCTCAATGGCATTGGTTTTTTCCAGGGTAGTAAATTACTGCCCTCATCACACCCAGTGTATGGAGGCTTCTTTCTGGCAAGTTAGTGGAGATTTGGAAGAAAGTGGGAAGTTCAAATAACTGATTCACATGGAACTTCTAAATTAATTTAGACGAAAAGCATGGGTGTGTGCAAAACCACCTTGTCTTCCTGAATAATCAAAAAGGGATCTTGAACTGAAAGGGCCTGCAGTTAGTAACCCTCCTTATCCAGATAATGGCCACTAGGAAGGCAGTCTTATTTATTTTGAGATGTTTTTATTGGCATTTAAAATTAAACATAAAGCAGTTGAGCTTGGGTTATGCATCATGTTGTCAATTGTGTGATATGTTCGCCAAATAAACAACAGGTAACAGTAAACCAACAATAAAAACAAAAACAACTTTGACTGTCCTCTCTGCTACCGCCACGGGCGGTCTGCTCTTTTCGTGTGGGCTCCAAAGCCGGCACCGTCCCTCTCTGCTATAGGAAGGCAGTCTTATAAGTGAGGGCCTTAAGGCTAGCCCTGTGCATGGGCTCAAAAGGAGACCCCATTAATCTGGTAACTACCACATTCAAGTACCATCCGGGAGTTGGGTTGGAAATTGGGGTATGAAGTCTCTCCACCACTTGCATGAAGGACTTAATGACAGGGATTTTCCACCACAAAACCTTGCTCTGGGATGTGGTATACGCAGAGAGCGCGGCCAGGTGGACCTTTAGGGAATTAAAAACAAGTCCCGAGTGCAATAGGTGTGTTAGATAAAGGACACTACCTTTAGGGGAGCATGCAATGGGATTGATATTCTTAGTATTTCACCATATAACAAAGCGCTTCCACTTGTTGGAGAAGCAATGCCTGGGTTTTTGTGCTTCCCCGAGTATGTCCATGCATCTTTGAGGGAGTTAAAGGTGCTTAAACTATGACTTCAGGAGCTGTAGGGAAGGCATGGTATCCCACGTATTGACAAGGGCACAATGGATACAATTTGTGAAACTTTCATTGAAAATGTTGGAGTTGGAGAAACTCCTATTCTGCCCTATAACTAAGATGGGAGTAGTCTCGACCTTCAAACGATAAACAAAACAGCCCTAGTGGAGATTGTCAAATCAAAGTGGCCTATGCTAACAAAAAATCCCAATGCCTGCCCCATCTCTTGTACAAAAAAGTGTAAAAAGAAAAAAAATATATGCAAAAGGAAATGCCAGTGTTCAAATGATAATGTGGCTGAACCAGCTCTCCTCCCCACTTTAAGCCTCACGGGGTAAGATGATGCTTGTAGGCAGGATTACATACTCTGGCTCCGCTTCCAACACAGTACACAGTTCAAAACCGTGGATCGAAGCCAGCCTGGCCTTGCATGTTTAAAGTTCCTTTCTCTGACTTTCAAAATATTGTTTAAACCATAACATTCACAAAGGTCCCCCCTCTGATGGGCTCTGACCTTTCAAGATACAGTTCACACAAAGTTGCAAGGGAACATCCCCAAGCTTAATATACTTCGGGTCTCCCTCATTCAAGCTCGGATCACTTTCGAATGTCTAAGTCTTTCGAATGTGCGTGGCTTTTCGTTACAGACCACTGCAGGACCACTTTGACTCAAAGTTCACTATTTACTTTCACTCTTGCTGTTTGTTCACCTTTAGCTTCATTCAATGCACCTTTCACTGAGACTTTCGAAGGGGCTACTTCCTTTCACTGGACAACTCCATTACTTAGTATCGCTGATCTTGCAGCTGTATTTTACTTTAAAGTTCATTCATGGGTCTGCCTTTCTTACCATCTCACCCACACGCATGCAGCCTTCACTTGTGATATGATGTTGTTACTGCATTCACTTCAACACACACCGGTCTCTCAGGTTGCTTGCCAACTCACCGGCTGTGTGTGCTTCTTTCTTCTTTTTGCATTTTCCGATATTCAAGTCAAGGTTAATACCTTAGGCTTGACCTCGCCTCCCCAACACTGCCATTCACCGAGGAGGGTCGCTGGCGTCCTTGAATCACAATGCAATCTTCCCTTGTGGATCTGGCCTTCTCCACGTGTCTTTTGCGGTCTGTCGGAGGCAACAGCCTCCAGTAGGGAAGCCTTGCGGTTTTCAGCCCGCTGCTCTCGCCCCTTGGTCTGTTGCTCTGCTCCAGTAGGTACGCCTTCGTCCCAGAGGTTCTGCTTGTTCTCATGTTCCGCCTTGCTCAGAGTGTCTCTTTAGGTGTTGCCTTTTATTCGTTTGAGGAGAGCAGATTGATATCAGGTGTATGCACTTAGGGTAAAGTGCTTGACTTTGCCTGACCAGATTAACAAGACTTTTCCAGTACGATGTGAGCGAGTGAGTCTGGTTACTCTCAGTCACCCTCTTCCTCGGCCCAGTGTTTTTATAAAAAAGGGGATGGGGTGGAGTTGTGATTTTGGAAAATCCCAAAAAATAGGATGGGTAGATGAACAGACCGGGGGAGGGGGCGAACTGCATATCACCATTGGCTATCTCATTCCAAATCCTTAAAGACCCCTCACCTAGGTGATCTTAACACACTGGTCCACCCCCAGGAACTGGATCCAAAAGCGATGGCCGTGTCCTGGCCACCTGGATGACTAATCCCCGAGGACTAGTGGGTGAGAGTCCAGCTTGGCTCTGTGAGAAACCAAAGGGTAAGTTCAGTGTTTGGGGGCCCTGATGCAGTTTCTCTCCCTGGTCTTCAGACAGCATGTTGTATGGGTATGGCAACTTCCTGGGCGACTGACATTTCCATGAGATGGGAGAACCAAGGCCATCGGGCCCGCATTGGTGCCACCAGGATCATTGTGACTTGTTTCTGGTGCATCTTGTGCACTATCCTGTTGAGAAGGGTCATCGGGAGAAATGTTATCCAGAGACCGTTCCTTTGGAGCGTTTCTATGGGCACCTGGAGGCGTAATCTGGGCATTCGGCATTCTCCGGAGTTGCGAACAAGTCGATCTATGGGAAACCCCATTATATAAAGACGTTGAGTAGAATGTGCTCTTGTAACTGCCACTCATGCTCTACGGGGGCGCGGGGGGTCTCTGTTGCGCATGTCTGCCAGAAGATTGAGTTACCCTGGAACATGTATTGTTTGAGTGCCCACTTCCAGATGTTCTGGGACAGTCTGGATAGCCCTAGAGAGTGAGTGCCCCCGTTTGTTCAAGTAGTACATGGCTGTGTTACTGTCTGTAAGGACCAGAACTGTCTTCCCCTGAAGGTGTGCCACGTGCCCTTGTCATCCAGTGTTCCAGTCTGGTAGGTGAGATCTTGGCTGCCGTGGCCATGATCTTGGGCATAGGAAACATCCTGGCTAGAATCATCTGGGTCATCTCTTGGGGGTCCCGATTGGAGAGGGGAGGGGTGGGGGGGATTGATACCCCAGAAGAGTGGAGGCTCTGGGACTTAGGAGGGAGGTGGCACGGGTCCACATCCCTATGCCTCTTTAAAATGTCATCCAATTGGCCTGAGTAATCAACAAACACTGTCATTTTATTCATACAGGCCTCTAACCTGTCCCTGATCCATTTACAAGAGTCTGAAGGATCTGGAGGGGGAGATGCGGAGGGGGAAGGCTGGCAGGAGGAAGGTCATGAAGTAGGGCTCTAGAAAGAGGAGTGGAGGCGGGTAAATAGCCCTCAGGCGAAGAAGGGGCCTTCCTGGGGTCTGAAACAGTCGAAGTAACCTTGGAAAGCTTCTCCCAAAGCTTTGGGAGTGATATTGCCAAGTGAATCCGTTTCGGCACATCTTTCGGCAATGCCGCGTCGGAGGGTGAAGATTTAGAGGGAGCGCCCACGACAGAAGGGGATTTGACACCATGCGTATGCGGCGGATGTAGTTGCGCAGAGGGTGTCGAACCACGGGGTTCGGAAGGCCCAATCAAAGATTTAAATGGACCAGAGGGTGTGAAAACGTTCCTCGACGAGAACGCCAGGGAGAGTTTGGGGGTTGTGTGCTTAGAAGCATGTGGTGCGGGAGTATCCCTGTCGTTGGGGTGCGATTTCCCCAGAGCACTGCTGGTGGCATGCCTGTCAGTGACGGACATGTGGGAGCATGAAGGATCCACAGTAAGATCAACAGCCTCCAAATCGGAGCTGCGGATGCCGATGGATTCCTCGTCTGAAGAGATGTTGGGGGAGTGACTCTTGGCCTGCATAGCGTAGGCCGCCGACTGTTTGATACGCCTGTCTTTCAGAGTCTTGGGCCGAAAGAGCATACAGGCTTTACACTTGTCGTAACGAAGAAGACACCTATTGCATGAACGATGGTGTCCTTTCCAAGGGAATTTGCTGTTGCAAGACAGGCAACATTTAAAGGGAGTCCTCTTCATAGACCAGACCAAGAGAAGGGGTAAAAGAAAGGCATTCACATAGGAGAAAATACAAACAGGACCCCTCAAGGCCACACAGTAAACAGTCGTCGATCCGCCCAGGATGGAACGTCAGCAGACAGTATCATTTTTATTTATTTTTTTTTTTAAAGCAAAATGGCTCATTCCTTACTTGACTGAATGAGTATTTTACAAATAGTTTCATTTCTCACCTTCGCCTATCTCCCCCCCCCCCAAATGCACCAATTTCACAGCAATAATAAATGTCCTTGCCTAGATCACTTCTTGCACTCCAGTGACTCCATACCTTAACCAAATCCACCATCTGTATATGCCTGGATCTTTAAATGCCTATATTCAAACCCTGGGATCAACATTTCAACAGTGCTCCCTGGATCTCTAAATGCCAAACCGCATGCTATGCTGAACCTTTTAGGCCCTTAATCCCCATCAATGCCTCTATAGGCGATCCTGTACACCCAAGTCATCAATCAATCCCTTTGATATAAATCAATGTTGATTAAAGTGTTAACTAAACTCCCAAAGAACAAATAGGACCGAACCCATTTGGTAAAATGTTATATACTCATTTCAATATAGTCTAACAGGTAAGTTTATTCATGTTCTAGAATCTAAGGTCAGTATTTACTCTTACAGCACAGCACAATCTGCCACTCTAAAATGCGTTATCAAACATTTTCAAAAATGTAATCCAAATCCATCCTTGAGGGTAATGACAAATTATTCTTACAAGTGAAAGTTAAATCCCTGAAATATTAATTTCTGTCAAGCATATGCATGTATTTTCCTTTATTGCATTTCAATTAGTTATGTGCTCTATGTGGACTAATTTGTTTGACAAACAGTTCCAGTTGAGTACCAAGTTTCATTTATAAACCATTCAACAACCAAAACCAACCAAACTATTAAATACTGTAGAAGCAGGACTCTGCATACCAGTCTCTATTGAAGGGGTGTGATTTTTTAAATACTGTTAGAAAGGTTCCTTGATAAAATTAAGAGGACTGTTCCATTACCTGAATATTAACAATTGTCCCGAATTTGCTGAAGTGTTCATTCAGCTTGGTAATGTTGTTCAGTTCAGGAGGCACCTTTCGGACTTCTAGTTTGGTGTTGGTGAACTGAAACCTTTTGTTAAACATGGGCTTGTTTGGATTGTTTGGTCCTTGCCTATAATTAAAAACAAGAAAATGGGGTCAAAATAAAAATACATATGTGGCCTGGAATTGATATTCGAACACACCAGTCACTGTTGCAAATTGGGATACTGTATTGCTGGTCCAACCAACTTGGTACGATATGTCATATTTAAAATTCCTTTATCTTACCCTGGACGATAGATAACCTAAAGTCTAGTTTCAGAGAAATCTCAGACACTTCTGCTAACAAAGCAAATATTACTGTAAGTGTGAATATTCAAACAGAGTGGGTGTGGGGTCTTGAAACATCTAATGACAAACTTGTTTCTATAAATTGTGATTCATATTAATTTAATGTTAGAATGAAATAATTGTTTTCTATAATCAACTATCCCATTGGGAAGTATGTTCTATGGATACGTGTAAGGGGGCAAGATAGTCGTCGATAGTCGTTCAATTTTGTGTTAGTTGACCTGTATGAGGATTACTGTTGGATTGTTCTTACCATTCAATCATTACAAAAATTGTTTACAACAAATGCTTCTTTTTATGGAACTACATTAGTTGTCATTTTTAATAAAACATATTTCGATATATTTTGTTTAGTTGTGTCAAGCCATTAAATTGTTTTTCTATAGCTAGTGAAATGGTACTTGTATACATAGGCATCATTTAATCTACAAATAGTTCAGAAATAATACACATTTTCTGGACTCATTACAGCTGTGTTTAGAATGCCTATTTATAGTCGAAAATACAAGACTCGCCCAGTTCAATCAAAATGATCATAGTTAGTACTCTGCTTCTCTCTCAGTTTCTTCATCATTCTGATGAATTTTCCTCCTTTGCCTCTGGCATCCTTAGTATAAATTATAATTCATAATTGTTATTTTATAATGCGCTTAATACCGGAGACCAGTTTCTAAGCAGTTTATAATTTAACTACCAGTTTCCACCAAATAAGCCACATCTCAGTCATGCCTGTACCAATCCAGATCAGGTCAATGTAAAGTACTTACTTTAATGAACTTAACGATTGTGGGGAGGGGTGCCACATCTGCTGATCGCTCTGGTGAAGCAGGCCGGGTATCAGCTGAGGCCTGATCGGTAAGCAGACTGACGGATGCTGAAGCTCTGAAAACCAGAATCTGGCTTGCCACCAAGGGGCTAGGAACGGGAGAGTGCAATTCGTTGTGTTCCTGAGCTTGCATAGCGCCCGGTGAATCAGGAAGAGGCAGAAAGGCATAGGCCCTCATGTTGTGCCACGGAATCGCAAGAGCATCCCCCCCGGGAAGAAGCGCCTAGCCCGTTCCTGAAAGCATAAAGAGGAAGTTTCCGGTTTGATGACGTCGCAAAGAGGTCCACTTCTGGAGTGCCCCAATGGCGAAACAGGTCATAGAGGATATCTGTGTTAGTTTCCCACTCGTAGCTGACCACCGCTCGTCGGCTGAGAGAGTCTGCAGTCACATTCAGTTGGCACCGGAATGTGCACTGCCAGCAGCCAAACACTGTGCTGAATGGCCCTTTCCCAAATCTGAATGGCTAGATCTACAAGGGGAGGTGACCTGGTACCCCCCTGCTTGTTGATGTAAAACATGGATACCACATTGTCTGTGCAGATGCGGACCACTTTGTTCACAATCACTGGCTTGAAAGCTTTGAGTGCCAGGAAAATCACCAGAAGCTCCAGATAATTTATGTGAAATTGTCTGTCCTGTGGCGACCATAGATCGAAAACCTGAAGATGATCCAACGTTACACCCCACCCAATTAGGGAGGAGTCAGTCGTAATGGTCGTTTGAGGGGAGGGCTCCTGAAACGGAGCACCCACCGACAGATTGCTGGAAGATGACCACCATAGGAGATCTGTCCTCATGCAGGGTGGAACCGGAATAATTTTGGTGTCCAGGTCCACTGCCTAAAGCCAGGCGCTCCGAAGAGCCATCTGCGTGAGTCGCATTTTGAGACGAGCAAGGGGAAGAGCAAGCACGCATCAGGCCTAGAAGCCTCTGGAACCACCAGGCCGACATGCTCTCTGACTGTATGAAAACCTGACACGTGGTCAACAGATCCGCCATCCTGTCCAGAGTCAGGTACACGCTGCAGTCGATCGTGTTCCAACGGAAACCCAGGAATATCCGGTCCGGAGAGATTGTCATGGAGGATTTCCACCAGTTCACCGACAGCCCAAGGCAGAACAGGAGCTGGAGGAGAGACTGAAGGTAGCACGAGGCTTTCACTGGACAAGGACTGCGCAGAAGCCAGTCATCCAAATATGGATACACATGAATACCCTTGTAGCCGAAGAATAGCCGCGATGACCGACATCTTCGTGAAGAGACACCGCGCTGAGCTGAGACCAAAAGGGAGCACTCGGAATTGGAAGTGCTCCTCTCCCAGGGAGAACCACAGATATTTCCGATGCGGGCACCAGATCGGGATATGCATATACGCGTCCTGAAAGTCCACAATGCTGAATCAGTCGCCCTTCTGAAGAGAGGACTTTATTTGGCAGGGCCTGATAATCTTGAACTTCTCTTGGGGAAGAGAAAGGTTGCACTGGGAAAGGTCTAAGATGGTGCGCAGGCCAGCCTGGTTGGGTTTGGGCACCGTGAACAGACCAGAGTAAAAACCCTTCCCTCGTTCCACTAGGGTAACGGGTTCCACCGCCTTGAGATCTAGAAGCTTCTAGACCTCTGCTCTGAGGGAGGGCGTCCCCGACTGCTGAAAAGGAGGATTGAAGGGTGGGGTGCAGGGGGAGGGGCAAGCAAAGCCGGCCCGAGGGATGGACAAAACCCACTGTTCTTCGGAGTTTGCTACGCCTCCAGATGAGACGAGATTCGTCCTCCCACCGGAGACTCGATGCGAGCGCCAAAAAATATAATTTTACAGATTTCGACAGAGAAACTACCTGTCCCGGAAGAGGAGGCTGAAGACCGAGAGAAAAATCGACCCTGTTGCTGTCTCCGACGGGAAGCCTGAGGAGGACCGAGACTGGGATCCAGATCTCTGAGCTTCGACTGGGGGCTTCACCAGCACCGACAGAGACGAACAAGTTACTTTCTTACCTGGTAACGTTCTTTCGATGGGATGGTCCGACGACGTATTCCATATCTATGACAGGTAATGTCCACACCTGTGCTGCTTCGGAAAATCTTCGGCGTCTGCGTCCGACGTCGATGCGCCGTCCCCGAGGACCTCCTCCGACGGCCGACGTCTCACGATGTGATAAGTAGGACGCAAGATGCCCGTAGCCTCAGTTGTAGTTTTTACCCCCAGAACGTGTGCCACCAGTTTTCTGCCAGTCAGACACACAAGGCCTTGCGGAACGCAAGCTGCAATCGCAAAAGAAATTCTGCAGCGGGGAAGGTAGGGAGGGAGCGATATGGAATACGTCGTCGGACCATCCCATCTAAAGAACGTTACCAGGTAAGAAAGTAACTTGTTCTTCGAGGGGATTGGGTCCTCTGACGTATTCCATATCTATGACAGACTCCCAAAGCAGTACCAAGCAAGGAGGTGGGAAAAGAATTTAGAACACAAATGTAGCATGCCCAATCAAATTGCAGAATAAAGGACTGCCTTGCCAAAGGCCAGATCCTGCCCTCTGGTGGAATCGAGGGAGCAGTGACGTACAAAAGTATGTACTGAAGCCCAGGTGGCTGCATCACAGATGTGACGAAGAGGAACACCCCTCTGCAAGGCAGTAGACGCAGCCACTCCCCTGGTAGAATGGGCCCGCAAGCCAGCCGGAGGATCCTTACCCGCCAAGCGGTAACACTCAAAGATAGCTAAAATAATCCAACGAGACAAAGTCTGTTTCGTCACAGCTTGTCCCAAACGCTTTCCAGCGTAACCAATGAAAAGTTGATCGTCCACTCTGACCCGGGACATGCGCGAAATATAAAAGCTCAACGCTCTCCCTGGGATCAAGCCTATGGAGCCTCTCCCCTTCCTTACCAGGATGTGGAGGAGGATAGAACGCCAGAAGAACAACCTTCTGGCTCAAATGAAATTCCGAAACCACATTCGGAAGAAAGGAAGGACGAACTCTAAGGACAACCCTGTCCTTATGAAACACAGTGAAGGGTGGCTTAACTGAAAGTGCCTGTAACTCACTCACTCTGCGAGCGGAAGTAACCGCAACCAAAAACACAGTTTTTAGAGTTAACAGTCTCAAAGGGCAAGAATGCAAAGGCTCAAACGGAGCACCCATAAGAAACTTAAGAACAAGGTTCAAATCCCAACCGGGCACCAGAAAAGGTGACGGAGGAAACACATTAGTGAGCCCTTTCAGAAACTGAGAAATCAAAGGAATCTTAAAATAGGAACATTCTTCAGACGAGCGTTTAAAGCTGGACAGCGCCGCCAGTTAACCTTTAATGGTCCCCACTTGTAAGCCCCTGTGGCCAAGGAAAGCAAAAAAGACAGAACCATGGGAATGTCACACTCAAAAGGATCCACATTCTTAACTCTGCACCAGTCGCAGAACTTTCTCCAACGGCAATGGTACAGAGACTTTGTTGCCGGCCGCCTGGCCGAGAGCAACACCTCCATCACGTCTTCAGGGAGGTCCCAATCCTTACACCTCAACCTTTCAGAAGCCAAGCGTGAAGGTTGAGAGATCTGACCTTGGGATGGAGAACCTGACCCCACTCCCGTGAGAGCAGATCGTCTCGGTAGGGAAGACGACGTGGAGGGCAGATGGACAAGTCGAGAAGGTCTGGGTACCACGTCCTCCGGGCCCACGCTGGAGCAATGAGGATCATCCGGGAACCGAACCTCCGTAACCTCCGCAGTACTTGCGCGATGACGGGGACTGGAGGAAACGCGTACAGCAGTGGGAATGACCACTCCACCACGAACGCGTCTCCCAAGGCTCCTTTTGGAGGAAATTCCCGTGAGCAGAACCTTTCGCACTTCCGGATGACACTGGAGGCGAAGAGATCCACTTGAGGGGTCCCTCAAAGGGCAAAGATCTCCAGGAGAATCTCCTGAGCCAGCTCCCACTCGAGAGATCGTGCTCTGCCTGCTCAGAGCGTCCGCCGTCTCGTTGTCATCTCTGGCCAGATGAACAGCCGAGATCGAAACTTCCTGCTGGATGGCCCAGACCTCGACCTGCATCGCCTCCCTGCACAGAGGAAGTGACCCTGCCCACCCCCCCCCTTTTTGTTGAGGTAGTGCATGGCCACCGTGTTGTCGGTTAGAATCAGGACACTCTTTCCTCGCACAGTCGGCAGAAAAGCCTTCAGGGCAAGCCCGACGGCCCTCAGCTCTAACAGATTGATATGGAGTCTGGACTCCGACGGAGACCAACGACCGATGACTGTCAACTCAATCTGCCATGTCCAAACCCGACTGAACGGCCTCACACATGGCATCCTTGCCATCCTGAACCATAGCAAGGAAACCATCCTGTTCGTCCCCTTCGGGAATACATTCAGCCGCTAATGCAACACAGTTCCACAGAGTGTGTGTGAAATGAGACAAGGCACATATGGAGTTGGCTGCCTGAAGCGCCATACCCCCTGAAGAAAACACTTTCTTCGCCCAGTCATCAAAACTTTTGTCGTCCCTATACGGAGGGATGGTAGGATACGACGCCTGCTTTGCCGGGGCCGTAGCCGCCTGCACCACCAAACTCTCCGGAGTGGGGTGCCTGGACAAGTAGCAGGGGTCGCTACTGGCTGGACGGTATTTTCGCGACAAAGACTTGCCCACTGCCGGGAGACTCTCCGGAGCAGTCCAAGCCGCTGCCACCCTTCTCTGCAGAGCCATATGAAACGGCAGTACTAGGTCAGTGGGGGGACCAAGATCAAGGATGTCCATGAGATCATCCTGAACGAACTCCCCTGGGGGAGCCGACCAGCCCAAGTACTCGGTGACCCGAGACATAAGGCGCCGTACGAAGAATCGGCATGAGTGCCAGGCTCCGGCCTACAAAACTCCACCTCCGGAGAGGTGTCCAGTCCACTGGCATCATGCAGTGACTGCCTCAGGTCATCAAACTGGCTATGGCCCGAGAGAAGCTCATCTGGTACCGTAACCGGAACCAAGCCTTTATCAGAGCCTTCATCACCCTCTGAAATGTACTCCAGGCGGTGAGAGGAAGACACCTGGGGACCAAAGCTATGCCTGACCTTAGCCAGAGCCTTTCTAGGGGCTAACCCCGTGCCACGGGGTCCCTCCGACACCACCGCCTCGAAAGGCGTCGAGGGCGCTGAGGGCGCTGAACGAGTCGGCGCCGGCGTCGACAGAAACGGCGTCGACAGAAACGGCGTCGACGTCTAGCGAATCAGCGTCGACGTCAGCTGCAGCGCCGCCAGCATCGATGGCGTCGACACATGCCTCGAAGCCGGAGCTCCGAGCGTGTCTCTCGACGACCTAGGCGCCGACAGCATCGACGACCCCATCGGAGGCAGAGCCTCGAGAGAAATCGTCGACGACCTCGGCGCCACAGGCACATGATCACGTGGTCTCGAGCGCGTCGAGGACCGGGACCTGAAACGGGCATGGCGAGAACAGCTACCCTTGTCCGAGCGGGACCTTTCCCGCGAGCCGTGCCGACCACCCGAGCCCGAAGGCGTACGAGCGGTGTCTGTCGACCGGTGCCGTCCGACCCCACACAGAGGCGCGGACGGATCGGTTCCCTGCGATTCAAAAATCGCTAACATCTGCTTCCCGAAGGAAGCCCATTCCTCCAGTGTCGCTTGCATGGTGGAGGAGTGGCGAGACCGACTCCTGGAAGGAGACCCACTGGACTTCCAACAATGACGCGGAGAGTCGCCTCTCGGGTCATCTGTCGAAAGCCTAGTAGACCTCGACTTCCGGGGCTTAGACACCCAACCTACCGACAGCTTCTTCTTGCGTTCCCACAAGGTCTTGGCCGTGAACGACTGGCAGTCGACAGTCGTCCGTATCGTGGGCCTCCCCGAGGCACCAGAGGCAGGCGTTGTGCGAGTCCGTGACCAACATCTTGGACCCACAGTCCCCGCATTTCTTGAAGCCCGGACGCGGGGTTGAAGACGAAGTAGACATCGCCACGAACAGGTCTTCACAAAAACCGAACAGGTTCAACGAACCGAGAAGAATACAGCAAACTCCAAAGAGTTGAGGCGTACCGAGATTCACGAAGCGAACACCTTCGCGGAAAAAACAGAACTGAGGCTACGGGCGTCATGCGTCCTACTTATCACATCGGGTGACGTCAGCCGAAGTCGTCGGGGACGGCGCATCGACACAGGACGCAGACGCCGAAGATTTTCCGAAGCAGCAAAGCTGTGGACATTACCTGTCAGATATGGAATACGTCAGAGGACCCAATCCCCTCGAATTGGCAGTTTGCGTGCTCGCCTTAGTCTTTGTAAACTCATCATCCTTTGAAGAATGAAACAACTATTTGCCATCAAAAGGCAGGTTCACAACTTTATCTTGGACCTCCTTCGAAAACTTTGTTGCATGAAGCCAAGCTTGACGAGGTGTCCACTCCCAACATGAGGCCTCGAGCTGAGGTGTCGATGTGGTGCGCAGCAGCCTCCAGCATATCTTGCGCCAATACCCTGGCATCACAAACCGGGTTTAAAGTCTTCCAGCTTGTCCCCAGGAATTAACTCCTGGAAGTCCGCCAAATCCTTACACAGTTTCATATTCGCCACCGCCAAAATGAGCTCCGCGTTAGCCTGACACAATTGCAGCGCCGATTTGGCAAAAACCTTCTTGGCCAAGAAATCGAGCAACTTGTCTTCCTTGGCCAGAACTTGAGCCGAGATAGCAGAGGTCACAGAGGCCGGCTTGGATTGCAGAGTGGCTTCTGCAACCACCGTTGAGGAAGGGAGAGGACATGACGCCAAGGCTACTTCCTCAGAGGTGTGGAGCCTGTAACGGGCGTCAATTCTCTTATTTATATGTAGCCCAGTGTGGGGTTTATGCCAGATGGTCTTTCTGTAGGAACAGGCCGGTGCGCTCCTGCAGAGACAAGGTGAGTGTCCCCGAAAGCACCCCTTCCTGCCGAGCGAGTGCCTCGGGTCATCATGTCCAGAACATGGTCATGGAATGCTCTGACAAAACGGGGCTGGTCCTCACTATCCTGGTCTGCCTGAGGGTCGCCTAGAACGTCAGGATCCGCCGGTTGACGTTTCGCTCTGCTGGAGTCAAGTCAATCGGAGACAACGGAGGCAGAGGTGGAGGCGGGCTGGGCGGTAGAGGTGGTACCGCTGCCGGGGCGACAGGTGCCGTGACTGGAACTGCCAGGGCAGGGTGCGGCACCAGAGGGCAGATGTCCCTAAAAAGACCTTTAAAGTACTCCCTCATGGGATCAGTGTTCATAAGACTGTGAAACTTCCCAAAAAAAGCATCCTCTGCCAAAACTTTAGGCACTGGAATGGGCAAAGGCCACTCATGAGGGGCATACCCCCCCCCACAAACGTAGTGAGGAAGGCTTCCAAGAGGGCCGGCCACCAATGGGGTCTATTACGACCAGTGGGGCAGAAGTAGGAGGAAGCGAGACCGTATGCGGTAGTGGCATCCGAGCGTGCCAGTCACAGCAGGGGCGAACAGATTCACACTGTCCCGTGGACACGGTTGTCCAGCAAAAAGAACGTTCCCAGAACCCGCCATCGATAGCGTGGGTGTGAGGGAAGAATCCAAAGTGGCCGCCGTAGACCATGCAGGAAGGCCCGCCATTTTGTGAGCATCTGAAGAGAACTACGTCACATGTGTGGATGAGGCAGCCTCGGCAGAGCCGGTACTATGGGGCCTGGGATGTTTACTGGACATCCTGTCGTGACCCTTTGAATTAGCCTCCAAGAGAGGAACCTCGGCCAAGCCGGTAACAGAGGAGAAACTATCAGTGACCTCTCCCTATGCCCCTCAACAGAACCGGAAACCAGCGAGCGCAGGATTACTGAGGAATCCACCTCGCAGACAAGACCTTAACGGGTCTCTCAGTTCTGTCGGTACACACCTTAGCCTCGATTAGAGGAACCTCGGAACACAGTGCGGTCTGTATAGCTCCCCTGAGAGGGGCCTCGAACAGTGATTCAGTACAGAAAGCCTCAACGGAGGCCTCGGGGCGCACCACAGTGTCTGTATGGGAAGCTCCATATAAGGAGACCTCGGAGCGAACTCCGGTACCCAAAGCCTCAGCATGACTGGGCTGGCTATTAACACCTGGTTGGTGAACCTCAGATCGTGATCTGGTGTAGGCAGGCCCCTCGCGGGAACCCTCTGAGAAAACCCTGTTATGCCTATTAAGCCTGCGAGGCACCTCAGGGGAAACTCCGGTAGCAGAGCTCTTGAAGCCCCTCCCGGACCTGGAGGAGCCCTGGGAAGGAGTCCCCCCAGCTGGGGTGCCCTAAAAAGTAAAGAATTTACCGGGCGTCTCTTCTTTTTTCGTCGATGTAGAGTTGAAAATGCGGTGGAGGAACTCGTTTGAAGATCTCCTCCTACTGACGAGGACGCCGCTGAAGTGCCCGGACCGAAAGGGAGTCGCAGTAGAAACACGAGTCCCAACGGTGATACGGTCCCAGACACTCCAAGCAGAAAGAATGGGGATACGCCCTAGTGAAACGACGATCGCAACAGGAACAAGAGACAAATCCCAAACGATCCGGCATAGACGGAGGACTACGCAACTGCAGAACCAGAGCAGCAGGAGAGGACAACAGGAAAGAAGAACAATGTCTTCCCGGTAATGCAAGTGCATCCAACCCCCGCGTGGAGAAATGGACTAGATAGCGATGCACAGGGCGGAGCCAAGGAGGGCGGGGTTATGGCCGCGTGTGGTACTCTGCATAAAAAGAGAGGAAGGACGCATTTTTCAATTTGATGCTTTTTTACAAAAGTGCTCCGGTATCGTCCTACTGGGCGGAATGTCCCAAAAGTATGGAGGAAAGGGGATGTGACGTAGGAGTAAGAGGAATACACAATAAGCAGTGAACATTACAAACAATAGAAAGATCATGGACCCTTCACATAACAGTGCTCATGACTACACAGTGCATTACATGCCTTTCAATTAGTTGCAGGGGCATATCTAAACCCCACAAAAAAAATATCAACGCAAAGTACATGTATCCCACTGCCCATATACATGGAAAGCAGAGGAGTGTGCCGAAGCTGTAACAGCTAACACCACTACATGTGTATGTAGAAAGAAATGCAGCAGACAGAGGACACCAAACCAATGAATGCACAGCGGACTCCCCCACACAGTGGAATACTGGAATTGGTGAAAAGTAACAAGCCCAAGCCTTCTACAGAGCTTGCTCAAAAGAAACCCAGAACAGGTAGTAGACACTTGGTATCTCTCCCTATGCCCCATCACACACCCTCAACTCATCAATTCATAGAGAAAGCAAGACCTTGCAAGGGAGACTCAACCAAACAGCAAGCATTCTATTTGAATTTCCTCCCCCGGCCTCCCACCCGGAAGTCTGCAATCTTCAGCTCTCCAGAGGTTTTGGACAACAATTCCCATCAGCCCTCACCAGCATAGCCAATGCGAGTCCTAATCCAATACATCAGGAGAGCTGCGTGTTGCAGAATGTTCGGCAGAATTGCATGTAGTACCCTCTGGGACCACCACATACAATTAGGACTACTATTTAAGCAAAATCCAACCTTTGGTATAAGTCTGTACTACACAGTTTTGTGGTAGCGAGCTGAGCAGCCAGGCTTATCTCAAGGGGATATGTGAGCAGTACAAAATGTTACACAGAGGTCTTACAATCATAGTGGTTCAAGTAGACACTTACACTCAAGGTTTCTTGGTAAAACACTTATACATTTATTACACAATCATTTAGAAAACATTCACTAGAAGGAGGCAACTTAATATCATACACAAATATACTTCAGCACAAAACCAATAAGTTTCTGAACAATTTAAGCTCCCCTGAAATAGGAGCCAAAGGGTATTTCAGTCACTTTGAAAGGGAAGGCAAAGGCACAAGTTAATAGAATAGATCACAAATACTTTCCTAGGCAGTGCAAATAGTTTTAGTTCACTAGAGGACTCGATTCAGTTCAATAGGCCTAGGCCAAAGTCAATGGGTTAGTGTTGTGGATAGGAAAGAGCAGTTCTTGAAGTGAACGGTCTTTGCGAAAGTTCTCAGAAGTAGTTTGTACGAAAAAGAATCATATGTTGAGTCACAAGCTGATTAGGCCTGTAAATTGGTAAAGTTCCACAAACTTTCACCGCAAGAGAAACGTTCTCTCAATCGGGTTGGCACAGTACCTTAGAATGAAGCAAAAGATGTAGCGGAAGACGTTGGTTCCTGGCAGTTCCTGCAGATCTCACTGTTCCTGAGCCTCAGTCGTGGGGACAAGATGGAGGACGTCAGGGGACTCCTGCAATGCACGAGTCCGTCGGAAAATGCTGACAAAATGGAGTCACTTCAGATCGTGTAGCTGTTCTTCAAGCACACAAGCTGGTGTCCTTCCCCCTGGTTAATCCTAACCAGCTTTCAGAATGGAATCCAGGTGGCTTACGAGTTGATTGGTCCTACCAACTGAAAGGAAGAAGTCGTCCTTGAAGGGGCTTCTCTGTCGATAGGAGCTTGGCAATTCGGACATGCAGCAGGGCTTCACTGGGCAAACCAACAGTCCAGGAGTTGCAGCAGCCGTCCTCTTCCAGCTCGTCTTCGGTTCTTTCGTTCCAGTGGTCAACTTTGCTTTCCAGTCCTGGAGACTCACCTTTTAAACAGTTTTCTCCCATTCATTCCAGCCTGGCTGCCACTCACCAGCAGGGTGGATGTCCTTGCCGGACAGACAGCCAATCACGCCATAATGCATTTGGGTCTCCTAGGAGACTAAGCACAGGGAGTTTTCGGCACCTCCATCACTTCCTGCCCACCCCAGACACTCAGGCGCCAGAGGCGGTATTCAGTCCTGAAGCCCGCCAAAGGCATGGAAACAAATGGAACAAACCTGGCTTGGCGCGCAGAGACAAGCACTAGAAAGACCTTTCCAAAAAGAATGGAGAAAAAACACCACCAGGACCCGTTTAAACAAAGGGACTTAAGGCGCCATCTTGAAAAACATGGCTCCTGCATTTTTAGCTACTGGTGTTCACGGTCGGGAAAAATCATGGTAGTTTGTTCTAAAACCACTGCCACCTGCCAAATCGATAGAAAAGGCTAGCATTTGACTGCTTCATGAGTTTCTAGACACAGGGATACTAGATAACCCTCCAGCACTCTATAGGAAGATAGTGTGTGCTGGATCTAGGAATTTAAAAAGACTAGTAAAGTCAATTTAACCTTACATTCTCTGGGAAACAGTAGTTTGTCCCAGAGAAGGTATTAAAACCTTTGGGAAGTCTAAACAGACATCCCGGTGTCACTGCACTGAGGGTGCTGTGTAACACACATGAAGATACTTATGGAGTGATCTTAAAACTCCACAATCAAAAGAAATAACCACAGAAAGCAAACAGAATTAAAAAGTACAGAGTCCCAAAGTTCAGGAAAAGAGCTGCGGGGGGAAGGGAGGGGAGGGGATCTCTAAAGTAGAGAGGAATTAGCACATATTTGAGACTTCTGCCCAACACAGAACCTTGACCTACACGTTCTCATGTGTTGGGAGAGGTTGCACAGTAAACCCCTGTAAGGGAAACTGTAGAAAAATCCACCAAAGGGAGTGGACACCGCCAAACTGTACAGTCATCAGAGCCAAGAGGTGGTGTAAAAGTGAAAGGTTAATGTTTATGACCAATAACATTACAACATATAAATTAATACATCATTTAGTCTTCCTATTTCTAGTGCAACTACAAATGCCATATTGCCCTTTCGTAAAGTGGATATGGTAAAATCTAGCACTTCAGCATACACTTTATCATAAAGAGGTATAGGAAAGGTGCTCCGAGTATGCACCCATTGCTAGATCAAACTACAACAAAGATAGTGAGTTTGCAAACTGAACTATGGGTGGAACAAAATCTCCTAAAATGAGGGTCGAGTCAAAAATATTGTACAAACACACACAAGTAATTAACAAGAAAAATATTCCACCTACACATTGATGACCTGCTAAAGCCCTTCATTTATTGCATTACTTTGTCACACAAACAACAAACACAGAAAAACCACACCACCAATAAAGCATGTTACAACAATAGAGAGCCTCACAACACAAACTCCCTCTATGATGCAGCCATACAGACCAGATTTAAAGACTGTAGCGCTTAAAACAAGGACAAAACATATTGCTCTTGCTTGAGAGAGAAACTCTACCGGGAAAGGTGTGTTGCGCTACCATATATGTCAGCATACCAAAACAGCGTAATTTTTGTTAATTTGCAGGAAAGGAATTTTACGACAAGAATCATATGGGTAGTCCCCTTTACAAGCTCCTGGGCTGGGAGGAATGTTTATTTTAGAGTAATTTGTTATATCAGAGAAAGAGGAGGTGTCAATCCCAGATATCGAAAAAATTACCTTCATGGTTATTTTAGTACTCACTAGTCCTTGCTCTCCCTGGTTGGGATGCCCTGCACTGGAAAAAAAGCTTCTCCAAAAGAAGGTGTTGTCACTTCCAAGAATTTACATTGAGGTTCAGTGTATGCATGCATCCCTCCATGTGTCTGGCCCACAGCCTCCAAGCGCCACAAACACGTTCTGCCCGTTTTTCTGCCATGGATGTTGTGGTACAGCATAGGCGCATGGGGGTATGGAGGGCAGCTGGGAGGGCCTTGTCAAGGAGGGAGAGCAAAGACTAGGAGTACTGGAATCACCATGAAGGTAATTTTCCCATGCTTCAGCCTCCTGTACTACACTCCTTCCCAACTGGTTGTGAACTCAGACTGTGAACATCCATGAAATAGGTGGAGGAGACTGCATAGGCCCGGCAAGGGTTCAAGAAAAAAAGATTGCAAAGTTGGCCAAAGAGAGCATCCCTCTTGGATGAGAAATCCAAAGAGTAGTGCCACACAAAAGCATGAGTAGCAGCCCAGGTAGCAGCCCTACAGATGTCTCATACAGACATGTGTCTGTAAGGCAATTGATGTCACCTTAGCTCTGGTAGAGTAGGCGCACATTCTTTCTGGTGCTTGGAGAGCAATACGCGTGTAAGCTTTGGTAACGCAAGTAGAGATGGTAGCTTTACTTGTCAGTCAGCCACACAAGGGGGAACACCAAAGCCCGAGTCATGGAAGCCCTTGACGCAATGCCACCATTCTCAAAGAACACCCTAACACAGAAATTATGAGGGGCGTTAAAGAAACCGGGAGGCGGGCGAACCAGATATAAGCAGGGATGAGCCAATCAGAATCCCAAGAGGGGTAATCAAGAGGATGAGCCGAGGAGGGGCTAATATTGAGAACTCCCTAAACCGGGGTGATCATTCCCATATCCCCACACCGGGGTGAGAAAGCGGAAAGTCCATAAGGGACTGACAGAGACAATACCCACAAGGGGGTGAAAACAACCAGAGAGCACGACTCTTGAAGTGGAATAGCCAACAAAGGCCTGAGATATAGAGTATGCCCACAAAGGGTCGGACGCTATCCAGTACGCAGACAGCATTGAGGGCCAGAGGTAGTTTGCAAGTCCAAATTAGAGACAAACGTGATTTGACACAAACACTTGCCCAGGGGTCCTGAACTACATACTATATCAGATGAGAAAGACCAAGGACCCAGATTTGAACTCCAACAGGCTGGGGCATGAGAGAAGGCAATCCAAAGACACAAGTGGGTGGGAGAGTCAGAAACCAGCCACCTGAAGTCATGTGCAGGGGCGCCGCCAAGGGGGGCCACGGCCACCCTTATAAAAGCATGGGCCCCCCCACCGGCCCATTCATTTATGAATGTTTGTTTTGGTGTGCCACCCCAAGACTTCAAGTGGGGCCACCCCTATGAAAAATGTCTGGGGGCGTCACTGGTCATGTGTAGTGAGAACCAACATACTTAGGCAGAGGTTTATGTTATTTAAGTTATTAGTGGCAGGGATAGAACATAGTTTAGAACAAGTTTGGACAGGACAGAATTTTCATGAGACATCCTGACTAGCACCATTTTATGATTTTCCTTAGAGTTAGGGAAACCATCAACACAGCTATAGGGTTAGTGGAGGTTTATTTTCCTTTAATAAAACCTGTGGAGCCATGTCTTCTTGTCCGTCTCCATGTCTGACTTATGAAAGATGGTTAAGCTCAGACCTTCCCTTATGATGGAAAGCACCCAGGTATTATTATTATAATAATAATTTAGCATTTATATAGCGCTATGAACCCTCAGGTATCTGAGCGCTGCTCATTTTTACCCACGGTGTGTGGTGATCATATATCTACCTCAGAAGGATGAATGGCTGAGTTGGGCGCTGCCGGAATTCGAACCTGCCTCAGCAGGATCTGCACAGATGTCAAAGCGAGCACTCTACTCGCTTTGACATCTGTGCAGTATACTCTACTCGTATACTACGTGATATTCCACCAGGTTTTGTAAACAGAGCTAAGCCTTCCTCTCACAGTGGATACATAATGCCTGGAAAACAGTGGAAGATCATGTACCTCACTCTGGAGTTAAGTTGATTTTGGTGCAGAGTCATCACTGGTGGCAGAGGAGACTGTTGGCTTGTGTCTTGATCGAAATCTTATTTTTGGAAAAATTTGAAAATGACTAGGGAGCACAAGACTTGCCACTGGTGGACGGTCTTGCTGCAGTGGGCTAAAAAAAGAGATCGAGATGGCACAGAAACGGCATGCAACTATTTGGCAGCAATAACGTCAGTCTTGCAGGGTTTAAGTACTTCATTCGTTGAAGGAGAAATGTTTTTACATCAAAGGGTAAATTATTCACTTTCTCTGGGATGTCGGCATGAAGAGAAGAGGTTTTTGAGGTTTGCATGCCTCCTCAACCACTCAAAAAAACCTGTAGCCCTGGAAGTGGTGTCAGCCGAAAGAAAAAAATCCCCCTGAACCTCAATAGGAAGCAAATTCTCAACCTTGTCTCGGGCATCCCCGTTCTATAAGTTGTAACTGGCTAGTAAAGCTAGTGCATAAATCTGTTTCAGAGAAAGAGAAGCATCTTGATCAATTCTTTCCTGAGATTTCCACAATTTTGAATCGGTTAAGGATAGAAACTGGATCCTGAATAGAACCTTTGCCCTTACTAAGGGCTACAGAGACCACCACAAACTGTGCTAGCAAGTTTCCATCCTTAGGGGATTTAAAGACTCTAAGGATTTGAAAATAATCGTTTTACGTGACCAATTGCTTGCTCCATTATAGAAACCTGCATTGTTAACAGGGGGGCAAAGAAGAAGAAAGTCTTCACAAAAGACTGGATGCAGCAGGCTTCTTAGCCTTTGATATTACCGAGCGAAATTGTTTCGAGGAATGAATAGGTACTGCCTTCTTTTAAAGAAGGAACTTTAGCTGCTCTGGGTCCCATTGAAGTGGGAGGGTCGACTGTTAAATCTGTTGGCCGAGACATTCAAAAACACAGACATAATGAAATGCATAACTACAGATGTAACAGAAGCAATGAATTCTACAGTGGGTGAGGAGGTGGCTCTGGAACTTCTACGTATAAGGAATTCAAAGGAGATGTAGAGGCATCAATTGAAATTGGCAATTGAACTCTAGTCAGAGAAGCCATATAATTATTAACAGTATTATGAACATTTGTATGGAAAGATGGTCCTGAAGGTTGAGAGAATGGGGCTAAGCCCAGCTCTGGTGAAAAATCTGGAGCAGGAGAATTTTACTCTCACACTGGGGTGAGGTGGTACCATGAAGTATTGAGTTGGTGCAAAGTGATCCGACTAACTGCTATCAGAAAAGCAACTTTATATGCAAGGCCTCTGCAATGCCTCTTAATAGCTATATAAATTGGGTTAAGGGGAGCACACATGAGTTGAGGTCCCACAAAGGGGGTGGGTGAACAGCTGCAGGGAGAATACATTTAACCCCTTCCATGAAAGCCTTAACTGGGACTCTCCACAAGGAGATTTTATGTTGAGCTCTAGTGTAGGCTGCCAGATGAACAAAGTAGGTTGAACACAGGGGCATGGCCAAGTGGCAGGAAGACGGCAGCATAAAATATGGACTGATTTTGTATTCAAACAGACCTTTAAAGCATGTGCACCTCTAGTAAATGAGGGCAACTGTATTTTCACCTACTTTTACACTGCTGCTGGTCCGTCTGATGTGGAGGCTCTGTCGCTTTACGTGCAGGTTGTACAGGTTCCGCGGCCCTTCACCTCAGCTGCAGCCTCCGGCATAACTTTCTCCTCAGGGCCCGCTCCTGCAGCCTCGGCGATCGTTGGTGACAGCTCCATACTGCCGGCAAGAGCTTTGTTTTCAATTCCCGCCCGCTAAACACAGAGCACTTTATATCTTCCCCCGTGTGCACGTATGCTGGTGGCTGTTGGTTAATACATTGAAGCAGAGGCAAAAATAAAGCTCCATTTCAGGACACCTGCTATCCTGATGTAGGGATTAGCGGCGATATCTTGGTTTAAAAATGTCTGTCTTCATATGCGTTTCCACACTGAGAAACCTGAGGGTATTCTCCCGAGCTGCAGACCTGGAGAATCCCTCATTCACGTGGCATGGGAAGGGCTGGTGCTCTCAGATCCCAATCCTGGGGGCGGATGAGCGAGGGAGGATTATCTGAGTTGGGGAACCCGGGGTTACGCTCAGGGAAATGCCCCAGGTGAGAGACGGTATTACACCAAGGAGGAGGACAAAGTCCTCGAGACCTTTATAGGCTATTCCAAATTAAGCCCCTATCCCCACAGTCATTCTCCCTTATCAAAATCCAACAACCCCTCCTTGTCTGTGAAACCAATTAGGAACCTGAACAACGTTACCATGGGTAACTACATTTCCAGAGTCCCCATTTTCTGGTTACTTACCCGAGTACTCACAGTCATTCTTCTTCCAGACCCTCTGATAATCATTTTCCAAACTTCCAGTCGGCTGTGACAAAAAACTATAGTTCCCACAATCCCACCTACTAATTTCATAAACCCTACAAAACCCACCCTTCCGAGCTGGACACAACCCCTAGGACGAGGGATATAATGTCTTCTGGCACGTTTTCCCCATCCTGCCTAGAAGGATATTTAGAAACTCTACCGCCACCCCCTTTTCTGACACAAACACTTTCCGATATCGTTCAAAATGATGGAGATCCGGTAATTTGCACCAAACTTAGTTTTAATCCAATTGATACACACAGAAGACCTTGTTACAAATGGGCACTACACCAAATGAAAAAGAAAAAAAAGCCCTCGACACGTGTTTCTCCACCTAGTAGTATTGGCGGTTCATCAGGATGGTTTTTGTCATAATTCTGATGTTATACCTAAAAGTGTTATTGTTTGCATTAATAATGGTATTTATTTTTCATATCAAAGATATAGCATGCATTTGTTTAGGCTCTAGATTTAGTGTTTTCACAATTTATGAAGATAAAGTACTTACAACGTTATGCGTATTTGACATCCAAGGATCAGTTTGTTGTAAACAAATAAATTCAGAAACTTGCTTGGTCTGTCAGTCTTTTGTCTGTGATTTGCGTGATTCTACTAATAAATGTAGATTATAATTCTTTTAGTTTCCCAAATTTGGTCCCTTGACAAAGTTTGGATGCTTTTAGAAGCTTTTACATCTAAACTAGACTTAATCGAATTGCATTTTCTGCAAAACATCCAGCTAAGGTTAAAGGTATTCTTTCGTGGGTGTCCTGTGGTGTACATTGCCTCACGGCATGATACCGTGAAAGACAACAGACTAACAACAAAGCCGTTTATCGGACATGTCCCAACACAAGGGGCAGGCAGAGTCAGGCAACTGACAACAATTACACATCTGAAGGCCCTTTCTCTTCCCACATAGGGATAAAATGCAGAGCACGAAAGCATACTTCGAGCAAGGCAGAAAGCACGAGTGAGCAGATATACCGGACCGGTAGTTCAAACTGGAGGAGAAAGGCGGCGAGACCTGGAGGGACGATGATGAGGGAATTGCCCTTACCCTTTTCAACTCAGACCCGCAAAGCTTCCGAAAGGGAAATCGTAACACCGGGAAGTCCAGCTGGCGTGTGGTGTGACAGGTGTCAACATCACACAGGGCCCTCCTGCGCTGATAGCCAAAGCGGGAAGAAGCGCTTGACTCCTGAGACAAGAAACTCCAACAGTTCAGCACAGCCGGTGAGCCGGAGAAGACATACTAAAGCCAAACTGATGGGCCCAAGGTTGCAGGCGGAAACCTTGTTGAACAAAGAACTTGTGTAAATTGAACTTTAAAGAAAATCTAGTAAAAAGTTCTGAAGCAGAGTGGTCAGGCGTCGCAGTGGCGCTCATTCGAAGAACTCTGACTGAACCCCTTTTGGGTTGTGTTTTGTTGAGAGGCTAGTGTCAAAGTGGTCCTCAAGGGTCGAGCAAAACCCCCTCTGTACACTCGAAAGTCTTTGACACAATGAAAACTGTGTGAAGCCTGACTGGATGCCGCAGGAAAGCCAGGGTAAGAGAACCCCGCTTTTCTGATGAAATGATTAAATCATTAACTGTTAGAATGGCTATGTGAAGGAGGGATGCCAAGGGAAAATCTCAGAAGTAAATCCTGCTTTGTGATAAAACTGATTGAACTGCAAAACTGTCAAATGTGAACCTGACAGAGAGATGCCTGTGAATTGTGGTTAAATAGTGATATACAAGTGAACATTGTGACGACAAGTGTGAACCCGGATGAGGGATGTCCACAATGGATAGTTGGTGAAAAGGTACATTGAGACTGTCAAGTGATAAGTTTTTGAGTGAAAGGCCTTAGTGGACCCAAATGAGGAAGGCCAACGTTGATATAAGTATCAGAGCCCGGCTGAGGGGTATTCAAGAGGCGAAGAGCAGTCGCCAGACGTGAAAAGATTGCCCAAGGAACTTTTGATTGTTGATTGTTTTGGTACAGCCGACCTTCAAAGGCAAGAGACTTTTGCAGGAAAGAGACTTGGCCCCGGAAGGTCCTGGCATCGTTGAAAGGAATTGTAACCTTGTGCTGGAGAAGCCCAGGAGTGTGCTGTGCTCAAAGTTCCTGCCTTGTCCTGTGCTAAAAACGTGGTGAAGGGAGATCCAGCCATACCATCCTAAGTTATCATTTGGTGAACACTTCTTTCTTTTCTTGAGAACATTATCCCACATTATTTTGTAACTTAGTTGTAAGGATTGGCAATATTTTTTTAATATAGGCCCTTTTCATTTGACAAGACGCCACTAGGACTGCTTTATTATTATTTGAAGGTCATAGCTTGATCCCATCTTAGATGTAGGTTTAGATTAGGCTATTTTCTCATCCATTATACACTTTAATAAACACCCTTGAACTGTGATCACTTGTGTTGGTCTTTACTGTTGCCACTGTGAGTTCCTTACAACACGGAGCTGGGCCTTTCTCATTCCTGAATACTGCACTTTTATCTCCTCTCTGGTGCCGGCATACAGTACTGACGGCAGCCGGACAGACTACGTTTTAACATGCTTTCTCTTCTTCGATTAATGCCTAATCACTGCTGACACCCAGTGTCCACTGGCGTTATTACCCCATACATTTCTTGCCTTTATTATCACTGTATTCTGCATGACAATGGGAAATAACACCATAAATACACCTTTCAATGAGGTTATCTCACTTAATACTTGGATGGAAAAAATCCTCTGACATTTCTGGCATTCGCTCATCCATTACTGTGCTTGACGCACGCTCTTCCAGCGTTCAAGAGGATATAAAATGCTGCAAAAGTGAAATAAAAATGGTAACCGGATGACTGAATGAGGCGGGGGAAAGAATATCTTCTGTTGAGGATCAAGTTGAGGGTTTAGAAAACATGCAGAAAAGTCTTTCAATTAGAATACGAAGTTACGGAAATAGAGGATAGAAATGGGAGAGTCAATCGATGCTTTTATAGGATTCCAGAAAAAGCTGAATCTATTGACCCAATAAACTTTCTCAAATTGGATTTCCAAAGTTCTTAATATCATTTTTCTCCTCCAGAGAAACAACAAGCACACCGAAGAAAACCTTGGTTTTCCTCCAACAACTCTTCTTCTAGACATCATATTGCTTGCTTTCTAAGACCCCACGAACTCGTCAAATTCTTCATGCAACAAAAAAACAAAACTATTGTGTTCCAGGGACAAAGACACTTTGTATCACTGGTCAGGCTCTGGCGTGGCTGACCTCTTTCCTTTTAAATCGACCCTCCCAGGTCCAACTGGGGTCCTTCCTCTCCGACATCTTTTTCTCCACCTGTGGTGTCCCCCAGGGATCTAATCTCTCTCCCTGGGTGTTCAACCAGTACCTGGCACCCCTTGCCCACCGCATCGCCGCTCTCTGCCCTAATTTCCAGTGCTATGCGGACGATACCCAGCTCATTTTCAGGCTACCCTCAGCCTCCCCCTCTCCTTCCCTCATCTCTGACTGTCTGTCTGCTATCCAGGAATGGTGTGCCGCCAATGACCTCTGCCTTAATGCCAGTAAGACTGAGATTCTACTCATCGGTACACCCACTCCCTCCTTCCCTGCAGCTCTCTGGCCTGCCTCCCTTGGCCCCCTCCCTGCTCCTACCTGCAATGCAAAAAACCTTGGGGTCATCTTCGTATTTCTGACGTCGCTAAGAAGTCACACTACCAGCTGCACCTCCTCAGAGGTATTCTTCCCTTCCTCTCCTTCCCCCAGAAGCTCACTGTCTCCCGAGCCCTGGTTCTCTCGAAGCTGGATTACTGTAACAGCCTCTATCTTAATCTGCCTGCCTCCACTCTCCGCCCTCTGCAACTCATCCAGAACAGAACTGCGAGACTTGTCCTTGGCTTCAAGCCCAGGGACCGTATCTCTCCAGGACTGAAATCTCTACACTAGCTCCCAGTGGCTGCGAGGATAAAGTTCAAAACCCTCTGCATTGTCCACAAGGCCTTCTGGGGCCTTGGTCCTAAATACCTTCAACTCTCTCTTCCCAAATATCTTCCTTCCCGAGCCCTTCGCTCATCCGCCTCCAACTCCCTCAGGGTCAGCCGCTTCTCGAAGCAACGAGCTGGGGGTAGATCTCTCTCCGCGGCAGGGGCCTCCCTCTGGAACAGCCTTCCTGCCTCCCTGAAACTTGAGGAGAACCATCTCCGGTTCCGGAAGCACCTCAAAACCTTCCTCTTTGCTTCTGCTTTCTCTCTCCCTCTCCCCTGCTGAACAGCTAATATTCTTCACTGATTTTGCAACTGGACCACTCTTAACGGCCTCGGTCCTGGGCCCAGCCACTCTCCACTTGCACTGATGCCCTGGAACCCCTCTGCACTGCGGGACTGTCTCTGTATCCCTACAGCCCCCCCCCCCCCTTTTCCAGCACTTGTTCTGCACTTACCTTGCACTTGCCACCAGCTGGCCCTATTTATTTATTACTTTACGCCACTTACCTTGTACTGCACTCCCCCCCC
The DNA here is from genome assembly GCF_040938575.1 of Ambystoma mexicanum. Taxonomy (NCBI): domain Eukaryota; kingdom Metazoa; phylum Chordata; class Amphibia; order Caudata; family Ambystomatidae; genus Ambystoma; species Ambystoma mexicanum. The sequence goes on from NC_090925.1 coordinate 1,083,236,964, forward strand.
CTCCCCTTCCCCTTGCACTTTTCCCCCTCCCCCACCCCTGCACTTGCGCGATCTGAATGACACCTGGCCTAGTAGGATCGCTGTCTGTCTCCCCTTGTTCCTCCCCTCCCTGCCTCGTCGCGCCTTGAAACACCTGTGTATTGGCGCGTTACAAATGCCATATCATATCATATATCATCTCTCCTGTTTTTTCTAAGCCTTCCCAAGCTAAACAGAAACGCTTTCTGAACTTGAGATCTTCTTTGAAAAAAGTATCAGATCTGGCCTACTGCAACTGGCAAAAATTATTTAAACCATTCCTGATGGTGCTACCAAAGAATTCACCGACCCAAATGACCTCTTCAAATTTCTGCAATCTCTTCAAATAACACTGATCGAAACCACTTCCTCACGAGTCATCCATGTCCTCCATTCAAGTAGAATCCCATTCACAACAGCGCACTTTCAAGAAGACTCGCCGTAACGTACTCCTAGTCCATATTCCCCTTTCCTCCAGACTGCATGGGCGTCCATCGCTAGGAACCTTTTTCACACAAAAAAGCCTTTCCCCTTTAAATTTAGCTGCGCAGGGAAGCATGGTCTTCTGGCACCCCACCTCAGTCCCCTTTTAGGCATCAGCCAGATTGATCTAAAGCCTAACTACATTATTAGAGTGGCGAAAGGAGGGTTGTATGGAGGAAAGGGGACTATGGACCAGGAGTATGCTAGTCACTACAGTGAGTAACTTATGATTACTCCTAGGTCCCGTCCCCTTTCCTCCATACTGCATGAGCATTTACCACCAATTAATAACCCTAGGGAGGAGAGATGTCTATAAACTTAAGAGAACAGGTTCTTCAGCACTGCTTGCCTGGAGGCCGCGTCCGAGCTGTCCAAACAGTATTGCTGTCCCAGCAATAGTGCTGTCCCAACAATAGTGCTTGCAAAAGGGATTGCCCATGTAGCTGCCTTGCTCACATACCTGGGCACATGCCTTTGGAAGGCCACCATTGTAGCCTTTGCCCGGACTGCATGAGCAGGTAATTCCTTGTTCTGAAGTTTGTAGGCCTCCTAAATGGCAGCCACCATCCACCTTGCTGTAGAAGCCTTGGCGGCCTGACAGCCTGGTTTCAAACCACCAAATGCGACGAACAGCACATCAGATTTCCAAAAATACTTAGTCCTGTCCAGATAGAATCTCAACGTCCTTCTCATGTCCAGACAATGTAGGAACTCTTCTGCCTTCGACTCCGTATTCGGAAAGCATGTTGATGGCACAATCTCCTCATTGAGATGGTAGGAAGACACCACTTTCAGCAAGAACAAATGATAGGTACGCAGCACAACCATGTCACAGTGGAACGTGGTGTACGGTTTTGATGCCAATAGGGCCTGGATTTGGTTAATTGCATGCTGAAGTAAGCCCCACTAGGAGGGCAGTCTTAATGGTGACCAGTCTGATGATGCCATGGGCTCAGTTCATGCGCTAGCACCCCCAGTACCACACTGATGTCCCAGATCAGGTGCAGGCGCTTGACAGGGGGGGGGGGGGGGAACAACCATGTCAAACCTGTAAGATGCTCTTGACTACCGGGTTGATAGTGGATTAAGCCATACTGTGTTCCTGTGTGCTCTGATGGCAGCCAGGAAAGTACGGTACGTGTCTACCTGCACGCCTGATTCCGCTAGGTGTGCCGAGAAGGATAGCACTTGATCTAGTGTACAACACACGGGATCTATGCCCTTGTCCTTTGGCCAGTAACAAAACCTTGTCCATTTGCTCTTGTAATGACTCCTAGTGTAGTAGTTCCTTGCCATTTGTAGGTTTCCTTGTGACAACTGCAGGTGCTGCAGTCTCACATTTTCAGGATCCAGGCTGCTAGGGCTTGCTTCTCCGGAGCTGGATGAGCCAACCCCCCAAGACCCCCCCCCACCCTTGCTGCACGACGAAGGGAGGTCCCTAGACCGGAAGAGGAATGGGACCCTGCACCGCCAGCCTCACAAGCTCCGAGTACCATGGTTTGGCTTGCCACTGCAGAACCATCAAAATGAGCCCGAGTCCCCGCGCCTCCATGGCCTTGCAGATGACCATCAGCGGGGTCATAAGGAACGCATATTGACAAAAGGCCGTCCCCACTGCAGGTGTAGCACGTCTCCCAGCAATTCTCTGCCCCAGCTCATCCAGGAGGCAAACTGGTGGCATCTCTTGTGCTCTGTGCCAAATAGGTCTACCCTCGGAAGGCCCCATCTCTGAAAAATACCTGCCAGGACGTGCGGGCATAACTGCCCTCGTAGTTGTCCACGCCAAACCTGCTGACGCGGTCCACCTCCAGATTGGGCTACCACGGGAGATGGATCGCTGACAGGTGGATATTGTGCTCTCTTGCCCAGTGCCAGATTTGGATGGCCAGCATGCACAGGGCTGGGGATCTGGTGACCCCTGCTTGTTGATGTAGTACATCAGGTGGATGCAGACTGCACTGTCCCTGACCAGTGACAAGAACGCTCGAAGAGCTAGCTGGGATGGCCCTCAACTCGAGCAGGTTGATATGGATGGCACTGTCCTAGTCTGACCACAGTCCGTGTACATAGTGGTTAACCAGGGTGGCTCCACACACCACTACCAACTCCTTGCTGGAGGGATCACCCATGCCGACCTGGGCTGGAAAAACGGAATTCCAACCACAAGGATGTCCTCTTGCCTCCACCACACCAAATCCTGGCTGAGAGCTTCCGGGATGGAGACCGTTGCCGCCTGTGAGTCTGTGTCCTGGTTCCACGAAGCCGCTAGGTGCAGCTGTATCCCCCTCATCCTGAGCCTTATATGTGGAATAGCCAGCAGTCATGCTGCCATGATACCCAGCAAGTGCTGGAACCAACAGGCTGTGGTTGTCTTTCTGCTGAGAAAGTGGCCGATGGATGCCTTCACTGCCCCAATCCTTTCTGTTGCAGGGAAAATCCTTTGTTCCCTCGTACCCCACAGCAGTCCAAGGAAGACTAGGTTCTGGGTGGGCTGTAGCTGAGACTTGCTTTGGTTGAGGGAGAATCCCAGGTCGTACAAGAGGTCCATAAAACTGAGTGCCATATCCTGCACAGGACCTGGAGACCCCCCGGACAAACCAGTCACCCAGGTACGGGTAAACATGGTGGCCCTCTGGGCCGAGAACTGCAGCAATTGAGTTCATTAACTTGGTGAATATCTGAGAGGCTGAGTTCATCCTGAACGGGAGAACTCTGTACTGAAAATAGCAGCCCATTACCATGAACCACAGGTAGGCCCTTTGGGGCTGCCAAATAGACACATGAAGAGGTCCAGGGAGCACGTCCAGTCTCCCCCACACAGAGTCGGCAATCAGAACTGGCATAACCATCTTGAACTTTTCAAGGGGTAGGTAAAGATTTCGGAATGACAGAACGAGAAACCAGGCCTGCCTGGTTCACCTGTATTGCGAAAATTCCCAAATAAAATGGAGCATCTCGGAGGACTGAACTTCCTCCACTGTACCATTCTGTATGAGCACTAAGATTTTTGCAAGGAGAGTCAGTGTCCCGATCTGAGGGAGGGGTGGGGAGATAGGGGGAGCCAGGGGAAGAGAAGATTGTACCTGTGTGAGACCACTAACCTGATCCACGTATCCGTGAAATAAGCACACCAGTACTAAACGTGGAGAGCAAGCCTGCCACCCCCCCCACTAGAGAACTGTCGACCTTTAATCAAACTTAATTGCTTCTTTCCATCCAAGGATGGTGCCTGGGGGGGTGAGAGGGGCTGGTAGAAGCCTTTGCTTGAGGTCCTCTTTCCGTTTACGCCTGTGCAGGCTTAGGGACCTGTCCAGTGGCGAGTCCTGTGTTCCTGGAGGACCTGGAACCCACCCTGAAAGTACGCCCCTGTACAATCCTGCCTGAACCTGCCTGTAAGATTTCGTGGCCGGTTTAGCCAGGATTGCACGGGACTTGGTGGTATGAAAGCTGGTTTTTATCTTGTTCAATTTGTCTGTTGATGAATTAAACAAATTCCCCCAGAGCCCCTCGAAGGGGAGATCTAGGAACCAGGATACGTTACTGGAAATCTGGGTTAAATTTGGTGGCCCTCGTCCAAGCAGGCAGCCGCCTGCCGGTAGCAATGCAGATGGCTATAACTGCTGTATTTATATGGGCCACAGTGGACTCCATGATGTCCTGCGCTACTAGTTTACCCTCGGCAAACCCAAACTTGAAAAATGCCTGCTTGTGGACCGGCAGGTCCAGAAATAACTCTGCAATCTCCCTCCAAAGCCTTTGATTGGCTGCGGCTAGCAAAGCATCCGCGTTCATCTGTCTAAAGTGAAGCCCTGCGTTTGAGTAAATCTTTTGCACACCAGCATCCAAAATGTTGTCCTTACCCAGCAAATTTGAGGTCATAGCAGAGGACATGGAAGCATGCGTTTTGGCATACATGGATACTGCCGCTATGACGGATGAATGCGGCCGAGGGTGGATAGATAGCAGCGTATTCCCTTTGGCCTGCCTGTATTTGGCATCCAGGTGCTCGTTGGGGTGTTGAGTGGGGCTTAGCCAAGCCGTTTTTGGCTAGCACCTCGACATCCTTCTGCAATGGAATTCCAGACCTGGAAGATGATCTGATGGTCAATACATCAGCAAGGACAACCACCCTCAGCTGTTCCTTCTGCGGCTGGGGGATACCCAGATACTCTACTAGCCCAGTGAGCCTATCATGAAAAGTCTGGGCTGACGTTGAGGTGTTGGAGATTTGTCTGTGTCTGTACTTGTATCAGCTTGGTCTGTGGGAGCCTGGTCCCAATAGGTCGGGTCCCACTGATCCGTGCTGTCACCGGGTGGGGTCACAGGTGGTAACTCCGGAACCTGTGGAGCTGGAGACTGCACCTGAGGCAGGGGCTGGGCTGGCCCTGGAATCTGTGTAATTGAAATTGGTTATTTATAATGCGCTTAATACCCAGAGGTTTCTAAGTGCGGACCCGGGGATCGAACCAGTGCTGCTCCGCGACGTCTTGCTTCCCGGACGAGCGCGTTGCCCCCGAGCTATGGAGTGAACAACGGGGCTTGTGTAGGACCAGTGCTGGAGGTTATGCCTCCCAGGGATCGTATCTCTCCAGCTCTGAAATCTCTTCACTGGCTCCCCGTGGCTGCAAGGATCAAGTACAAGAGCCTCTGCATCGTCCACAAGGCTTTCTGGGGCCTCGGATCACTACCTCCACCAAAACATCTTCCTTCTTGAGCTCTATGCTCATCCACCTCCAACTCTGAAGGTCATACGCTTCTCCAAGCAGAGAGTTGGAGGCAGATCTCTCCTCTCGGCTGGGGCCTCCCTCTGGAACAGCCTCCCTTGCCTCTCAAACTTGAGCGGAACCACCTCTGCTTTCCGGAAGCAACTCAAGACCTACCTTTTCACTTCCGCTTTCTATCTTCCTCTCCCCTGCTGGTGTACCCGACTGCTCGGCGCACTGGTCACCTGGATACCCTTGTTATTCGGGCCGAGGCACCTGTATGTCCAGTGGCCCTCGCACTGCCTCTGGGCTCCCACAGCACTTAAGGGTCTCTACCTGAAACCTACAGTCCCTTCTCTCTGCACTTATGAGCCACCCGCTGGCTGCACTTATTGAGTTACCTGTACTTCTCCCTTCCCCCTCCCCCTGGCAATTCTCTGCCTCCCTCTTTCCCGCACTTGTGCAATCTGAATGACCAGTCCTAGTAAGCTCGTTGTTTTGTCCTCCCTTTGTTCCGCCCTCCTTGTCTTGTTTCGCCTAGAAAAACTTGTGTACAGGTTAGTTATAAATACCATATCATACCTTCGCCCTAGATTTCCTGCACATGTACTCAAGGTGTTCTGGAGGAGACCTGTAAACGAGCTATGTCCAACACAGTGAATGAGGCACCCGAGGCCGGTGTAAGAAAAGTAATGAACATTCATTCAAATACATTTAAAAAAAAAAATGTTAATACAGTTTATGACACTTTTTAAAAATAAGAAAATCATGAGAGAAAAAGTAAAAGGCAAAATATTGAGACACTGGATCCCAGGGGAAGGTAGAGCGCAGGGAATAAGGAGGGAAATGGCCTCAACCACCAGCGCAGGTGAAGCAGGTCCACTCCAGTTGTTGTGGTAATGAGGACTGAGGTGGGGTACCACAGAGAAGAGTTAGGGGAGTGCATGCTTGTGGGAACACGCCTCAGAGTGCAGCTACATTTAAATGGAAAATGCTTCTTTGTTTGAAAAAGGTTCTGTACCCATCCCTAGCGAGAGACACCTATGCAGTATGGAGGAAAGGCAACGGGACGCAGGAGCATAAGCAAGGAAAGTATAACAACTCACTGCACCAGATCTGAATTGTCTGACCCTTCTAATCTGCGTAGCAGCCCGGATAAATCTAGAGATAAACCAAGATCTTACATCAAAGTAGCAGAACCCTCCCTTAGCTCATTGTAATGTTAAGTTGATTTATGCTGTAGCAGTGTCACCATTATACTAATCTTCAATCAATGCTTGATTATGCGTTTTGCTCATCTATTAACATTTGTCTTTATGCTTTGCATTCCTTTCTGGTGCTTTTATCTTAAATTTATAAGTACTCTCTTTATCTCCTGTTGGACTTCTGTCAAATAACATGCTCGCCACATCTTCTGCTTCTAAAACCCACGTGATGCAATTATACTTTGTTTTACTTCTTATTTTACTCTTTTACTTTGCTCATCTCTGTCGATATAAATTACAAGTTACTCACAGTAGATATTAACGTCCTTAGTCCCCTTTCCTCCAGATGTATGGGCGTCCCTTGCTAGGGACGGGAGATGGAACCTTTTTCAACAGAAAAACCTTCGTCCCCCTTTAAATTTAGAGGCGTGCGGGGGTGCAGCCCTGGGAGCATGCGCTACCCTGACTCCACCCACCGGCCACTCCTCAGTCCCCATTGACGAGTCGACAATATTCATTATTGCCTAATGACACCATTTTTAGTGGGGAGGATGGTGGGACGTATGGAGGAAAGGGGACTAAGGGCTAGGAGTATGTTAGTCACTACAGTGAGAAACTTGTAATTACTCTTTCGTTCCATCCCCTTTCCTCCATACCGTATGGGCGGTTACAACTGAATGTACCCAGAGGGTGGATAGTAGATCCTCCTTAAGCAAACAAGTTCCTTAGAACCGCCTGTTCGAAGGCCGCGTCTGACTTCGAGCCGGCATCCAAACAGTAATGCTTACAGAAATCTGGCAGGGTGGCCCATGTAGCTGACCTACTTATGACCTGCCACGGAATCTGCCACTGGAATGCCGTGGCCTTGGCTCCGACAGCATGGGCGTGCATGTTGGCTGGCAGCGGCTTGTGCTGCCCCTCATAGGCCTCTTTGATGGCCACCACCATCCATCTTGCAACGGAGGCCTTGGATGCATGATAACTGGGTCTGGAGCCCCCAAAGGTGACAGAGTGCATCCGACTTGCCGAAGCCCTTGGTCCCATCCAGATAGAATTTCAGAGCGTGTCTGACATCCAGACAGTGCAAGACGCTTTGAGCCTCGTCTAGATGGAATGCGGAGGGTACCTCAGGTAGGAACGCCGGGTGAGTCTGCAGGACCACCTTTTCCCTTTGGTAAGTGGTATAGGGTACTGAAGCCACCAGAGTCTGGATCTCGCTGACTCTGCAAGCAGAAGTGAGACCTACTAGCAGAGCTGCCTTGATTGGGACCAGGAAACACAAGGGGATCCCAACAAGCTACCTTTCGATGTCTACACCAGAGGTGACAAAACTAGGTCTCACTCCACATCCATTTGTGGGAACATCTTTTTTTAGCAAATATAAAAAGATGATGGGCTCAGGTTTATACAAAAAATAGATCATATATTTATTATTCTATGATAGATAAAAAAAGACAAAGAGGTCACGTGACAGGAGTCGATATGATTCCAGCCTTAATATTACACAGGCACATAGACTGTTGCTTGTTCTTGTACTGATTAGTCGAATGTGTAAGGCTTTCTTCAGGACACATCAAACCCTCATCTCGGGGGGTGCAGAATTTCACAAGTGCTATTGCAGAGGTGTCTCACAATATCTATAAGAACAGAGACATACATATCAAAATTTGACAACCAGAACCCATACTTATTCTAAGCACTTTTTTCAGGCAGAAAATGGGGACCAGCCTGATGTCTGGGGACGCCATTGGCTCGAAGGGTTTGTGAACCAAGGCGCCCAACACCACATTGAGGTTCTACACAGGGTGTGGCTTTTTGATGGGCGGGTAAAGTCTGGACAAGCCCGCCAGATGTTTCCAGACTATCGGGTTGGAAGAGGAGAAGACCTCCTCCTCCGAATTTCATTAGGCCCCTATGGCTGCGACATAGGTGCGCCATGTGTCCACCTGTACGCCAGAGTGGGCAAGGTGTGCCGAGAACGAAAGCACATCAACCAGCGTGCATGTCAGGGGGTTTATTTCCTTAGAATCTGCCCAGTGACAGAACCTTCTCCATTTGCTCCTGTATTAGCTCCTAGTGGCCTTGCTCCTAGCACCCTGGATGATCTCCAGGTTAGCCTGAGATAGCTTTAGGTGCTTGAGGGTGATCTGATAAGGAACCAAGCTGTGAGGGCTAGCTTCTGAGGAGCAGGGTGGAGAACCCTGCCCCCCTGCTGAGACAGGAGAGGTGCTGAGCCCATCAGAAGTTGAATGGGTGGTTGGTCCGAGAGGCTGAGCACTTCGGAGAACCATGGTCTCACCGGCCACGAAGGCGCTATCACTATGATGCTGCGGTGACAATCCTCATTTATCTTGCACAGTACCCTGGGGATCAGGGGTGTGGGCGGAAAAGCATATGCTGTCATGTCCTCCCATTAAATCTGCATGTCGTCGCCAAGGGAGCCGGGGGCTTAGTCCCTGCCAAGACGCAAACTGATGTCACTTCCTGTTCCTCTAGGAGGCAAATAGAACCACTTGAGGATGGCCCCATGTGTTGAAGACCTCCTGCAGCACCTGGTCGTTCAATTGCCACTCGTAATTGTCTGCACCGAGCCTGCTGAGTCAGTCTGCCTCCAAGTTGGCCTCCCCCAGGAGGTGGACAGCCCTGGGGTAGATGTTTTCCAGTGGCCATTCCCACATGCAGACCTGGTGCCCCCCCCCCCCTTGCTTGTTGACATAATACATGCTGGTGCAGTTATCGGTCTGGAACAGGACAGTCCTGCCCCAAATGAGCGGGACGAAGGTCCTGATGTCTAGCCAAATGGCTCTGAGCTCCAGCCAGTTGATATGGGACTCCTGCTCCCGCCGGGTGCAGACTCTGTGGATTTCCTGGCTGTCCAGAGTGGCTCCCCAGCCCTCTAGGGAGCAGTCTGCAGTAATTGTTAGCTGCAGAGTCCGCTGCAGGAATGGCCTGCCAGTCCGCAGATTGCAGTCCTTGGACCACCACGTGAGGTCCGAGTGGAGAGAAGGCAGTATGCTGACCAGCTCCACTTGGGAGCCCATCTCCTGATTACATGAGGCTGCGAAGTGCAGCTGCAGTCTCATCATCCTGAGCTTCGTGTATGGCACGGCCAAGAGGACCACTGCCATAATACCCAGCAGGTGCTGGTAACACCAAGCCAAAGTAACTGGTCTGGTAAGGAAGTGCGTAGTGGCCCTCTTAATGACCGTAATCTTGTCCTCCACGTGAAATACCTTGTCGGAGCTCGTATCACAGATGAGGCCAAGGAAGGTGAGGTTCTGCGTGGGCTGCAGCTGAGACTCCCTGAGGATGGTAAACCCCAGGTTGTGGAGCATACTTATAAGCGCGGATGTGTCGACAACCCCCTCTGGGGATTGACAAGCCAGTCGTCCAGGTATGGGTAGACATAGTGGCTCTGAGGAGGGCTGCCACTGCATTCATGAATCTGGTGAATATCCTGGGGGCTGAGTTGTGGCCGAAGGGTAGGACCTTGTACTGGAAATGACAGCCCATGATCCTGAAGCATAGGAAGTAGTGATGGGGCTGCCAAAACGGAATGTGCAGGTAAGCGCCCTTCAGATCCAGGGAGCACATCTATTCTCTGTTGTCTAGTGTCTCTGCAATGAGTGCTGGCGTAACTATCTTGAATTTTTGAAGAGGGAGGGAGAGGTTGAGGGAGTAGAGGTCCAACACAACTCTCAGGCCAGCCTGGTTCTTTTTTTATAGTGTAAATCCTGGAATAGAAGCCTAATCCTCTCTGGGAGGTTGTTACTTCTTCCACTGCCTGGCTCTCGATGTGCGACCGGATCTCTGCCAACAGAGTTGCCATCCCAATCTGTGGGAGGGGAGTAAGGAGGAGAGGGAGGTATAGGTAAGCAGTAACCCATCTGGTGCCAAAAATGCATGCGAGAGGCTAGCCTGCCCCCCCCCCAGTGGACACAAGTGGACCCGGAAGGACATTTGATGCCTTTTTGCTCTGACGCTGCTGCTGGTGGGGGGTGGGGGGGGGATGTGCATGCGAGACTGAAAGAAGCCCTTGTCTCCCCCCCCCCTTTTGTTGCTTACGCCGGTGCTGACTCGGCGAGCGGTCAGGTTGTCTCGACCTCCGTTCCTGGAATCCCCGGAACCCGCCAAACGTCCGCCCCTTATCAGAGCGTTGCTGCGACTGGGTGTACGCCTTGTGCATGACCTTCATCAGGATAAAGACTTCGCAGTTTGCAAGCTGTTCTTCTCATCTAATTCCTCGTCGGTGGTAGAGGGGAAGAGGTCACTACCCTCGAACAGAAGGTCCAATATGCGATCCTGGACGTCAGGGTTAAACTTAGTAGCCTGAAACCAGGCCATCCTTCTCATGTCTGTGGCAATTCAGATGGCCCAGCAAGAGGTATGGATGTGGGCCACTGTGGACTCCATGATGTCCTGTGCTACCAGCCTGGATTCTTGTAGACTTGCCTTGAAGCGTGCCTGGCTCTGCACCGGAAGTTACGGAAGGAAGTCTGCTATTTCCTGCCACAACCTTGTGGTTAGCGGCTGCAAGCATGGCATCCGCGTTGGCTTGGCACAGGGAGGCGTTTGAGTACAGCTTTATCCCGTACGCCTATAAGATATTCTCCTCCTTGCCTAGCAGCGCAGAGGACAAAGTGGCCGAGGATGACTGAGGCTTAGAATAGAGTAACGCTGCAGCGATCACCGACTAGTGCAGCTCAGGGTGTGTTGACAGCAAGAGTGTATCCCCCCTCCATCCGTCTATAATTGGAGTCAAGGCGCTGATTGACAGGCTGGGCCGAGTGTTGCTTGAGCCACCCCTTCTTGGCTACAGCGACAAAATCCTTCTGTATCGGGATACCCATCTTGGTAGAGGGTCTTAGGGAGAGACCCTCTGTTAAGACCCCCCTAACCCCCTCCTCGGGCTGCTCTAACTCGGGACGAGGAAGGCACAGATATTCTGCCAAACCTGCAAGCCTGTCGTAAAAGGCCTTTGCTGACAACGGCGTGTCAGGGTCGTCCTCCTTGTCTGTATCTGCCTGCGTGTCCGGCTGGTCCACCGTGGGAGAAGGAGTGCTGGGCACCGTGATGGTGTGGTGACCAGAGCCGGATGCTGCTGCAGAGATTGGCTCGGAACCGGCTGAACTGGGGGCAGATTCAACTGAGTCGGCAGCAGGGGCTGTGTTGGGGCCTGTGGTGCCGGAGGAATGACTATAGCCACCGGTGGAGTGACCGGAGGGAGCAAGTCCCTGACTGCATCCCTCAGGATGGCACCCATCTGGGGGGGTTCGCATTAGCAAAAAAAGATGTAGAAGGTCATTGGATCATTATTGACTCTGCTGCAAATAGTTTGCCAGTCACCATAGTTAATTTTTATGGGCCTACGGCTCCCAACCCTTTATTCTGGTACGATTTGAAACTTAAACAAAGGGACTCCAATTGACTAATTGTGGAGATTTTTAACAGATTGGGAATTTTACCTATACAGTAAGTCACCTTCCAACTTCGTCAATTCCAAATCCCGCAAAACATTTCTTGAATTTATTATTAGGTAACCTTAATCTAGTAGACACTGCATTTGTGCCATCCAGATACAAAGGATTACACTTTGTACTCACCTCACCACCAATCCCTATCCAGGATAGATTATAGATTTGTCTACTCTTTATTAGCCTCAGCTTTAATTAATAGGCTCCATAACTATCTCAGACAATGCCCCCGTTTTCACTACCTCAAAATGGGAACATTGCCCCCCCCCTTACTGCGCTTGCTGACTTCTGCAACCACCCCTTTACCACTGGAGTCTTCCATTCCGCCCTGAAGCACTCTTGTGCAACCCCTTCTTAGGAAACTCTCAGCCGACCCCTCCTGCCCAGCTAGCTATCACCCGATCTCCATCACTCCTTTCTTGGGCAAACTCCTGGAAAAGCTGGCCATCACCCAGCTTAATCTTCACACTGAATCTGTTGGTTGTCTCCATGACCATCAGTCTTGCGTCAGAGCAGCCAGAAGCACGGAAACTGCTCTCGTGAACATCTGTGAAGGCCTGCTCCCCAACGTCGATTCTAATACCCCGTGTCTTCATCTTACTTGAACTCTCTTCTGCCTTTGACACAGTCAACCATGCCATCCTGCTCAACTGTTTCCATGATAACCTGGGTATCACCGATCAGGCCCTGGCATAGCTGACCTCTGTCCTCTCTCATAGACGGTCCCAGGTCCAAGTAGGGTCCTTCCTCTCCGTTATTTTTCTCTACCTGTGGTGTTCCCCAGGTGTCAAACCTCTCTCTCTGGCTGTTCAAGCAATACCCGGCACTTCTTGCCCACCATATTGCTGCTCTCTGCCCCAACTTTCAGTGCTATGCAGATGACACTCAGCTCATTTTCAGGCTCCCTTCCACCACCTCTTCTCCTTCTCTCATTTCTGACTGTCTGCTATCCAGCAGTGGTGTGCCGCCAATGATCTCTGCCTTAATGAAAGTAAGACAGAGTTTCTCATCGGCACACCTGTTCCCTACTTTCCCTTTGACTCTCTGGCCAGCCTCACTTGGTCTTCTTCCTGCTCCCACCTGTGAGGCTAAAGCTCAGGGTAATCTTCAACTCCACACTCTCCTCACATCTCTGACGTCTCCAAGAAGTCACACTACCAACTGCACCTCAGAGGTATTCTTCCTTTCCTCTCCTTCCCCCCCGAACCTCCCAAATCTCACTGTCTCCAGAGCTCTGGTTCTCTCTAGGCTAAACTACTGCAACAGCCTCTTTCTAAATCTGCCTGCTTCTACTCTCTGCCCTCTGCAACTCATCCAAAACAGGACTGCAAGATTTGTCCTTGGCCTCAAGCCCAGGAATCGTATCGCTCAAGCACTGAAATCTCTGCACTGGCCTCCAGTGGCTGCGAAGATTAAGTTCAAAACCCTCTGCATTGCCACACGGCCTTCTGGGGCCTGGGGCCTCAATACCTCCAACTCCCTCTTCATAAATATCTTCCTTCTTGAGCTCTTTGCGTCTCCAACTCCCTCACGCTTCACCAAGCAACGTGTTGGTAGTAGATCTTTTTCTTTGGCTGGGGCCTACCTCTGGAACAGCCTCCCTGCCTCTCTGAAAGTTGAGGAAAAGCAGCCTCAGTTCCAGAAGCACTTAAAGACCTTCCTCTTTGCTTCGGCTTTCTCTTCCTCTCCCTTGCTGAACTCCTGGCTTAAACTGAAACTGCACTGGTCACCTTGCTACCCTCCGATCACGGACCCAGGTCCCCTCCTGTTACGCTCACCTGGTCTCTGCGGGGACGTTGGGGCACGGTTGCAGCCCTCCCTGGAACTGGCTGCCCTGGGTCAGGCTTCTTCCCCTGCTCCTGTGTTATGGACTGCGCTGGTTGTTGATACTGCCCCTGCGAGAATATGAGAGGCTGTGAGAATGCTGTGATATGGCTGTGGTTTCCCTCAAACCCTTCTTCCCAGAATGTGGTGAGCATGCGCTTACCCATAAAGTTTCACCTGTTTATTTATGAGGGAGAGCTCTCTATCCTGCTTCTCAAGTGCAGGAGTGCCTTAGATAGACCTAGTTTCTTCACTGGTTCATGTGCGTGGCAGCCCAGACCGGCTGTGGCTGAACCACTTCAAAGGTAAGTGTTCTTCAACAATGATTATTGTCTGTATTATTTTGCAATGTCCTTTTTTCCGTGATTATTGTCCTTATCCCTTGTAATGTCTTTCCTTCTCCCCAATAGGTGATGAGAGGCCCAACTGAGTTGCAGTGCTGGAAGCGAGCCCCAATGGAGGCCTGAGGAGTTTACGATGTCCCAAATATATTGTAAGTTTGGTTCTAAGGTCCAGCGCGATGATTGCGTTGCGCGCGATCTTAGCGTAATGTCTTTATGTTGTTTCTAACCTTATTTGTACTTTTCTCCTGCAGGGAGGGCCTGGCGAAGTGAGACGGGGAGCAACTATCCGAAGACCTACCGGTGGGTGATGGATGGCTGGATCCGCGAGGATGCTGGCCGAGATGAGCTCCTGAGTAAGCGTTGGAAACCCGTAACAGGTAAGGATGCGCTCCAACCACGGTGACTGCTAGAATAAGATAAGATTCGCTTCCGGCGGCCGTGAGCGTTACGCTGCTATGAGAAGACTAACGCAAAGCGCTTGCATGTGGCCGGGGCAGGCTTAAATAGCCTGGTCCCAGCCAGGCCCCTTTTCTCTGCCTTGTGGTCCCATCCTGCCACTCCCAGAAGATGCTGCACGTGCAGCCCAATGTATTCCTATAGCCACCTCCGACCTGGATGCACGTTGGGCACTGCAAGGGAGGAAATAACACGTGGACCAGAATAAAAATGTGCAGAGCACACTTTAGCATGAGCCTGGCGCCAAAGGCCATGACAGCACTCCCCCCCTCAAGGCCCCGCTCACGGGCACTCTTGCTCCTGGTCCTGGTTTGGCGGGGTTGTTACGATCGAATTGTCCGATTAGTCGTGGGGCATGGACGAATTCACTAGGCTCCCATGTACCAGAATGATTTTGACTTTGTATTCCGGTTCTCCTTCTATGATGTCGGAACTCAGGTGGTGCTTCAGAGTATCAGGTTTCATTGGTTTCAAGAGAGAAACATGGAACACCGGATGGATCCGCATGTAAGCTGGTAAATCCAATTTCATGGCAGCAGGGTTAATGATGGCTTTGATGGAGTAAGGTCCCAGGTACCTGGGACAGAAGGCTCAGTGTCCTTTCAAGGGAATGTTCTTGGATGCCAACCAAACCTTATCCCCGACTTCATAGTGCAGAGCCTCTCTTCGAGGTTGGTCTGCACATTTTTTCTGTTGTTCTTTGGCTCTGGTCAGGTTTTCTGCTGCTTCGTTAAGGGTTCGAGTGATAGTCTTGTGCAATGTTGTCACTGCTGGCATTGCCAATTTGTCAAGTGAATCAAAAGTGGACCTTCGTGGATGCCGACCGTGTACTGTGTAGTATGGGGTCTGTCTGGTGCTAGTGTGGATGGAGTTATTGTAGGCAAATTCGGTCAACCAGAGGATATTTTTCCACGACTCCTCAGTTTGTAGCAATATACACCTCAGGTGTTGCTCCAGGGTCTGGTTGGTCCGTTCGGTTTGGCCATCGGTTTGGGATGATGACTCGTGGATAAGCGGAGGTCCATTTTGGCTATTTTGCAGCACCTCCTCCAGAGAGCTGAGACGAATTGTGTTCTGCGATCTGAAATCAATACCAATGGGAAACCATGTAACTTAACAATTTTCTGCAAAAACACAGTGGCAAGGGTGGAAGAAGTGGGAAGCCCCTTCAATGGAATAAAATGGGCCATCTTGGAGAATAAGTCTACAATAACTGGGATTGTGTTAAACCCGTTGCAGGGAGGAAGATCGGTGATAAAGTCCATAGACAGCGTATGCCTTGGTGCTGGTGGTACAGTCAAGGGACGTAGTAACCCTGCGGGACTTAACTTCTGAGATTTGTGTTGCGTGCAGACACCACAGGTTACAATGAATTGGGCAATGTCTTTTCTCCAGGTTGGCCACCAATAGTCCTTTTGGCCAGAGTCTTCGCAATCTCAGGATCTCCTTCCACTAATGATTCATGGTAGTTTTCTATTATCTGGACTTGCATTTTCTTGTCCTGAATATATAGTCTATCTTGAAAATAGGGTAAATCAACCTTGATGGAGTATTGGTTTCCCCTAGCTAACCACTCCTGTTGTGCTCTTTGGTTCATCCGAGATCGGTTTTTAAGTCCTCCCAACAGGCAGTTGCAGCAATTTGGTTCTGGATCCGTTCTTCGGGAAAAATGGGCACAGGCTCAAAGGTTGTGAAAGCTTCTTTGTCCTCACCAATGCGTGATAGGGTGTCTGCTTTCCCATAGTGCACTCCAGGTCTAAGTAATGACAAAATCTTATTCTGCAAAGAAAAGAGCCCAGCGAAGCTGGCGTGAAGATTGGACCCTGGCAGTGTTCAAGTATTGCAGATTACGTTGATCTGTGATAACCGTGACCGTGTGTCTTGCTCCCAGAAGATAGTGCCTGCATGTTTTTAAGGCTCCTTTGATTGCTAGCAGTTCCTTGTCAGTGAATGCATACTTTGATTCCAGTGCGGAAAAATTACGGGACCAAAATGCTATGGGATGTAGATGTCCCGTGTCCGGGTCCTTTTGTGACAATACTGCTCCCATGGCTATGCAGGAAGTGTCTGTTTCGACCACATATGGCAGGTCGGATCAAGGGTGCCGAAGAACTGGTGCTGAGGTGAAGGCAAGTTTCAGCTCCTGGAAGGCGTTTTCTGCATCGGGGTCCCAGAACAATCTTATTTTTTCTCAGTAGGGAGGTGATTAGATGAACTATTTGTGAAAACCTTTGAATAAACAGTCGATAAAAATTGGCAAATCCAAGCACACTTTGTACTCCTTCTGTGGATGTTGGCGACGGCCACTGAAGGATAGCATCCACCTTGAGTTTGTCCATGTGAACTCCTCGTGGAGTAAGCATGAAGCCCAAAAATTCAACTTCCGTGACATGGAAGAAACATTTTTCCAATTTGGCAAACAGCCAGTGCTGATGAAGCTTTTCCAGAACTGCTCGTACATGGCCAACATGATCCTCCTTGGACGTACAGTAAGGAACAAGTTACTTACCTGTAACTGTTGTTCTCCAGCATGGGTCTCGTATGGATTCACATGCTCATGAATATTCCCTGGCGTCAGGCTGGGAATCCTCGGTAAAGAAAAAATCAGTTTTGTTTCTGAACTATCTTTCTACTAGTAACCAATCACTGGTCTCTGGGTCATACTGCCACCAGCCAATGGCCGCCTCTGCCTAAGCCCCACCTCTGGCAGCCACCTTCAGATTTGGTAGCACGTAAATTGGCAGTAGGACCAAGAGAAGAGCCGCAAAGGGGTTGGAGGGAGGGTTTGCATGTGAATTCATGCCAGACCCATGCTGGAGAACAACAGTTACAGGTAAGTAACTTGTTCCTTCTCCAGCATGGGGTCTGCATGGATTCACAGGCTCATGAATACAAGAATACATAGCAGTAAACGCATGCACAGCCACAAAATGTGGCAAGGCTCAACATTAAGCATTTCAACTCAACATTAAGCATCTCTTACCTCCTTACAGGCGACGAAGGCGACAGGAAGAAAACAGGTAACACCAAGGGCTTGTTGAGATGAAAGTCCAACGGCACCTTGGGCATGAAGGAGGGGTGCGCCTTCAGCACTACCCTTGTCTTCGTGTGGAGGTGATGGCCACAAGAAACGCTGTCTTCCACGAAAGGAACTTCAGCGTTGCCGAATGCAAGGGCTCGTATGGGGGACCCATGAGCCTAGCCAGCACCACGCTGAGCTCCCATGCCGGGGCCTGAGCCTTCACCAGAGGGAAAGAGCGGAACAGTCCTTTCATGAACTCCTTCACCAGGCAGTGAGACCACAGCGACGACCGCCCCAGAGTTCTGGTGTAGCGGGAGATAGCCGCC
The DNA here is from genome assembly GCF_040938575.1 of Ambystoma mexicanum. Classification (NCBI taxonomy): domain Eukaryota; kingdom Metazoa; phylum Chordata; class Amphibia; order Caudata; family Ambystomatidae; genus Ambystoma; species Ambystoma mexicanum. Next base: position 1,083,254,819 of record NC_090925.1, read on the forward strand.
AGATGGATCTTGGAGGCATGCGTCAGCCCCGCCTTGGCCAGCAACAACAAGTACAGCAGCACTGGAGGGGCCGTAATCCGTAGAGGGTTGATCTTCTGTGCATGGCACCAGACAGAGAACCTCTTCCATTTATGTCCATAGCACTTAAAAGTGGAGGACGCCCTGGCCTTTGCAAAAACTCCTTGCAGTCCGCCGGGATATCCTAGCCTCCGAACTTTAGTGCTGCAAGCCAGGCCTGCAGGTTCAGCGATCCTGGGTCGTGATGTAGGATGGCGAGAAGATCCGCGTCCATCGGTAGTTTGACTGGAGGGGATACTGACGTCCGGGAACCATAGCTGCCTCGGCCACGACGGTGCGACGAGGATCATCCTGCACCGGTACCATCTGAGTTGACCGATGAGTCGCAGAAGCAAGGGCAATGGTGGGAATGCATACAGGAACAGGCCGTCCCAGGGGAAGGAGAATACATCGCCCATGCTCCCCGGCTGGGGAAACCTGCTGGCGAACCTCCGGCACTTGGTGTTTGTTGCCGCCGCAAAGAGATCTATCTGGGGATTGCCCCATCGTCGGAAAAGCAGATCGACTTGATCCTGCCTGAGTACCAACTCGTGGCACAAGCACAGCACCCTGCCGAGTGTGTCGTCAACTGTGTTCTTTACTCCTGCCAGGTGGAAGGGTACCAGGAACATCCCCTGGGTGACGGCCAAGTGCCACAGATCATATGCTTCCTTGGATAGGGCTGGGGATCATGTGCTCCCCTGCTTTCAGATGTAGAACACTGCGGTGGTGTTGTCAGTGAAGATCCACACCACTTTGCCCTTGAGGGACGGAAGGAAAGACCTGAGGGCCCAGAACATGCCCCAGAGCTCCAGGACACTGATGTGCAGGGACCTCTCCTCCAGAAGCCAAAGGCCTCTTGCGTGGAGATCTCTGGTGTGCGCTCCCCATCCCTCCAGGGAGGCGTCTGTCGTCAGTTTCCTGGTGCGCTGGGGTCTGGAAGTCCATGCCCGCCGCGAGCGGCGTGCGGGCACCCCACCACCAGATCGCATGATGGAAAGTCTCATTGAGTGGGATCTTGTCTTCGAAGCTTCTACCGCTTGCATCCGACGGGCGTCGAGGAACTCCTGCAGTGGCCACAGACGCACGAGGTAGATGCACAATGACATCATGCCGAGCAGGGACTTGATTACCCTCACCCTGGCCACTTCCATGGTCAACAGCTGTCGTAGCTTGCCCAGGATGGCCCTCGTCCTTTCCTTTGACGGTCAGGTCAACCGCGCCACTGTGTCGAGTCTGGCTCCCAGGAACAGGGCCGTCCTGCAACGGTACCAAGTGGGACTTTGCAAAGTTGATCGAGAATCTCAGTTCCGTGATGGTCTTCGCTGTGTGGTCGACGGAGAGTTCTCTTGACTTTGCTCGGATGAACCAATCGTCCAGGTAGGGGTATACATGGATCCCCTGCAGGCGCAGCCGCGCCGCCACCAGTGCCAGGCACTTGGTAAAGACCCTTGGAGCCAACTTCAACCCGAAAGGCAGGGCCTTGAACTGGTAATGCCGCCCTTGGACCACGAAACGTAGGAACTTTCGATGTCCTGTGTGTATGGGGATGTGAAAGTAAGCATCCTCCAAGTCCAGCGACGATAGGAAGTCGCCTTCCTCCAGCTGTCCCAGCATGTGCTGAAGGGTAACCATCTGGAACTCCTGGGCTTTGATGCATTTGTTGGGGCGCCGAAGGTCCAGAATGGGCCGCCAGCCGCCGGTCTTCTTTCGGACGGGGGAAGTACCACGAGTATACTCCGTAGACCCGGAGCCTCTTTGGGACGAGTTCTATTGCGCCCTTTCTCAGCAGGCTTGTACCTCCATAAGCAGCCATGGAATGTGGTTTTCTTTCCTGGCCACAGGTGGGAAATGGAGGCACCTTCTTTGGAACTCCGGAGTGTGCCCGTGGGCCAGGGCATCCAGCACCAAACGGTTGGTGGAGATGGACTCCCACACACCGATGAAGTTCGCCAGCCGGCCTCCCACCGGGGTGCTTAGATGGGGGCCCGACGTCACGGCTGGTTCAGTCCTCTTTCGCCGCGGCCTTGCCACCCTGGGCTCCTTGGCGACGACAACGGTATCGACCGCCCTTGCTGCAGCCTCTGTAAGCTCCCTGCGACGAGGAACGGGCAGCTTGGTGGTACAACGAACTGCCGCCAAATCCTTTGGAGGTACCTTGAGATTTGCCTCCGGAGGTCTGAAAGGAAGGCCGTCATTGATGAAGAGTGCCTAGGGCACGGGCCGTCTCGGTGTCCGCTTTGATGGCCTGTAGCGACTTGTCCACTGCCTTACCAAACAGGTTGTTTCTGTCGAAGGGCATGTCCAGTACCCTGGTCTGCACATCCATACGGAAGTCGGTGGCCCTGAGCCAACCACACTGGCGCAGGCAAACGCTGTTGCCCATCTGACGAAAACCGGTATCAGCGATGTCCGTAGCTACAGTGATGGCGTGATCCGATGCCACCTCACCTTGCAGGATTTCCAGGGCCTTCGCCCTCTTGTCGTCCGGGAAGAAGTCCAGGATAGGGGTGATCTTGAACCACAGCTCCCTATCATAGTGGGCCACGATCGCGAGGCCGCCTTAATGGTAGTCGCTGCTGACGAGATGACTATGTCCCATGGCGTCTATCTTCTTTCCCTCGCTGTCCAGGGGTGAAGTGAAGGATGACGGCGTCACCTCTGCCGCTTTCTTCTAGGCTGCCACAGAGACTACGGAATCCGGGGTCGGTTGCGCCCTGAGGCACATAGGAGCGGAATCCGGGACCCCAGTACTTCTTCTCGTACCGGTCTCTCTTCGCAGTTAGGGTGGAAGGGTTCTTCAGAAGGGACAGACCCTCGTCCCATATGTCCAACAGCGGGACAGAGAGTACGGTTTTCCTCTTTGCTTCCCGTCGTTGGTAAAGAAATCCCTCATTCTTTTGTTCCTCGGGGCACAGCTGGAAAAGCTCTGAGGCCCTGGCGATCATGGCGTGAAAGGATGCAATTTTGTCAGGGGTGGGGGGAGCCCAGGCGGGAGGCAACGGGAGATCCATTCCGTCGTCGCCGTCTCTGTCCCAGTCTCCGTCTCGTCCCTCGGAGGGGATGGGGGTGAAGGCTGGAAGGGAGCGGGAGGATGGACTCTCCTCCGCTTGCTCGCTGGGCTCCCTGACGGTCCAGGCGCCGCTGGATCGTTCGCTGGGGGTAAGGGCAACCTCGTCCTTATCTCTGTACACAAGGTCTGCAAAGCCATCAAGATTGCTCCAGAATTGTCCTGTGGAGTAGGCATCGGTTGCGATGGGAGCGACGGCTGGGGCGTAGGGTCCTCCGTTTCCTCCACGGCCCGCGGCTCCTCGTCGGCTCCACTGTTGCTCTCTAACCCCGCCTCATCGGGATCCTTCCCGTAGGTCCTGACCTCGTCAAACTTCTTGTCCAGGATAGCTTTGATGCCAGTCAGCTCATCCTCGGAGGTGGTATCTGTGTCCGTTAGATCTACCGTGCCCACCCACCCTCTTTCTCGTTCCAGGGTTTCACAGGGGTCTTCTCGATAGGCTGAAAAGATGTTTCCCTCCGGGGTGGCAGGGAAACTCTAGGCCCGGAAGTCGTCCCCACTTGGGTAGCCCCCACAGGCTTCGCCAGGGTCGCCACAACTCCTTCGAATCGAGCCCTTCGCCGGGTGAATCAGGGCCTTCAAGACCATGGATGTGTTTGAGGCCCTCACCTTAGGGGGAGGGTCACCGTCTCGCCCCCCACTGGCTTTATCCGTCGGAATCGACTGGGGCTTCTCCCGAAGGTTACCCGGGTTCGCCAACTTCCTTTTCCCCGAGCCAGAGCGTTGGCTCATGGATGATGGCGTAGGTGACATCGCGCCTGGCCTGGCAGCCGAGGAGGCCGAACCAACGGAGCTCCCAGTGCCCACGGACTCCTAGTGCTTTGCCTTTTGTTGGGCCCCGTCACCGAAGCGCCCTCAAAGGTCTTAGAAGACCGCTCTGACGACTTCTTCTGACCTGTTGCTGGGCTCTTCGCCTCCAGCCAGTCAGTCGCCTACGATGGTCCTTCATGGTCCGGACGGACATGTTTTTGCAGAACGCACAGTCCTCCTCCACGTGAGACTTGTCGGCGTGTAGGCAGTAGGGGCACCGGGAGTGCTCGTCCTCCTTGAAGATATTCTGCAGTCCACATCCTGGGCAGTTCCTAACAGGTTGGATCCAGTAGGCGTCAAATCTCTTGTCCTGGGCCATGTCCGAATCTGGGTAGGCCTCAAAGGTCTTCCGAAATCTTCCAAGAAGTGTATTTAATGAAAATCCGCCCTTGAGGGGCATAGAAATTTCCAAAACGGATCCCTGTTGATCGGAAGAAGAATCTGTGGAGCTTGAGGCTTGAATTGACTTAACAAAATAGAGTAAACTCCTCAAAAAAACGCAATATGCATTAAAAGCTCAAGAGCTACAGCAAGAGGACTCCCCAACACTTGAACGTGCGGTAAAAATCTGAAGATGGCTGCCAGAGGAGGGGCTTAGGTAGAGGGCAGTCATTGGCTGTGGGCAGTATGACCCAGAGACCAGTGATTGGTTACTAGTAGAAAGACAGTTCAGAAACTAAACTGAAACTGATTTCTTCTTTACTAAGGATTCCCAGCCAGACGACGGTGAATATTCATGAGCATGTGAATCCATGCCAGACCCCATGCTGGAGACATAAGAATGTCATCAATGTAAACGAGCATGCAAACGTCCAACAATTCGTGAACCACATTGTTCATGAAGAATTGGAACGCTGCTGGGGCATTACATAATCCAAGGGGCATGACCTGATACTCGAAAAGCCAATATTTGGTTCGGAATGCCCTTTTCCACTTGTCTCCCTTTTTAACTCTCACAGGGTGGTAGGCTCCTCGTAGGTTCAGTTGTGTAGATTTGTTACGCTCACCTGGCTCCCACAGAGGCGTCAATCGGAACTGGACAGCTGCGGCCTCCAACAATGTGACGCGTAGGGACAAGATGACGGACTGGACTGGCCCACCTAGCGTCGTTTGCTTGGCCCGTAGGAATATTCTTCTGCAAATGGAGAAAGGGAATTAACCACCCGTGGAGTTGCGCGTAAATCTCCCCACCCCCGCTGTTCACCCCACAGATCACCTTTGATGTCCCCTCTTATAGTCTCACCTGATGGTTCAAAAAGATGAGCTCTCCATCCTGCATTGAGCGCAGGGGCGCGTTGATAACCAGTTGCTTCACTGGCTTGAAGGAATTGGTGAGTTCCAGAACAATATTGACTCTGAGATTCCCGGCAAGACGCCGTAAGTATAAAGTTCGTAAGAGTTCAAATGCCTGACTTTCACTCTTGTCCAATTCCTTGCAGGTTGCAGCTTGACCCTAATGAAGAGTTCCTCGTGGCAACCGGTAGTATTCTGGTAAGGATTTGTATTTTCCAACACAGTTCGATAAAATAATGTCAATATGTAACCTGTTGCCGGCGGTAAAATCTGGTAAGTCTATTGTGGTGAGGAGGGTTCCCCTTATTAGTCCCTTTGTTTCAGCTTGCTGTCCTTTTGTTTCCCCTTAGGGGCCGGGGTTCGGCAAAGATGCATTGAAAGCTGCGACGACCCGTGAAGATGAATAGTACCCCCGGTGGTAAAATCAGGTAAGTCTATGGGGGGGTAACTAATATTCCTGTGTATTCCCTTGGCTCACCTTGCTGTTCTCGTCTTCTCCTTAGGTGCCGGAGTGCGGCGAGAACATGCAGGAGGATGCGATGGAATGTGAAGATGCCGCAAAGGCCGGTGAGTTCAGCGCAGCACTGCAGCAGGCGAGGCGATGCGCATAAATAGCTTCTTTCTTCCAGCTTCAAGGCGTGATGGATCGGGAATTCAGGTAAGGATCAAAGGTATTGCTCTTGTTCTAACCTTTTCTCCTTCTTTCTCCCTTTTTCTAGGAGCTCCAAACTCGAGGCGGGCGTGGCAGAAAGCTGGATGCAGACTTGCAGGCACGGTGAGCGTTACGCTGCTGGATGCAGAATAATGCAAAACGTTGCTGCTCTTCGGGCGTGGTGTAAATAGCCTCCAATGTAGTCCCAGGTAATTATTCCTCCTCAGCCCCGCCCGAGTAAAAAATAGTCCCTAAGTAAAGTAGTCCCTTCCCAGCCTCTTTTGGCTTGGAGCTCTTGCAGCATGGTCTGCATCAGGTAAGTTTTAATCTATGAGCCTGGTGCCTATGGCGCCAGGACTGACTCTCCATATGAGCCTGGCACCAGGACTGGACCCAAATAGCCCCTACCAGGGGTTGTTGGGCTTGCTTGGGATAACTTGATGCCTGCTTCCGGGGTTGCTGGACTTGGTCTGGGTCCCCGTGGGTAGGCATCATGACAAGATTTGAGCATTCTTCACCTGATCTAGCAGCTCCGGGATGAGTGGCAGGGCGTATCTGTTCTTTACTGTGATTTGGTTCAGTGCTCTATAATCTATACAAGCTCTTAAATCGCCCTCTTTCTTTGGTACGAAAAAGAGCCGCGGAGGCAGGGGACTTGCGGGCGAATTAATCCGTTAGCTAGGTACTGATCCAGGTAAGACTTCAGATGCTCGTTTTCTTGCTCTGTTAAAGCGTAAATTCGACTGCAGGGGATTTGTGCTCCGGACACCAGATCGATCTGGCAGTCGTAAGGTCTGTGTGGAGGCAGGGTGTTTGCTTGCTCCTTCTGGAACACATCCTGGCAATCCAAATATTCAAAGGGTAGGGAACCAGAGAGCCCCAGGATAGATTTCGTCTTGTTCCTGGTTCTTCACACTTTTGTGGTAGCAGATGTTAGCGCATACTTGAGGAAAGGTCAGCACTCGTGTTCGCCAGTCAATCCTAGGGTTGTGGGTTTCCAACCACGGCATTCCTAAGATCTTCTGGAACTGAGGAGCCCCAATAAGATCGAAAGAAATGTCTTCCGGATGACCATCCTGACACATCAGCATGACTGTCGGTATGTTGCGTCACTGGGCCGGATGACAACCGAGAACCATCCACTGCTGTGACATTTTCCGATTTTAGCTTTTGCTGAATAGGAAGGCCTATTCCTGCAGCCAGATCTTGATCAATATAATTTCCCACCGCTCCGCAATCAATATATTCCTCCAAGGCATGTACCTTTGACGGATGTTGCCGGTTGACCAAATGTACTGGGATGACCAGATGTGAGGTCTGTACAGAGTCCTTATCGCTCGACAAGTGGACCCCTAAGCTTGTCAGGTGTTGAGTTTTCCGGGTTTTGTTCCTTTTCTTCGTTGCCATTGTCCTTTGCACCTACTATCCTTTTGGGGGGTTTTACAGGCATTCCCGGAGGAAATGTCCTGCTCTTCCGCAGTATAAACAGTAGTTGTTGTCTCCACTTTTCTCTCTCTGCCTTGGAGGTAGGAGCCCGTAATCCCCCGATCTGCATAGGCTCGGTTGGTTCATGGGATTTGATTTGATTGTCCCGGTGTCGCATATAGACCAACCTCCCTTCAGTTCTTGTGCGATCCATTTTTCGATTCTGCAACCTGTGGTCAAGCTGTACCGTCGGACTGATGTCCCCCGCACAACCTTTAGGAGGGTTGACCACTTGGGCTAGCCATACTTTAGTTCCCCACGCAAAGCCAGATAAAAGAGTGTGGTCCTCTTCTCTTCTGGCCAATTTGTCTGTGCTACAAGACGATTAAAGGTAGTGATATAAGTCAGCAGATCTTGGTTTCCCTGCCTGAGGGACAATAGTTTGTTATCCAGGGCTTGTCCTTGGGTGTGCCTAGCAAACCATTTTTCCATTTCCCGTTGGATTCTCCAAAGTTTCGGAGTAAAGGATCATCCTGGTTTACTAATGATATCGACCAGTCTGCTGCGCTGCCTCCTAAATATGAAAGAACAAAGGCGACTCTTGCGCTATCGTTAGGAAAAGCCCCAGGTCGGCACAGAAAGTGAAGACGACATTGGCTCATGAATATGGCACACTTATTAGGATCGCCGGAAAAAAACGTTCAGGCGGGGCCAGTGGCACCTCACCTGGAAGCACCACTTGAACTGGTGGCGATGGCTGTGGCATAGGTGGCTGTGCAAGTCCAGGTAATGGAACGTGACCTGCGTGTGTCTGAAGCATCTGTCTTGCCAAGTCATCAGTTTGTTCTCGGGCTACAATAACGTCCCTTCTTATGGCATTGGTTTCTTTTCTGGAGGCATGAACTTCGGGCAGCAGTTCCCCCAGTAGTTGGGCCAACTGGTCCGTTTCCGAGGTCTCCATAATGCCCAGGCAGAGATTCAGAGAGGCTTCGCATTCCGTTACGCTCACCTGGTCTCTACGGGGATGTTGGGGCACAGTTGCAGCCCTCCCTGAAACTGGATCCCTGGGTCAGGCTTCTTCCCCTGCTCCTGTGTTGTGGATTGCACTGGTTGTTGATACAGCCCCTACGAGAATACGAGAGGCCGTGAGAATGCTGTGATATGGCTGTGGTTTCCCTCGAACCCTTCTTCCCAGAATTTGGTGAGCATGCGCTTACCCATAAAGTCTCACCTGTTTATTTATGAAGGGGAGCTCTCCGTCCTGCTCCTCAAGTGCAGGGACGCCTTAGATAGACCTAGGTTCTTCACTGGTCCATGTGCGTGGCAGCCCAGACCGGCTGTGGCTGAACCACTTCAAAGGCAAGTGTTCTTCAACAATGATTATTGTCCGTATTCTTCTGCAATGTCCTTTTTCCGTGATTGTCTGCACCCCTTGTAATGTCTTTCCTTCTCCCCAATAGGTGATGAGGCCCAACAGAGTCGCAGTGCTGGAAGCGAGCCCCAATGGAGGCCTGAGGAGTTTACGATGTCCCAAATAGATGGTAAGTTTGGTTCTAAGGTCCAGCGCGAGGATTGCGTTGCACACAACCTTAGCGTAATGTCTATGTTGTTTCTAACCTTATTTGTCCTTTTCTCCTGCAGGGATGGCCTGGCGAAGTCAGACGGGGAGCAACTATCCGAAGACCTGCCGGCGAGTGATGGATGCTGGATCCGCGAGGATGCTGGCAGAGATGAGCTCCCGAGTAAGTGTTGGAAACCCGGAACAGGTAAGGATGCGCGCCGACCACAGTGACTGCTAGGATCAGGTAAGATGTGCTGCAGGCGACGATTATTGTGGAATCAGGTAAGACGTGCTTCAGGCGATGGTATTGCTGAAATCAGGTAAGTAGAGCTTCAGGCGGCTTGAGCGTTACGCTGCTATGAGCAGACTAACGCTAAGCGCTTGCATGCGGGCGGGGCAGGCTTAAATAGCCTGGTCCCAGCCACAACCCTTTGCTCTGCCTTGTGGCCCCACCCTGCCACTTCCAGAAGATGCTGCACGTGCAGCCCAATGTATTCCTATGCCCACGCCCGACCTGGAGGTACATGGAGGCCCTGCCAGGGAGGAAATAACATGTGCACCAGAATTAAAGTGTGCAGAGCACACTTTATCTTGAGCCTGGCGCCAAAGGCGCCAGGACTGGGTTCAACTGAACCCTTTATGTAATGGACTTGTGGTCCTTGCTCTATGGCCATGACATCCCCTCGCCAGTTGCACACCTGCACTGCCCTCCTGGCAACCCTTGCACTTGGGGTCTATTTTCTGTATCCTTAAAGTCCCCCTACCAGCACTTGGACACCTGATGTCGGCACTTACCCTTCTGCACTTGCCACCAGTTGGCAGCACTTATTGTTTTTACTGTTTGATCCCATGTACTGCTCCGCCCCCTCCCTTTCCCCTCACTTTTCCTCTCCCCCTCCCTGTACTTGCTCGATCTCAATGGCACCTGGCCCAGTAAGATTGTTGTTGGTCTTTCCTTTGTTCTGCTCCCTTGCCTCGTCGCGCCGTGAAACACTTGTGTATAGGCGCGTTATAAATGCCATATCATATCACACTATCGCCAAGCTGGAGATTTCGTTATTTTCTCTTTAAGGATCTGAAATTTATTCAGAAAGCTAATGCATTCATTCAAGAATACTTGGAAATTAATCGCCCAGAACATAACTCTATTCATAATAACTAGGATGTATTTAAGGCGGCTCTATAAAGCTTTATTATTCAGTTTGTAGCATAAAAAAGGAGAAACTGAATACATGTCTAGGGACCCATTATCTACTATTAAAAACCTTGAGTCTTCCTACTATAATAATCCAACTGCCACAATAAAGAAGGCAACATTCTTGCTTCCTATTTGAAGCACAAAAAAGAAAAGTCAAATTGTTACATCATTATTGACCCCGAGGGTAAGAGATCAAATAAAGCAAGATATTAGCAATGCCTTTTTAGATTCTATTCCAATTTATACTCTGCTGATCCTACAATTGAATTACCTAAAATGTAATCTTTTTTTTGACAAAAATAAGAAAAAATCTTCAGACTTAATTGATCTTTCCCCTCTTAAAACTCCTATTACTTTACCCGAAACAAAACAAGCCATTTTAGATCTTAAACTCGGGAAAGCACCAGGTCATAATGGCTATTTGATTGATTTTTACAAATCATTCACTGATCTACTTCCCCCCCCAACCTCTAGAAATGTACAATTATTTTGCAGAAGAGAGTTCTAGCTTTGGTACTTTTGGCAAAGCACTCTTATTTCCCAAACCCAACAAAGATCCCTCATCCGTTTTAAACTATAGACCAATCTCACTTATTAATTTAGAGTCAAAAATCTTTGCAAAAATCCTAGTTAAAAGACTTGAGATCTATCTTCCCAAACACATTCATATTGACCAATCAGGATTCATCAAAGGCTGTAATGCCTCTTCTAATTACTCTAATATTTTATCTCACTTCCAAAAATCACAAGACTCCTTAGCTCTCATCACTTTAGATGCTGAAAAAGCAGTTGATCATGTTTCATGGATGTTTATGTTTGAATCCCTGAAGTGGCATGACTTTTCTCAGAGCTATATTAAACTTGTCCAAATTCTTTATTTTACACCATCCACCAGAATTCTTATAAACAATTCACTGTCCCAATCTTTCTTCATTACTCAAGGTACACGTCAAGTTTGCCCTCTATCACCACTACCTTTTAATTTAGCACTTGAACCTCTTTTCCAGAATATTAGAACAAATGTTAACATTGAAGGAAATCTTTTTGGCAATCTAGAAGTTAAGTTTCTGTATACTGTGAGAAACCAGAGGGTCTCTCACCCGCTAGTCCCCGGGGATCTCTTTCCCAGGTGGCCATGGAGTGGCCATTGCATTTGGATCCAGACCCTGGGGGTATACCAGTGCGGGAGGATCACCTGGGTAAGTGTAGTGAGGTTGAGGTTGCCGATGGAGAGACAGTATTCACCCTTATTTTATTTATCTAAACCATCCTATGTTTTAGGATGCTCCGATATCCCAACTTGCCTACCACTTTTTACACAAACACTGGGTCAAAGAAGAGGATGACCGAGAATAACAGCGACTTGTATACATCGTACTGGCCATGTCCCGCTTATCGGGTCAGGCAAAGTCAGGCACTTAATCAAGTGCATACACCCAATACCAATTCGCTCCCCTCACACAAATAAAAGGCAGAAACCAAAGACACACTGAGCAAAGCAGAACACCTAGAACTTTCGGGATAAAGGCAAACCTACTCGAGCAGAGCAACAGACCAAGGGACGAAAGTAGGGGGCGAAAACCCCATGGATTCCCTAATGGTGGTTGTTGCCTCAAACAGGCCACGGAAGACGCATGGAGAAGGTCAGATCGCACAAGTGAAGATTGCATTGTGTTTCAAGGACATCAGCAACCCTCCCGGTTGAACGGCAGAGTTGAGGAGGCGAGGTCAAGCCTGTGGAACTAACCAGGACTCAAAAATCGGAAAACGCCAAACAAAATAGAAACGCCAACAGCCGGTGAGTTGGCAAGCGACCTGAGGGACTGATGTGTGTTAAAGTGAATAAAATAGCAACATCATATCACAAGTGAGGGCTGTACGCCTGTGGAGGGCACGCAAAGAAAGGCAGACATGTGAGTTAACTTTAATGTAAAGAATAGCTGGGAAATCAGCAATACTAAATAACGGAGTGGTCCGGTGAAAGGAAGTAACCCACTCGAAAGTCTCTGTAAAAGGTACTTTGTTTAAAGCGAGAAAGCGAATGGACAGTAAAAGGAAGATTCATTCCTAGAGAAGAGAAGAGCGAAAGAAACAGTGAACTTTGAGTCGAAGTGGTCTGACAAATAAGCCACGCACATTCAGAAAACACACAAAAGGGATCCGAGCCTGATAGAGGGCGACCCAAAGTGAAATAAGCATGGGGAAGGTAGCCCCCCCTTGCAACTTGTGTAGAACTTTATCATAGGAGATCTGAGCCCGACAGAGGGCGATCTAAAACTTCTGTGTAGAGAAAGGTCTAAGCCCGGCAGAGGGGGATCTTTTGGGAACGTTTTGGATAAGACATTACTTTGGAAGAAAGCGAAAGTGTCTCGAGCATGATATGATATGGCATTTATAACGTGCCTATAAACAAGTGTTTCAAGGCGCAACGAGGCGAGGGAGGGAGAACAGAGGGAAGACAGACAGCGATCCTACTAGGCCAGGTGTCATTCAGATCGCGCAAGTGCATGGGAACGGGAAAGGAGAAGTGCGGGGGAGGGAGAAGTGGACAGTGCAGTACATGAGATAAGAAAAAACTAAATGGGAAGGGGAAAGGAGAAGTGCGGGGGGAGGGAGGAGTGGACAGTGCAGTACATGAGATAAGAAAAAACAAAATATAAATAATAAATAAGAGTAAGTAAAAGTACGGCCAGCAGGTGGCAAGTGCAAGTTTAAGTGCAGAAAAGTGTCAAGTGCAGGTTGTGGGACAGGAAGGCAGTGCAGGAGGGCGACTGGCAGGGGAGGGGACCTGGGCCCGAGATCTGAGTGTGACCAGTGCAATATCAGTGTCAGGAGCCAGGGAGTCAGCAAGGGAGAGGAGGAGAAAAAGCATGTAAGGCCAGGCGCGACTCAATCCACAGTTCTACATATTGTGTTGAAAACCGAGCCAGTGTGTCATCCTGCCTACAAGGATCGACTTACTCTGTGAGGCCGAACGTGGGGAGGGGAGCTGGTTCAACCACATTATCATTTGAACACTGATTTTAACTTTTGTAGACTTTTTTCCTTTTCACGCTTATTGTAAAAGCGATGGGGCCGGCATGAGGTTTTTATTAGCAAAGGCCATTTTGATTTGACAGACTCCACTAGTTCTGTGTTATTTATTATTTGATGGTCGAGACTAGTCCAACTTCGTTCTAGAGCACAATAGATTTTCCAATCCCAACCATTTAAATAAAGGTTTTTATAAATTGTACTCATTATGACAATCTCTGCTTGTGATAGAATGCCTTCCCTACAATACGCGGATGGACATTTGCTCTATCTAATCCAACCTCATCCATTCAAAATCTCCACTATTGATGAATTCTAGTTCGTATCGGGATACAAGCTAAACCTTGACAAATCCGAAATTATGCCGCTTACCAATGCATGCACTTTAGCTAATACCCGGTTGTTTTGAATGACTTGGCTATCATCTTCTATTAAATACCTTAGCTTACATTTTTCTGAGGATATTTACATAACTATTACTCTGAACACTAACCTTATGCATGATAAAGTTAAACATATGGTGTCTAAATTGTCACCATTATTTTTGATGCTTAATCCCATCGTTCTTCATCTATTCTGTGATTTTTTTTTTAAACTAGACAGTTTGTTGGCGAAATTTCTACAGAATCAAAAAAAGTCTAGAATAGCTTTGAAGAAACTTAAGCTTCCCAAACATGTTAGTGGTGTACTTCTTACTGTACCATAGAGCTTTCACTCTCAAACAAGTGACTGTTTCTTCATTATGAAAATCATTTATTTGATGCTCCCACTTGGATTAATATTTAAGTCAATTTGATCGCTCCATTTAGTCTCCCTCATTGCCTTCCAACTTCTTCTTGGCCAAATATCACTGCATTAACTAATTTTATTTGTCTCAACAAATTCATTTCCATCAAATTGAATGCTATTATCTTTAACAGATGGTGTTCTTCTGGTATCATTGAAATAAAGTTGTAGAAATTCCGTTCCCACAATTATGTCAACAATGTGTTATTGCTTCTGATAGGATATATATTTTATTTATATCACGCTCGTACACAAGTGTTTCAGAGCGCGACCAAGCAAAGGGAGGGGAACAAGGGAGAACAAAAAATAACGATCTTACTAGGCCCAGTGACATTAAGAACGTGCAAGTGCATGGAGAAGGGAAAAAGAGGGAAAGTGCATGGAAGGGGGAGAAGTGGAAGAATAAAGATGAAGTTAAATAAATCCAGGCAATGAAAAGGTGGTAGTGAAGCCAACAAGTGGCAAGTGCAAGATTAGTCAGATAGGGTATATCTGATAAGTGCAGAAGAAGAGTGGGGGACTGTATGGGGACAGATACAGAACCCAGTGCAATGGGAGGCCCAGAGGCAGGGGGAGCAGGTACCGGGGCCCGAAGGACAGAGGGTGTCCAGGTGCACAGTGCGAAGAGAGAAAACAGGTTAGCAGGGGGGAAGAGGGGCAAAGGCGCAAGCGAAGAAGGTGGTCTTGAGGTGCTGCCTCTAACAGGGAGAAGGGACGCATGCTAACAGGGAGAAGGGACGCAGGGGATCATGCACAGGGGGCATGACCCAAGTTCTACAGACCCCCCTGCGTTCAAGAAAGCCAACTCCTGCACGCACTACTTACTAAAGCCTCGTCGCAGCACGGCATGATACTTCTTGCAAGGCGCATAGAACAGCAAAATCCTTATCGCGCTGTATGCCCAGAAGTCACACATACTAACCACGTGTGGTATGTTTGAACCGCATAACAAGCCACGTGCAGCAACGAAGAATCACCGAACTAGCCACATGCGGCTTATGAGAACCGCATACCTGGGAATTGAAACACACCACCCGAGCCACTTGTGGCTTATTAGAACCGCATATTAAAAGGCCACATGCGGCTAGCTGCTGCATACTGAAGCCACAAGTGGCACTTGAACAGAACGCACGCCCAAAGCCACGCGCTGCCTTCTTGTAAAATTGTGCATGCTCATTGAAGCCTGCATGTAACAGGGCTCAGGCAATCCCACGGTACATTAACGCTCTATAGAAAGTAAAGCCTGCATGAGCACATGTGAATCAAAACAAACTAGTGCGCTTTCTAATTTAAGCTCTCTTTGCAGCATTTGAACTGCTCCTGAAACCGGACTTGGAGGGCACAGGCAGGAGGGCAGCACTCAACCCCAGAGCTAAGTGCCCGTTTGGTTTAGCCAGTGTTTTAACCTTGTTCAAAGATAGATGTATGCATGTATGAATGAGTGTAGAAGCACAGGATATTTAAAAGTTTTGTTTTCTCTCCTATAATCCCCTAACCCATCCATCATTAGTTTCCTAAACCTCTACCCGGTTTCCCTCAACACCAATACCTATCCAATCAACGTTCCCTAACCCTCTTTCCCTGCTGGGGTTGCGGAGGCCTGTGTAAGTTTACACTGGCAGGCGCCAAAACCACAGTGGGGGTGGTTGGTTCATACCACTCCTGCGCCTGGAATCCTGGAGCCTGACAGAATCACAAGCCCACGTGTGACAGGAGCCCGAGTGGTACAAACTGGCCTAGCCATGGAGGACCTCACTAAGGCTCTACAAGAGTTGCAGGTGGAGTTGGCTGCCTCTAGGCAGGTCTATGCGACCTTAGCTGCCCAGGTGTGCAGTCTTACAGCTCAGATCGTCCCATTGCCCGGTGGGGCGTCTTCCTCCACACCCATCCCGGTGCAGGTAACACCGGAGCCTGTAGTCCCTTTGGCCCCACCTGAACGGTACACACAGGAGACCCGCAAAACACCAAACGTTCCTCACTCAGTGTGCCTTCATTTTCTAACCAAACCCGCAGCTTTTCAGTCCGTGCAAGCTCGGACAGCCTTCATGATCTTCTATCTAAGTGCCGATGCGGCGGCATGGGCCAATCCGTTGGTACAACGCGATGACAGCGTTTTGTATGACTGGGATGAATTCCTGGAAGAGTTCAGAAAAATATTTAATCGTAGAGCTGCAGCAATGTATAAAGACCGGGAGCTATTAACTTTGCCACAAGGCAGCAAGGAGTTAAAAGATCTGATTGCGCAGGTGGACCCACAACCTCCTGACTGTCCCACTATGATCGATCAGGCTTTATGTCTGAATCATCGACAGGCGGAACAGCGGGGTGACAAAAAAGAGTGGGAATTTGCGTTCAGTCGGAAGATTGGACCATTCACGACCAGCACGAGCACCAGATAAGACAATGCAAATTGGTTCATCCCGGGGGCCGCTTACCAAAGAAAAAAAAGAACGTCGACGAAAAGAAGGGCTGTGTATGAATTGTGAAACCACAAGGCATTTTGTTCGGGAGTGCCCTTCGAAACCCAAGACGCAGGGAAACGCCTCGGCGATTGTAGGAGTCAACAAGTTGAGCCAGGAAGTTGTAGCGGCCCCAACTATAGGCTATGCCAATTATGCACCACACATCACCCTACGGGGATATCTGGGTTTTCTGGATCAAGAGATACAAGTTACTTGACGGTTAGGCTCGGGGGCAACTGGGAACTTCATAGATATTACCTATGCAGCCCAATTAGGCATACCATTGCGTCCTAAGGAGCACACTGAAGCTGTGTGAGCAGTTGACGGCACAACACTATGTTCAGGACCCATAACCCAGAATACACAGGTGTTAACGTTGCGTTGCTTGGGAAATCACCTCGAAGAGGTGCAATTTGACCTCATAGCAGCACCTCAGTTTGGAGTCATCTTGGGGCTTCCTGGTTTCAGAAGCATGATCAGCAGGTGTCCTGGTCTAAGGGCACCATCACCTTCTCTTTACCTCATTGTCAGGCGCATTGCATTACTCCACAGAATGATCAACAGCCTTCGTCGGAACCAGCCATTTTGCTGGCAGACGCTCAGGACCTTAAGGGCTTACCCATGGAATGCCACGAATCCCGAGACGCGTTTAGTAAGCAAGCACTGAAACACTACCACTCATCGATCCTTCGATTGTCGTATTGACTTAGAGCCCGGGGCAGTACTACCCTGTAGCCGCATTTATGCCCTTACAGAGGCAGAAACAGCACATCTGAAGGAATACATTGATACCAATCTAAGCAGCAGGTTTATTAGGCATTCTAATTCACCTGTCTCGTCGCCACTCTTCTTACCTAAGAAGACAGGCGACTTGAGAACCTGCATTGACTATCGCGGAATCAATCACATCACAGTGAAAAATCGGTACCCACTTCCCTTAATACCGGTCTTGTTGGATCAGGTGCATGACACGGTGGTAAACACCAAACTAGACCTCAGAGGTGCTTAACATTTAGTGCGGGTGCGAGCCGGAGATGAATAGAAGACAGCACTCCAAACAAAATTCGGCCTTTATGAATATCAAGTCATGCCGTTTCTCCTGTGCAATGCCCCTGCGGCCTACCAACATTTCCTCGATGAGGTTCTTCTTGAGTACTTGGATATATTTGCAGTGGTATATATAGATGACATCTTAATATACTCATGAACTATATACAACATGTGAAGGCAGTGCTACGTCGTCTCAGGGAACACAGTCTGTTGGCCAAATTAGAAAAGTGCAAATTCCATCACACTACGGTCGAATTCCTGGGGTATTTCTTACCACCATCTGGAGTGCAGATGGATCAGAAAAAGGTTCAAGCAGTCTTAGACTGGCCTGCTGCTACTTCAGTCAAAGATGTGCAGTCCTTTTTAGGATTTGCAAACTTTTACCGGCGTATGGTCAAAAACTTCTCGGAATTGGTAACCCCAAAAACTGCCTTTCTCCGAAGGGGTCGAAGGTTCCTTTGGGACGAGTCCGCCGAACGTGGGTTCCAACAGCTCAAGTTGGCATTTACATCTGCGCCGGTACTCAGGCATCCAGATCGGATACTGCCTTTTGTAGTGGAAACAGATGCGTCTAGTTACGCATTGGGTACTGTCCTCTCTCAACGAGACCCTAAATCCGGCTTACTACATCCTGTAGCCTACCATTCGCGGAAACTGCTTCCAGCTGAATCAAATTACACCATAGCCGATAGAGAGTTGCTAGCAGTAAAGTCTGCGTATGATGAGTGGAGGCGTAACTTCTTAGGAGCCCATCATACGGTCACAGTCATGACAGACCACTGCAATTTACAATTCATTAAACCGCAAAAACACTCAGTCATCGCCAACTACGATGGGTGCTGTTCTTTGCCAATTACGATTTTCTCATCACGTATCATCCAGAAACAGACAACCGGAAGGCGGATATCATGTCACGCTATCCGGAACCGGAAGAGAAAAAGACGAGTGAGACGTGACCCATCATTCCAGCGGCTCAGATCATAGGAGTTATAGGAAGGCCCAATATCTTTGAAGACATGCTAAAAAACATGTCAACCTCAGAATTACAAGACTGGTATGCTAAAGGACCCCAACACACTCTGGTGAATGGCCTTCCCTATTATGCGAAGGCCCTATATCTGCCTACGGCCGAGTAACAGAAGGTGGTCATGCAATGATGTCATCATTCGACCCTGGCAGGGTGGCCAGGTATTGCTAAGACCCAAAGGAATGTAGCCCAACACTTCTGGTGGCCCACTCTGCTACGGGATACCCAAGTGTATGTGTCTGAGTGCGAAACATGTGGCAGGCAAAAGGGCAGTCATCAAAACCAGCAGGATTACTTCAGCCGCTGCCCACACCACCTGCTCCTTGGCACACAGTAACAATGGATCTGATTGTAGATTTACCACCTGTCCAAAAATACACCTCGATTTTGGTCATTGTAGACTCTGTTACTAAGATGAGTCACTTTGTTCCTTGTAAAAGAGTTCCAACGGCAGGAGAAATCGCAGAGCTATTTCTGCATAATGTCGTGCGACTCCATGGCCTACCTACACGTGTTGTAACCAAAAGAGGCCTTCAATTTGCATCTCGGTTTTGGCAGGCGTTCTGTAGATTGATAAATCTAGAAGCCAGCCTATCTTCAGGCTACCATCTCGAAACCGAAGGGCAAACCAAGAAAGTCAACCAAGGGCTAGGCTAGGCTAGAGCAGTACCTGCGATGTTATGCCTCTACTGCAGAGACCTGCTGGGTTCAGTATGTTTGGTTGACCGAGTTTGCATATAACACAATAATGCACAGCTCTACGAAGAACATTCCTTTCTTTGGTATGTACGGTTACAATCCACGGGTTTTGCCTTGGTCGCCTGTCGCCTCTCCAATAGACATACCCACATTAGTAGGGCTACATATTTTTTTTATTCAAAAATTTAGTTGAAATAAATCAACTTTTTTCCCAATTACACATACATTTCCAAAATTACAAAATTATTAAATACAAGGCAAAATTAGTATCAACAATATTTACAATATTAAAAATCAGGTCTTTAAACATAATAACAGCGAACACATGATATGAAAAGATAGTCTGAATGAACATTCTTTTTTTTTTAATAACACATTTTATTGATTTTATAACATACAACCACTGGGCCTTCCGGGGCCAACATTTAAATAACGATAATAATAATAGAAATGGGAATAATGTTGCATGGGAAAAGCACTCATATGGAACACATACTGTATGCATTATGTAACATTCAATACACAGCGTATTAGTGTTTGGTACAATAGCAGGTTTTCCGTAGCAGTGTCCACAACCCCTCGTCTATGGTGTTATGATATTAAAAGTTCAGTAGTTCACATTGTGTCTTCCCAGCGCTGCCATACCCCATCTGCTTTCTCAGGGCAACCTCTGGCTCTGTAAACCCTCCTTTCTATTGCGATGCAGATTTCTACATCCGTAATCCACTGATTCACCTGCGGCGGTTCCGCAGCCCCCCATAGGCGTGCTATGTTTCTTTTGATTATCGCCGTTGTAGTCATGAGGCAGAGCTTTTCGTATTGTGACAGATCCATCTCACTGTCCACTCCCAGCAACAGCAGTTTGGGATCTCTGGGGATCGTCTGGTTCAGGACCCTTGATAACACATCGCAGCATTGCTGCCAGTAATGACTGATTACTGGGCATTCCCACAGTATATGAAAGAAGGTTCCTTCCTCTCCCCGGCAGCACAGACAGTTGGGTTCAGCTATTTTACCCCAGTGGTACAAGGCTACCCTCGGATAATAGATCCTGTGTAATATCTTCAGTTGTACTAGGTGTAGTCTGGCTGATATGGTGACTTCACGGGGGTACATTAGGATTTGGACCCAGTCTTCAGACATCATTTCTCCCACTTCAGCTTCCCATTTCGACTTCAATCGTTCCAGTTCTGGTGTGGCAAAGGAGGTGATAACACTGTACATAACAGTGGTGACTTTAGCCGGAACATGGTCCACCACTATGTTCTGTTCCAGTGGGGTAGAGTCTGCCATGTCGGAGAGAGCAGAGAGGTGCTGTTGCAGGGCGTGTCGGAGCTGTGTATAGTTATATCTCTCTGCTTCCGGGAGGTCAAAGGTCGAAATTAGTTCATCAAAAGGTCTAATAGATCCTTCTGCTATAATGTCCTTCACTTTTTCTATGCCATGTCTCACCCACACCAGCCATTTCGGCAGTTTGATCACCTCGGGGAGGTTCCTGTTATTCCACAGCGGTTGTAGTGGAGTGATTTTGTCCCCCCAGCCTATAAAGGTGTGTGACTCTGCCCAGATACGTGGCGTTTGCAAGGTCATGTCACGAGGAGATGTTCTAGGTGTCGCAGCATATAACTCCATGGGGGGGTGACGCTCTCACATGTGGTAGTGTTGAATCGGCGTGTAGGGCGTCGTTTATCACCGCCATCTAACTGGCCCAGTAGTATGTCTGTAGCCTCGGTAGACCGATACCTTCTTCCCATATTGACCTTTTTAGTATTCGAAGCGCTATTCTCAGGTGTCCGCCACCCCACAGGAGTTGCCTAAGTACACAATCTATCTCCTGGAACGTCTTGGTTGGTATGTGCAGTGGAGCATTCTGTAGCACGTACAAGTAGCGGCGAAGTGTTAACATTTTGAACAGTGCAGCTCGCCCCAAGAGGGTCAGGGGTAGAGACTTCCAGTGTTGCACATCTCTTGTAAATCTTTCCGTAATAGGTTGTAGGTTATTGGATGTATAGTCATTGAGATTTCTTGTAATCCGGACGCCCAGATATCGAAACTGTTCATGCGCGACTCTATATGGGCAAGACTCAGGGGTCTCGTTTCCCAGTTGGCTCAGTGCAAATAGTGTGGATTTGGACCGGTTCACCTTCAGGCCACTAAAGGTACCATATTCTTGCAGTAGCTGTGTTACCACTGGACATGTTGTTTTAGGTTCTTGGAAGTATATCAGTAGGTCATCCGCGTATAGTGAGACTCTGTCTTCCCACTCTGGTCCTCCGGGGATGCCTTTCCAAGTGCGTGTGTCTCAGCTTTGGGCCAGTGGTTCCATGGCCAGCGCGAAAAGGAGGGCTGATAGTGGACAGCCTTGTCGTGTCCCCTTCCCCAGGGCAAAGGATCGTGACGTCCAGCCGTTCACCCTCACTTCGGCCGTCGGCGCCTCGTACAGCAGTTGGATCCAGGTTAGGAATGGCTTGCCGATCCCCATTTTACACATAATCGCCCAGAGTGCCTCCCAGTGGACCGAGTCGAAGGCCTTCTCGAAGTCCACCGCGAGTACTCCCATGGGGTGTCCAGGGTCTGGGCACGCTCAATGGCTAGGTGTAGTCTGCGTATGTTCATTCTCGTAAATCTACCAGGCATAAAACCACAGTGATCTGGGTGTATTAGGGATGTTATGACCGGTTGTAGACGCGTCGCTAACAGTTTCGCCAGTATCTTCGTCTCGCTATTAATTAGAGATATTGGTCGATAAGAGCCACATTCGTCTGGGGGTTTGTCTGCTTTGGGTATCACAATTATTGTTGCCTTCCTTAAATCCGCTGGTAGACTGCCCTCGTCTCGGTCCTGCTGATACAATTTGAGTAGATGTGGGGCCAGTTCAGTTCCGCCTATCTTCTTCCAGGTTTCAATGGGGAAACCATTCGGACCAGGTGTCTTTCCGGACTGGAGTTGCATCATAGCTGCCACGATCTCGTCTTCTGCGATTTACATTTCTAGCCCAGCCGCTTGTTCAGTGTTAAGAGAGGGAAGGGCGATCTTTTCTAACACTGAGGTTTCAGGGGGAGTTTCAGGTGCCCTGTATAGTTTTTCATAATATTTTGCTAATTCCTCTGCAATATCTGCATCTGTTGATCGCGTTTTGGCGTTTTGTGTTGTGATCGCTCTTACTTGGTTGTGTCCCTCATCTCTCCGCTCAAGCCACGCTAGCATCTTTCCAGCTTTGACGCCCATTTCATAGATTCTGGCTCTCATCGCCCCGTGTGCCTGTTTAGCATTGTCTAATGCAATATTTTGCAACTAAGAGTATCCTGGATTAGGTGTGTTTCCTCCGCTAGTTTGACATTTGCCTCTGCTTCTCTTATTGATTCCAGGTGTGCTTTCCTTTGTGCTGCGGTCCAGGAGATGATCTCTCCACGAATCACAGGTTTGTAGGCTTCCCACAGAGTAATAGGGGAGTCTACCGTTCCTTCATTTAACTCTAAGTATGTTGTGCTAGCGTTTTGTAGACGTTCTATCAATTCCGGGGACCCTAGATGGTAATTATTCAGCCTCCATACCGGTGGCGGGGTTGGTTTATACGTCGTAATTGACATGAGTAGGGGGGAGTGATCCGAGATGCCTCTTGGGATGTAATCTGCCTGTGTCGCCATGTGTATTATTGATGCTGGTATGAAGAAATAGTCTAGGCGCGACAGTGATGCGTGTACCCCAGAGTGATAGGAGTATTCTTTGCCTTCCGGGTAAAGGTCCCGCCACACATCTCTAATTCCAAAAGCTTCGAAGGTGGCTAGATTAGTTCAGCGATTGTGGTCTCTACTGCGCAGATGTGTGCGGTCTCTGGTATTGTCCATTACATCATTGAAATCACCCCCCAGGATTAAAATGTCTGAGGTGTCAATAATCAGCAGTGGCATGATGTCTTCTATCAGCGTGGCTTGCAGTGTGGGTGGGGCATAGATTGCCAGTAGGGAGATCGTTTTGTTCCAGAGCGTGCCTGTGACATACGTGTATCTGCCTCCAGTATCCTGTGTTGTGTCCTTAAGGGTAAAAGGAAGCCTTTTATGTATCAGTATTATTACTCCTCTGGCCCCCATCGTGAATCCTGCTTGTATTGCTGTGCGGTAGTTGGACCGCTTAAACAATGCATTGGTTGTTCCCGCTAGGTGGGTTTCAGTTAGGAAAGCATTATCTGGGCTATGCCTATTCAGGAGTTGCCGCACTAATCGTCTCTTCAGACTACTTCCTAGACCATTTACGTTCCAGGTAAGGAGCTTTAAGGCACGAGTCTTAGTATCTTGCGGAGTCATTTAGGCGTTCGTGGGTGTAAGTGACAGCAACGTTCTTTGGGTTCTGGCCATTCTGTTCATGCGCACCATGGCAGGGAACATCGGCCTATGCCGCACCAAAACCTGTTTCTCGAGAACATCGATGTCCCATTGATTTTGTCCATCCTTTAAACATAAAAACATACACCCAACTCCCCCCTCCCTATACTTCACCCCCAAATGAAGCATCTGTTGCCCCATTGCAACTGAAATACAAATTAAACAAGAACTGTAGACTCGCAGCTCTTTGCTCGTAAGTTCCCACCGTGCTCCAATTCACAGAAGCAGGGGGTGGGGGTGGGGAGGGAACCTTCCAGGGGGAAGGGAGGGGCTTCCACCTGTTCTGGCCGCTTTTCTGTGAGTCTCTTCATGGCTATTACGGTCGTGTAAGCAAAATGTGAACAATGCACAGTACCTTACACCCTGCTCATTGGGGCCTCCAGAGTTCCTGATCGTTCATGCCT
The DNA here is from genome assembly GCF_040938575.1 of Ambystoma mexicanum. Taxonomy (NCBI): domain Eukaryota; kingdom Metazoa; phylum Chordata; class Amphibia; order Caudata; family Ambystomatidae; genus Ambystoma; species Ambystoma mexicanum. The sequence continues at coordinate 1,083,278,728 of NC_090925.1, forward strand.
CGGGTGTCAGTCTACCCCCTTCTTGCGGTTGCGGAACGTTGCCTGGCAGTTGTCGGTCCGGCGTTTCATGTCTTGGTCAGGCTCGGGGATCTCTGTTTCTGTTGCCTCTTGCCTTGGTCCAATCACCTTCAATGTGCTGCTCTGCCCACTTCCATGCATTTTTGGGGTCAGTGAAGTGGACCGTCGTGCCTTTATAGTATATTTTAAGTTGGGCTGGAAATAGGAGGCCATATTTCACATTCAAGGTTTGCAACTGTTTTTTGAGTTGGTCAAACGATTGCCTGGCTTTTTGCACATCTCTGGTGTAATCTGGAAAAAACGCCATCTTCGATCCATTGTATGTGAGGGTGCCTTTTGCCCCTGCCGTCTGGAGCAATGCGTCACGGTCTCGATATTTCAATAGCTTTGCTATCACTGTGCGTGGGGGGGGGGGCACCTGGTGCTGGGCTGCCTGTCGGCACGCGGTGGGCCCGTTCAATTGAAAAGAAGTTGGAAAATGTACCTGTTTCAAACATGTCTGAGTAACTGCCCCAGAAATAATTCCATGTTCGGGCCTTCTGCTTTCTCCGGCAATCCCAGGATTCTAACATCATTTCGTCTGGATCTTCCCTTGCTCTCGTCGACCCTCTCCTCCATGCTTTTTAGGCGGGTCGTAACTCTAGCCAGCTGTTGTTCTACTTGTCGTAGTCCGTCCTCCGTCCCAGAAATGCGTTGCTCTGCTTCTCCGGTACGGGATGTCAGCTTTTGGAGGTCATGCCGGAGGAGGGAGACATCCATGCTGATGCCGTCTATTTTTTGCTCCATCGAGGCCCGTGAGTCTGCTATGGCAGCCATGATGTATTTTAAAGATATTGTGCCTTCTGCTTGTGCAATAGTGTCTGGTAGGTCTTGTTCAGACTGGGTGGTTGTTGTCGTAAATTGATCCATCCTGCTCTGGGAGATTATTTTCCTGGGTTTATCCTTGCCCATGTCGTACGTCGATGGTGAGGTGCCTCCGACTGGACAGGCGCACAGTTTTGGTGTTCGAGCCGGCTTGCTTAATATTCCTTCTGCGCTCTCCTGGATAGGGGGGACTGCTAGTCCGTGGAGGTGTTGGTGCCTGTTGGTTAGGCTTGTGCGGTCACCAGACTTATGAGTTACCGTTTTGTGCAGGTAATGCCTGGACCTCGGTGTAGCTGCTGCGTGAATGCTGTGGGAAGTGATCGACTCTCTACGGCAGGTATTGGTAGGTCCCTTCAGCTTGGTCAGGGAACTGCCAGATGTGTTGGTCGGTAGGTGGGTGGATGGGCCCCCCTTCACAGTATGTCTTTACTGGGTGCACTACGGGTCCGCACGGCACGAGTACGGGTCTCAGCGGGATCGTCACATCACTCGCACAGGTACAGCGCAGTCCCGCTGGTTCCAGGAGATGGCACGGGAGCGATAGGTTAACTCCTCCGTTGTTTGACGGGTTCTCGCCTGGTGCCGGAGGTGCTCCACGATTGATGTGATTACTGCTGTCTTTTTTGTGTTTTCACCATACCATACGCAGCTGTATTTCACGTGTGCAGTCGCTCCCAGGCATGGGTCGCTGATTGCGGGTCTATCACAGTATGGCACTCCTTCACCCTACTACGTGCTGACGGGTGCGGCCATTTTGTCCATGTTTTCCAGCTGCCATGTAATTTCACTGACTGCACTACAGGCCCACATAGGTACGGGTCTTTGCCGCACGCACCCGCAGGTCAGAGTCTCGGGGGGGGGGGGGGGGGGGGGGGTCTATGGCGCTTCCCAGAATGGGTTATGAAGCCAGCGGGGCATGGGCCGTGCACCTACCGGGCCGCTTGGTTCTACACGCCGTCTGGGCTCCTTTTCTTGCAGGCTCTGTACGAGCGCGAGGGCCAGGGTAGGGTGAACGTCTGGATGTCGCCCTAGGTTGCCGTCTCCCTCTCGGATCACTCTGGTGGCCAGACAGTGCATTGGACCCCGCTCCCCAGCGGGTTTGTCTCACCACTCACACGGGCACAGCGTGGACCCGCCGTTTCCAGGAGACAGTGCGCCCGCTCTCCGTATTGTTCGACGGGTTCCCGCCTGGTTCGGTTTGCTGGCCGGAGGTGTTCCACGGACAAAGTGAGTGCTGCTGTTCTGGTGGTGCTTCCACCTCGTCATGCGCGAGTGTTATTCCTGCGTGCCTTCGTTCCCAGCCACAGGTCACTGGCTGCAGATCCGCATCGGAGTGACGAACCTTTACTCGGCTACGTTCCGACGGGCGCGGCCATTTTGTCTGTTTTCCCGCTGCCGCGCGGCTTGTTTCGCTCGGCTCCTAACTCACCCAGGAGTATGCGATTTTGGCCAGGATTTCGTCTGATTGTGCCCAGTGTGATTGTCTTCTGGAGAATGTATAGCTTCTACATGAAAGCCACTCAAAGCAGGCTGTTTCTACAGGATATCTGCCGCGGCTGCAGGAACTACAGGGGCTCACGTCCTCATAACTCTGCTGCTGGCCACGCCCCCCCTGAATGAACATTCTTAATGAAATTATCCTAATCATGTAAAAGGAAATTGGTGACTAAAAATTAACATCCAATCCATTATTAATTTTTAAATAATTCATTATCACATAAACGAATGCAATGAGTAGGCTCATGTTATTAGAATTTAGCAGACAAGACAATCTCAAGTTTGGGCAAACGTTAGCAACTGTAGACATGTGCTTCATGAAAACATTGTTTTTTAGTGAACACAAGGCAGGACATTCAACAGTAATATGTTCCAACGTTTCTTTTTGTAGCACATCGTTGCAGAACCTACAGAAGTTATCTGACATGGCAATTTGTTTTCGCTGGGCCAAGATATCTCGAGTTGGCCACAGATTAAATCGCATTCTCAAAATTGCCATGCGAACTTGAGGAGAAGGTGATTTTAACAGATAACTTTCAACAGATCCCATTTTTTTGTCTGGATATAGTTGACTAGCAAAGTGTTTATAACGCAAGCATAAATCACGGGTTACAATCCAACCATGAAAATAGATTTTTTTTTTTACTCGTTCAGGATTCTGTATGAGTTTCCACATCAACATCGACTGTAACCATAATTTGATAAACATAGGCGGTCCATTTTAAAACAAACTGATGACTCGAAGTAAACAGATATGTAGACAGAATGGCTAGAATCGATTCATCATTAGTGTTCAAACATTTTCTAAGAAGTGCACAGAGCTGCCAATGGTATTTTGCGTTAAGCGATGTGAGCTCTAATTCATATTCATACACGGGCCAGGTGTTGACTGTGGTACATTTAGGAGTTGTCTCCAAAATTTAGCTTCTAATCTATCTAAATCTTTAACATTAATAATGTCTCGAGCCTCGAAACCATATAATAGCACTGGTGTTCATTTTTGTTGCCAAAAGTGTAGTGCAGGCTTGATGGTAAATTTACCATATTTATAGAGGATCAATTTAGATTGAGATATTGCAGAAATCAGTTTACTTTGCAATGATTACTGATGTTCAATGGTCTTGGCTTCCAATTGGGTACCCAAGTATTTGTAGCACGGAACAATTTCTAAGGTGATATTCTTAACCATCCAGACAAACTTGCTTCTTTGTGATGGCTTCGGGACGTCAACTACGATCTGGGATTTCTTTATATTCATGGACAACTCGCTATCTTCGAAATAAGTAGAGAGCAGTTATTAGCTTCTGAAGGCCTATCAGGGTCTTGGATATGAGCACCAGGTCGTCGGCATATCATAGAGCTTGTATTACAGTACAATTCATTTTGGGTGAATCTGACGCTATGGTGAGGAAGACTTCCTGGACATCATGAATGAAGAAGTTAAATAACGCAGAGGCCAGGATACATCCCTGTTTTAGTCCTCTCGATGTTTCAATCACTGCAGATAACAAGCCCAAAGTAGACAAACTATCCTGAATGGACGTTGATTAATGTAGAGCAAATATAATGATTATGTCTCGTGGACATTGCGCTTTGATTAACGTTTGGATGAGTTTCACACGGGAGACTGAATCGAACGCAGCATTTAAGTCGACGAATGCGAAAAACAAAGATGTTCTTGTGTTTCTCGCTTGAGCTTTTAAGGAGTTAAGGATCATAAAATTTACTGAGGTCCCAAGCCCACGGACGAAACCTGTTTGATTACGATTAGGGCTACATACCCATGCACAACAAGTCTGGACAAACATTCAATACAATTTAAACCGCACTAAGGAGTCGAACAAAACCTACGCTGGCAAGAAACGGCAGAGCAGCCCACTGTATAAACTAGGAGATCGGGTTTGGTTATCCACCGAACACATAGGGATGCAAGGGCCTCGTAAATTACAATCACAGTATCTAGGTCCGATCACAATAACTGATGTTATAAATCCAGTAGCTGTCCGATTGGCGCTTTCCAGTCAGATGAAAATTCATCCCACATTTCATCTGTCTGTCAGGGTTCACAGCAAGAATGTGTGCGGTATGACAGTTGGGACAGGCTGCAGGAGTTCAAAAAAGACAAAGAAAAGACATTGGAAAAGATGCAAGCCCTACAAAAGGCTTCTTTGCCCACTTTGCAGGAAGAAAGCTCTGCAAACTACATTACCCAGCAATCCTGGGGCCAGGAACTACTTTCTTCAGGCCACATTGGGAGTGGCACGGAAACGCGCATGTGCGAAGATCCGAGCACGGGGCTTGTGCTCAGAACTTCCAACGCGAGTTGTTGCATCCATCGGAACTCCAGTCTTGGTGTTCAACGCAAGGGGCCACGCCCAAAGGAATCCCCATTCCGGCCCCTAGCATTACAATGATAAGTGGCGCTGCCTCTAACGGGGAGAAGGGATGCAGGGGATCACGCGCAGGTTGCATGGCCCAAGTTCTACAGACCCCCCCTGCGTTCAAGAAAGCCAAGTCCTGCACGCACTGCTTACTAAAGACTTGTCGCAGCACTGCATGATACTTATTGCAAGGAGCATAGAAAAGCACAATCCTCATCGCGCTGCGTGCCCAGAAGTCACGTATACTAGCCATGTGCGTCAACGCAGAACTAGCCACATGCGGCTTATGAGAACCGCATACCTGGGAATAGAACTGCACCCCCCCGAGCCAAGTGCAGCTTATGAGAACTGCATATTAAAAGGCCACATGCTGCTAGCTCCTGCATACTGAAGCCACTTGCAGCTCTTGAACAAAACGCACGCCCAAAGCCACATGCGGCCAGGGAGCTAGAGCCACGTGTAGGCTTCTTGTAAAATTCTGCATGCTCATTGAAGCCTGCATGTAACAAGGTTTAGGCAATCCCATGGTGCATGAAATGAACGCTCACTCTAGACAGTAAAGCCTACATGAGCACATGTGAATCAAAACAATCTAGTGCACTTTCTAGTTTAAGCTCTCTTTGCAGCATTTGAACTGCTCCTGAAAACGGACCTGGAGTGCGCAGGCAGGAGGCCAGCACTCACCCCAGAGGGAAGTGCCTGTTTGGTTTAGCCAGTGTTTTAACCTTGTTCAAAGATAGATGTATGAATGAGTGTAGAAGCACAGGATGTTGAAAAGTCTCGTTTTCTTTCCTATATTCCCCTAACCCATCAATAAAGTCACAAATGGTTTACCCTAACCTCCCTACGAAGAATATGGCCTTGTGAGCAAAAGTCACAGGACCCACAATACTTCTACCCAGAAAAAATGCATCTGTAGCAGGTATGTTACTTGCGTTGGTGTTTGTTCAAAAGAAGAGGTGCAACAACGTTACTAGGCAAGTAAAATGTGTTCTCTTTCAGATAGTACTACCCAGGTACCATGACCAAATGGCAGTGGAATAGAATGTCAGGATACAAAGCGACTGATTCTCAATGCTATCCTACACAGAATGGGGGAGACAAATGCTCTGCGTTTACTTACCCCCCTGACTCAGATTTCCCCAGATGACTTGATGGGTCGACTAGGGGTTGCTGGATGTTCAATCTCCCGTCATATGTTTCGGTGACAGGTGCTCAGGAGCTAAGGGTGCAAGGATTCTTTTGGTCGGCTCCAGATGCAAGATGCAACCGGTGATGGAGAAATGCAAGATTCCCAGATACAGAGCTCTTCAGGACACTTCACGGGATGGAGGAAGGTGAGTTTGGCCATGGCACCAACAACGGCAGGCATCCATCCATCCATCCAGTCGCGGTTGAAGACCTTCCAGAGCAGGATCCCTTGAGGCCGGAGTTGTACCACAATATGGTGACCACCAAAGTTCCGTTTGCAAATGCGGAACAGCGATGCTTATAACGAGGTAGACCATGAGAGAGCTGGTCAGTCCACAGATTGGCCCAGGAACATTTTCGAAGGCTCAGAATGGCAGGATCCTCAAGAAGGCGTCGAGAATGGTTGGCCCTACCAGTCCAAGTGTTGAAGCGCTGCACAGGGCAGCCTACGCAGATCACCTGGTCCAAAAGGGTTTCACCGACCCAGACGCAGGGAGGGGATGCCAGGCCTCTTCAAGGGTTGTCTTCTGATCTTCAGTCGGCTTTTCATCAACGGGGGATTCTTGGCTCCAACAATGATCTGAAGAAATGGCTGTAGGAGTCGTCCTTATCAAACATCCAGCCTGGAAGCAAGTCCAAGCCCACCAATCATAAGGATCTGCAACAGCCAGCCAGTAGTTGTTCAATCATGGGCAACTGTTGGTTTTACTCATGCCCCACATGTAGTATCTCTGGCAACACAGATGTGGAGTGGGACAGGACAGTGCCACCAACTTCCTGGGCCCCACATACACCACTAGCCCGCAAAAGGAGCAGCTTTCATGGGGAAATGCATGATTTTATATGGGATTTCCTGACCTGGCAAGGCAACAAGATGGCCCAACCATACTATGGTCAACGAACAAGTGCAAATCTCGTGGCACAGCCATTTTAGAGAGATAGCCACGTTTAGTAGCCTTACGTGGTAAACGTGAATGTGCAAACTAGAAATAAAACAAAAATTGTGAAAATATGCAGATCTGTTCGTCTTTAGGCACGTATAAAACTAACCATAAATCCCAAGTGTAAAAAGCCCTGGTGATAAAAAAGTATCCCAATTGTACTACAGTGTATGATGCTATGTGCAAGGTATAAAAGTTACAAACATTTTGAAGTTAAAGGGAAACAGTTTTCTAGTATAGATAGTCTGAAGGACTGATCAGTTTCCCCATAACAAATGAGCAAAAGGGATGGGAAGTGAAGCTGCAGGCTTTACCTTACCTCCAAAAGTTTGACAAATCCTTTGATGTCGTCCCTTCACCCTACGGTGAGCCCCTACCCATGAGGCCAGGGAGGTGAAGCCGCTACCCTATATTCCCCCGGGAGGTGGTACTCAGCGGGTGTATCTCATGGGGAAGGACCACCGCCATGGAACTAGGGACAACGCAGTATTTCACACCCCGAAACTCCTTCCCTAATGTACCCCTTCACTGTTTCCCATGTATCTGTCAGGTTCAAAAGGAGAAACATACTGGGATGAGGAAGAACCAAACAGATCTTAGGGAGATTACCGAGATAGGTACTGGGATGAGTAGGAGGTGCGGAGCCATGAAGAGCACTTCTGACAAGAACAATGAGCCTTCTAGTGGTTTGAGATTGCTCATTGGAGAAAGCACAGTAGAAATAAATAGGACGATTCTGGAAGAATGAGTTGAGCGTTACCTGGAGGAACTGCAAGATTCAAAGTCGGCAAAAAGGAAGAACAGAAGAATCTTCTCAGGACGCTGCCCGTGAGTCAGAAGCATCGCCCGTCAGTCTATGGTGGAAGGCCCAGGTGGAGTACACCAGAAGCAGGTTGACCACACACTGTGGAAAGAATGAGCAGCCAGCAGAGCAGGACACTACGGAGCCGACGCAGCACCCTCAGAAGCGAGAGCGCAGAACAGGGTGCAAGGGTCGCCAAAGGGGCGTCCCTTTTTAGTCTGCAAATGGCAGACAGGCCAGAGAGTTGGATAAACGAAGACCAGGTGAAAGTAAGCCACCGAACCGTGCAGAATGCCTGAGACCTAACGGAGCAGCAGGAGCACTCTGTGCAGGCAGAGAAGACCCAGCAATTAACCAAAAGGTACCAGGGTTGTTGGGGCAAGCCAGAAGGGCACAGGCAGCCCAAGAACCAGGGTCTGGGACACGTTAGACATATAGAGACTGCCTTAAGTAAATGGGGCCAAGGGAATACCTGGAAGCATAGTGAATCAGTCATATCATCGGAAACCTGTGAGGAATCTAGAAGGGTCTGGGACCCACCTCCATGGGAGAAGGAGATTGCTAATCCTCTCCAAGCAGTACCTGGCAGGTGAGTAAACCAGGTCTGCCTGAGCAGGAGAAGAGAAACATTTGGGTCTGGCACCCTCTCCCACAGGACTGTGTAAACCATAAAGAGAAGCTAGGGGAAGGGAGACATTCCCACTGGTATTGGTGTACTTTGAAAATATATGAGAAAGGCCAGGGGAAGGAAGTCATTCTGCATTGAAAAGCTGAAGAAGGGCCTGGGGAAGAGACCAGTTCCCCCGGACCTCGTGAGCTATGTCAAAGGGTCTAAAGGACACCAGAGGAAGGAAGCCATACCCCTTGGTGCTGTGCACCAGAAAACCAAGAGGAGAGGTTAGGGGAAGGAAGCCATACCTCTTGACTGTGTGTCTTGTGCTGCAAAGCCAAAGAGGGTCCACGGAAGGGTGTCATTCCCTGGGTACTGCAGAAGCAACGAGGCCAGGACACCTCGAGAGGGGAGGCATTCTCTAGGAATGCAATAGTGCAAATAATTATGGGCAACAAGGAATGATGTTGGAGTTGGAACTTTTACCTTTTTGATTTGAAGTGACAACTTTACAACATCACAAGTTGGAACTTTGTTTTGCATCCCAGAAAGCAACTGAGACCTGGAGAAGGGAGTAATTCTCACAGCCGAAGTCCCCACCTACAGTTGGAACTATAGAACACTGTCCACAAGAAGGGAGTCATTCCCCATGGCCATGAAAACCCTTTTCCTTGTTATTCTTAGTTACAAGTGTGAGGGATAGAAGTAGGCATTTTTACACAAGTTGGTGGACTCTTGATTTACTTGGACATTCTGACAGGTTCCTTAGTTGAGGCAGGGAAACCACTCCCAGAGTTAGGTAGTGATAGATTTCCTCTTTATTTTACCTAATACAAGTTTATGTCACCAAGCATGCCAGCTGTGTTAGTCTCCTACTTCTGCACCCTTACAAAAGTCAGAACAGAATAAAACACAAAGCAAAATCATCGGGGCAATTAGTAGTCCTAGAAACTATGAAGGCTAAGTAGTTAGAAGAAAAATCTTTCCTAACACCATCCTCATGAGAAAGAGGCAAGTTTGCCTTGCCCACATTGGGGCAATTAGTAATTTGATATGTTGTTTGTGGAGTAGTTTGTGTACTACTTTGCAGAGAAGAGGCGTTGGGAGGAGGGTAGGGGAAACTGCATGCCAATATCCCTGACCACATTCATAAAGCGTTTCCTAGTTACCCCTTGTCTGGGTACATGAATGTAAAGTTTGGGCATTTGGAGTTACAGGCTATTAAGAACAGATCCACTATTGGATTAACCCATAATTTAAAAATCTGGGAGCGTTTTTGTTGGTCTTCCACTCGTGGTTTTGTTGAAGCATTGCTTAGATTGCTTTCATGAAAGTAGAGATTTCCTGGAACATGTTGGGCCTGGATTTGTTTTTTTAGGCTTTCAACCGCCAGATCACTGTTGCTGCAGTAGTGGTTGTATATTTGGCTGCCATTAGGTTTGCCAGATCTCAGAATTCGATAGATTTTTGTACAATAATTTCTAGTTAGACAGGGGGGAGGGGGGGCAGTGTCCTGGTCAACTAACACTTTAAATTTAGACTAGTGCTTGGATGCAAATTCTTCTTTTTATGCACCAGTGCCCTATGTTTTAAGCGAGGGTAGATAGTGTTCTACAATGTGCCCTCCCCACCCCTCCTTGTTTGTGTATGGCTGTACAGAGGTGTTCTATGTATTGACCAACACACTGTTGATTAATCTCGCCCGAAAAGAGACTAGTGCCATTCCCATGGCCAGGAATTACCAACACATGTATGTATTAGACTCCTTTATTATTGTCCAGGATCCTTGTGCATTGTGTTCTTGGCAATGTGCCCCCCAGCACAGCAGTGCAGAGTCTGTAGAAGGTGTTACTTGTACTGCTGTTGCCTGAAATGTCTTCCCTTTAGGCTTGCTTTTGTCCACCAATGCAGAGCAATCAACACCACTTCTGATATAACACTAGATCATACTGTCAGCCAGATACTTGAATCCACTGATGCTAGAAACACTTCTGCATATGCACATCTTTAGGCGTCCACAAGGAACTGTGTATGTGCCGGAAGCAATCATGCATAAGGGCTTCATGATTTATCTTAATTCTATTTGTGTACATCCTGGTAGCAAGTAATTTGTGCTAGAATTGCCTTGAGATCAGTATGCTAATGCAAGTTGTGTGTCTAATATAGTATACAAAAACTGTTTTTTAAATCCATGTTAAGATGGATTTCCAGAATTAGCCCTGGGAGGCATCATAAGGCACAGAGAAGTTATCCACACCCAATCAAAATGAGTTAGCAGAGCAGCAGGACAGGCTCGGGAAGGGTGGGAGAGTAGTCTAGGGCTACAATGAGTGCACACAGAGCAACACCATTTCATCAAGTTATACAGTAAATATATAATTATTTATTAGGCCTTTAGTTTACACACTAAGCAGATACAAATAGCAGGCAAATATTGTCAGACAAAACTCTTATTGAAACAGATATATACATTCACCTGTATATAGATTAGCATTTGGTATAATTACCTGTGCAGCACAGGTAAGTAGGTCAGATGAATAAAAAGATGGAACTCTTAGAATCAATACAAAACAGCTGCCTTAATTCTTTTAAAAGTCCAACCCTAAGATGGCGTGCGCCTTGTGCCCAAAATTCACCAGTCCCAATGCATATAGTTCTTTAGGTATGTTCATAAAGAGATTTGCAATGCTAGTGGTAATGACTAAGAGTTAAAAAGTTAAATAAAAGTTAAATTAAAGTTCAGGTAAGTACGCAACTCAATCCAACTAAGATAGGCTTAAGGAAGGATCCTTAGTCCAGTTTCCAACACCACAGGTCAGCTAAGAGTGACTTGGGGCCATACCCTCATATATCCCTATGGATGATCCGGGGCGGGGGGCTGAAATAGGTGTGTTAACTTAGACTCCTGACTCAGATTATTTGAGAGACCACTGCATGTGTTCCAGGAATCCATTAGGGCCACAATGTTCCAAACTTAGCCGGGTCGAGGAAGGGCCAGGGGTCTTGGGTCCAGAGGTCAGTTTCAGCATCGGTATTTAGTTTGTCAGTTGTGGTGCATAGAAATCTGTTCCAGGTTCTAGTTGAAGAACCAAATGAAAAAAGAAACTTCTGTGGGTCTGAGCCCCTCAGGACACCTCACAGGATTGACAGTGTTACAATGGGAGTCATCAAGGTCAGGCAGCTACAGGCAATCTTCAGGTGGCAAACACAGGAGCAGCCCTTGCACAGCTTCCCTGGGAGCACGACAGCTTAAAATATGGAAGCAAGCGACTTCTGGCACAAGCTGAAGATCTGCAAAGTTCCAAGGATCAGTTCAAACATAGCTCAGGAGAGAGCAGGTCAGTCCACCAGTTGGTCCAGGGACACTTCTGAATGCTCAGCGGGCATGGACCCTCGAAAAGGTGTCCAGGCTGGTTGATCCGCACCGGTCCAGGGGTCGAAGCACCAACAAAAATCTTCGAGATCAGAGGAACAGGGCTTCACCAGGACAACACTGGAGTCGATGTACATCAGCAGGCTGTTTTTCCCTCGTAGAAGTCTTGCTTTCAACGATGATCTGCTAAACAGTCTCAGAAATTCTCCTTTTATCCACGATTCAGGCTAGGAGAAAGCCCAAACTCCAGCAATGGCAAGGATCTATACAATTAAAACAGTCAGTGGATAGACACTGGTCATCACATCTGCCCAGCAACAGACTTTGTGGCACCAGAGTTGTGGATTGGTACTAGACAGTCCAGCCCCTTCCTCTGGGGCACACTTACACACTTACACACTTAGCCCAGCTTTCACCGATAAAGGGATTTCCATATAAAGCATTTCCTGACCCGAGAAGGGAGGAACAAGGCCAATGAATAAGTGAGAAAATGTGTTGCTTGGCCATCCTATGGGGCTAGCAAGCATTAGTAGCCATTCAAGGGAAGCGCACAAGTAAAATAATACAAAAACAGTAACAATATCATAGCTGACACCTGCTTGTCTTCGGCACATTGTAAAAGCAAGCAGAATGAGGTAAGTGGAGCGGAGACTCCTAGGACTTTTGTCTAAATTGCAAACATATATTGTAGGAGTTTTATTAATTTTGTTTTACTGTGCATGCTGTGACTTACCCCAAACATCCTTTTACTTTTTTGTGCTTTCTGCATGCGCAGTTGCATTTTATTGATTTTCATTTAGAGTCGCTTGCCTACAGAGTATTTCTTTGATTTTCACTCCGGCAACGCTGCGCCAGTCAGCTGACTCGTTCTGTCGGCATACATAAGCTGTAATGCACACCAGCGCAGCAGATGAGTGCAGTGGGCAAGCCTAATGCATGCCAAAGGTGTGCAAAAGGCAAGCCTGTCTGTGCCAGTCTGTGTCAGTCTGTGTCCCGGGCGGTATCTGGGCAGCCCCCACAGTGCTGGCCCGCACAATAAGGCACTACTCTAGGGAGGTCATTTTGCAACTTGTGCCCAGTAACACTGCCTTGCCACTGAAATGGAAATGTGCTCCACAGGCATTGTTCCTCCTTGATTTTGTTTGTGGGCTTTTGTGCAAAGTCCGGTCCCTGGTAAAGCACAAGATTGATGCTCATGAACTGTTGGGTACTGAGAATCCTGACCTTTTGTGTATAACAGAAAATTGGCTACTGAGGCGTCAGCCCCAGATCTATTTCATGCTATCCCTGCAGAGTAATCCATTGTGCATGTTGACTGTGGAGGTAGTCATCCCGGTGGAATTGTACTACTATTCTTAACTCCACTAGTGGCACATTTTAGTTTATGTTGGTCCGACTTTCGCTCTTAACCACATTTACAGTTCACTTTCTTAGGAGTGTACCATCCTTCCTCTTATGACGCTGGTATTTCTATGGACCTGGTTCATTTTGTAGCTCATTTTGGAGCCTCTCGACAGCTGAAACATCCTCATTTAATTGTCTTGGGTGATTTCAACTTCAGGATGGATGACCCTTCTGAGACATTGGGTGGTAGTCTACGGACCACTATGGGAGATTTAAATCTAGTCCAACTAGTCTCTGGACCCACCCATCAGTTGGGTCACACCCTAGATCTTATTTTTGCAAAGAAAACCCTTATTTCTACCTACCCAGCTTGGCAGTTTGAGCGCACGGACCACTTGATTATTCCTTTTTTGCTAACAGTCCCGGTAGCACCCCCTAGTTGTAAACCTAGCTGGTCTGTTTCCTGCCGCTGAAAACATGTTGAGCCTTCTTTGTTCAGTGATTCCATTCTTAAATATTATAAGGTTAACCAGAGCAAATGCCCCGTGGACTACCTCCAGGGATTATTGTCAACGTTTGGATTAGCGGCGGTTGAATTGGCTCCTATTAAAAGACGGAAGAAACCTATCAGGTATTCTGCTCCCCTAGTTCTCCCCCCAGCTACAGGTTCTTAGACTGCAACCAGCAAGCTGAGCGGCACTAGGCGCCACATCTATGGTTACAGTAACAGGCTTCTCTTGAGGAGTGCCCGCCTTCAGTATCATAAGGCCATCTCTGAAGCCAAAAGTAAATATTTCTCTGATCGTATTGTTAGAGCAATAAAACACTCTAAAGAACTCTTTGCAGTTGTGCAGGAATGTTCTTCCCCAACAGCTGCCAGTTCCCCAATTGGAACAACACTCGTTAGTGAAGGACGTGCCACATGGATGTTCTGTCTTTATGGTCCCCAAAAGGTAATTAAATCTACCCTAAAGTGTGGATTTAGATTAGTTACCATTCCCTTTTTGACGTTTGATTCCTCAGGATATGTCCCGACCTATAACCGCACTCAAAGACATGAATTTCACACAGCTGGTGAATGCCCCCACTGACACCAAAGGCCGAACATTGGATTGGATACTTACGCTAAACTCCAAAATATCTATCGAGTCAATTGTTCCCCTTGACTGGACTGACCACCATAGCATCAACTTCTCACTTACTAGAAAGGAGATGAGCCCTGCAATGAACAATGCAATGGATACCTATGAAACAAGAAATATTTGTATTTGTTTAGCTAACAGCTGAGAATCTAGCCCCCATTATAACTGATGCGTTGTCATCCAATATAGTCACAAACAACAACCCCAATCAGCTGGCAAAGACCTACAATAAAAGTCTCGCCACCACTATCTACTCAGTAGCACCACTAACAACCAAAGCACGACATGCTGACAAACTTACGAGTTTCTGGTTTAATGAAGAATTAGTCTCGCTAAGACTAACGAAAAGATCGCTTGAACATAGCAACAAAAATTCCCCTACTATAGAATCTACCAATGCCTTCAGAGCTGCCAACAAAATATACTAAGCTGCAATTATATCTCACAAAGCCAAGGTATATAACACGCATTAGCAACACATCCTCCAATTCTAAAGAGCTCTTCTACATTCTCAAAGAATTGGAAAACCCCATCCCAACCACTACTCTCGCCAACTCCAGTTAGGAATGGTGTACTACCATCCAAAATGCGTGAGCTTCCAAAATTGAGTTACTCCAAAAGAAATCCTCATAAAAAGAAAAATCTTAGCCGATAAAAATGTATCAAATACCAATCTCAACAAAACTAAGGAAAATGTGAAGCTGAAATTCTAATTTACCCCAGTGACCGAAGTCACAGTGGCAGACACTATCTCTAAACTAAAAGCCTCCAATTGTAAAGGTGTTAACTTACCAGCAAACCTTGTTAAACTTTGCGCCCCCCTCCCCACTCCTATTATCAAACTTTGTGAATGCTTCATTTAATACAAATACAGTTCCCGGCAAGTATAAAAGAAGTGTTGGTGACCACGCTACTAAAAAAACCTGCTCTTGATCCAACAGTTCCCACCAATTATCAACCAATAACCATGGTACCGTTTTTACTCAAGATTATTGATGAAATAGCTTATAATCAAATTCAAACCAATCTTGAACAAAACCATCTCCTTGGAACTAAACAATCAGGATTCAAGCCCAACCACAGCACAGAAACGGCTCTCCTGGATCTGAAAATCCAGATCGATATCATCAGGGATTCAGGTAAACTCTGTATATTACTGCTGTTAGACTTATCTGCAGCATTCGATTTAGTTGACCATGACAAATTATGTGCTACACTAGCTAATGACTTGTTTCTCCAAGGATGCCACCCCATTGGTGAAATCTTTTTTAGCTGAACGTACTTCTAGAGTAAGCAGTGGTAAAGAGGCTGCCGATCCCATACCAGTCCCCATTGGAATGCCCCAAGGGTCCCGTCTCTCACCCATTTTATATAATGCTTACACTAAGCTTCTCTTCTCGGCTTTGGACGCCATGGGTGTCATCTGCACTAACTTCGCAGATGACACCCAGATCCTCATACCGCTCTCAAGGGACTATGCCCAGGATACATTGACCATCAATAGGATTTATGCAATAATCTAAAATTGGATGGCTTTGAATAGCCTTTGTCTTAACGATGAGAAAACAGATTCTCATCTTGGGCTCCCAAGCCAAATCAACGCTCTCCATCCAGACTACTCATCTATCAACATTGATGGTTCTCTGATCTCAGTATCAAAACGGGTAAAAACCCTAGGCGTATACTTAGATGCCAATCTAACTATGACCAAACATTTAAGCGCGCTATCGTTGTCTACATCTTACACTTCCAAACTGAGTGCCCGAGTCACCAGTTCCTCACACCCACTAAATGCAACACCGTAGCCCTAATACTATCAATAATGGACTATTGTAATGTACTTCTATTAGGGACCTCAAACACCAACCTAGAGAAACTACAATTAATGCAAAAGAAAGCGCTATGGGCTGCCTTAGGAATCAAAAAGTCTGATCATATCTCCATCAGGAGGGAGACTCATTAGCTACCCATTAAGGCTACAATCATTTTCAAATCACTGTGCACCAACTATAAATGCCTTACCAACAAAGCGCCCATTTACTTAAACAACTCAATTAGTAAAAAGGCTTCCAATAGAACGCTCAGATCCGATAAGTCACTGCCTGTTGTCCCCCGCTTCAAAAGTTCCAGAGCAGGAGGCAGTAGCTTCCTAGTCATGGCCCCGAAACTCTGGAACGAGCTTCCACTCAACACTAAAAATGAATAATCCTTCCAGTGCTTCAAAAAAGAACCAAAAACCTGACTATTCAACCAATACTAGTTAAACTACATATCAAATATTTACGCTCACAGACTGTTAGGCAATAACCTGTGCAGATCGCTTAGGGACCACTGCAAAAAGTTTAAGACTACAGGTGTTAGCAGTATACCCAATTGGTAGCAGTCTGTACCACCCAGATTTACCTGGTAGCTGTGGCTGAGCAGTCAGACTTCTCTCAAGAAGAGTTAGGCAGTATATAGAGTATACACAGTAGGTACAAAAATACAGTAGCACAAGCAAACAATGACCAGAGCTTTGGTATAAAAGTATATAATTATTTATTTAAAAACACACTTGTAAAAATACACTGGCACTAATATGTCAAGCAAGTTCAAACACAGTCACTAGAAATATATACACCTCCCTGATTAATTATTCGACAAGTCTTAGGAAAAGAACACCACTTATTATCAACACAGAGGTGAGCGCTTAACCAAGATGGCACTCCAATAATTATTTAAAAAGGGAGAGAAAAGGCAGAAATAGGCAAACACACAATACTAACAATTTTAAAGAACCAGAGCAAGTCAAGAAAGGCAGGGTCTACTGTAGAGCAAAAAGTTCATAGGCCAGGCCCACTCTTGGAGAGAGCAAGGCGGAATGTGCCCAAGATCACACAGTTGAAGTACACTTTAAAAGTCTTTGCAGATAGTTCAAAAAGGAGTTAGATCAGTTCAGAAAAGTTAGTTAACAGGTCCGAGGTCACCCCAGGATAGAGAGTCAAGGATTTACGGGACACCTTGGACGGTCTGTTGCAAGGGAGACCAGGCGGGACACAGTACCTGAAATGGGGAGAAGGCTCCAGTGGGGGCAGTTGTTCCTGGCAGCGGGTGCAAGTCAGTGCTTCCTCCAGGGGAAGAAAAGATCTCGACGTGGAGGAAAGCTGGAGGTTGTTGCACTGCTGTTAGGCAGAAACCTGTGCAGTTCCCTTAGGGACCACTGCAAAAAGTTTAAGACTACAGGTGTTTGGCAGTAAACCCACTTGGTAGCAGTCTGTACCACACAAATTCACTTGGTAGCTGTGGCTGAGCAGTCAGACTTCCCTCAAGAAGAGTTAGGCAGTATGCAAAGTATACACAATAGGTACAGAGATACAGTAGCACAGGCAAACACTGACCAGAGCTTTGGTGTAAAAGTATATAATTATTTATTTAAAGACACACTTGTAAATTACACTAGCATAAAGAGAAAAGTAAATTCAGCACACAGTCACTATTATATATATATACAACCCTAATTGCTTATTAGACAAGTCTTAGTGAGAAACACCACTTATTTTCAGACAGAGGTGAGCGCTTAACATAAGATGGCACTCTAATAAGTTATTAAAGAGGGAGAGAAAAAGGCAGAGTTATGGAAGGACACAAATTTCAATACTTTTAAAAGAACCATAGTAAGGCAGGCTAGGCAGAGTTCTACTGGAGAGCAAGGAAGTCAATTGCAAGGCCCACTCTTGGAGAGAGCAAGCAGAAGGGGTCCAGGTTCACACAGTGGGGTTATGCCCAAAGAGTCTTGTAGATAGTTCACACAGAAAGAATGAATTTAAAGTCAGGAAAAGTTAGATAGGTTGTCCCAGGCCAGCCCAGGTTAGAAAGTCGAGGCTTTACTGTCACCCCAAACGATCTGTTGCAAGGGAAGCCAAGCGGGACACAGTACCTTAAGTGTGAAGGAAGCTCCATCGGGGGCAGTTGTTCTTGGCAGCGGGTGCAAGTCGGTGTTTCGTCCAGAGGAAGAGGTGGTCTTGCCGTGGAGGAAAGATGAAGGTCGTTGCACTGCCAGGGAAGAAACCAGCCGCGGAGTTCTTTGGTTAAAAGGTACTACCCTTCTCTTCGCACTAGTGGTAAACCGTGGTGTTCCGGTTGCCGGGGTGCTTGGCACGGGCAAGGCAGCCACGAGATGCTCCAGGAAGGTGAAAAGAAGGCAAAACCGGTTATCCCCATCAGTCAAAGGAAGAAGACTCTCCGGACTGGAGATCTCCTCTGTCGTCAGGAAAAGTGGTGAGACGGTTCAGCAGGGCTCCACCGGTGGTTTCGTCGTTGCAGGTCGGCTCAGCTTCTCCCTCCTCGGATTCTTAGGTCCTGTGGTGACTTCTGAAGTTCCAGTCCCCAAAGCCCTGCTTTTATGCAGCAAACCCCCATTCATTCAGCCTAGCTGTCAATCAAACATGCTAAGTGGTGAGCCGGCCGGCTCACCACTTGGGCCAATCACACAAGAGTGTGACTTGAGTTGCCAAGGCAACTCAGTCCAGGGTGCCTAAACCCCCTCCCACACCCCATGTGGTACCCAGACAGAGTGGCACCACTTTTGGAGGCTTCTGTGGAGAAGCCCGCCAAAAAGTGGAACAAAGGGCTCGACTTGGGTTGGAGTCACAGAAGAGAACACAAATGCCATTTTAGAATTGAGTTATGGCAAAAAATACAAACCGGTGAATTAAACCGGCAGTATGTTCGAGGCTATAAGAATTAAATAATTAAAGTTGGAAAATCCCATAGAGATATATTTGTGGTCGAATATAAAAAGTAGTATCCACTGCCACCAGCCAAAACTCTTTCAGGGGGGACGGAGACGTGTCCCCTCGAACAACAGACCCCAGGGCAATCTAATTGCACCGACCAGTACGTCCACAATATGATGGTTTGTACTGGTTTCTGTTCATAATTTGGGACTAGTAAAGCCAATGGTGACTTTACATGCCCTGGGAGACAGTAGTCAGTCCCAGGGTATGGAGTCTATGTTTGGGGGTCGCTACGACACCCCTGGGTTACGGCACGGAGGGTGCTGTGTAACCCACATAAAAAACACATGAGACCCTATGGAGTAAAAGACCCCATAGCCCATAAAACACATGGAAAGACAAAGGAACGCCTCAAATCATGTCTAAGAGTGGGAGTAAAAGAGTCTCACTCTTAGCAGGAGAAAAAATAAACCCGAAAAATCCAGCAAAGCTGCTGGGGGACTCACTAGGTTTGGGAAATTAGCCTTTACAGAGAATACTCCCTAACAACTGCCAGGGAAGAAACCAGTCGCGGAGTTTCCCGGTTAAAAGGTACTACACCCTTTTATTCGCGGTAGTGGTGAAGCGTGGCTATCCGGCCGCCGGGGTGTTTGGCACGGGCGATTCGACCACGAAATGATCCAGGAAGGCGAAAAGAGGGCGAACTGGTTAACCCCACCAGCTCAAAGGAAGAAGACTCTCCTGGGAGATCTTCTCCGTCGTTGGGAAGTGGTGAGTCGGTTCAGCAGGGCTCCACCGGTGGTGTCGTTGCAGTTCGGCTCAGTTTCTCCCTCTTCGGATTCTTTAGGTCCTGTGGGGACTTCTGAAGTTACAATCCCCAAAGCCCTGCTTTTATGCAGAAAACCCCCATTCACCAGTCCTAGCTGTCACTCAAACATGCTAAGTGGTGAGCCGGGCGGCTCACCACTGGGCCAATCACACAAGAATGCGACTTGAGTTGCGGAGGCAACTCAGTCCAGGGTGCCTATTCCCCCCCTCCCACACATTCTCTAGACCCAGACAGAGTGGCACCACTTTTGGAAGCTTCTGTGCAGAAGCCCGCCAAAAGTGGAACAAAGGGCTCAACTTGGTTTGGAGTTACAGAGGCGAACACAAACGCCATTTTAAAACCGAATCCTGGCAAAAAGACCCAACCGGGGAATAAATATTAAATAAATAACCCGGCGGTATCTTTAACATTGCACCAAAAAAGTGGTGCTTTTAAAATGAATGGGAAAATCCCATAGGAAATATTCTGGTGGAATATTTTGCGTGGTATCCACTGCCACCAGCCAGAAACTCGACAAGGGGGGGGACTGGACAGTGCCCCCTTGGAAAACAGACCCAGGGGCAATCTAATTACCCCTACCAGTACTTCCACAATATGATGGTTTGTACTGGTTCTGTTCACAATTTGAGACTAGTAAAGCCAATGGTGACTTTACATGCCCTGGGAGACAGTAGTCAGTCCCAGGGTATGGAGTCTATGTTTGGGGGTCACTATGACACCCCTGTGTTACTGCACTGAGGGTGCTGTGTAACACAACAAAAACACATGAAGCCCTATGGAGTAAAAGACCCCATAGCCCATAAAACACATTACAAAATCAAAGGACATTCTCAAATCATGTCTAAGAGCGGGAGTAAAAGTCTCACTCTTAGCAGGAGAAAAAAATAAACCAGCAAAGCTGCTGGGGGGCTCACTAGGTTTGGGAAATTAGCCTATACAGAGAATTCTCCCTAACACAGGCCTGGGCAGCTGCCTCCCTACGGTAGACTGTCACCAGATGTTGTATATAGTGAAAGTGACCATGCAAGGTTTTAACCTATGTATCCTTGTACCAGTGTCTCACTGGACATTATTGCAAAACTGTTTACATTTTCTGTAAAAGATGTCTGTAACAACGCCGTGATACCCGAGGGTTTGGGCGTTTAACAAATGAAATAAATAAAATAAATAACATGTATTTGATTACGGCTCGGCGGAGGGTAAGCAACTTGCTGCGTGTGCCTCAAGCTTTTAGAGACGCTTTTCATTTGATGCAAGATTGGACTCGCCAAGTATACGTAGCTTTACAATTTGAATACAGAGATATTCATGGCATTTCTTTCTTGTCGGCCATTGCATTGCATGACTCATGAGGACATGCCCCTACCTATAACATATTTGACAATGCCTCGGCCGAGGGCAAGCAATTCGATATGTGCGCCTCGCACTCAGACTTTTTGTATTGATGCGAGATTTGACTCGCCAAGTATACATAGCCCTACACATTGAATGCAGAGGTATCCATGGTAGTTCACACTTGTCCACTAAAGTAATATATGAACATAAGGACGCTTCTGTTGCTATTTTCACCAGGGCAAGTCAAATGGGGGATGTTTTTCCCTCTTTAGTGCATAAACAGGACCTTGATTTTACCTGGCTATCTGCGATGGGAAGTCATCTGGAAACATACCAGGTCCATTGGAGACAGCCGATTACATAACATGAGAGGTAAACCGCTTGCTTTGCCTCTACTCAATGGTAGATGTCACCATATGCCAACACAGGGAATGTTTCAAAATAATCAACACCCTTTGTGTCTTTAGCTTTATTTGCAGAATGTAATATGCTGCTCTGACCGCCCAAATAAAGAGGGTGTAGGCTGACCCAATTGGGCAACCCACAGAGGAGTTATTGGTATGTTACTTTTTTGTTAGAAGCTATTGACAGGCTTAGATAATTTATGGAGAGTTGGGTTCTGCAAAATATTTTTAATTATGTTTTATGTGTTTTTTGGCCTTTGCTAAAGTTTTTTTTTTCTACTGGTCAATGATAGTCCAGTCCTGAAGAAGACTGGCATCAGCGGTATGACAGCCCTAGCTGCCACTCAGTCGAAACTTAGATAAGGGACGTTCTTTGTAAAAATACAGTAAAGAAATACATTTGTGAACAACCTTGAGTCGACAGACTGTATTGTATGCTTTCTGAGACAAGTGATCTGAGACCAAATGATAAATTGCATTATTACGGTTAATTAATGTATGACGTTTTAACTTTCCTTAGTATCGGATTGCAGGTAGGGCAGGTGATTTTCTATGAACTCTCAGTGTCCATCTTTTTGAATTGCACTTTATATTTCTTTACATGCCTTTGTCCAGCCCCCTGCCTTCCATGTAGACCAAATGTGTATATTAAAAATCATTTTTGAAAAATTGTTTTTTATAAATTGTTTTTTATATAGATGTGGTGATATTGTTATTGTGATGTATATATGATAAAATGTTATTTTCGCAGAACTTTGCTGTCCTGATTGTCTTTGCGTTGTCTAAGCCCTTGTAGTCCAGGTTATTGTTTGATGCATTGCTTCCGTGAGACACCACGCCTGTAGTTTATAGGTCCCCTATTCAATCATCTCAGTGTGTGATTGTCACAACTCTGGAGGAGATCTTGGCCTCTTTTATGGATGAGTCCTTTATCTGTCCCTCCAGTGCTCTTGCTCCAGCAAGAGAGGCAGACCTGGCTAGGTTTACCCCGGCCACTCCAGATCAGGTTGGCAGGGTGATCCAGCAGCTCAGGTCCTCTTCTCCCCTTTACCCGATGCCTTGGACGATCCTTAAGGGTCTTGTGACTGAGTTTTTTTCAGTGCTTACCGCTGCATTTAGTTATTCATTAATTTCAGGTGCTGTTCCTTCTGTCCTGAAGCATGCCGTGGTATCCCTCCCTGCTTAAAAAGCCCACTCTGGACCCAATGATTTTGGTTAACTTTCGGCCTATATCCCTGCTGGTGTTCCAGATGAAAGCACCAAGTGATAGTTACCCCACAGCTTAGAAATGCTGTTCAAGAGTCTGCTATTCTTGATATCTTTCAGTCTTGCTTCCGCCCTGCGATGGGTACTGAGTTGGTGCTGACTTAGGTCCTTGACGATCTTACTATGATCTTAGATCAGGGCGGAGTGGAGGTGCTTATCCTGTTGGACCTTTCTGCAGCATTTGATACCATTGACCACACCATTTTGTGTCAGCGCCCAGCAGAAATTGGGATTGGGGGAGTGATCCTTGATTGGTTTCCATCCTTTCTGGCTGATCGGACACATGTGCTCTCTATTCCTGCTTTCCTGTCTACACCCTTTGTCTTGACGCGTGGTGTTCCACAGTGATCAGCCATTTCAACTCTTTAACATACATGTGCTTCCACTGACGAAACTGATTCATTCTCATGGGCAGCATTTTTACACCTATGCTGGGGACACAGTTCATTCTGAGAATCGATCAGGGTGTGATGGCAGTTCGACAAAAAAACGGTCTGGTGGATATTGGCAGCTGGATGAACGCCAGACTGGCGAAAATCAAATGCCGGCAAAAACGAAGTTAAGGTTCTTGGTCGTTCTCCAGCTGCCCAGGTCCTTTGGACTGCTGACATTTGGCCATCATCAATGGGACTTCTTCCTGCTCTGGTTGAGGTAGTGAAAGACCTGGAAGTCAAACTTGCTGCATCTATTTCTGCCTTTTCTCAGGTTAAGGCAAGATGTAGCTGCAGGCATGCTAAACTCAGGATGCTGAGAAGAATTCGCCCATTTATCCACAGAGAATTATGGAGCCTAGTGGTTTCTCCATCGATCTCCAAGACTCTGGATTACTGCAACGCAATGCTGCTTGGGAATCCTACATTTGTTATACAGCATTTGCAGGTGGTGCCAAACTCTGCCGCCTGTCTGGTCGTTGGTCTTTTGAAAATCTGCACATGTTATTGCGATTCCGCAGAGCCTCCAATGGCTGCCAGTTGCAGTAACAATAAAATGTAAGGCTGTGTCTTGTCCTTTGGGCCTATTATGGCTCTGGAGCGCTTGTGTCAAAAACCGGTTAAGTATGCACCATCACAGAATTTACGCTCTACAAATTGGCTCTTGTTGACTTTCGCCTGTTTTTACAAAGCCAATTTTGGTGGGTGAGCCTTTTTGGTCGTTGCTACGACCTTATGGAATCTCCTTCCTCTGTCCCTGCGTGATTGTTGATCATCTGGCCTTTTCAAGGGCAGTCAAGATGCATCTTTTCCCGCTAAGTTGGCGTCTCGTTGCTTACCTGTTCGGGTGTCTCTTATCTGTTTCTCTTGACTTTCCGAATAAAAAAAAAATAATAAAATCTCAGAACTAAGATACCTTTGGGTCCCAGACGCAGAAGTCTTGATAACATAAAGCCATTATATAAAAATATAAAAGGTTACAAAGTATCCTAACTGCACTTCACTGTAAGGTGATGTGTGCAATTGTAACAATACACGAACTCATAAATAGAGACAGTCCCTCAATATTGATAGTCGTAGGGACTGGTCAGTTTCCCATAAAAATTTGCAAAACAGGTAAGATAAGTAAAGCAGGTTTCTTTACTTGCCTCCAATGTTAGAACAGGGTTCCAAACAAGCGAAAAGAATCTTTCCTAACAATCAGTATGACAAATTACTTCTCTCTGTAACATTCTTTCTGATGAATGTTCCTCCAACAGATTCCTCATCTATGATATCTTATGCACAGCACAGCTGCTCTACGGAAGGTTTTCCAACACCAGGGGGTGCAGCATGGCTCAGTCCGACGCCTCAATGCTCCCACACTGGACATCGACGTGTTGGCCCGTATTTATCAAGACGCCCCTGATCTCAGTTCCACCCTTTCCCCCTAGCACTCCAACGCTGACAGACTGCAGAACCAATGGAGTACTAGCAATCCGCTAAAAGGTGCAAGTAGGGAGGAAGGGCGATGAGGAATCAGTGGGAGGAACATCTATCTGAAAGAACATTGCCAAGAATTAAGTAATTGGTTCTTCGAATGGATTCCTTCCTCCCACGGATTCCTGATCTATGAGAGATTCCCAGGGCAGTATGAGAATCTGGAGAGGGGTGGCAGGGAGGGAGGAGAATAATGACTCCACCTACACCAGCAAACCCTTGAGAACCTCCCTTCCAAATGTGGTGTCCTGGCCTGAAAGAGAATACAAGCAATTATGCTTTGCAAACGTGTGCAGAGCGATCCATGTTGTTGCCTGGCAGATACCCAGGACAGGGACTCCCCTCTGGAAGACGGAGGTAGCAGCTACGTCTATACTAGAATGAGCTCTGACACCTGGCACATCCTTAAAGGCCAGATCATATGCTGGTCATCATTCCAAGCCTCTCTCAACCGAGACACATAGTATCTGAGGGCCCGCACCCGGTCCAGCAGATGGAATCGCTCCTCTGCAAAAGAAGGATGCAATGGAGGAAAAAAAACACTGGAAGATGGATCTTTTCCAAGAGATAAAATTCCGAGACCACCTTTGGAAGAAAAGAGGGACTCACTCTCAAAGTCAACTTTTCCTTGGGGAAAACCTAGTAGGGCAGTTTAACAGAAGGCCTGGAGCTCATTCACCAGTCTCGCAGAAGTGATGGCAACCATGAAAATCACCTTAAGGGTGAGTAGTCTAATAGAACATAAATGGAGGGGCTCAAACGGAGCTCCCATTAGGAATGTCAAAACCAAATTTAAATCTCACGCTGGGACAAACTGGCGAGGAGAAAGCTGGTTCCACAAACTCCGCAAGAACTGCATGATAGTTGGGATTGTGAAGCACGGGCCTTGTTCCTGGGATGACTTGACAACTGAAATAGCTGTGAGCTATCTCTTAACAGTACCAAGCTGCAGGCATGCTTGGGCAAAGGACAACAAAAATATCAAAAAATTGAGATAGTAGACAGAGTAAATGGTCCAGATCCTCTTCTGGCACTAAGCCAAATATTTACACAATCTGCAGGCATAAACAGACTTCGTAGCGGGTCCCTGTGGTAAAAGGAGCACATGAAGGATATCATTCGACAAATCCAACTCCTTGTATCTCAGCCTCTCAGTAACCAAGCATGAAGGCGCGGCTGCTGAGGTTTGGGTGGAGATTCTCCCCTCCAATTTGGAGAGCAAGTACTCTCTCTTCAGAAGGCACAGATGGACATGTTCAGCAACTCCAGATATCACATTCTCTGGGCACAGTCCAGAGCGATCCAGATCAACGTGATTCTGAACAGGTGCAATCTCCTTAGAACCAGCAGAATGACTGGGATCAGCAGGAATGCATTAAGGAGGTTGAAAGTCCACTTGACGAGGAAATTCCCTGGAGCAGAACAGCTCACACTTCCTGTTCATATCAGAAGCAAACAGGCTGCTTTGAGGAGTCCCCCAAAAAAGCAAAGATCTCCTCCAGAACTTCCTGACAGACCTTCCACTCATGGGAGGCCAAGGTCTGTCTCCTCAAAGAATACGCTGTCATGTTCTCCATTCCGGCCAGATGAGCTGCCGTCAGGGAGACGCTGTTCTCCAGAGCCACATTCAAATTGCTTTTCTACATGGGAAGCAAGGACCCCACTGCATCTCATTTGTTGAGGTAGTGCATGGCCACTATGTTGTCCGTCAGGATCAGCACAGTCCTGAGTTTTGCAGAGTATTGCATGCATATCCTTGCCTCTTGCGCCACTGGGATGCAGGAGGCCAGGAGGCCCAGAAGGCCAAGGCTCGGACTTGTTTATGTGATTGGAGGACATTGACCATTCAGGAAATGTTTGCAAATCTATCGTCAGACGGGAAAGCCCTGCCCAGGAGAGTGCTCAAGACTGTCCAGATAAACCGGAGAGACTGGAATGGCAGAACCAGAGACTTTCTGAAGTTCAGGGAAAAGCACAAACTGTTTAAGAGAGTGCATCTACACAGTAGATGTTTTGACACTAGATACAGTAAGCAAGCTTGGACAGGTAGGGAAAGACATGGATGCCCCTCACTGCTGGGTCGGCCACTGCGAGCAGCTTGGTGAAAACCCTGGGTGCTGACATAAGAAAGATCAGCAGGACCTTGAATTGTAACGTTGCTGGCTCATCACGAACCTCAGATACTTCTTGTGCTTCACATGAATCGGCAAATGGAAGTAGGCGTCCTGAAGATCCAGGGAAACCAGCCAGTTCTGCAGATCAAGGGCTTCCAGGATCTGGGTTAGAGTAACCAGCTTGAACTTTTCCCTGCGAGTACGAAAGGGGTCCTATCGGCACCATAGCCAAAGTCAGCAACACTCCTAACTGTACCACAGGTGCTGGGGCCAGAGCCACCTGTCCCTTGGCGAAGATGTAAAGCATCTTCAGGTGAAAACGTTCACATTCCTCCTTCGCAGAGAATTGGGTTGGGAAGGGTACCTGCGGTGGCTCTTTTTAATCATGGAAGAAGAAGAGTGCTGGTGAGTAGGCTCACTTATAGAGAGCGACCTCTGGCAGCTGTTCTTCGAACAGGCAGAGCCGTTCGATCTTCGGAACGACCACCTGCGCCGGGCGATCTCAATCGAGACGACTGATCCTGTTCCCTGTGGATAAAGGTGAACAATCTTGGCGACCGTTCACGAAGGGGCTTTGGGTGCATCAACTGAAACAACCCGCTGTCCTGGGTGTCATGGTCTTCGCCCAGACAGTACAAGCAAACGTGGTGAAGCTCTGAGACCGACATCTGCCTACCACAGTCCGTGCATGGCTTGAAAATGGAGGCCTTCGACTGAGTCGGTATTGGATAATCACTTAGAAAAGCTTGATGAGCACATTCCCCATAAGCAAACAGAATGCTATGAGGGGTCAGAAATGAAAGGTGGACACAATATTGTAATGTTTCCAACATTAGACATTTTATTAAAATAAAAGGTTTTGGATCAAGGCCTTTCTGTGCCTATCCTAAAAAGACATTCCCTGCATAGGAAATAAAAACAAAAGATTGGTCTGCGGTCACGTCGTTGAAATTAGGCAAACTGTCCCTGTGTCCAAAACGTATCTGACCCTCACACTAAAAATGAACAACAAAAAAGGTGCTAGGTAAACGTCTCTGCTTTAAATTCAGCAAAAAGTGTGCAAAAATTATGTAAATCCAACAAAACAATTCTTTTATTCAAGGGACGATTCCCTTCACCTGAACTGTCTCAGGTAGAATATTGAAAATGTTCTGTTCAAACAATGATTCTTTAGGAAAAGTAGACATGTCTCTTTCACATAACACCTTAAGGATGACGAGAAAAACCTTATTTTACAGTAACAGCTAGAAAATGGTCTCCTGGTATACCCTCCTGCCAGGAACCTTTTCACAATGTCTTTTCCTTTCACATACTCTAGATGTATTACCTGGTGAACCATTAATCCCCCTCTGGGCTTTGAATATCCCCTGGTATACTCTCCTGCCAGTTATCTTTTCCCCAAGGCTCACTGTCGATGTACTTCTATGACCAGGTCTTCCTCTAACCTGTTCTTTATCGTATACCACAGATGCACTTCTTCACCGTTTATACTTTTAGTTCCAGCTATTACTTGTTCCAACTTACCCCATATTGACATTTCAAAAGTTTACTTTGTTGCTGGTATTCATTTCTTTTTGAATGAGGGCCCCCTCCCCCCCCAAAATCCACTCTTCCCTATTATCTAGTCTCTTTTCCCCACACACCCATACCTCTTACATCTCATCAACCCAACCCCCATTTTTTCAATGAGATTTCGTTAAAAAAAGGCTGGGGTAATGTCGCTGTACCGTTCCTCATGTGGACACCTCATATATGAAGACTTGTACAGATCTTGCCTCTCAACTTCATTAGTGTTTAATTGCTTAAACAGTTTTCCCCATATCGACATCTCATATGTAGACTTGTGTAAATACTATCTTTTTATATTACTTGGTTGATATTCAAAACAAGTTTCCAATTATTTGTGCGCCCGTCGGTTCGCCCCGGGGTTCCCAATACTTCTGGGCAGACTCACCGTTGTTTGCTGGCGTTTCCGACCCAAGGTGTATGGCTGCAGTGAAGTCCTTGCTTTCGGGAAAGTGTTTCCCACTCTGCAGACCCTTTTCCAATGCTCCAGTCGGCTTCACATTCACCCGCCGGTTGAACTGATGCTCTTCAATGCAACTGTTTCCCAGACAGCCGCTCCGCTGCTGCTGGCTCCCCAGCAGTTCTCCCGTTGTGCTTTTCCTGGTCTTTTGAATTTTGGGTAGGAGGCTCCTGCCTCCTTCAGCAGAGTCTGCTATCGAGCGTCTGCCTTCCGTTCTGCTTCCCGCTTCGCCCGCTCTGCCTCTCTTCTCCAGCTTCAATCGCAGCTTGAAGGACACTTTCTACATCTCCTGCACAGCTGATTTCCATCACAACTAGTATGCACATTTAGCTTGTGTTAGGCAGAAACCTGTGCAGTTCCCTTAGGGACCATTGCAAAAGATTTAAGACTACAGGTGTTTGGCAGTAAACCCACTTGGTAGCAGTCTGTACCACACAGATTCACTTGGTAGCTGTGGCTGAGCAGTCAGACTTCCCTCAAGAAGAGTTAGGCAGTATGCAGAGTATACACAATAGGTACAGAAACACAGTAGTACAAACAAACACTGACCAGAGCTTTGGTGTAAAAGTATATAATTATTTATTTAAAGACACACTTGGGATATACACTAGCAAAAACGAGGTAAGTAAATTCAGCACACAGTCACTATCATATATATACAATCCTATTCATTTATTAGACAAGTCTTCGTGAGAAACACCACTTATTTTCAGACAGAGGTGAGCGCTTAACATAAGATGACACTCTAATAAGTTATAAAGAAAGGGGGGGGGGGAAGGCAGAGTTAAGGAAGCACACAAGTTTCAATATTTTTAAAAGAACCACAGTAAGGCAGGACAGGCAGAGTTCTACTGGAGAGCCAGGAAGTCAATTGCAAGGCCCACTCTTGGAGAGAGCAAGCAGAAGGGGTCCAGGTTCACACAGTGGGGTTGTGCCCAAAGAGTCTTGTAGATAGTTCGCACAAAAAGGATGAAATTAAAGTCAGGAAAAGTTAGCTAGGCTGTCCCAGGCTAGCCCAGGTTAGAAAGTCGAGGCTTTACTGTCACCCCGAACGATCTGTTGCAAGGGAAGCCAGGCGGGACACAGTACCTTAAGTGTGAAGGAAGCTCCAGCGGGGGCAGTTGTTCCTGGCAGCAGGTGTAAGTTGGCGTTTCGTCCAGAGGAAGAAGAGGTCTCGCCGTGGAGGAAAGATGAAGGTCGTTGCACTGCCAGGGAAGAAACCAGCCGCGGAGTTCTTCGGTTAAAAGGTACTACCCTTCTCTTCGAGGTAGTGGTAAACCGTGGTATTCCGGTTTCCGGGGTGCTTGGCACGGGCAAGGCGGCCACGAGATGCTCCAGGAAAGTGAAAAGAAGGCAAAACTGGTTATCCCCACCAGCCAAAGGAAGAAGACTCTCCGGACTGGAGATCTCCTCTGTCGTCGGGAAAAGTGGTGAGACGGTTCAGCAGGGCTCCTCCAGTGGTGTCGTCGTTGCAGGTCGGCTCAGCTTCTCCCTCCTCAGATTCTTAGGTCCTGTGGCGACTTCTAAAGTTCCAGTCCCCAAAGCCCTGCTTTTATGCAGCAAACCCCCATTCACTCAGCCTAGCTGTCAATCAAACATGCTAAGTGGTGAGCCGGCCAGCTCACCAATTGGGCCAATCACACAAGAGTGCGACTTGAGTTACCAAGGTAACTCAGTCCAGGGTGCCTAAACCCCCTCCACCACCCCCTGTGGTACCCAGACAGAGTGGCACCACTTTTGGAGGCTTCTGTGGAGAAGCCCGCCTAAAAGTGGAACAAAGGGCTCGACTTGGGTTGGAGTCACAGAAGAGAACACAAACGCCATTTTAGAAACGAGTTCTGGCAAAAAATACCAACCGGTGAATTAATATCAATTAAATAAATCGGCGTTATGATCGAGGCTATAAGAATTAAATAATTAAAGTTGGTAGCCTCGAACAATGGGAAAATCCCATAGAGATATTCGCGGTCGAATATAAAAAGTAGGATCCACTGCCACCAGCCAAAACTCGATCACACAATATGATGGTTTGTACTGCTTTCTGTTCATAATTTGGGACTAGTAAAGCCAATGGTGACTTTACATGCCCTGGGAGACAGTAGTCAGTCCCAGGGTATGGAGTCTATATTGGGGGGGAGGGTCGCTACGACACCCTTGGGTTACGGCACGGAGGGAGCTGTGTAACCCACATCAAAAACACATGAGACTCTATGGAGTAAAAGACCCCATAGCCCATAAAACACATTGAAAGATAAAGGAACACCTCAAATCATGTCTAAGAGTGGGAGTAAAAGAGTCTCACTCTTAGCAGGAGAGAAAGAATAAACCCCAAAAATCCAGCAAAGCTGCTGGGGACTCACTAGGTTTGGGAAATTAGCCTTACAGAGAATTCTCCCTAACAGCTTGATGCTTCTTTTAATCCACATTGACTCCTTCTCCCTGGTCTTATATATGATATGGCATTTATAACGCGCCTATACACAAGTGTTTCAAGGCGCGTTTTAGTACTTGGGGTTTTATGGGAGTTGGAGTCGATAGGTTTATTGTGCTTTTCAAAGTTGTATTGCTTTGGATTTTTGTTTAGATAAAAATCATCAGAAACAAAGTGTTTATATATGTGTTATGCACATATAAAGTGTGAATGGTATACTGTCTCGGGTGTTTGGCAAGAAGGGGTTTTACAACTGAAGGATTTGTATAATGACAACATGTTATTAGGAATTATAGGGTATTCTTCACATGTAAGGGAAGAATACTGCGTCCCTCCTGATGGGGGTCACCACATCTCCCC
Source organism: Ambystoma mexicanum (assembly GCF_040938575.1). NCBI lineage: Eukaryota > Metazoa > Chordata > Amphibia > Caudata > Ambystomatidae > Ambystoma > Ambystoma mexicanum. Next base: position 1,083,310,281 of record NC_090925.1, read on the forward strand.
CCCAATGTGATCCTCCCTCATAATACCACCCCCAAAGGGTCCGGATCAGGAAGCAGCTTCCATCTTGGTGGAGATCTTGGACTGGGGATCAGTGATTACTCCACAAGGTTCTTCACAGTGCACGTAAAAAAGGAACTGAGGTCATGGGGCATGGTGCTGCTACTTACACTGGCCCTGAAGTCATATCCGGTGCAGGGCGCATAGAGCCAGACAGACCCGACGCAGAGCTGTGCGGGACACCTTTGCGGCAGGAAAGCCTCCAGAGAACAGCTCTGCTGGAATATGGATATCATAGATGAGGAATCTGTGGCAGGAAGGAATAAGAACAGGTTTGGTGGCATTCTTTAGGAGCAGATGCTCGACTGCCTTTTCTAGCAGTTCTCTGTGTTCTCTAAGCATCTTTCTGTCTTGCGGTAGAAAGTTGTTAGTTGTCTGAAGGTACAAGTTACTTACCTCAAACTTGTTCTCTAGCATGGTTCGTGCAGGAATTCACATGCTCATGAAAATTCCCTGTGGTAAGAATGGGCATCCTTGGTAAAAAGAAAGCAGTTTTGCTTTAAACTCAAAACTGTTCGTCTACTCTATAGCCTATCAGTGTCCTTTGGGTCATATTGACCCCAGCCAATGACACTTGTGTCCTCTAAGCTGCACCCCTGGCAGCCAATGTCAAATTTGGAGGCGCACGTACAGTGGCAGTATGAATCAAGAAGAGCTATAGAGGGGAAGGAGGGATGGTTTGCATGTAGATCCATGCAAAGACCCATGCTGGAGAACAAGAGTTACAGGTAAGTAACTTGTACCTTCTCCAGCACAGGGTCTTGCATGGATTCACATGCTCATGAATAAGATTACATAGCAGTACATTTACACAACCACTGGAGGTGGCAAGGCTCACAGAAGCAATACACTTATCCATGGAACAGATTCACTTCAAACAAACAGGTTGTGTAGCACATGTTTGATCGACCCTCCCAGGTCCAACTTGGGTCCTTCCTATCATCAATCTTCCTATCTACCTTTGGTGTTCCCCAGGGGTCTAACCACTTGCCCTCGCTTTTCAACCAATACCCGACAACTGTCACACACTGTATTGCCATTTTCTGCTCAAATTTCCAGTGCTACGCTGATGACAACTAATTTGCAGGCTGCCCTTAGCCACCTCCTCTCCCTCTCTCATCTCCGATTGCCTAACTGCCATTCAAGATTGGTGTGCCGCCAATGATATTTGTCTGAATGCCAACAAGACAGAGATCCTCCTCATCAGCACACCTTCAGCATCCTTTCCCCTCACTCTCTGGCCGGTCTCCCTTGGCCCGCCTCCTACCCCCATCTGCGGTGCTAAGAACCTCAGGGTCATCTTTGACACCGCACTTTCCTTCTCCGCCCACATCTCTGATGTCGCTAAAAAGTCAAACATCCTACTGCACCTCCTCAGAGGTACTCTGCCTGTCCTCTCCTTCCCCCAGAAGCTCATGGTCTCCCAAGCTCTGGTTCTCTCTAGGTTGGACTATTTTAACAGCCTCTTTCTAAATCTACCTGCCTCTACTCTCCGCCCTCTGCAACTAATCCAGAACAAGACTGCGAGACTTGTCCTTGGCCGCGAGCCCTGGGATCGTATCTCTCCAGCTCTGAAATCTCTCCATTGCCTCCCAGTGGATGTAAGGATTACATTCAAAACCCTTTTTATTTTCCACAAGGCTTTCTGGGGCCAGGGTCCAAAATACCTTCAGCTATCCCTCCGCAAACACCTCCCCTCTCAAGCTCTTTACTCCTCTACCTCTAACTCCCTCAGGGTCAGTCGTTTTTTAAAGAAACGGGCTGGGGGTAGATCTCGGTCTTCAGCTGTGGCCTCCCTCTGGTACAGCCTCCCTGCCACTCTAAAAGAGGTGAACTATCTCTGGTTCCGAAGCACCTCAAGACCTTCCTCTTTCCTTCTGCCTTCGCTCCTCCTCTCCCCTGCTGATCTGTTCTCTCATGGCACCGTACACCTGGCCACACTCTGTCCTTCGGGTCCAGGTACCTGCTCACCCTACCACCCTCCCACACTGTCTCCAGGCCACCCCTTGCACTGGGGTCTGTATCTGTACCCATACAGCCCCCCCTTTTCTTCCTGCACTTATCAGCCCAACCCTGTCTGCTGATTTAAACCCAGCACTTGCCAACTGCTGGCTGCACTACCACTGTTTGTTGCCTTGATTATGTATGCATTATTATTTATCTGTTTCTCCCTTGCTCCGCACATTCCACTTCTCCCCCTTCCATGCACTTTTCCCCTGCCCCATGCATTTGCGTGTTCTCAATGTCACTTGGCCTACTAAGATCATTGTTTTGTTCTTCCCTGTGCCCTCCCTTGCCCTGTCGTGCTCTGAAACACTTCTGTACAAGCGCGATAGAAATAAAATAGCAATATCAATGTAAGGAAGGCATGATATCAACAGTAAGACAGACACAAGTGACCACAGTTGAAGGGTGTTTATTGAACTTCAACAATGGTGTGATAAACTCCTATCTAACCCCAAATCTACAGATGGGAGCAAGCTATGACCAAACAATAATAATGTTGTCCTAGTGGAGCTTCATCAAAGTAAAATGGCACATATTTAAAAAAAAAAATAAAAAAAAATAAAAAAAAACAACGATTGTCAAACCTTACTGCTAAATACAAATAGTGTGGGGCAGTGTTCATGAAAAAGTAAGAAGTGTTCACAAAATGATATATCAGGATGTTCAGGTCATTGGCCTCAATTCCCCACGTTTTCAGCACAGGACAAGGCCATTCACTCGAGCAAAGCCACATTCTGGCTTCTTCGGCAAGAGGATACAGTTCCCTTACCAGCATCGAGGCCTTCTGTACCCAAGTCTCTTTGCTTCACAGTTTCTTGATTTAGAGGTCCTGATGTACCAAAACAAAGTTCCTTTCCTCTTAGACATACTCAATTCTTGTAATTCACTCGGGAATCCCCCTCAGCCGGGCTCAGATCCCTTTTACACAATATTCAGAAAATAATCTCTCTCGGGTGACATACAGTTCACACCGGATCCCCCTCAGCCAGGCTCAGAGCCTTCCTCTTACACAATTAGTCTCCCTCAGCCATGCTCGGACAGATTTCTGTTCGCATTGAACTATTGAAGACTTTCAAAATGTGCACAGGGTTTAGCTTGACCCGTTGCAGGACCACTTTGATCTCCAATTTCCCTTTTTCACAATTGCCAACCCATTGGATACCTAACAAAGACCTTCGAATATGTGGCGCCGGACCACTGTCTGCAGTATCTTTCTTGGCTTCCAAAAGTTCAGTCACTACTCTGGTTTTCAATTATATTTGTGGCGCTTGTTACATACTTTTTTCACACCATTCACTTTACATTTCTTTATACATTGTTGCCACTTGCAACCTTGGTTCTAACACAAGCTGGTCTGGTATCAGTCTCCCCGACTCACCAGCGGTGCTCTCTTTACTGGCGCTGCTTTGTCGTAGGAGTCAAAGACAGTACCACAGCGGCAAACATTCCTCCCCGCCTGGGTTATTGACGCAGAAGAGCCCCAGGTGCCTTGAGCACACAATATGGGTTTCTTCAGCTTTAGTGCATGGTCTTAGGTTTCGTACTTTCCAAGGTTCTCAAAAGTAATGTCTGAAAAGGCACTTCCCTCTGTGCAACCCTCTCTGGTCTCACCTTCTTTCTCCTTGTATTATACTGCCATCTTGGAACTGCTGCTTCCTCTTGTGCTTCATCTTGCTCACAGTGTGCTTTGGTGTTCCGCCTTTTATCCGTGTGGGGAAGTGTTATGGAAGTCAGGTGGGCATATTGATCGGCAATTGCCTGACCACACTCCCCAAAGACCCCTCACCCAGGTGATCCGCCCACACTGGTCCACCCCCAGGAACTGGAAACAAAAGTGATGACCGTGTCTTGGCCACCCGGATGACAGGTCCCTGGGGACTAGGGGGTGAGACACCTTCAGGTGTCTCACACACCGCTTGGCCGACCCAGGACGACTCCCTGTAATCCCTGTTGATGCAGTAGAAGCTTGTGAAGCTGTGGGAAGATGGCCACATAACAGCCCTTCAGATGTCGAGCAGGGGAACACCCGAGAGAAATGCGGTAGTTGCTGCGGTGGCTCTTGTGGAGTGGGCTCTTGGCCAGCATGGAAATTCGCCACTGCTTTTCTTCCCTTTCATCCTTCTCTCGTGGAGCGCTCCGAGGCCTACGGGCATGCAGCGCCTTATAAGAAATTAAATAAATAAGTGATCCGGAGGCCAGACGATGACAGTGTATGATACAGCCAGAGAGCCACCTGGATATGGAAGCCTTAGACAGGGCGTTCCTATGTCCCAAAGATCCAACATTGACAATGAACAGATGTTTTCTTAATGTCTTTAGCGCGTGCCACGTAGAACTTGAGGGCACGAGCAACATCCAGCAAATGGAACGCCCTTTCAGCAGGCATTGAAGGGTTTGCGAAGAACACCGGCAGAACCAACTACTCGTCGAGATGAAAGTCTGATGGAACCTTTGGCATGAGGTTGGGATGATTTTGTAGCACACATTGGTTGCTTCAAAGGACAAGTATGGTTGCTTGCAGGAGAGGCCCTGAATATCCCTGACCAGCCTGGCTGAGGTTATCGCCACTAGGAAAGCAGCCTGCCACAATAGACATTCCAAAGAGGCACAATGAATTGGTTCAAAGATTTGACAGGACTGCATTCAGTTCCCAAGCCGGGGCAGTAGCCTTCACTGGCAGAAAAGCTTTGAAGAGACCCTTGAGGAACTCTCCGACAAGCCTGTGCAACCACAGGGAGAGCTTGCATGGAGCCTGTGTTTTCTGGGATATGGCAGCCATATGAACCTTGCTGTAGGCATGAGCCAGCACAGTCTTTGCCCGCAAGAGTAGATACAGGAGGAAATGTAGAGCTTTTACCAGAGCTGCGGGATCCCCTGCGCCCGGCACCACACGGAAGAGCTTTCACTTGTGCCTGTAGCAAGACAACGTAGAGGGAGCTCTGGCCTTGACTAGGATCTTCTTGCATTCCAGCGGGAGGGAATAGTGCCCAAATTCTAATGCTGCAGGAGCCAGGCCGTGGTGCTCAGCAACACCAGGTCATGGTGCAGCATCAATGAGTTTTCTCTGGAGAGAAGGTCGGGAAGTGGAGGAAGCTGGATGGCCAGACCTATCAACAGATGGAGATGGTTCAAGTTCCAGACCCTCCTTGCCCACGCCAGTTCAATGAGGATCATCCTGCAGCAGCAGCATCTGAGTGTGTTGAGTGTGTTGATCACATGATCACATGTAACAGTAGCACAATCGGAGGGAAGGCGTACAGGAAGAGCCTGACCCAGGGGAATGAGAAGGCATGCCCCGACTCCTCGGCTGAGGATATCTGCTGGTGAATTTTCAGCACTTGGGATTGGCTCTGTCACAAAGTGGTTGATCCGGGGGAAGACCCCACTCGCTTAAGAGGCAAGGCACATGCCCCTGTTGAAGCTGCCACTCGTGACCGCTTCCTGATGTGGAACATGGTGGTGGTGTCTGTGAAGACCGACACCACCTTCCCCTGTAGCAGAGGCTGGAACAACTTGAGTGCCCAGAAGACTGCACGCAGTTCCAGGATGTTTATGTGCAAGTCCAGCTCCTCTGTTCACCAGAGGTCTCTGGGGTGAGAATGTCCTGTGTGAATGCCCGAACCCTCCAGAGAGGCATCAGTGGTGACTGTAGTCTGGTACGGAGGGATCTGCAAGGGGGTCCCTTGAGCGCGATGTGGCTGAACCAACCACCACTGAAGAGCTTGACGGAATGTCCGATTCAGAGCAATCTTGTCAGTCCATGTGCCTGTGACCTGCTGCCACCTGGCGTTCAGGAATTCCTGCAGGAAACGCATCTGGAGCTTGCAAAAAGTGGGCTAAATGGATGCAGGAGGACATCATGCCCAGCAGGGATTTGATGGACCAGACTGTTGCGATTGATGCTGTGGATAGCTGCTGGACCTTCCCCTGGATGGCTTTCACCCTATCTTTCGAGGGGGTCACCAAACACAAGATCGTGTTGAGCAAGGCACCCAGGAACAGTGCGTTCTGCGATGTCGCCACACAGGACTTCGGATACTTTATGGAGAAGTTAGAAGTGTATGGTCTCTGCTGTGTGCTGGGTTTCCAGGGTGCGGGAGCAGGACCGGATGAACCAGTCATCCAGGTAATGGTAGACGTGGATTCTCTTATGGTAGATGTGCTGCTACCGGGGGCCAAACACTTGGTGAATACCCTCAGTGCAGATTTCAGGCCGAAGGGCAGGGCCTTGAACGGGTAATGCCGCCGCTGGACGACAAAGCGTAGGAACTTCCAGTGCTTGCGATGAATGAGGATGTGGAAGTATTCGTCCTCCAGGCCAGAAAATCCCCTTCCTCAAGCTGGTCGAGCACATGTTACAGAGCGACCATTCTGAATTGTTGGAACTTTAGGTACTTGTTCAGGCGTAGCAAGTCCAGGAACGGTCGCCACACTCCTGACGACTTCCTTACCATAAAGCATCGGGAGTATCCAGAGGCACTGATGGACCGGTTCTATTGTCCCTTTTTCTAACATGGCCTGAACCTCATGTAGCAGCTGTCCTTGACGCATCACAGGAGGAATGTGGGGCACCTTCAATAAGTTCATTTAAACAATTAAAAATGAGCTTGACGCGTTTCGGGAATAAGATCCCTTCATCAGGAGCAGAAAGTTAATCAATTTCATGCAGTTCATAAATTTCCTAGCTTCACTTCTAATCTACAAAATTAGACAAAAGGGATTTTTAAGTGTGGTACCTCTACTGTTGAAATACTTAATTATATAGTAAGTGATTTTTAAGTGTCACCTTCTAAGTGGCTTATTCGGGTCACACGATTGGGTTCGATCTGAATGTGCTATGTGACCATTATGCCTGCACAACAGAACACACTGAACCCACGATACTCTGAAGAAGAGTCTGTATGAATATTAAGTACGATACATGCATCTTATAATTCCCTACTCTGACTTTGTATTACCTGATATGCTCATTTTTAATTGTGTAAATGACCTTATTTATGTTGTATGACATTTATACCTCATATGTATAAATCATGCATTCAAATTATTTTTGTTACATTGTTGTCATAAATCTGAACGAATGAACTGTGACCTATTACTTGTAAAGTTTTACATTATTGTGACTCAATTAACTGATTTACAATTCTTGAATTACAATAAGATCTGACTGATAAACGTCAGTATATATAGTGTGGAGGGGACGCAAGTGTACATTAGTCTAAGGTACTCAATAACTGCTATGGGTAAATTAGCCCTTTTACAGACAGTGGCCACGAACAGTGAGCCAGGAACCAACAGGCCCCTGAAGTAGATGGTTTGTACTTTCTCACCTCTGGTTTACTAGCTTTGTAGTGTCCAGTTTTAGTAAACCAAGGTGTAATTCTCTTTTAAATTGAGGCTAGTGGAGGCATGCAACCAGAAAAGTGCTTCTTTTCCACTAAATCTTCTATGAAATATACACCTTCATCTGGATCCTTAATGTGTACTCAAAGAGATGGGAAGATCTACATAGTAAATCTGTATATGGAAAGTTAACCTCTGTAGGGGAGGATGAAACTGGGGGGGAATCCTTTTCATCCAGGGACACCATGATGTAATATTCAGAGTATCACCTGCATTATATCCGGGTATTCATGAGTCTTATTCATCATGAACATCAGGCTGTTCCTCTTGCCTAGCTCTTTATGATTTTCCCTGAAGTAGCTCAATCTGCCTCTTGCTAGTCTTTTCATGTTGTTCTATGAAGACCATCATGCTAGACATGGTTTCCTTGAAATCCCTTCAACCATGCTTTTTGGCATCAAGGGGTATCCTCAGAGCTTCTTGACTTCGAGTGTTGAGGACTAGAAAATTTCGACGACACTATGGTCTTCATTGGCCTACTCCAATTTGAAGTCTTAATTTTACTTAAGCCTTCTGCTGCTTGGGCAAGAAAGATCACAGAGCGAGAAAGGGCACAGGGAATAGAAGACTGACGCATGATATGCCAGGTAAGTCTCATTCCTATTATTTTCCAAAACACCAAGATACTTAACTATCAATGGATAACAGATGTTGGGACTATGCTATCACAATGAATTGATTCCAAAACTACCAAAGATACTCGCCTGCCCATTTTATTTGTAATCCTTTGCAGAGAATACACTGAGCATGCCCGTTAAACCAAAAATGACAATTTACTGATCAGTAATGGGATTATTTTCCATTACAACCTCCTATTACCGCAGAACCCTTGTAAGCATTATCAAGAAGAGAAAATCCCCGGGGGGCAAAATCCTCAGGATTCGATCCCCGGTCAAAAAAGATCCAAGACCAACTTTTCAAGTTCCAATTATCCACCATATAGAACGGATGTATCATTTAGAACTCTTGAAAGTGATTTTACAAGTAATCTACATCACCAAACAATGGACTCCTTTTTCCACAATCGCCCAAATGCTGGGACAAGGACGAGGGAAAGAGCAATGCAGAACAAAAGGGGCAACAAGCTCACTGAGCGTTCTAGTTGTTTTCAAAGTGCACCTGTACACAGGCGAATTGAAGACCAGATGTCAAGTCATAGAGGCTGTTTCCAAGAAGACGTGTCACTCATCCGCAAAGCTTGTGAAGCCTGGAAGTACAAACCATTGTGGCTCACCAGCAGGGGAGAAGAGAAAGGCTGCAGGTAAAGCCAAGGACACGCCAGGAGGCAGTTGAAAACTCCTGGCCATGCGGCATCCACAGAAAGCAGGGTTTTACCTACTAGGACCTGGATCGAGACAGGCGTGCTGGTACGCGGCTGCAGGGGACACTGGAGCGAAGCAAGAGCAGTCCAGAGTGGAAAGCAGGCCGGGAACGCCAACAAGAGCCGGTGAGTCAACCCAAGCACAGTGAGGACCCCGGGAGTTTTGGCGACTGCACCAAATACAAACTATAATAATTAAATCCACTGAAGGAGTGAAAGTAAAACGATTGAATGAGAATCAAGAAAGTATATTGTGAATAAGGCCCCTAACAAGATATGCTTGTATGGAATACAAATGTGGGGAATCCAAATCAAATGATGTACCAAGGAGATATACTATACCAAAGAGGGTTTGCACAACTTTGAAAGTAAAAGAGGAACAACGTGTAATTAATAAGTCCTGGCAGAAGAGCAAACTAGGCAATTACAACTGTGAGTGAACACAAGAAGCACTGACAGGGGAGTATACCAGGCAGTTGTAAGTCTACAGCAAGTAATAAGAAGAAATATAGAACTGTTTACCAGACAAAAGGAACTCTTTGAAAGAAGTGGCACTACAAAGCTAAGCAGCTTTGTAAATAACATTACTGTTGGGGGCCAAGAAAGACACAAAGAGCTGTTAGACAACAAATCATTTGTATTGAGAAGAATTCTAGAGAAAGGGAGCCACCCCATGGAGCCAGTGTGGTTCATCCTTGGAAAACTTGTGTTGGAGCTAATTATTCTTCCTTTACAAACTATTTTGCTATCACTAAAGGTCAGAATAGAACTTTTGGGCACAAGGACGGTTTTGATTTTGGCATCCTGACACAGACAGATCCTTCGTTTTTAGTTTTAGGTAGAGAAATTACGCCTAGAGGAGGGTTCAGTGAGGCCTTTTCAAAAACCCTTTTGTTTTCAATAAACGTCTTTAGCCAAAAACATGACAAACTTAAGTCAGAGTTTCCCGACTCCTCGCACATTACATGACCGTATCACTTTTATTGCTCCAAAGCCTTAAGTTCTCTCGTTTAGAAAAGTTTAAATCGGAATCTCATAAGAACGACTCAATTGTGGGGAGGGAAAGTGGGTCAAGTAGGGGGGCACGTTCCGTAGTGGTTTATGAGTAGATGCTAGGTCGAACGTGCGTTTACATTTTTTATATGTTGACAAGTCTCACACTAGTCTGTTTGCCACAACCTTTTTTTATTTCACTTAAGTTTCCTCATATTTTCCAAGCCCTCCTTCAGTGAAAGTCCCTTTTGAATTAATTCTGCTTCACATTTCATAACATTCTTTTCTCCTTGAGTGTCAGGACCGAAAGCCTCATATAAGGAGTTTTGAGTAGGCAGCGTACATTTTTTTGCAGATCAAAAAATCCTTACCAAAGCAGCCTACCATTTAGTAAGAACAATCCCAACTAATAGTGAATCACTTTCATCAGAGTGCTTTTGTGCATTAATAAAACGTGTCTCCATATTAGCCCCTCTGTCAAGGTGAAATCAAGTCAGAGGGGGACTGGTAGGTTTCCATTGCATAAAATGTGGGTACTACCCTTTTCGTAAAATGTATTTACAGGCAGCATAGTCATTTTTTTAGAAGGTGCATTATTTGATTTCTTAATCGCTGCGCTTTGTTTTTTAATGAAGTCACTAAAACATTTTTATTAGGCCTCGGAAGGATAGTGAAGCCCAAGTATTGAAGATCCTCTAACCTTTCCAATGTTTGGTCTAATAACCAACAATTAGTGCACAGTGTCTTGTTATTGGTTGTTAAATGAAGGTGCTTTGTTTTTTGCTATTCATTACCAAATCATTTAGGGCAGAGCATTCTTGAAAAGCTTTGAATAGTCTTTGCACCCCTACATGTGTGCAATCTAGTAAATCCCAGAAATGTTGGGGGAGATAAATGCAGACCGTGCCATCTTGTTACCCAGGAGATATATATATATACATACACACAAACACACACACACACACACAGGATACATTACTCACCGTAATCATATTTCTGATGCTTGTATCTGCTTAGATTCACATGCTGGGCCTAGGCCGACATCTAGTGGAAGCTGCAGAGTATTACAGTTGTTGTTTTCGAAACTCGAAAAAGGACTTTGAAAGCGCGTGCCATTAATACTATCCCTAGTGTGACGTCCACTGTACCCATGGTCCTTCACGCATGGAGGTCTCTCAGATCGTTTTGTTTCCGACATGATGTAGCATGAAGTGTATCGTGAGAACAGGTGTATCCAAGCAGATAAATATCAGAAAAGCTCATAAAACATCTATGCACCTTTTCTCAGGGGAGGAAGGGTGGGCGCATGTGAATCTAAGCAGATAAAAGCATCAGAAATACGATTATGGTGAGTAATGTATCCCTTCTGAGGCTTGTGGAATCTGCTTAGATCACATGCTGTGCATAGATGAGCGAGCAGTGTAATTAGAAGGTGGTGGGTTGTGAGAAGGAGCTGCGGCAAACAGATGTTTTAGAACCGCTTGTCCCACCTGTGTATTTGCTTTGGAATGGGCGTCAATGCAGTATTGCTGAGTAAAGGTATGTACTGAGCTCCATGTAGCTCCTTTATAAATGCTGTCTAAGGGAACATTTGCAATCAAGGTCAAGGTAGCCCCTGTTCTTCTAGTGGAGTGAGCTCTTGGTGTGAAAGGCAGTGTTTTGTTTAATAATGAATAGAACAGTTGTATGCATCGGACTATCCATCTGGAGATGGCATTCTTTGAAATGCAATCCCCTTCTCTGCCTGGTGCTACGGAGAGAAACAGCTGGTCCGTTTTCCTTAGCGGTCTGGTCTTGTTTACTTAGTAAAGGACTGCCCTCCTTACATCTAATGTGTGGAGTTTTACCTCAGCTGAGCTAGTTGGATTCTGAAAGAAGGCCGGTAGCTCAATTTAGGAGAGAACCTTGCATGGGTACGTGAAACCAATTTGTATGTCCTTATGAATGATAAAGAAAGGATCCTGCACTGACAATGCTGGTAATTCACTAACTCTTCTTATGGAAGTAATAGCCACTAAGAAGGCAGTTTTGTATGTCAGGTGTTGACTTCTGCATAGGCTCGAATGGGGGTCCCATGAGCTTAGCGAGTACAACATTGAGATCCCAGACTGGCGATGGATTAGAAATTGGAGGGTGGAGTCTCTTTACCTCTTCCATGAAAGCTTTAATGACTGGAATGTTCCACCAGGGTACCTTACTCTGAGAGGTGGTGTACGCTGATAAAGCTGCCAGGTGGACCTTTATGGAGTTGAACACTAACCCCGAACACGTGGAGCATATAGTTTAGAATATGGGATGAGTACATTCTATGGGGTTTGTTTAGACTGGCACCAGATTACAAATCATCTCCACTTGTTGAAATAACTGTCTAGTGTTAGGTTTTCGAGCCTCCCTGAGGATATCCATACACCGTTCAGGCAGATTAAGGTGTCCGAACTCTATGACCTCAGGAGCCAAGTGGCCAGCTTAATTGATTGTGGTTGAGGTTGTACTGTCATTCCCCCGTGTTGGGTCAATGGGTTCGTCTGACACTGGGGTTTGATGGGATCGCATATCGCCAGTTTGCGCAAATGTGGATACTGTGGCTGTCTTGCCCACATGCGAGCAACTAGGATGAGCATCATCGGTTCTCTGTGAATCTTGTTCACTACCCTGCTCATTAAGGGAGTCGGGGGGGTAAAAGCATAAGCTAATTTCCTTGACCAGTTCATCCATAGGGCGTTCCCCTTGGAGCCTGGTTGGGGGAACCTGGACCCGAAGTCTGAGCATTGCTTGTATTCTCCTGTAGCAAACAATTCTAGTGTGGGGAAACCCCACTGGGAGAAGATGTGGTCTACTACACCTGGGTCTAGTTGCAACTCGTATTCTTCTGGTAAGGGATTTCTGCTCAGAGTCTGCTAGGGTGTTGAGGTTTCCCTGTAACATGTTGGGATGATAGGAACATCCACCGTTTGAGTGTCCACCTCCATATTTTCTGTGCCAGCTTGGACATTTTTGGAGAGTGTGTGCCCCAGTTTGTTTATATAGAACATTGCAGTGGTGCTGTCTGTTAAGATTTGAACCTTCTGGTTCATCAGCTGAGCTTCGAATGCTTGAAGAGCTTTGAATACTGCTAGTAGTTCCAACAGGTTGATGTGGTTCTCTACCGTGCTGCGAGTCCACAGACCATGTACTGTGTGGTAAAGGTAGTTAGCCCCCCCTACCCGGAGAGAGATGCATCTGTTGCAACGATCACTTGTACCTCCGGATCGTGGAAGGGTTTTCCCTTTAACAGATGTTCTCTTGTCCACTAGTGCAGTATTTGAACTAGTGTTGGTGAAACGACCGTTAGATCGTCCCACTGACTGCTTGCCTGAGACCACTGTTTCGGCAACCATGCCTAGATGGGGCGTATGCGCAGACGTGCTTCTGGGACCAGGTATATTCACGATGCCATCATGCCTAGTAAAGACATTGCTTGGCATACGCTTATCTGGCGACCAGCTTTATACTGGGGTATTTGCCAAAGCATGTTTTGAACTCTTTCCATGGATGGAAAGGCAAAGCCTGCTCTTGTGTCTAAGACAGCTCCTAGGAACTGTTTTTTGTGTTTGGTAGAAGACTTGACTTTTTCTCGTTTATTGAGACACACAATTCGAAGAGAAGGTTTATGGTTCTCTGCGTGTGTAACTTACAAAGATGGGAAGATTCTCCCGTGATCAGCCAGTCGTCGTGGTAGGGGTACACTGGGATTGCCTCCCTGCGCAGGTGTGCTGCCATCACCGCCAGTACCTTGGTAAATGCCCTTGGAGCCGAAGAGATCCCGAAGGGTAGCACCTTGAATTGGTAGTGCTGGTTTGCCATTTTGAAACGCAAGAGTCTTCTATGCGCTGGGAAAACTGAAATATGAAAATAGGCATCTTTCATATCTAGTGCTGCCATGCAATCTCCCCGTTTTAGCAGGGGGATTCCTTCTTGTAACGTTGTCATGCCGAATTATTGTGGCTTTACATAGGTGTTTGAAGGGCGTAAGTCTAACACTGGGTGGATAGTTAAATCTTTCTTTGGCACTAGGAAGTAGGTTGAATAAATACCCTTGTTTAACTCACTGGACGGTACAATCTCTATGGCGTCCTTGAGAAGCAACATGTTGACCTCTTTGAGAAGGATAAGCTGCTCTTCTCTTGTTGTCTTCCTTTGGCACGGGGGATGGTTCGATGGTTTTTGGAGGAGCTCCTCACAATACCCTCCGCCGACTGTTGAAAGCACCCACTTGTTCGTGGTTATTCCCTCCCATGCGTGGGTGAAGTGTGAAATCTGTCCCCCCTAATGGGGAGGCATGGGAGGGGACCTGTAGCGGACTGTCATTGCTTGGGAGGTGCTACTCCACGTGTAGATGAGGACATCCCCCAGACGCGGGATCTGCGGTGGCCTCTCTGGTAACCTTGTGACGCCTGACGTTGGTTGCTATTCCAGGAAGATATTTGACTTTGTCCGTACCCGGAGCCTCTTTGGGAATTGTGGCCACGAAAGCAGCGAAAATTGTTCCCGCCTCTCTGGCCAGGAGGCTTATTGCTTAGTTGCCCGAGGGACTTGAGGGTGTCTTATTCCTCCTTGGCAGACTTCAGGGTGTCCTCTACCGCTTTGCCGAATAAGACGGTCAGTACCACTGGCATGATAAGTAACGTCGCCTGGGTCTCCAGCTTAAAGCCAGACGGGCGAAGCCAAGCGTGGCGCTTGATTATGGTTCCTTCAGCGATTATACGGCCTGCATCGTCTGTAAGGTCAAGGTTATTTTTAAGAATGCAGCTGGCCGTAGCTTGCCTTCAGCTGCTGCTAATGCAAGTTGAGACTTTAAAGGCTTGGGAGCAGAATCTATAAGAGTTGTTATTATATCCCATTTATGGCAATCATAACTTGACAACATTGTAGAGATGTTGGCGATTCTAGCTTGAAACGCTACCGAAGTCACTACCTTCATTCCCATGGTATAGAGCTTCTTGCTCTCCTTGTCTGGGGGAGCCTCTGAAGAGACCAGTGGTGTTCCTGCCCTTTTACGGGTAGTTGTGACCATGAGCGAATCCGGCTTAAGTTGGCTCTTGATATAGAGCGTGTCAGATGGCGCTGGGTGAAAAAGTTTCTCTACCCGCGGGTTTTCTGCCTGTGTTTGATTAGGTGTCTCCAGTGAAGGTTGTATTCTTCTCTGGAAAGATTTTAAAATCAAATCGGGATGAATTGGGTGGCAGCCTTCTTGTCCCCCAAAATGTCCTCCAAAAAGTATTTGTCTTGCTGAGTCTCCTGTGTCTGGATGCCAAAGCGCTCAGCTGCTTTGATTAGTATGTCGTTGTGGAGGGGCTGATTATTTACCAGAGAATCAGACACTGGGGATTCTTTTTGAATTGGTGAGGCCATGGTATAGACCTCTGTCTCTTCACCACCATCATAGTAATTGTCAGATTGCTGGTAGTCCTCATTATCCCCTTCAGTGTCTGTATTAACGTCATAAAGATCAGCTGCTGCTGTACGAGACCTTTTTGCTAGGGGTTGCGGTGAAGCCAGGGACTGCGAGTAGTAGGAGGTGTAACCTTAGTTTGCGAAAGCCTGCGTGTTTTTAAAAAAAAAAAACATTTGTGATTAAAGTCATTCTTGACATTACCTTATCTATGACTTCCGCAGTCCATAGGGATGAACTGGGTTGACCCCAGGGTACTGGGGGGGGTAGGGACTTGTACTAAGGGTGCAGGTGTGGATAGACCCTTATTCTGTAAGGCTTCAGCCAAAGAACCCTCTTTTTGTGAGGCACGTATAGTCTCCTTAGAAGGGGTAGACTTGTCCTTATGAGACCTGTCTTTAGACTTTTCTTTGTTCTTTGGAATGAGTAGCCTTTAACAGGCTCTCAGGGACATGTTTCTTAAACGGGTGTGACAACCCAGTGTTTTTTGCCGATTTTGACTAAGGAGGTCGACTCTCTGTAGTGGGATGGACCTCGGCCGACAATCGGCGTTCGGTCGATGTCATTTTACGGGTGGCGTCTTTCGGTTTCCGGAGTCTGTCATGGGGCGATCGGGACCCCGAGTGCCCAGAGGACAGGGAATCTACAGATCTCCCCCTGGATGCTGTATCTAGACGTTTGGTCGACGGCGCAGACTCACCGCCCCGGGATGTGCGTTTAGTGGCGTGTGTAATGGAAGTGCTCTTGCCGCCAGGTGTCGTCCCCATAACAGAGCTGCCGGTCTGTCTCTTAAGGTCGGGCCTGCATTTGGGAGCTTAGCTGTTGCCCGTCACCCTCGCCGTCTGAAAAGACGGCAAACTATTGTCACTGGAAGCTCCCTCCATTTCAATGGCAGCCTCGACCTGCATTGCGTGATGGGCCCATCGTTTGGTTCTGCGATCTTTAAGGGTCTTAGGTTTAAAGAGCTTGCAGGCTCGACAATGCCCTTCATCGTGGTTGCGGTTTAGACACAGGTTGCACACTCTGCGTTTGTCAATCCACGTAAATGTTTGATTACACGTGGGGCAGAATTTAAAAAGGTGTTCTATCCATGTCTGGGAAAGGCAGCAGGCGAGAAAGGGTGGGAAAATGCATTGTACAATGACCGCCCCCACGCTCCCTACTGTAAGGGCTTAGGCCCGGTGGGCCTTCCAAATCTTGAATTTGTCCGACGGCGCTCTTTTTTCCACTGCGTCAATGAATTAGTTGAGGCAGGAAGGAAAGGACAGAAAGAGTAAACTATTGTTAAACTCGTCATAAGCAAATGGTGCTATGCCGAAATTGAACTCCGCGATAAGCGTCCGCTCACAATGGCAGAAAAAAACAATCTGAGGGACCAAGATGCATCACTCCCTCAGGCCTCTTTAGGTGTTTATTAATTGGGTTGGATGGCCTTGTAATTTAATATCATTTTAAGAGTGGTATTATGTAAGAATATTAAAATCTTAAGCAGATGTTTTGGGATGTTCTGAAAAAGTTATTTTGTCCATAGGCAATTTGTTAACTTAATCAAAAGCAAACGATAAATCAATAGTCGCCACAGTCAATTGTCGCAACAGATTTGCTGATCTCCATTATTGCACGCAGAATGCTGCAAAAGGTTCATAATCGAGCCCAGAAACGGGGTACCTACTCCTTTTCAAAAACCAGTTTGGTTAATCTTTATTATTCCTTTCTGCTCTGCCCAGTGGCTTAATTCTCTAAGGACTAATGCAGAAAAGAGTTATGTGTCAGTGTCCAGGAAAGCAATGCGGCAATGATTCAGAGGATCAAATGAATTCCCTTTTTGAAATATTTGGACCACATGCAATGTATTCCAGGTCACTGGAGCAAGTTGATAAACATGTTATTTTAGATTGTTAGCCGACAGTTATAGATTTGACTTAAAAACTCTGTATCATAGTCCATTAGGACCTGGGGCCAGGTAATTCCGACTATTCTTGACAATAAGAACGGCATTAATATTAAAGGGCAATTCCCAGACACCATCTAAGGTTGCTGGTGCAGTCCTGGCAGTAGGCAAGGCATAAAGGGAGGAGACGTGTGCTAACCACATAGACTCCAAAATTTGATTTTCTTGACTATTTAATTGGGACTCTTCCAAACTATTTACCATGCTCCAATAATTTGTATCCTATTTGGCAATATACATTTTATCATCTTTTCACCTTTTTGTCGATGAATACTATACTTAATTTGTCACTCTGTTTTTGTAGATTTGTCTCACCCATCCAATTTCTTCCACAATACACCTACATCCAAATCGTTATTCACAATATGTTTGATACAAGGTTTCATCTTATTTTTTACACTGCTAAATTCCGCGATAAAATCCTAAAGTACAGGGCACACGAATATTAGTGCAGAAGAGCTTGTCATCTATACTTCTATCTATGAAAGTTGGAAACTTTACCAATTTATCTTCCAATGTTAAAACTTCAACTCTGGAGCTTTAAATCTCTTAATGTAACAGGGATGACTGATCACTCTATTTTCCTTTTGAGACAGTAAATTCCAGTGAGATTTCCTAATGCTGGCTCTTTCTATTCACCTAAAAAGAGGCACATAGCATCTTATGGTCACTCGGCTCTCCTGCGAGCTACCTCAAAGCATAGACATTGCTTAAACAATTCTTCTGAAACAAAGAAAAACCATACTAGATCCCCGGTTACCCTTTTGCTAGGTGTAGCTAACCCCGAAATCGCCTTCAATATTTCCATTCAAACAGTGAATTCCTTCAATTCACCTAACCACAGAGCATCCCCTATTGTTTTGTTTAGTATGGTCATTTTTATTGGGATACCCTCATTTGGTGGTCCCACAAACAGTTGGAGTTAAAATCCCCAGCCTTTATAAGGTCTTCACTCAGAAATTCGCGGCCCCACTTAGATAACATTTTTCCAACATTCTAGTGACATTTACATTGCAAGAGGGCCACTGCAGTCCAACACAATAACCAACAATATATTCACCATTAGTTCCTTAGTAAATACACAAATAGCAAGTAGGCTCTATACAGAGTCAAACATTTGGGCACTAAAGGAACAGAATGAGTTTACAGCCACTAAATAGTGCCCGCCTACCTCCACCCGAGGTCGTCCAGAGTTCCCACAAATAGCTTTTTGAGTAACTGAAGTACCATCCAAGGTAAGATTATCACACAAATATTTCTTGTAAACAGAGGACGTCAAAGGCCATTAACTTCTTACAGAGACTACGATCATTTAAAAGGTGGCGATGGCCACGCACATTTCAAAATACTACTGCAAGCCTAGACTGCCTAATAAAAGCCAGGTAGTACGCCCCTCCCTTGAAAGAAACCTAGTTTGAGCACTTTCGGTAGCCAGGCCAAATCATTTCGACAACTGTCTCCTTTAGAATCGGTATTCAAGAGGACCACTTTGCCCCCCAGACTTGATTCCTGATCACAAGACAACTTTATTGGTGAATAGACAGTTTACTTTATGCATGTCTCTGGTTGCAGGTTACATTGGCTAGGCCTTTCCTGCTCAAAATATTAGAGAAGACAGCATACCAACAAATACAAAAATACCTTGAGTAAAACCATCTCCTGGGCATTCGGCAATCAGGATTTAGACCCCAACATGGGACAGAAACGGCTCTTATCGATCTAAAGGCACAAATTGACACCCTGAGAGATAATGGGAAAACTGCTCTACTGCTTCTCATAGACCTCTCGGCAGCTTTCGATCTAGTAGATCACAAAATCCTATGCAACCATTTGGACTCAGCTGCCCAATTCTCCCAAGAAGCCATCTGCTAGATTGAGTCATTCCTAAGCAACAGATCTATGCGCGTCTTCTCCACCTCAGACGCTGCCAACCCCATTCCAATTACCTGCGGAGTCCCTCAGGGATCCTGTGTCTCCCTCACACTGTACAACGTGTTCACAAAGCCCTTTGTTTGATGATCTCGATGGCCTGGGTATCACCTACACTAACTATGCTGATGATACCCAGATTCTCATCCCGCTGACGGGAGATTACAACCATGATTTGGCCTTGGCGAACAGGGTTGTACCTCATCAACCAGTCATGGATGGCTTCTCACAGTCTATGCCTGAATGATGACAAGACCGAACTCATCATCCTCGGCTCCACTCCCAATATCACCAAATTGGACCACAAATAAACTAGCTTCATCATTGATGGAAACCCGATCAAGGTAGCCAAAGAAGTGAAAACACTAGGAATATACATTGACTCCTCCCTCTCCTTTCACAAACAGGTCAGCTCCATGGCATCATCCACGGCATACACAAGAAAGCTGATAAGAGCAGCCAAACCCTACCTATCCTCACAGAGCTGCATCACTCTAGCCAGAGCCCTTGTATTATCAAAATTAGACTACTGTAACGCCCTTTACGTGGGAGCCAACAAACAGGTTACCAACAAAATCCAGACACTGCAAAACAACGCTCTCAGAGCAGCGCTTAGCATCCCTAAGAGTGAACATATCTCCAATATCAGGAGAGCTCATAATTGGCTGACCATTTCAGACAAAATCAGGCTGAAAGTAGCCTCCATGATGCATAAATGCCTCAACAATGCTGCCCCGCGCTACCTAGTCGACAGAATAAATAGATATACCCCGAACAGACCTACAAGGACTTCAAATGCAAATCTGCTCACAGTTCCCAGGTTCAAACGAACCAAAACGGGCGGCAATAGCTTTCAGGTGAAAGCAGCCCAACACTGGAACTCCCTACCGCCCTCCTTAAGGACTCCTCAATCCTACACCCACTTTAGACATAACTACATCCAGTGGATAAAACATAATGACTGTTAATCGACTGCCTAACCTACCATGCCACTGTAAACCATATAAACATGTATATTTTACATTTTAAATTGTATATCGCTGCATCTATTGTAACTGTTCCTACTAATGTACTCACTGTAACTACTGTACAGCACTGTAACTAAGCTGAGAATAATCTTGTCTGCTCCTGCGCCCTCTTACCCTCGGGTCTGGCGCACAATACAAATGAATAAATACAAATAGGCATGCTGTTGATCCCTGGTTACCACAAGTCAAAACCTGTTGGTCTGAGCTCATCGGAAGCTGCCAATAGAACATCACTCCCAATTGAAGAGGCAAAATGTAGTTCAACAAAATAAAGTCTGCACATCCAAGAATTTCACCAAGTATGTCCTTTGACGTTATTATCCTCAAAGCAGGAATCCTATGGAGGAGACACAAAACATTGCAACGGTTTAATGGTTTATTATCTTCCATCAGAAATATTGCTTAGATGATAAATCTTGGATTATGGATTTTGTTCGTAACCATGCTATCTCAAGTTAATGACTTCTGGGACAGCCCCTTTGAGACTCGCATCGGATAAACATTCCTCCCCGATGGTTTTATCAATCTTCTATACTCGTCTACTATTTGCACTTCCCCAGTACACTTTGCCTTCATAAGCAGCGAGCCCTTTTCCTGTCTTACATCTTCTGTCTTAGAGGAAGAGTCCATGATCAATTGCGATGGCCTCAGCAGTTATGAATCTTCTGCGGGCTCAAGATTTGATACTTTTTTAAAAATGTTTTTTACCTTCTTAGTATTTACTAACTTACTTCCACCAATCGCCCCTGAAGATTCTTGCTCAGCTATACCCCCACATTCCCCATCTGAACTAAATCATGCTGCGTCACAGAAGAATTTTCATCCTCCTTGAGGGATTAGGAGTGCAAAATGATTGTGAATAAACTTATTTGTTCTCTATTTTTTGTTTTCTTTTGTTGAATATGTCCCATTTTATTATTATTATAGCCCTCCTTCGGTTGGCTGTCTCCATACAGAAAACTGATGGTTGCAACAAAGCATTCAAAACCTAATTGCACGTAAGATTACTCAATCTAGCGAATTACCTCAGGATAGCCTCGGACGCCGGAGCATCTACTTCCATAAACTGCACTACTGGCCGAATGTGGGTATAAAGGCTCTGCTCAAATAGTTGGTCATCATTATTCACTTGTCTGTTGCTCTGCACAGTGTTTTCTTCAACAAGGAACAGGCATTTTTGAAGTCTCACTTGAATTCATGTCAGCTGGGAAGTGTGGGCCTTAACTTGATGCTGTATTAGCTAATATACTTGAGCTAATGAATTTAAAACAAAGTTTAGCGCCACTAAAGATGGAGCACTTCTCTTTACCACTCCTCATTCTGGGTGCCGAGGATTGTAGGACAAACTAGCACTCGATGACTAAGGGGAGTAGTCCGGCAGCTCTTCCACTCGCGTCCTGAATAGGGCCAGTGTATCTGAAAGGGGACAAGAAACTTGCAGCACTGGGTACAAAAGTTTGTTCCTCTAAACATATGCAAGCCCGTCAATAAAAAAGCACCCAGAGGACTCTGATTGTGGGACACCTCACGCTCTGCTGCCTGAAAAAGACTCATGTCCTTCTTGATGTTTGCGTGAAGTCCTGACAAGATCAAGCTAATGCGTTTAAATGCAGGGACAAGACCCCAGGTTCTAAAACAACTGCTGAGGCTAGGGCGATGGTAAGACAGACTTAAACGATGGGGCACACAGGGGGAATGGACCAAAAATTCTTATAAGCGCCCTCCCTTGTCTTTTCCGTAAAAAGTAAACTGCTCTAGGTCAAAGAAAACAAACTTGTTACCGCCAGGGACTTAAATACTTAACAGTCTTGCGCTGCAAACTCAGTCACACAGCTCCAACTGTGCAATTAGCAGCACTTTGCACGTGTCAGATGTTAAGCCTTTTTCTTCTCCAGCAGACTCCAGGCTCCGCACCTTTCCACTGCCATGTCAGCATGTCTCTGAGCGAGTTGCACTCCCAGCGCCCAACACATAATGGGTGCCCCAACCGTCCTTGCTTCCTGCAGAGACTCCAGCGCACAACCGCACCTAGCAGCACTTGTTTAGAATCTGTGTTTGACAGAATTTGATGGGATCTTTGAATTTTGTGACATGGAATGTTAAAGGCTTCAATTGCCCGAAAAAAGGTAGGACTGTGATGGTCCGATTACGTTGTGAGCGGGCGGATGTTATATTTTTGCAGGAGACACATCTGATGCAGTCCGGCTAATTTCTTTGGGGCATCAAAGCTCATGAGGGTATTTTTGAATTGTTACTCCGGAAGTTCGAGGGGGGTGGGATTGCTGTTTTGAAAGAATTTGGGTATGGTGGTCGACAATGTGCTTATGGATAATGATGGGCGGTATATTCTAGTGGATGTTAGGTATGAGGGAAGAATGCTTACTCTGGGATCGGTGTATAGTCCGTGTTTAAGGAATTGACGGATTCTTTGAAAAAGATGAGGGGTGAGTATACTGTCATTGGATGTGATTGTAATTGTGTTGCGGATGCTGCCCTGGATAGATTTTCTTCGTGCAGGTTTACGGGCCTGGGATTGAGTAATGCTTTTCGGGGCTTCATGGATACTTTTGATTTGGTGGATAGTTAGAGGTTCATTCACCCCACGGAGAAGGGTTTTTCGTTTTATTCCACAGCCCACAATTCTTACTCTAGGCTTGATTATTTATTGGTTTCGGATAGGCTGATTGATGTTGTCAATAAGGTGGAAATTGGGGAGCGGTGTCTTTCTGATCATTCGTTGGTAAAATTGAACATGGATCGATTCATGCATAGACCCACAGGTGGTAAATGGAGACTTAAGACTTCCATATTGCAAGAGGAGAAAGTCTGTGAGGCTATTAATGCTTCTATTGCTCGTTTTTACGAAGAAAATGTGGGTTAAGCGGACCTCATGATAGTGTGGGATGCGTTTAAGGCAACTATAAGATGGGAATTGATGAATTGGGCGGCTAGGGGAAGGAGGGAAGGGGAAATGAGTATTAAAGGGTTGGAATTGGAACTTAAGGCACTACAGCAGGAGTATGCTCTGTCTGGTAAGGGGGAGGACAGACTAAAGATGGAGGAGGTCAGGAGCAAGCTAAGGAAAAGATTGAGGATCAAGCTGAGAAAGGTCTATATTTCATGAGGCAGGGATATTGGGAGGATGGGGATAAGGGAGGGCGATTACTTGCCAGGAAATTGAAATATTTATCGGATAGATCGTTTGTGGAGAAGATTGAGGATACAGTTGGGGATGCGAAGGTTAGGAGTATTGATTTGTGAATGCTTTAGATCATAATATGCATCTCTTTATGCGGAAGCATCACAACCTGAGGATGGCAAATTGGTGGAATTTTTTGACAAAATAGATCTTCCTTCTCTGTCTGAGGAAGGCAGAGAGGCGCTGGATGCTTGCATTGTAGAAACAGAGATTCTGGATGATCTTTATCAACTTAACATGGGTAAAACTCCTGGTGCAGATGGTTTACCTGTGGAGTTCTATAGAACGTTTAGTTCGGTTTTTGTGCCCAGGTTATGTGTTTTATTTAATATGTTTCTTTCGGATGGAGTATTGTGCTTGACGATGCAAGAGGCGATTATTACTCTTATTCCAAAACAGGGTAAGGATTTGTCGAGATGTGCAAATTATCGTCCCATTTCCTTGCTTAATGTGGATGTAAAAATATTTGCTAAGGTTATGGCTACTAGGTTGCAAAGGTTTCTGGGTGGCTTAATAGATGGCTCACAGGTGGGATTCATGGCTGATAGATATGGCTATGATAATATCAGAACACTGTTGAACATAATGGGGTTGTCCTGCGCTATAGAGGAGGACATATTTTTGATTTTTTTTGATGCCAAGAAAGTGGCTGATTGTGTAAATTGGTCATTTTTGAATTTTACGCTGCTTTGGATGGGTTTTGGTCCTAAATTCTTGAATACTATTGGTGCATTGCAGTATAATATCTCTGCTAAAATTTGGGTTAATGATGTTTTGTCCCAGACTTTTAGGTTATATAGGGGTAGTAGGCAGGGGTGTCCCCTCTCGCCTCTTTTCTTTAATTTGGTTCTGGAACCGTTGTTGGTATACCTTAGGCAGGAGCAGAAAATCTGCGGTTGGAAGCTAAAGAATGATGAGGTGAAGGTCTTGGCATATGCTGATGATTTGACAGTAGTCTTGAGGAACCCGGAGGTGGGCAGACCCTTATTGAGAAACATGTTGCAGGAGGTGGGGGAACTGTCTGGTTATAAGGTTAACTGGGGTAAAACTGTAGTTTTTCCGATTAGGATGAACCGGCTGAACAGGGGACTATTAGATTGGAATTATCAGTGGGCTGATGCATCAGTAAAATATTTGGGTGTCTACCTTGTGCGTGATATTAAGAGGATGGTGGAATATAATGTAGATAAGTTGAAGGACATTTTGTTGAGGGATACACGGAGATAGGAAAGGTTGACTCTTTGGGTGAGAGTCAATGCTATTAAAATGATACTGTTGCCAAAGGTCCTATATTTTATTCAATCACTTCCACTTAAATTTATTAAAAGAATGCTCCGGAATGTTGATAGGATTTTTATGGACTTCCTTTGGGGGAAGGGTAACAAGCCGAAAATTCCAAGATATATTATGGTACGTAGTGTCAAGGATGGGGGATTTAGTTATCCAGTATTGGAGAATTATTGTAGGGGTTTTTTTTATTGAAGAAGGCTTGTTATTACTTTAAGGAGAGGCGGGTATCATATCTTTATTGGCTTGTTATGGAGAGAGAACTGCTGTATCCTTTTTCCTTGGATTGTTTGTATTCTTATGGGAGATTGGCAAATTCTGGTGCTAAATTAGAAGCTTTAGTGGTTTCAAAGTCAGCTTTGGTGGCCTGGATTCTGGGGTGTGGGCAATCCTTGTACTTGTCTGATATGGCCCCTCTCTGGCTGAATCTGGGTCTAATGATTAACAATAAGACGCTTGATTGGAGGGGTTGGGCTAATAAGGGCATTCTGAAGATCGGGGATGTATGGAAGGAGGGGAGGATGGTTCCATTTGGAGAATTGGTTGATTGTTATGGGTTACATGCCAGGGAAATGGGTAGATACGGGATTTCGAAACAGTTACTGGTGGAAAGGATGTAAATGTAGAGTGACCCTTTGAGTAGTATTCCTCGTGTTTGTGAGATGGAACAAGTTACTTACCTGTAACTGTTGTTCTCCAGCATGGGTCTGGCATGGATTCACATGCTCATGAATATTCCCCGTCGTCAGGCTGGGAATCCTCGATAAAGAAAAAATCAGTATCAGTTTCGTTTCTGATCTGTCTTTCGTAGTAGTAACCAATCACTGATCTCTGCGTCATACTGACCACAGTCAATGACTGCCCTCTACCTAAGCCCCGCCTCTGGCAGCCATCTTCAGATTTGGTAGCACGTGAAGAGGCAGTATGACCAAGTGAAGAGCCGCAGAGGGGTAGGCGGGAGGGTTCGCATGTGAATCCATGCCAGACCCATGCTGTAGAACAACAGTTACAGGTAAGTAACTTGTTCCTTCTCCAGCATGGGGTCTGGCATGGATTCACATGCTCATGAATATAAGAATACATAGCACTACACATGCACAACCACGGGGGGTGGCAAAAGGCTCAACATTAAGCAATACAAAAAACTCAACGTTAAGTATCTCTTACCTCCTCACCAGGCTCACCTTAAGCGAACAGGTTGCGCAGCACTGCTTGGCTGACCCTGGACTCCTCCCTGGAATCCCGATCGACGCAGTAGAATCTCGTGAAGGTGTGCGTCGACCTCCACGTAGCAGCCCTGCAGATGTCCAGCGGGGGCACACCAGATAAGAACGCCGTAGTAGCAGCGATCGCTCTGGTCGAATGGGCTCTCGGACCGCCTGTCAGCGCTCGGTTAGCCAACCGGTGGCAGTGCATGATGCAGCCGGAGAGCCATCTGGAAATAGAAGACTTCGAGAGAGCCTTCCCTTGATTCACAGGTCCAAAGTTCACGAACAGCTGTGATGTCCTCCGGAAACTCTTCGTGCGGTCCACGTAGAACTTCAGCGCTCTAGCCACATCCAGCGAGTGCAAAGTCCTCTCGGCCGGCGACGAAGGAGACGGGAAGAAAACAGGTAACACCAAGGGCTCGTTAAGATGGAAGTCCGACGGCACCTTGGGCATAAAGGAGGGGTGCGTCCTAAGCACCACCCTCGAGGCATGGAAAGTCAAGTACGGTGCTTTGCAGGATAGGGCCTGGATCTCTCCCACTCGTCGTGCGGAGGTAATGGCCACCAGGAATGCAGTCTTCCACAACACAAACTTCATCGCTGCGGAGTGCATCGGCTCGAATGGGGGCCCCATGAGCCTGGTCAGCACCACGTTAAGTTCCCACGCCGGGGCCTTCACCGGCGGGAACGACCGGAACAGTCCCTTCATAAACTCTTTTACCAGTCGATGGGACCACAGGGACGTCCGTCCTGTGGTTCTGGTATATCTGGAGATCGCCGCCAGATGAATCTTAATGGAGGCATGGGCTAGCCCAACCTTTGCCAGCGATAGCAGGTACGGCAGCACTTGAGGGGCCGTAATCCGTAGGTGGTTGATCTTCTGTGCTCGGCACCAGACAGAGAACCTCTTCCACTTATGACCGTAGCATTTGAGAGTCGAGGACGCCCTGGCCTTTGCAAGAACCTCTCTGCAATCGGTCGGTATATCGTAGCCTCCAAACTGTAGCGCTGCAGGAGCCAAGCCTGCAGGTTCAGCGACGCCGGGTCGTGGTGGAAGATGGCGCCGCCTCCTCTGCAGAGAAGGTCCGCGTCCGCCGACAGCTTGATGGGAGGGGACGTTGACAAGTCCAGAAGGTCCGGGAACCAGATCTGCCTCGGCCACGCCGGTGCGACGAGGATCATCCTGCACCGGGACCTCTTGAGCTGGCTGATGAGTCGAAGCAGCAACGGCAACGGAGGGAACGCATACAGGTATAGGCCGTCCCAGGGGAACGAGAATGCATCGCCCATGCTTCTCGGCTGGGGAAACTTGCTGGCGAACCTCTTGCACTTAGAGTTTGTCGCTGTTGCGAACAGGTCGATTTGGGGTTTTCCCCATCGTCGGAAGAGTTGATCCACCTGATCCTGGCGCAGTTCCCACTCGTGACACGCGCGCAGCTCCCTGCTGAGCGAGTCGGCGATGGTGTTGCTTTCTCCTGCCAGGTGGAAGGGAACCAGGAACATCCCCTGGGCGACCACCCAGTGCCACAGATCCTGTGCCTCCTTGGATAGGGCTGGGGATCTGTTGCCTCCCTGCTTCCGTATGTAAAACATTGTCGTGGCGTTGTCCGTGAAGATCCGCACCATCTTGTCCTTGAGCGACGGGAGGAACGATTTGAGAGCCCAGAACACGGCTCGGAGTTCCAGGACGTTGATGTGCAGGAGCCTCTCCTCAGGGAGCCAGAGGCCTCTTGCGTGGAGATCTCCGGTGTGGGCGCCCCAACCTTCCAGGGAGGAGTCCGTCATCACCGTCTCCTGGTACGCCGGTGTCTGAAAGTCCTTGCCCGCCGTGAGGTGCGCTCGAACGCCCCACCACTGAATCGCCTGCCGGATCACCTTGTTGAGGGGGACCCTGTCTTCGAAGGTGCCCGTCGCCTGCATCCAATGGGCGTCGAGATATTCTTGAAGAGGGCGCATCCGTAGCCTGCAGAGGCGCACCAGGTAGATACAAGAGGACATCATCCCCAGGAGGGACTTGATGGACCTCACCCTGGCCACG
Organism: Ambystoma mexicanum; assembly: GCF_040938575.1. NCBI lineage: Eukaryota > Metazoa > Chordata > Amphibia > Caudata > Ambystomatidae > Ambystoma > Ambystoma mexicanum. Next base: position 1,083,338,133 of record NC_090925.1, read on the forward strand.
TCCGTGGCTAGCAGGCGCTGCACTTTGCCTAGAATGGTCTCCGTCCGTTGTTCCGACGGAGCCGCCAGGCGCCTCACTGTATCTAGCTTCGCTCCCAGAAACAGGGCCACCGCGACGGCACAAGGTGGGACTTGGGTAGTTTATGGCGAATCCCAGGTCTGTGAGTAGCTGGACGGTCCTCGCAGTGTGTTCGACGGCGAGTTCCCTCGTCCTTGAGCGGATGAGCCAGTCGTCCAGGTAGGGGTAGACGTGAATCCCCTGCAGGCACAGCCGCGCCGCCACTGGTGCTAGGCACTTGGTAAAGACCCTGGGAGCCGACTTCAATCCGAACGGCAGTGCTCTGAATTGGTAGTGGCGTCCCTGGACGACGAACCTGAGGAACTTTCGGTGACTTTTGAGGATGGGAACGTGGAAGTATGCATCCTCCAGGTCCAACGACGATAGAAAGTCGCCTTCCTCCAGCTGACCCAGTACGTGCTGGAGGGTGACCATCCTGAACTTTTGTGACCTGATGTATTTGTTCAAACGATGAAGGTCCAGGATGGGGCGCCAGCCGCCCGTCTTCTTCCTGACGAGGAAGTACCTTGAGTACACCCCGGAGCCTCTTCGGGACAAGCTCGATGGCGCCTTTCCTGAGCATTGCCCGTACTTCCAACAGCAGTTGCGGGACGTGATTTTCCTTCCTGGCCACAGGTGGAACGTGAACGTGGAACGTGGAATCCTTCTTCAGCAATTCGATAGAGTGTCCTCTTGCCAGGGTATACAGCACCCAACGGTCGGTGGAGATGGACTTCCACACGCCGACGAAATTCGTCAGCCGGCCTCCCACTGGGGTGGTTCGGTGGGGGCCTGAGACCACGGCCGGTTCAGTCCTGCTTGGAGGTGGTGGCCTTGCCGCCCTGGCCACCTTTCCGACGGCGGCGAGGCGCTCCCTGCTTGCCGTGACCCCTGTAGGCCTCCTGAGACGAGGAGCGTGCCGCCTGGAGGTAGGACGAGCCACCGCTGGATCCCTTGGAGGCACCCTGTCTGCCTCCGGAGCTCCGAAAGGGCCGTCGTTGCTGAAGGGCTCCTAGGGCGCGGGCCGTCTCAGTTTTTATGGCCTGGAGGGATTCGTCCACCGCCTTCCCGAACAAGTTGCTGCTGTCGAACGGCATGTCCAACACCCTGGTCTGGACGTCCTGACGGAAGTCGGTCACCCGGAGCCAACCCCGTCGTCGTAGGCAAACACTGTTGCCAAGCTGGCGGAACCCGGTATCGGCAATATCGGTTGCCACCGTTATGGCGTGGTCGGACGCCACCTCGCAGTATTTCCAGGGCCTCGGACCTCTTGTCGTCCGGCAGGAAGTCCAATATGGGGGCCAGCTTAAACCAGAGCTCCCTGTCGTAACGGGCCACGATCGCCAGGGCGTTGGCCGCTTTGATCGTCGTCGCCGCTGCCGACGAAATGACCCGACGCCCCATGGCGTCCAACTTCTTTCCCTCGCCGTCCAGAGGGGAATTCGACGTCGAGGCTCCTGACCCGCCGCTTTCTTCTTCACCGCCGCCGAGACGACCGAGTCTGGGCCCTGAGGCACAGGGGAGCGGTTTCGGGGACCCGGTACTTGTTCTCGTACCGGTCCCGTTTGGCTGGTGCCGTGGAGGGGTTTTTGAGAACCGACAGGCCCTACTCCCAGATGCTATCGATTAGAGGCACCGCGATGACAGTCTTCCTCTTGGCCTCCCGGCGCTGATAGAGGAAACCTTCCTTTTTCTGCTCCTCCGGGCAGAGCTGGAACAATTCGGACGCCCTGGAGATCATGGCGTGGAATGAGCCAATCTCGTCGGGCGGCGAGGCCCGTGCGACGGGAGACGGGAGACCCGTTCCGTCGTCGTCGCCCTCGGAACCCGTCGTCGAGCCCAACTCACCCTCATCTCACGACTCGTGGGAGGATGAGGGAACTGTAGGCCTTACGGGGGCGAGCGGACGAGAGGGCTGGGTCCTCCGTCGTTTGTTCTGAGGACTTCCCGACGGGCCAGGTTGCGGGTCCTCCGGCCTGGGCCGTGGGAATCTCGTCCTTATCTCAGAGCATAAGGACTGGATGGCAGACAAAATGGCCGCGGAGCCATCCTGAGGGCTAGGTTCCGGCTGGGCCGGAAGGGAAGGCCGCTCTTCCTCGCCATCGTCGGTTATCTCCCGAGGATCTTCCTTACGGGATCGAACCTTCTCGAATTGGACTTCGAGGTTCCTCACGGCCTCGGTCAGTTCCTCCTCCGAGGCTGACTCCGAGCTCGAGGAGGCCACCGTGCCCCCCCCTCGCTTCTTCCATCATGGCGGCCACGACGATGGGCTGGAAAGAGGATTCCCTCCTGGGCGGCAGGGAAACTCTAGTCCCGGAGGCAGTCTCCGCTGGCCAGAGTCGCCGCGATCGCCTCGATAGAGGCCTTTGCCTGCTGGGTAGGGGCCTTCACCACCTTAGGTGCGTCCCGGGCCTTCTCCTTCGGGGGAAGGGCGACACCTCGCTCCCCCTCTTCTGAGATCGGACGGGGCTTCTCCCGAAGCTCACCCGGGGTCTCGGACTTCCTCTTCCCCGAACTGGAGCGGTGGCTCGTGGTTGATGGTGCCGGGGAAGGTGCGCCCTGCCTGGCGACCGAAGAGCCCGACCTTTCGGTGCTCCCGGAGCCAGCGGACTCACAGCACTTGGCCTGGTGTTGGGTCCCCGTCGCTGGGGCGCCCGCACAGGACTTAGAAGCCCGCTCGGACCCTTTCTTCTTCTTCTCACCCGTTGAGCCCTTCTCCAACCAGCTGGAGAGACGGGATCGACGGTCCCGCATGCTCCGCTCCGACAAGTTCTTGCAGAACTGGCAGTCCTTCTCTACATGAGTCTTGTCCCCATGAAGACAGTAGAGGCATCGCAAGTGCAGCCCGCATCCAAGGCAGCTGCGAAACAGCTTGGGTCCGGGCGACAAACTCGCATCCTGGGCCATCTCGATTTAGGCTGTGAATCTTCTGGAATCCTCCAAGAAGTTGATTCGACGAAATCTTCACCTTTGAGGGGCGTAGGAAAATCCTGCAACGGGTAGCCGTTAACGGGAGTAGAAACGGAGGAGCTTGAGGCTCGATTAACCGAAAAAATGTGAAAATTCACCTGAAAAAGCGCGAAACACGCAGTAAAAGCTCGAGAGCTAAGTACGAGGACTCCCAACACTTGAACGTGCGGTAAAAATCTGAAGATGGCTGCCAGAGGAGGGGCTTAGGTAGAGGGCAGTCATTGGCTGTGGTCAGTATGACGCAGCGATCAGTGATTGGTTACTACTACGAAAGACAAATCAGAAACGAAACTGATACTGATTTTTTCTTTACCGAGGTTTCCCAGCCTGACGACAGGGAATATTCATGAGCATGTGAATCCATGCCAGACCCCATGCTGGAGAACTTTGCTATTTCTCCTAAAACGGTTTCTTCATATGTTCAGCTGATGCCTTTGCAGGACTGTATGAGGAGCTCCTGGGACCAGTTGCGGTTGAAGTGGGTGTATGAATTGGGAATAGACCTTTCTGAGAATCTGTGGGACAACTGCTGGAGGGTTTCGGTAAGGGCCAAGGTTGATTTAATCTGAGGTATGTTCATCAACGTCTCTTGGGTCGTATTTACTGGACACCGATGAGGATGAAAGGGAGGGGCTTGGCTGATGTGGACCTGTGTTGGGGGTGTGGAAGCTTGAGTGGGACTTATTTACATATGCTCTGGGAGTGTAGTAGGGTGGTTGACTTTTGGAGAGAGGTTATGAATTGCATTGATTTGGTAACTGGTATGTTGTCGCCTCATACATTTCTTTCAGCGATTTTTCTTTCGGCGGATGGTTGGAGTGTGGAGTTGTGGGATTGTTCGGATTGGATTGATAGGGCATTGTTGGTGGCGATAAAGCAAATTATGAAGGTGTGGAAGTCTAGGAAGAAGCCGCATTGCGAGAATTGGGTGGCTGACATGCGGACGTTCTCATGGTATGAGAAGACTCAGGCAATTCGTCTTCATAGGGAAGTTGAATACGAGGAAAGATGGGGTCATTTCGTGATTTATTTGGATAAGGTGTAGGCCATGATTTTCCTGTTATTGGATTTTGGGATAGGAGGGAGGTGTTGGGGGAGGGGTGTTTGTTATGTGTGGTTTTTAGTTTTGGGGTCTTGTTCTGTGTGGTTTTGTCTTGTTGTGGGGTAGGCGGGAGGGGATGATTTTTATTCCTTTACATTTTCTGAATTACTGTCTACTTAGTGTGTACTTGACAATTTTGATGGACTGTCTTTTTGTTTAGTTATACAAAAATAGAGGAGTAGATCAATTGAAAGAGTAAGTAAAGAACCAACACCACCAGGTGTACACCAAGCTGTAAAAAGAAGGGAAGGTCTTAGTAATGGTTCACAGACTTCAATATCAGATATTTATAGCATATAAGAGAACTAACCTTGCTAGGCTAGGTGCAGGGACATCGACTATCTTCTGGTAGTGTTGAGTTGCTTCCCCGAGTTTGTTCACTCTATAGAATACAAGACATGGAATACATGTAAAAACACCCAAGGGAACTAAGGAAGATATAAGGTGAAGCTAGGTCTCTTACCTAAATATGCTATGTGATGGCAGTCAATGAAGGAGGGTCCTGAGGGGAATCCAATAATCCAGAGAACGAAGGCGAAGAAGGAAGGGATGTTAGTGTGTGTTAGTAAGGACCTATAACCCCGGGTGGCACGAGGACGCACTAACGGTAGGGTGGTGCACAATTGGGTAACAGCAAGGGGTCCTTAGTTCTGTACACTGTGTTATCCAACACTTTGGAAGGATTCCCCAATGAAACCCAGGAAGCACAATACCAGATTCAGTCCAAAAGGAAGTATAGCAATAGGTGAACCAAGGGGAAAGAACAGGATGGGGATAACCAAATCAATCAGAGCAACAAAATAATGCAGGTCAATTAGCGTGCGAGCAGCGAAGGAACCAGTTCACAAGGCAAAGGCAGTCTGAGAATGGAAACAGATCAGGTCAATACTGCACGAGCAGCGAAGGAACCAAATCTCAAAACAAAGGCTTCGGGAATGAGAGTGCTGGGTAGTAAACTTCAAGTGGCACTAACTTCAATCAGAAGCGCTGATGCGTGCGGCTGGTTGAGCTTTATGCGACAGGAGTAGGCGGGCCATACGCGAGGGAGTAACACAGCCGGTCATGTGCTTAATCACGGTCGTAATCAGCGCTCAAGTGGAAAGCAGTGCTGCTGCGTGACGTCTGTATGCTTTGCGAGGGGCCAGTCGCCATGGCAAACTCCAGCACCCGAAGAAAGGGAAGGCCCACGAATGGAAAAAAACAGGCTGAGCACCCTCGCCATGGGGAACCCATGTGAAGAGACCAATTGCATCGGGCGGAACCATGACAACTAGCCCTCCATTTCCCTATTCTTTTACCCCAATCCCCTCCCCGCAATATATTTGATTCCATTTTTTTGAAGTAATTTCGGTGTCAGAAACTATGTCAGCAAAGGAAAACAATACCCTATGAAGGGGAAGGTGCAAAAGAGAATATTTCCCATTAGGGTTCAATTCAAATGAGCCAAGAATTATGCAAACCCATGGGACGGTGGGTAGCAGGCCCTTCATAAAAGCCTTGATTCTCTGGTAGTAGAGAGTAAAAAGTACAAAGTGGTCCTTGTGTATCTAGCTATAGAAGCAGTTTGTGTTTTGATTTGTGCTCTTATAAAGCGAGTACATACCCACCGGCTTCTTATTCTGAACTTGACTGCAGCAGGAGTAGTAATGGCCAGCGCAAGGATGTATTGCAGGATTTGGTAGGGCAGTTGCCAGAAAAGCTAAAGACCAACTTTGGCTCATCAAATACAGAAGCACTACCATTTTAGCTCATAGGTCTTTGACACCAACAAGGCTCTAGCAGAGACCATAATAGCGCAGTACACTCTGAAGTCACTGGCAGGTGATACAATGAAGGAGCCACCACTTCGGTTTGATCGAGGCTAGGACATGGCAGTGCAACAGTGTCATACTTGGACTAAAGGGCAGCACTCTGATGTAGTGTTATGCCTTGTAATAAACAAGTTGTAGAACTGAACACCATATTTCTCTGGTTGGTGTTACCAGTATTATTGTGCTAGTGCCTGGCTGATCACGGGATTATAGGGAGGGGAATGGGGGAGGCATAAGCAAGACAAGAGAAAATAAATATAACAAAAATGGTAATCAAAAATTCTTTCCGTAGTGACCTATCCTTATGAAACCAGTTTGCAAGGGTCGGCTTATGCAGTTCTTCAGTTTCGGCAACTGGCGCATTAGAATTGATACCCATTCCCGAAACACCTTAATAGGCATATTCTGTTTGAGATGCCACTCAAAGCATTCTGTTGTAGTTTTGGTCAGAGCACCTAGCATGTTCTGTGCTTCAAGTAAGTGGAGGGTGCGAAGAAAAAGGTTGTGCTGTGGTCCCAGTTTCTGAATATTTATTTCTTGAGACCATGGTTGTGAATTAGTCTCTCCGTGCTCCAGGATGTAATACATTGTGTTGTCCATTAAGATGCAGACCACCATACCGTTGACTTATGACAGAAAGGGCTCAATGGTTGGTTGTACTACATGCAAACCCTGAACAATGATGTGGAGTTGGCATTTTTTGTTCACCTAGTATTCCCCCAGAAACATGCCACCACATGCCACCATTGACTGAGTCCAGGTCTTAGATAGGAAAGGCATCTTATCACTGGAGTTTCAGACGATTGTAGAACAGCGATCCACTGTTCAGGCAACAGCGGATCCAAGGGGTCAAGCAATGGTATTTTGTCCTTCCATTATAGATCTATATCCATCTGCAGCCCATGTGATTTTTGGATCAGCTGCATTCATAATACCTGAAATGCAAAATGAGGTGCCTGCAAAAGGCGAAGTAATATCCTTCCAATCAAGGACAGATCAATTCTTACGATCACTTGGTGCCTAGTGGTGCAAGTGTGTCATCCTCTATATTAAAAGGACCCCTTCCAGGGACTGGCTAAGCAAAGTATTGGCTGTAGTAAACTATGGGCCCTAAACATTTTTTAAAGAATTCGAGTAGCTGACAGTTGCTATTTGTCAAAGTTTAGTGAGAGCACAAAAAATGTATCAGGGAATACATCTTGTCTAGGAACATCAGTGTCTCTTCTCACATTACCCAGTGGCCTGACAACCCAGTCTTCAAGATAGGGTGGGTGAACATTAGGGCCCCAACCCCTACCCTCATCCCCACCTTAGGGGCATTACAACTGGGCCAGGCCTTTTGCAAAGACCTTCAATGCAGAGTTCAGCTAGCCCCAATGGAAGTATCTCAAATTGGCGGTGTTACCCATCCACAACAAACTTAAGGAAACTTCTACGACGTCCGTTGTCAGAGGTGTGCATACACATATCCTGCAGGTCAAGTCATGCCAACAATGCCGCAAAGATGACTCTTTTCATTCCATCTTGAATTTTTCTTCTGGTAAACTGATTGAGAAATCTCTGGTTCAGGATGTCTCTGGTTTTCTTTACCATATATCATCTCGATATATGGTAAACACATTGATGCTTTTGGCACCACTTCAATGGCTGTTTTTGCAAGAGGATCATGGCCTATATTAGCAACAGCCACCATTCTGGGCTGGGATGAGAAGGCATGTGTAATTGTTTCTTTAGGACCTTCAGGTGCGTCCATAATGGAGCATGGATTGGAGCCAAGTATACAATGTGATATTTCATCACTGGCAGTAAAATTAGGCTATCCTTCCCATCAACCTGCTTGCTTGTGGAGAGGATGGCTGTCAAGTCAGATGTGTTTTGAGGGTGGACCCCTTCACCAGGTAAACGTCCGGCACATGCTTGTCTCACTAAAGTTTTTATTTTACCATTTTAGTATCCTTGGAAAACATTTCGTTATCTGAAGTGTGATGAGGACAGCTGCCTCAGTTGTAGCTGAAACAATCTATGGATCCTCAAAACAGTTAGGAAAAACAGGTTGGCAGTCAGTATCTGCCTTGACTGAGTCCAGGTCTGAGTAGATTTTCTTAGAACTTAAGCCTTAAAAGAGATGAAAATCACAAGTATTTGAATCATGAACCTTATATTACAAACAGTTTCATTTTTAGAAATATCACTTACGAATAGTAATCAGGCAACTAATAAAATGCAAGGAACAGATTCCGCCCAACCACATTTCGCCATTTAAGAAGTCCGGCCCCAAGTAGTATTGGACCTAGCGCCCGTCACAGGTTCCAGTAACAGGAGTGGATTTAAAGAAAGATGCAGTGGCGATTCAAAAGAGCTCAGAAAGTTTTCAAAGTTAAATAATTATTTTCCCAAAATCCGGCAAGTACCCCATCTATCCTAGTCCAAAGTTTAGCCCTAGGGTAGGATCCTTCATCCATGTCTGACAGCCAAAGATCAGGCCAGAGGGAGTAAGAGGACAGGGGGCTTAGCATCTATTGTTACCCTATGGAGGACAGTGGGGAAAACAGCTATGTTTACTTATCATACCCCACTCACATTCTTCCAGGTGACACTGTGGGTCGTCAGTGTCCCCAGCGAATTCTGATCTGCTGTCCTTTGTTCAGGTAAAACGTTCAAAAGTTGCAGGGGCTACTTCAAGCATTGGGACAGCTTCCAAGGCTAGGTCCAAAACAATAGAAACAAAATCCTGAGCAGGATGGACCACCCTAAGACATCTCACAGGATAGATTAAGACCTGTTCAAGTGACAGAATATCCTTCAGCAATGAACACAATCAGTGCCAGCACAGCCTCCCTTGATGATAGAAAGCTGGAATTTCGGGAGCAGGCGACGTATGGCACACGCTGAGGACCCACCAAGTTCCAAGGATCAACTTGGAACAGCGGCGACTGCAGCGAGGTAGTCCAGGTGGGAGCTGGTAGGTCCACTGGGCAGTGCAGGGGTCAAAGACTAGTTGGTCTGACTAGCCCAAGGGTCAAAGCACAGACGAGGGTCTTCTGAGATCAGACAGAGGAGCAGAGCTTTACTGGGCCAATAACTGGAGTTGATGCTGGTCAGCTGCAGGAGTCTTAGTTGCGTCGTCAGTGTGCTGCTCTTCATTGTGGAAATATTAGCTCCACCGTGGATCAGAAGAATGGGTGCAGGAGGAGTCCTTTTATCCAGATTTGGGGCTGGAAGCAAGTACAAGGATCTGCCACATTCAAACATCCACTGGTTGTTCAATTCTGGTTTCTACATCAGCCCAGCACCAGACTTTCTGGCACATGAGGATGTGTATTGGAGTCTGACAGTCCCAGCCCCCTCCCCTTGCTTGCACACACAAAGGGTCACTAGCCCATGAAAACGCAACTGACAGATAAGTGCAACACCATGTGATGAATCCAATGGAGTCATCACGGATTCCCCAGTGGTAACCTCCTCCCAAGTGGCCAGGGAATGGCAGCCGCTACCTGATCCTGACCCTGGGAGCGGCTATATGAGGATGGATCACATGAAAGAGACAACTACCAGGGAGAGGTCATGGCTTCTTTGGATGAGGCGCAGTATCCCACATTTACCCATGAAAAAGATCCCCTGTTACCCAATAGCCTATTGCCATGTATCTGTTCCCACCCCCCTTTTGGGAAAATAAAGAAACCTTTTCCCAACATCCGTTAGACCAAACTCGCATCTATGGTCTGAAAAGTAAAAGCTCCAAGAAAACCTTTTTCAGTTCCAATTCCCTTTCCTATAGAACTAATCCTTCATATGGAATCATTGAGAGAGGTTCTCCATGTACTGTGCATCAATTGATATCGGTGGACTCCATTTCAGACAACCACCGAAGTACTGAGACGAGGAGGATGAAGGAAATGATACAAAGCAGCAGGATCCTCTAGCTCTATGAGCATGCTAGTTGTTTTGGGAAAACACCCATGTGCAGGACATTTAAAAATGGAAACCAAGCCACGAGAAGGAGGTCAGAAGAAGGCGTTGCATCACCCTTGAAGGGGAATGGAAGCTGGAGCCACATGTCAGTGTTGCGTAGCGAAGGGGCTTGCCAGCACAGAGGGCAGGAATTGTTGAGAGAGCGAGCAGGGCAGCTGCAATCTCTGTGGTTGAGGAAATGCAAGAAACACTGATGCCGACCTCTTCATATGCCGCTGTCAAAGTGACATAAGCGACACGGGCCTGTTTCCCCGCCCATACCAATCTTATCATTTACTTGACGTGGGACCAGAAACGGGGGCTTGGGGGCGACAGCGGTACATTGTTAAAAACATACACCATCTTAGGCAGAATAACCATCTTGGCTAAGGCCACCCGGGCTGCCTGGGAGATTGGTAGACAGATCCACAATTCCACCCTCAGCTCCAAGGCCTCAAAGGCCCTAATGTAGTTTTCTCTGTAGAGTGTCTCCACCCGGGTGGACACCAGAATGCCCAGGTATCAAAGCCCTTGTGGACACCACCGAAAATCCCACACAATATCTGCACGCTGTACCCCCGGAGTCAGAGGGAGTATCTCCAACTTGTCCCAATTGATTCTAAGGCCGGATAATTCCCTGAATCTTACCACCTCTTGTGTCAGTGGGCCTAAATTCCTGTCGGGATGTTTAACATACAACAGAATATCATCAGCGGACATTGAAATAATAGTACCCGAAATATTCACCCAAATGCCCTTCTGAATGTGCCCTTCCCGGATTTGACATGCCAGGGGCTCCATGGCCAGAGCAAATAGGATGGGGGGAAAAGGGGCACCCTTGACGAGTGCCCCGTGTGGGATAAATGGCGTCCAAGATCACCCCGTTAGTGTATACCATAGCCCTTGGAGTTGTATACAGCCGTTTTATCCAGCTAATATATGTAAGCCCTAGGCCCGTACGGCGTAGAACCTCAAACAAGAAAGCTAACTCCAGCGAATCAAAGGCCTTTTCTGCATCCAGAGCCGCTACTGCTATTGGAACATTGAGGTTTACGTTATGCATTAGGTGGAACAGGCGCCTCAAATTGTTCCGAGTGGATCGCCCCGGAATGAAGCCTGACTGGTCCGGCAATAGCAAGGCAGGCATGTATGGCAACAATCGGTCGGACAGGATTTTTGCCAAGATTATATTATCAGTGTTGATTAAAGATAATGGTCTGTAGGACGCCAGTTGTCATGGATCTTTACCTGGCTTGGGGAGCACCGTAATCAACGCTGATCTGGTAGTCTCTGGAAGTATACCCCTGACTCTAGCCTCTTCAGACATCTGTAACAGTTGAGGAACTATAATCACAGCATACTCTTTGTAGAATTCAATTGTTAACCCATCCATGCCTGGAGCCTTACCGTTAGGGAGAGCCCCGATAGCATTATGGACTTCCTCTTCAGTGATCGGGGCGTTTAACGCTTCACCCTGATATCTCTCCAGCTATCCTAGTGCCACCTCTTCAAGATATTGTGTCAAGATATTGTGTCAAGACATTGTGTCCCTTTATGTGGCGAGACTTGTATAACTCCTTATAGTAACCCCAGAATTCCCTGTTTATCCCCTGAAGATCTCTAATAGTACCACCATCCCATCCTTCAATCTCCATGATGGGAGTATTGTGGCGCTCTTGTCTTATGGCCCACCCTAGGGTCTTACTAGGCCTATCTCCCTCCCCGTATCTCGCCGCGGCCAGAGGGTCGCTCAGGACAATTCACAAGATGGAGGAGGGCGAGTTCCAACGACTGTCTCCACACACAGGCAACGACAGGCGTCCATCCAGTCGTGTTCGCAGAAGCTGCTCCGGGACAGGATCCCTGGATGGTGGGATGCTGAAATTCAGGCATAATGTGGCACAAGCAGATGACCATTGAAGTTCCTGGTTTGAAAGCAGAATGCTTGCTTCTGGCGAGGTAGCCCACGAAAGAGCTAGGCAGTCCACCGGCCAGTCCAGGGACACTTCCAAAGATTCAGGGAGCAGGATCCTCAAGAAGATGTTGAGACTAGATGGTCCAACTAGTCCAAGGGCAGAAGCACCACTCAGAGTCTTCGGAGATCATGTAGTAAAACAGGGCTTCACCAGGCCGGACACGGGAAGGAAAGCTGGGCCACTTAAGGAGTTGTCTTCGGACTCTAGCAGGCTGTTCTCTTTCGAGGGATTCTCGGCTCCACCAATGATCTGAAAAAATGGCTGCAAAGGTCCTATCCAAAATCCAAGCCGGAAGCAAGTCCAACACCACTAATGGTAAGGACCTGCTCCACTTAAACAGCTAGTAGTTGTTCAACCAGGGACAACTACTAACTACTGGTTTAGCATTTTTCCCACGATGTGGAGTAGGACTAGACCGTCCCACCCCTTCTTGCGGGGAGACACACACACACACACACACACACACACACACACCCCCCCCCCCCGCAAAAGCAGCAGCTTTCCCGGGCATGGCCCTTATAGGGTGAAAAAGGCCAAACAACAATATGGCCAGAGAAAGAAACGAAAATCTCTTAGCTTAGCACTGCTATTTTAAGGCACTAGCCACGTTCAGCAGCCATGCGCGGTAAACGCAAATGTACACATTAAAAATGATGCAAAAGTTGTCAAAATGTATCTGCTCCCACCAGCTCGTCTTTAGGCACATATAGAAGTAACCAAAAATCTGAAGTGTAAAATGCTAGGGGGATCCAAAAGTATCCCCACTGCACTCTAAGGTGCTGTGTGCAATGTTAAAAAGTTCAAGAATTCAAAAGTGAAAGTTTCCCAGTACTGATAGTCTTAAGGACTGATCAGTTTCCCCATAACAATGAGCAAAGGAAGTTAAACAGACACCTTTACTTCCCTTCAAAGTCAGAACATGTTTAAAAACAGAGCAAATAAAATGGGGTCCATAGAAGCTATGGAGTGAAAGTTGCAAAAAGATAAATCTTTTCTAACAGTAGCCATTTGTGGTAAATATGAAAGTGCACAAGTAAAAGAATAAAGAAACAGTAAAAATATCACTGCTACCACCAGCTTGTCTTGGGCACATACCTTTAACCTTTTGGCTTGTTACTTTTTATAAGGATACCAAGTAAGCCTAATTGCACTTCACTGGGCGGTCATGTGTGCAATTGTAAAAATACAAGAATTCCCAAAAAGAGAAACAAAGTTTCTCGGTACTGATAGCCTTGGGGACTAGTCAGTTTTCCCAAAACAATGAGCAAAAAGGGAAGTGAAGCAGAGGGCTTTACTTCCCTTCACAAAGTCAGGACAGGTTCAAAAACAAAGCAACGAGAAGGGTGTCCCATAGAAAGCTATATAGGGAAAGGGACAACATGAAGATGGTCTGATGGGAGGACAACCTGCTATGCTGAACAGTGCTGCATTTTGTTCTAATGCTACCATAAAATGAACCAAGTGTTCACAGCCAAACAATGGCGAATAGTACACGCATCTGAATCTATAAAAGATCCAATGCTGAATAAATACTCTACACTTCTGCATGTTATGACAATATCCCTTCCCGACCATCATAGCAAGAGCTTGTGTGGTCCTGTAAGTAACCTATTAATGCCTCATGACTGCCCCATACCAATAAGACACCTAAGACCATTCCGACTGCTTCCATAAAAACCCTTCCTACGTCTCAATATACTCATTGTATCTATACTCAGATAGGACAAGGCCCTAATCTGTCTAACTGTATGCAAATTGTGTCAAGTGCACTTTGCATGACTGTCCCTTATGCATCTGCATCCCACTATGCATACACTACCGCTCTAAGACATTAAGGCATGGAGAACTATTCAAAATCCCAAATAGATTTGAACCTCAGGGTACCTCAGCAGACACCTCTCCCCAAACGCTAGGTGTAGCAGGTGGGTGGGAACACATTCTAAAAAAAAAAAAAACATTTGCTAATAAGGGAACACGATTAATATGCAAAATGACACCCACTGATAAAAAGAGGAATTTGAGCCCTACATTAAACAAAGGAAGGACCACCAATGAACACTCCTGCCTATCCAAGAAGAACACACACTACTTTTAAATTCAGAAAGGAGGAAGACATGGAACAGGAGAGGCCATTCACATCTGTTTGATCAATCAGCCCCTGAATTGGCATCCTTCCAAATCATAGGTTTCCAAGAGACATGGTTGAGTGATACACCATGCTGCGATGGCTTTTTAACCTTTTTGAACCCGGCCATACAAAAAGACACAAGGTCGCCCTTTCTCTCGGCTGATAACATTGATCAAAATTGATCTTGATTGGATCTTCGTCGTGTCTGTGAATATAAATCCCTGGATTCAATATACCATTATAAAGGTACAAGGCAAAACAGATCATGGGAATCTAAACTCTAATATAAAGTCACCAGATCGACTATTAGCCATTTTTAATATCTATTGGAATCCGCTTGCAATCAATGATGACTATTTCATAGATGCCGTCTTTCTGACGATAGATGAATTAGTCGACGCATACCAAAATTCATAACTCAATAACGAAATTCCAAATCCTACCAACCCTCAAAAGTGACCATAATATGGTGACAATTTATGGCATAGATTTGTCCCATCAAAATAAGAAACAACCAGTAATACAGCTTGAAGTTAACAACAAACTATTAAGAATAAGTCAAACTCCAGCAAATTCATTACGTAGGCGTTTTCGTAGCTCCAATTTAGATGATGAAATAAAATTGAATTACGAATGGCTCCTTTTGCCCTTCCAGAAGGCAAAGCCTCTTACAGGATCAAACTTGCATAAAAATCATTACAATCCCGAATTAGCCGAAAAAAAGAAAAGCTTACAGAAAATACGGTTATTGAAGAAGGATGTTAACGCCGAAAATAAACAAGAGATAAAAATAGTCAAACAAGCATATACAAATTGGAAAAAACTCAATGACGATGCTACAAACTGATGCAGAAACTATTTTGGCAACGTTTAAAACCCGGTATTTGAGAGATCTTTGGAATCTTCTGAATAATAGTTCTCAATACCAGTAGCTTCTTGTTTCAAATGTATCAGAAACCAATTAGATTCGACATTTCTCTACCTTATATAGTGAACAAGCTTTGGATGTCTGCCATCAGAACTCGCCTCAAAAATGGAAACTACAATGGGGAAATCAAGACATTTTGGAAATGATCCTCAAACTGAAAGCTTTGCGTGCTCTGGGCCCCGATGGCTTGTCCAACGAAACCCTAAAACAAGATCCCGAGGCCTGGGCAAACATGATGGGTCAACTGCTCACCTTGTTAAACTAAATCACATGCCGTAATCATGGAGGAAAGCCACCCTTACACCAATCTACAAACAGGGTGATAGAGACGACCTAGCCAACTATCGTCCCATTGCACTCCTTGACCCCTTGGGCAAAGTATTTACCACATTTCTTCTTAAGAAATTGAAGGAATGGGACAATCAAAAGAACCGATTTGCGACGAGACAGATGGGTTTTACTGTCAATGTAGGCAGCAATATCAATCTCTTGACCTTGAACTTAATTGAATACGTCAATTACCATCAGACTATCAAACGATGGACTAACGACCTCGTCGAATAAAACATGGAATGGATTGAAACAAGGTTGCCCGCTTGCAGCAACCCTGTATAGTCTATTCACAGCGGACTTTGAAGACTATCAAAGTCCCTGCTTTAAATCCACCGAAAAATTAACTCCGTCCCGATACTGGTGTTAATTTACGCAGATGACATCATACTCATGGACAAAACGATATCTGGTCTAAAAGTGAGTCTGCATAAATTGGGAGAATACATGGACCTTAAGGGTTTACGAATTAATGCAAAAAACGAAATATGTCTCTGACGAAGCAACACTCAAAGAAAAAAAGGCATCATAAGTTCTCTGTTGACGATAAAATAGTGGAAGAAGTGTCAACTTTTAAGTACCTACGAGTTTTAATTAACCAATCCAAGAACGAAAAAGAATGGCCAACCAATGTAGAAGAAAAAATGCAGTCCAAGGCAAGGCAAGGATGCCTGCTTCATAGAAGATATGGAAAGTTTTCTATGAAACCAATAATTTATTACAGACAAAAAGTGATCCCCATGATAACTTAGTGGAGCGATGCAATGCTTAGTGCAGATGATATTAACTGGCAAAAACTAGAAGCCTCATTTTGGTGGAAAATCCTGTGACTGCCAAAGAACTTTCCAATGCCCAGAATTTGACACAAAATCGCAACACAGTCTTTGGCCTCTGTAGTCCTTTGGAAAGGTGCTCGCTGATGAAGAAACACCAGCTATTCAAATATTGCGCAGTACGGATGACTCAATGAATAACACCAAACTGAAATTGTGGATAAAAAATCTGAAAGAGACTGTTAAAAGAAGACATTTCTCTTGAAATGCTAATACAACGACCCAAGCATGCCAAAATAAAGCTGCAAAGGAAGGACTGGTTGAAGACTATCAAAGATAAATCAAAGTATTCCATGAATATTCACTGTGATTCTGACATACGAGCCATTAAATGACCCTCCTAAATATTTGAGGCTATTTCCAGACCCGAAAGTTCGAGATACATTCCTTAAACTTCGATTGAATATTCTCCCGACACGAGAAAGACTAACAGAAATCAGACAATTACAAGTATCAGAAATACACTGTCGCTTCTGGATGGATCTGAATGTCTCTGAAACATGATGCTATCCGATTATGGTCTGCCCTGCTCTTGCCCACAAGAGAGCCCTATTTGGTACTTTTTTTGAGATCTCTACATATTAACTAGAGGCTGCCTCCAGATGCTGAGCGGCCAAGATAAAAAAAACAAATCAATTTTTACGCTCACGCAATTTATTGCTAGTATCCTAGAACTAGAAAAATAGCCAGATTGAGGATTTTTACTGGGATGTTTTGTTTATACCAGGGATCATGATATTTAAAAAAATATATGTATATTTTCTTTCTTCCTTTTTGTTAGATTGATCTGTTTTATTGAGAAATTAGACTATTGTATGAACTGTATCAATGAAAAGTTTATATATAAACTAAATCATTTAAATAAAAAATAAAAATAAAAAAAAAAGGAGAAAAACTAGTTTACACTTACATGGCTCTCCACTTCCATAAGGCAAAAAAACAAAACCTTTGAGTTTCAACTTGTGACTTACCTAGATGGGACTGCTGGGTGGAATTGTTCATAAGCAGTATGTTAAGGGGATGGGTAGGTTCCTGATGTAGGCTAGGGAGGGTTCCTAAACTTCCCTCTTCTTGCCATTGAGTGTTGGAGGTAAATTAGGGGGAATACTGATGCAAAAATGATAGGGTAGAATTTGCCACTTTATAGGCCTATAAGGCAAATTAATTCAATATATATACACAATGTGAAGCAAATGAAGCAAGACAAGATTATGCAGTGTCCAAGAGGGGAGGAAATCACTGACGGGCCCATAGGTCAGCACTCACCCTCTAGGAACTTGTAAGACAAGATAGCTGCACCATGTGAGGACAGGGGGTGCAGGATTCACTTACTCCGACACGACTCAATAACGAGGACTCAGTAGTTTGGCAAAGGGAAGTCAGTTTAATGATACATACATCAAACAGGGAAACAAATGGGAATCAGCTGTAGTGCGATCACCGGTCTCGCGCCGACTTCCACGAACTTTGGTAGAACAGCAATTCTTATAGGCAAAAATCATCATCACTGATGTCTAATTGCTATAAAAAATCATCATGCAATATAATTGGTTAGGAAAGGTAACAAGTATAGGTGCTATATCTGTATAGAGAAATAAAGCATGTGGATTGGATAACTCTTATAGGGTGGGCGTCTACAACCATCCCTCTACATCACACGTGATTGACGTCACTACACGTACAACGTCTCATTGGTTACAGTGTCTATAGGACCCTAGATTACATGGTCCATTGTGATTGGGTAAGTTACACCCCTAAACATAAATCTCCACTTTAATTAGCAACATGCAGAATAGACACCCAGGTGCCTAGTGCCCCAAGATTCACCCTTCCTCCTTTCCATCAATCAGTGTTTTAGGGCTATATGTAAATTAGTTGGCTGGGTATGGCCTCGGAACTGTAGCCTCTTATCAGGAAAAGGTATGGCATCCTCGGGTTCTGGATGACATCAGGCGGTGGTACTTCTTCACGCCTGGCTGGTCACGTGTTGGTTCACCGTGAATCTGCTTCAGTTTCTAGCCTTTTGTGCATTTAATTCTGTGTCAGCTTAGCCAGCTGCATGGGCCTCTTATCTTGACCTTCATGGACGGGCTGGTATGCTCTGTAGTTGGAGTCTTATGAGCTCATGCTCTCCTCCCCTTCTCTGGTTGACCTCGATTTCCTAAGCATGAGTCGCTCTTTGCTAAGTTTCGATTCCGCTCCTTCTCCTGCCTTTGGCTGGGTTTCGAAACTTGGCCTGTCAGGCCTCTGGCCGCCTGGGTACCTTTCTGCTTTTACAAAATGGAATCGTACTTGTATAATGTGCCTTATTGAGGTAGATATATGATTGGCCCTTGCCGCTCCATCATCTACTGAGCATTGCAAGCACTATCGATTTCCTAGCATCTTGCGTTTCAAGCCTATTTACACACGTTTAACAGGACGGTTGCTTCCATCTTGTCTCGTAGCACCATTTCCTTACGTTTTAACATTGTCTCTTCTCTGCGTACATTACATTTATTTCCGTAGCTACTTGCACTGGCGTGCTTGTCTTCAATAGCCACTTTTGCTCATTCGTGAGTCTGTTCAGGCCCTCGTGTCATTTCCACTGGCCTTCCATTATGGCTTTAGGGGTCTCTTCGTGGATCGTGTGTAGGTATTCCTCATTTCGTATCAGCGGCTGGTATGGCTGTCTGATAGGGTACCGTGCTGTCCAGGGTTGTCGAGTTATGGTTGCTTCAACCGGTACGGATCTTCTTATGTACACAGGGGAGAGTCCCAGTGCGGCTCTGTCGGTTCGTTTGCTCCTCATACGTCACATACCTTGGCGAGTACCCTCTTGGTAGCTCGAAATGAGGGGCAGGGGTGCAGGTCATGTCTGGGGCCTTCTTTACAGCAGAAGTATTCATTCTCCACCAACGCGTTAATTCCATAGGTGTTGTACAGTCATACATATAACACTGCATGGTCCTGGGGAACAGGTCTATAGCGTCTCAGTACCCTCCAAGGCAGCTGCCACATGTCAAGTCTATGGCCCATCAAAGCACAGTTTGGGAAAAAAAAAACCACACCCAGCCATGTATTTCGGTCAGAAGGATCTCCAAAAAGGCCAGTCAAACTTTGAGGTGCATTGCACTTATGGGATACTCAGATGGTTCATACCAAGGTTGTCGAACAATCACCTAGTGTTAGAGAACAAAGTAGTGCTCCATGAGTTCCTGAATGTCACGGTGTCAGGGTCGGCTGCTGTTTTTTTTTGTGATACCTCGAAGGAGTCTGCCATTGCTGTTTAACCTGAGGAGGAGCCTAAAATGTAAAAACTCACCCTGACGTGGAGCGTCGCGCTGTGTCAGTGTTTTCTGTGTGGTAGGCAGGCCAGCCGTATCTTCATGGATGTGGACGAGGATCAAGGATCCCAGCAAAGGACGAGAAAGCAGGCCAGATTACACCTTCTTGCGAGATCCTCTCCCTCTCTTTTGGCCGCTGAAGTCGTAGAAGTAGAGGTAAGCTGGGTTGTCTCTCCCCTATGTAACCCACAATCTAAATGTGTCAAAGACAAACTTCTAATCCACTCAGGGTGGGATAACCTAGAGCCTACAGGGGAGCCAGCATTTATTTTGGAGTGAGAAGCGAGGGGCCCTTTGCAAATAACATTGAATGCCCCATTGATTGGCTGTGTGTCTTTAGGGTCTGTGACAACCTTTTCTTAATAAAAATATTTTTATTGGTTTTTACAACAAACAGACACCAAAAAAACACATGACAGTGCAAGTTACGAGCTTCTCAGCATCATGTACATTTATGTGTATTTACCACTGCCATCTACTAACCCTCCCCCCTTAACTCGAGCCTACTTCACTGCCCCTTCAATTGTCATTCCTCTGGGGGCACTTCCCCTTCAGTGCTCCCGGAGGTGTCGTGTTCGCTTGGACTGGCCTGGGTCGACCCAGATAGTGTGGCCACAAGTGGTCTCCATGCTATCAGTGATCCCACTTCATCTTCCTCCCCTATGTTGGTCGCTTCATACCATATTACCGTTTCTGCTTCAGCCCATTTTAGGAGATCATGCCACCACACCTCTATCCTAGGTCTATGGCACACTTTCCAACCCATGGCTATGATGCGTTTGGCCAGAACGTAGGCCAAATCCTTACGTTTGCACACATGTTTCAAGTTACGTGGTCTAGTGAATCCTCCTACCATGCATGCCCACACGGATCCCACATCTAGCTTAAAGGAATGGTTTGGTCAAACATTTTTATTGCCCCTAAGGGTCGGCCATGTGTTTTTAAGCCTAAGTCGCCCGATTTTAGAAAAATGTCCTATGGACCTTACCTGAGTTTTCGTCCATTAAACGCACGCGACAACAGGCATCAGGGAGCTGCCATTTTGTGATAATCCTATCATTTCCCCCATCGCCCTGGCTGACCTGCTTTTGCGGCACTAAATCATATCCCCTGAGCCTGTCATCAGCAGACGCGTACCGCCCATTTCACAACGCCAAAGCACGTCTCGTGTCAACATTCACTGCGCTTCAGCTAATGACGTGTCGCCATGGAAATGGCAGGACGCCTCTTTCCTCAATAAGTATAAACAGACCATTTCACAACACACAGCAGCAGATTTTCGATTCCATTCCTCTCTCTGTGTTACTTTGAGTATTCTGTGACTCGTTTCTGTGCTCTGGTCAGCTACCTTCGTTGCTTGTAGCCCGTGTGAACAGATACCAGTAAAACCGCTATCAAATATTTTAGTTTAACACACAATGGCTACAATAATGCCCTACATGTACGAGCCCGAGTATACCGAGGAGGAACTACTGGAAAGGGAAACACGTGAAAACGATGGGTCTTCGGACGGCAGTTGGGAGGACGATTCAACAGCTGAAGAGCCTGGACCTAGTCGCATGGACGGTGTTTCGACCTGGTGCACATGCAATCGGTGCGAGCTAATGCCAACCGAGGACGAGAACTGCTGCTGCTGTGAAAACTCGGGATGCGTGGACTACATTTCGGAAGGCGAGCCACGACCGCAATGCATCACCGAGCTGCTAGACTTCAGGGCAGCCTGCCTCACACAGTCCGTGTTGAGGATAATGATGGTGCTTATGCACGAACTTCGCGCAACTGTTCATCCTCGTAATCCGAGTAACGAGTAAGTATACTCTGCTTGTCATGCCACTCCTATTTGATGGTCTTCTACTATATCCAAAATTACATATACATATCATTGTAACGCACGAAAGTCTTTCAATAGTGTGCAGCGTCTAGATAGCATTTGTCTGAGCAGAATGCCATTAGTTACAAGAATTGTCATTGACAACAAACGTTTATTAAACTTATCTTGGTCATTTAAAAACAGTTTGTTTCATTCCTTTTCACAGGTGGTACAGGCTGGTGGCCTATCGTTCCTTTACATGGTGGCTTCATGGGAGGCTTGGACACCGCGTTCGAAGAGTGATACCCGCCTGTGCCGTTCGTGCCATAAGAGAAACGTTCCCGAGTGACAGCGGTCAGTACAGGGGATTTTCGCTCGCTGTGCTGCAACCAGAACTGTACAATGTGTAAAGTTTTGTATTATTGTGTCATCAAAATAAGATACAAAATAAAACGCCACATATATTTTAACAACGGCTGTTTCGATTTTTTAAATGAATCAAGTGTGTCTCCATTCAAGCATGGACGTCAGACATCTGTACTCCGAATGGGTGAAGGTCAGGTCGCTGTGAAGCAGGGTGGTCACTATCTAAGCTAACATAATATATTATCAATAATGCATGCACTAAACACTTGTTCAAAGTCTTTCAGTTGGTTATGTCTCTATAAAAGTCACACATATATCTATACTATCAATTAACATTGGATTATACAGGCCTTAGGTCAAGGGTCTTGACCACTATAATACACTGTTTGAAGTGTGGGTCTGTGCTCACAAGAATCTCCGGTATGTGGCATTTGTTATTGATAAGCAACAATATACTGCAGTAGGGCTCTAATGTTAGTTGGGGGATCTGCTAGGTGGGCATCATGGCGTGGCCAGTGGTCTGGCAGATGAAGAGAATACCTTGCAGGGACACAGGGTCAGAATGGCAGTAAGTTTCCACTGGCGAGTGTGCGTGGGCAAGGACACGTTTGTGGAGATGAACGAGCCATGTGCTTGGTTCAGGCCGGTTCACATGCAGGACCGTGATCTCAGAGAGTGATGTGTTACATTTACTAGCTGTTGCAAATACCTCTGGAGTTTTCCAGTCAGAGTGGGAACGAGGGTGTGGGCCATGTGATCTGCGCGCTTTACTATCGCAGTGAGGCCTAGTCACCAAGATGGTGTGGAAAGGGGGTACAAAAATTGATGCCCCGTGTCCTGCTCAGTGTTCCCATCTACGCGAATGTCATCCAAAGTTAACATCACATAAGGGCAAGGGGCGAACCCACTACTCGAGGCACTTGGTACGAGTTTCTACTGAGAAGTAAAGGATGAGAGGGGCCTGATGGCCCCTCGCTCCCACACACTTGCCTGCACGCCAAAAGGCGGTTCGCACCCGGGGATGAGCGCTGGCATGGGGGGCTGTCACGGGCGCAAACGGCCAAGGTGCCAAACAGCATGTATACTTCAAAAGGTATCCCACGCCCAGGGGCCATCGCTCACATGGCCTCCTCAGACCCCGTGTCTCCTACATTTCAATCTATTTGCTATTACAGTATCCAATAGAGCTTTGGTCATTGGTCTCATTGCTATTGACTTGAGTTTCAATTGTTATGCTATCAATAGATCTATTTATTTTCATCTGTGTCAATTGTCATCGAATGACATCCTTCGGTGTCCAGTCTATAATGTAAGCATGTTTCCTTTTCGTGCAAGACAGAACATCTAAGGGACGAGTCACATGTTCAGAGTTTAGTCACATAATTTAAAAAATGTCTAACTTATGCAAATACTAAGACGCACATGATGAACTGGTATGGTTCCAGCGACCAAAACAAATCTTGCATTGACATGGTATGGTTCATTTACTTTTTTGACATTTTTATTCATCAAGGTTTTACAATAATCTTGATATTTAATTTTCAGAATTTTCAACAGTGCCTGCCTGTTCGATTAGCGGTTGCCCTTCGAAGACCCATGCTAAATCTGAAGGCACTGCAATGCATGTTTTCCTGAAAACTGTTGATCGAATAAAAGAATGAGTCAGACATTGCGGATATCCACTGGATGAGCTGGAAAGTAGAGTCCAACAAGTCTTTGAGGACAAGAGGGGTGATCGATACCGCATCTGCAGCCGGCACTTTCCCTCGAACATGTACACCACATCTTGGGTAACAAAGAAGAATAAACGCGATCGACATGAAAATTGCTCGCAAACGCTATTCCCACTCTATTCGTCCACAATCCGCCACTGGTGAGTCAAGTGTCCGTTTTTAGCTTTAGGCCTTGCGGTAGTGTGTAGGTAGCCGAATGGATTCATTGATATTTTAGGTGTTGTTTCCAATTTGTAATACTTTTGACATCGATATAAGTGACTAGCTTTTTGAATAATGACATTTATCAATATATTATTTTTAGATTTGATAACGCACAAACGAAATCTATATATGGCACAGGCAACTGTGCTATATTGCGCATTACTCAAGTATTCTGTCTCCTTACATGGCAATTTTAAATATTGGCATTTCATTATCAAACAATAATTTACCTTTACAACTTCTTGACTATCCCTTGAATCTGAAGCAAGAACATTCTACTTCCGTCACGTGCTCGCAGTTATCAACCACTTCTAGCGCGTATCAGGTAATCATACTTGGCTATTCCGCTACAGACTTGTTTTATGCATGTCAAGTAATAGTTTTTATGTATCGTGTGATTATTTTACCAATTGTTTGGTAAGTGCTTTCCAATTGATATACACCTTAGTTGTCATCCCCTGGTGTTTGTTTTCAGTTATAATTGGTGTTATACATACTAATGCAAGTACTGTCTTTCAGGGAGATGCTGAAGCGTCTACCACATTGACAACAGCCCTAGATGTTCTTCAACAGCACGAGGTATGGATACTGACAGCTCCATCGACCGTGATCGTCAGGACTGGAAAACTTGCCGTTTGATTGTTCTACACCATGTTTCATTCATGGTTAGCCATTGATATGTACCTGTGCGGTCGACCCCAAGCGTGTGTTGTGTTTTCAATATTGTAATCCTTACTAATGCAAATACTATGTTTCAGGCAGTTGTTGAATCGTCAACCCACACAGTTGACCCGGAGCCTGACATTCAAGTAATTCCGGTGGAAGCGGGACCATGCGGATACGAATCGGCGCAACAGCTTTCGGAAGTGCGCACCACATTGACAACAGCCCTAGATATTCTTCAGCAGCACGAGGTATGGATACTGACCGCTCCATCGAGCGTGATCATATAACGTGATTCCATTTGCTATACTTTCTTTCCCATTAACGCAAGTACTGTGTTTCACGCAGACGATGGAGCTTCCACTACAATCACAAGATCCCATTTAGATGATGCAGATGTAAAGAAATCGGAGAAATAAGTCGATTAAATCTGATCATATTTAAATATTCCTTGATTCTTTTAGACAATGTAACATTTATGGTTATCTCTTTAGATGTACCTGTGCCGTCGACCCCAAGTGTGTGTTATGTTTACAATATTACCATAACCATACTAACGCAAGTACTGTGTTTCAGGGAGTTGCTGATGCCTCCTCTTCAATACAATCATTCGTGGGAGTCCATGCAGAGCCAGAGGTATGGATACTGACAGCTCCATTGAACTAGGTCATCAGAGCTCGAATACTTGTCGTTTGATTGTTCCACACAATGTTTAAATCGTGTTTGGCTATTGAGATGTACATGTGTGTTCGTCCTCACGTGCGTTTTATGCTAACAATATTTTGATACACAGTAATGAAAATACTATGTTTCATGGAGTCGATGGAGCCTCATTCCGTGCTGTCTATGCGTATACAGAAAATATAGTCGTTGCAGCGCAAGAGGAAGGGGAGACATGCGGATACGTATCGGAGCAACAGCGTGCAGATGTTGAAGGTCGAGTCAAAAAAGTTGCAAAGAAAAGCAACAAAAATAAGGTTAGTTACAAACAGTTCATAACTAATTTTTTTTGTGCTGGGGACTATTTTATATATTTTTTCAAGTCAATTGTACTATACTATATCTTGTGTTTAAACTGAACATCCCTTTTCCAATCTATCCTCTAGTTACCTGTGGGTGTCCGAACTATACATACACAGACAGTGAAGCGAATGAGAGATGTTGCTTGCCAGACCATTTACACTGTGGAGGAACTATTAATTCAGACGCCGCCTGTTGAGACTAGAGATGCTCAGGTCCAATGGCCAGAACATGAAATGAATGTGTCCGGAGAATCCAGTAAAGTTGTAAAGGACCATTGCTACAGTACAACCGCACCACCGCAAAAACATGATACTGGATGTATTGAAGATCGCTCTGAAGAAGTCGCAGATCAATATACACCCGCCAAAAAATTGCCAGCAAAAAAAGCTGTCGACATTGTTGTGTTCTCCCATCAATGTTGAAGTAGCAGATGTTGAAATGACAGAGAATGAACCAGCAGCAGCATTCACCGACGCATCAGAACTTGATAGCAGCGATATTTCTTTCAAATGTGGTGAAATGTCCTCAACGTCACAGGCCGAAACAACTTTGACGCAGGATGACAGTCTAATGAAAGAGGGCAAATACATAGTATTCGACAGTTGTTTGATGGATATTATAAGTATGCTGAAATGTGGGCATTCCGTCAGAGGGAAAGTATGTGGGAAGCCATTGATTCATGTGACTCGTCAAAAACAAGGCAGTAACGTCACAATACATGCCGCCTGTAGATTACATTATACGTTCTCATGGTCTGCACAACTGATGCTGAGGAAACTGCCAGCAGACAATCTACTGTGTGCAGCTGCATCACTTTTTAGTGGCTCCAGTTTTAGTTTGTGGGACTTCATTTCATTTCTAAAACGCAGTACTACAAATACCAACATGATTATCTGTTTCCGGCCATTAGTGATGCTTGGAAAATTGAACAAGTGTCTCTAGCAAGTACATTCGAAGGCAAACGATTCAGGCTAGCCGGCAATGGACAGTGCAACAGCCCTGGATTTTCTGCCAAGTACTGCACCTACCACTTTCAGGACATAGATAGTAAGAAAATTGTGAGTTTGGTGGTCGTGCAAGTAACACAATGTACGTCCTCAGTGGCCATGGAGAAACTAGGATTTATAAAATCAGTGGAATATCTGTAATCGAGGGGAATGCACATCGACCTCATAGCCATGGACAGACACGTTTAAATTGCCAAGACAATGAGAGAGCAGTTCCCACATATTAAACATCAATTTGACGTATGGCATCTTGCTAAATCAATCAATAAGAAAATCTCAGCTGCAGGGGAAAAAAAAGGTTTGGAAAGTATTTCAGAGTGGTCCCAGTCAATCAGCAACCATCTTTGGTGGAGCTCCAAAACTTGTTAAGGGTCAGTGGAAATACTACTTGAAAAATGGCGGTCACTGATGCACCACTGTACCAACGTGCACCGCTGGTCAGAAAACCTACATTACCACCAATGTGAACATGGCCCTTTGTCCCTAGTGGAGGCACGGAAGGAGAAGTGGTTGAATCCATCTTCACCGACACACAAAGCCATTGAGAAGATTGTTTTCGATAAAACTCTATCAAGAGATTTGAGAGGACTGGCAGAATTCTGTCACACAGGAGGTTTGGAGGTGTACCACAATATGTGCCTAAAGTACAGGCCAAAGTGCTTGCATTTCAGCATACAGGGCATGAGACATAGGACTCTACTTGCCGTCTTGGCCCATAACGAGAATCTCGGCCGTGAACAATCTAGGACTAAGGGTAATGTAAGGATGCCTCGCTACACTAAGGCCTTTTCAAAAAGAAGCAATGGGTGATCAAACCAGTCTATGAGGAAATGGAGTTCGACTTTGTCAAAAGCCTTATTGTTGCTGTATTAGAGAAGCACAGATATGGAATTTTGAACGTTTCTGTGCAGAGCACTGATCCATTGCCACCCAACATTGCCACTGTGCCATGTCCACCCTAAGGAGAGCTGGTTGTAAAGTACAAATCCCGGTTTAAATAATTGTAATACGATTGTCTTTTTGTAAATAAATGTTATTGTACAGTGTGCATACAATGTACACTAACCCTAACCCCTACCTTCACCATCCTGGGTGCCGAACAACCTGGGTGTTATCTTTGAATTCTCTCTCTATTCACCTCATATTGCTGACCTTGTCTATATGTGTAAGTATATATTTTTGTTGATGTAACTAATTTTCGCAATCTCTTCTAAATGCTGGGCACCGTTAACCGAGCGGAGGCTTGCGTATTGCAAATAATAAAACAAACAATAAATCTCACTTTCAACTCAACTCCTCAGGTACTTTATACTTTCCCTGACCTTCCCCAAAAAATTAAAAGTCTCAATAGTTATGGTTCTTTGGGGCTTCAAAGCTCGCAGACAACGAGGACAAAATTGGGGGCCTTAAAACACGCCAAGCGAGCCGTTGCAGATGGGAGAGAAGCCAGTTCGCATTTGCACATTGAGGCGCACTACATAGATGGATTCGAAACTTCAAGTTCTCACAGATAGCTTTACTACGGGATGTTGCAAAGAAAGAATGTATGCTCATTTCTAGTGAAGGTCAGCAGCTTTGATTTTCTGCTTGCGCCCTGAAGAGGCCCACAACTCGCACTGGCAGTATAAGGTTCTATTGTTTTTTGACCTTGAGAGACAGGGACCATGCCGAAAGAACTTAATTTGAAGAGGGCGTGGGGGGTGCAATAACTAAGACGATAAGGCAGAAAATTCTTAAACTAGACCGAGTTTCATGTTAGTTCAGTATACGAAAAATCGTTGTCAAGAGCACAGTGGATTTACGGACTGCATTATGCAGAGACACAATGGAAATTGCAAATATAATGTAAGTAACTCTTTAGACACTTTTATACCGGAATGAAGAATTAATGAATGGATGCATGAATAAATGAATGAAGAGCTTTGAAAACGTTTGTGGGATCGTCCTTGTAGCGGGCACATGGGCATGCAGGTCCACATTCCACACGCATGTAGACAAAAAGTCGTTTCTCATTGTGTACTAACCTCGATTTATTTCGTTAGTCTTCGCATTGATTTTAGAGCCGAACATACTCCATTGTACTATCCTTGAAAGCAAATAGTTTCAGCTCAGCCGTAATAAATAAAATGAATATTAATAAAGATCGGCTGGCGAGACTAATTATAAATTTTATGTTTTCAAAACAGGTATATACTTCCCTTTTGCCACTGCCACCAGTTTCAGACCCCGGCAGATGGTTTCTTCAACCGCCAGCTGCAGCTCAATGTAAACAACTGCACCATTCTGATGATCTTATGGGACGACCGCCAAGGGCCCATATGCCCTTACGCGGTACTAGCAGCTAGGAGCAACATATCAACCTTTACGCTGGCCTAGTGCCTACTTGATGGAACAGCCTTGCGGTTCAACGTGCGACAAAAGTGCTTCTTTGAACGAAAACCAACACCCTGTGTACCATAAAGGAGCAGCGCGTGACTCACGATAAACTTTTATGGATTTGCGGATAGAGATAAAAGAAAATAAATGACTTTTGCAGTTCATATGGCAATTGCTGAATATTCTATAAACATTTCATGTCAAATAAATGTACTTCACCAAATTTACCGTGTTGCTGTTTGATTTTAAAGTACAGTTTCATATTCCGAATTGTGGCGCGCTGTGTTGTGAGTTGATCTGTGTTGGTTTCCGGGTTCTGTGTGAAGTCGCGTAGAAGACAACTGGGCGCGTGTGCCTACCAGCACAGAAACGTCATGGAGAGACGCAGGGAATATGAATGTTTTGATAATGTCAGGCTCAGGGGCGGGGGATATGATTTAGTGCCGCAAAAGCAGGTCAGCCAGGGCGATGGGGGAAATGATAGGATTATCACAAAATGGCAGCTCCCTGATGCCTGTTTTCGCATGCGTTTAATGGACGAAAACTTGGGTAAGGTACATAGGAAATTTTTCTAAAATCGAGCGACTTAGGCTTAAAAACACATGGCCGACCCGTAGGGGCAATACAAAATTTTGACCGAACCATTCCTTTAATTCCTTTCTTGGTTGAGCAATGGTTAACTTCACCCCAGAATTTCCCAACCTGAGGGCATGCCCAGAACATGTGCATCATCCCTGTGTTCACCTCCCCACATTTAGGGCATGTGTGGGTCTCTGTACTCTTGAATCGGGTGATCTTTTGAGGGGTCATGTACCCCCTATGGGTGACATATAGTTGGATCTGTTGTATCTCTATGCTCTCTCTCATTGCCAGTCTTGCATGGGTTCCCCCGCGTCCTCCTCCCACTCCCGTCTCAGCTGGGTCACTTCCTTTCCCACCCTGGACATTACCAGTTCATAGATCCGGGATACCTCATGCCCCCCTTCCGGGATGTCATATATAATTTCTATGGTCGTGTCTGGTTGGTCTTCTAGTTCTATTTCGGACCATGTCTCCCTCACCCGCCTTACCAATCTAGTGTAGGTGATATATTGCCCGGGTTTACTCCAGTTTCTTCAACTAAGGTTTGGAATTCCAGTACCTTCCCATCTCGCCCCACATCTCCCAGTGTTGCTATGCCTACCGGATCCCAATGTTTACAAATCGTCTTAGTTGCTAACCCACTCCCCGCAGCGCCGCTAGCGCTACTTGCGGGGAGCACGGGATCGGGTTATCCATAGCCCGACATGCCTTGCGCCATCATGTCTTCCAACCCAATCCAGCCGCTCCAATCGCCCTTTTAACTCTGATTTAGGTAGCCATATCAGTTCTTTCAGGAAAAACGGGGCGCATTCATCCCTCAACAGTCTGGATTCTGCTGTTGTATCGATCATACTGTAGCTGCCCGGCCAGATGGTATATCTCAAAGTAAGGCAATGTTATGCCCCCTCTATCAAGGGTCTGTGACAACCTTGGATAAGAACTTACCTGGAAACCTTTTTAATCCAGTCTACCCGCGGTCGCACTCATGTAGGATACCAGAGGAGGAGGCTTCCTTGGAGTGTTCCCTGTGGCGTCCTGTCGAAGAGGCCCTAAGTGGAGGCAAGCTTGGCGGATTGATAGAAAACCTTTCAGCAAAAAGTCCTTCCGAACAATTGAGCACTGAGTCTATCGTGCAGGACATAACACCATTAATTTTGCAGCACCAACATGTCGGGAGGAGCTTATCCATAACAACCCAGGTTGTGGGTGTCCTGGAGACCCAGGTGTGCCCAGCTATATGTAAGGACTTTGTAATGACTGAGGCGACAAAAAGAGGTGCTGAGAGAACTGAAATGTGTATCCCCTGTGAGTCAGGGAGGTCTGTGCCCCAGATTTATACACATTTATTAAAAAAATGCGCAAGCCGGGGAAGGTAATTGGACCAACAGGGCAATCAACCAGGTCCCTCGCCAGGGCCGCCAGACTATTGTGCGATATTGCAGATATCTCCTTGCAGTTGGGGATCAGCAGGGAGAATCTAAGGAGACACGTCAACCAAAGTAAAAGTTTTGTGACTTGGCAGGAAAGTTTGGATATTCCCTTGAGGAAGCGCAGCATGGTTGACTCGCCCTCCACTGGGATAAGTTGTTCGCAGTTCTCTTCAGGAGCAAAAGGTTCTCATGAATCTGCAATTTCTAATGACACTTTTGTAAGATCTAATGTAAACCCCAATATTACAACGAACTCTGATGTTTATTCATCGGACTACTTTATCCAAAGGGAATTTTCAAAGTGAGAAGAGCTCACCTAAATTGAAGGACCAGCAATGAAAAACCTATTAATCCTTACATGCAATCTAGCATGTCGTCGTCTCCAACCATCTCTCTGGTTCCCGTCTTAAAACTTTATGAGACTATAAATTACAGCTATAAAGATTAATCGACCTTGACGGCCACGATTCTCCCGAAACTGACTTATACTGAATGCTTCATAAAAACCATACAAAAGGCTGGACTGTGATACTGAAAGAGATGACCTGGCTCAGAAACCTAGCAGAACAGTACAGAGAGAAAATCGACGGAAAAAGTTAGTAAAGGTTGTTGGGAAAAAACTTGTTGAAAACGAACAAAGCCCTTGCTGCAGTGCCTTGCCAAACGTCCCAGATAAGGTCTGAGGCGAGCCAAACTACTAACATGAATCAGATCATGATGGAAATAAGTACCCATACGCTGCTGGTGAGACCTCAAGACGTCCAGATGAAGTCATAAGATCTTTGTCTAGGTAATACCAGGGACGAGCAATTCAAGTGAACCTCCTGCGCTTTGTGATCGGGGCTCTAGTGCAGCTGCACTGGAGGTAGCTGGAAATCCCCTTGGCGCTGGGTTGGGTTGTACCCATATTAATCCATCTGTCCAGCCATAAGAGGAGTGTGCAGCCGATCCGACAAATGATTTAACTTCACCTACATCGGCAGACCCTTAGACAATGACAATTACTCGATCTCTTACAACCGGAGAAGAAATAAACAGCCAGGTAAGGTAAATAAAAACACACTGCCAAAGAAGTAAAAAAACATGTCGCAAGGGAAACAATTAAAATCAAATGGCTCTCGAAAGTTCCTTTGTAACGTTAGGTGTTATTCTCAGGAAACCAGTGGCAGAATTGCCAGAAAAAAAGACTCTCAGTAAAAAGGTGAAAAGTTAACAAGAGGTAACTACTCCACTGCAAGAATGTAGACAGTCGCCACGGCAAAGTCCATCAGTAATCAAAATGATAGAGATCACGATACATGACGCTTCAAGGGCGTCCCCAGGATTGGAGACTAAGGCACTGAGGGTGGTCTCGGCAAGCAAGGCTAGCAAAACTCTGAAATGACTCTTATGACACTTTTGACGCTTGCGGAAAAAAGGCACAAAGCGTACACCAGGTTCCGTAAGGCGGAAAGTCAGAAAGTAGCATCAGGTCGCATAGACCCCCCTAAGGAAGTATATCGACATGGAGACCATCACCAGCAAAATGTCACAAGGGTTATATGGAATGCAGAGCCCTTCCCCTTCCATAACTAGTTTTTTTTTTTTTAAATCAGCGGCGGGGCATGGAGACATTATTGCTGGAAAGATTACAGACACTGGAAGACTGTTTAATATTGAACCACTAGCGTTCAGCGTCTTCTCCATTGCATACCGAAGCAGCGTGCAATTGACTCAGCTGACATTGCTGTGGTGGAATTTGTCAACGAAAATAAATTTGTCCGGGTTAGAGTGCATATCCACTCTATGCTAGTCCGGAACCTCTTGCTTGATGCCTCCTCTTCTCTGCTACCCTTGGGATTTTACATCACAGAATGCAGACATTAGCTCCTTGTGTGTAATAAATTTGTGCAGAGCATCGGCGGAAAGATAGACAATACCCTGCAGGATGAAAGGTTGCAGGCATCTGAAACTGGCTTTAATTACCAAGTTCGCCCTGTACCGAATGGAAACATCACTACCGGATTGTGAGCATGGGAAGAGGGTAATCATCCTCTAAAGATCACTTTTAACTGTTAACTCATCTAGAAAGATCACGGAAGTTGGACAACCGAGCGATCGCTCGGTAAAGCAAGACTCTTGGGGTTGGATGGCCGAGGCCCTGATATCTTCCCAAAGGAGGTAATGCCAGGAACTGGTTCAGGAAAGATGTATGTTAATGGTTCTTGGAACACAAGGGAAGTTTGTTCAGTTATTTGGTAAGGTGCCTTCAGGAAACGTGGTCGGGCAGCCCCCCTATTTTGAATTGCTTCAGCCTTTAATTAAACCCTGCAAAAAAAAGTTTGAAGGGCCGTCCCATGGCCGGCTTACTGACAATTATAAGGAATGGGATCAGTTTGAGAGGGACTGAAGAGCTCAATCCAACCCTGTATATTCAAGTGCTGATAATGGAGCTGGGAACCGCAACATAGGGGGCCCAATAGACCATTGGTTGTTATGGACCTTTACTGAAATCCTGAGGCCAGTGGGACTGACTGTTTTGTCGATTGTGTCTCATCTCTGATTGACGGATATAATACTGTAATGTCAGACCCATTGATTATTTTGTGTGGAGACTATTATCGATTGCTTGGAAACATGCTGTGGGAAAGGCATGATCCCGAATGGAATAGGGAAGGGGAAAAAAATATAGAGCAGCACTATGGCTCAAGGAGATAGACGAAAAGAACCTCCATATGTTAAATGGGCAAACCTTGGGGGATACACCAGGTGTAGCCACATGGCGAAAAGAACCACAACAATCAACCCTTGATCATTTTTTCGAGTCACAAAATATTGCCCTAACAGTTAGATCGTTGGTGGTAGCACCAACGACCAATATTGACAATGACTTATTGGAAATGAGATGTTGCTTTCCTATTAAGTCTCAGCGGGGACGATGGGAAGAGGATACGTTGGTGTGGCCAGGGCACAATAGGCTTAATTTAAATCCCTCAGATGTGTCTTTATTCAGAAAAGAATACTCATTCGCTGTAGACAATGATTCCATAGGAACACATTACATCCCTGTATTCTCAGAAAACAGTTTTCAAACCGAAACATTCTTAGAACGACAAGATCCTACTCCGTAAAATAAGACTGTGGAAGGCCATTCGAAACTCGTGTGCTTTATCAGGGCAAAATAGAATAGAAAGTCGTAAAAATCGTAGGTAACGTGACAGGATTGGCTCATCTCACATAAAAGCGATGTTTCAACAAGATGCTGAAATTGAAACAAAAAACACCAGGAATTTTGGGAAAATCCTGAATAGTATGGGTAATTACCAGCTTGCCCTACAGAGTAATGTGGTAGCCGAAGCAGACTGGGTCCAACATTATGGAAGCTTGTTTGGGTTACGGGATGGAAAAACTGTGGACGTCTTGCTGACTGAGCGAAGGGACTGGGTAATCCAATTTGACAGGGAGGACATTCTCATAATGATCAGGAAGGCTAGTGGATCGAGAGCCACGGGTCTGGACTGGTGGAGCAAGAGCATGCTGAAATCCGGCCCTGACAATTAGGCAGACTTTTGCATGATTTTGTTTACCCAGATATCAAAGGAGGAATAGGTTCCGCGATCCGGGAAAAGGGCTATATTGGTGCCGATTTTCAAGAAGGGCAATAAGGCAGACAGTAAAAACTATCGCCCTATTTTCCCTTCTTGACGTTCTGGGAAAGGTCTTTTTTACCTCACTGGTTTCGGTGCGGCTAAGGGAGTGGGTGATAAAGTCTGAGAATCTTGACTGTTGGCAAACACGGTTTGTGAAAGAAGTTGGTTGTAGCTTAAACCTACTGTCGATAAATGCGCTTTAAGTTAAGGCAATTAGGGAGGGAATGAAACCATATCTAGCTTTTATTGACCTGGCCCAGGCTTTCAACAGCACAGATCAAGCCCTGCTGTGGTCAAAGTTGATAAACTGGAACTGCCCAGCAGACCTCCTTCTGGCGCTAAAGACTCTCCAATTAAACATCGATCCAGGTCAGGCTGAACCAGGCAGTCCATTTGTCGGTAAGGATTAGTACATAGAGGCCTAAAGCAGGGTTGCCCGCTGGCCCCTGCCCTGCTCAATCTGTTCATCTCTGATTCAAGGGAGGTGATGGATTTGCAAGGTTCATTTCCCCCTAGAATAAACTGCAGTCCGGTGGGCTGGATGTTGTATGCAGATCTAGTCATTTTAGATCAAACGCCCATCGGATTGCTGGGGACTCTGTACATATTACAGAACTATGTGGTTTGTAATGGCCTAAAGATAAACACAGCAAAATCTGAGATCCTGGTACTGCAGCACCTCAAGGGGAGGAAGAAGACCTCCTTTCAATGGCAACTAGGAAAGGAAATAGTGAGCCCAGTAGAAACTATAAGATACTTGGGTATGTGTATTAAATCCAGTGTAAGCGACGCCCCATGGACGGCTGCACTTCGGTCAAGGGTAAAGAGTCTGGTCGCACAGGGAGCAGCCATACACACAAAAGTTGTCAAATTTCCATTGGTCCCCATACGACATTTTTATAAACAAAAGGTGGTGCTGATTTTGTCGTATGGAGCCGAGACTGCATTGTGTCTGCCATGGGAACTTTGGGCAACTCTGGAGGAAACCTTTTGGAGAAAGGTACTCCACTTCCCAAGATCAGTGCCCACAGTAATCATAAGATATGAGTTGGAACTTCTCTCAATTAACGCAATGGTGACCTTGAGATCTATAGCTAGGTTCTGTAAAATTATTACAGAGAAAAGCCCCCGGCGACCCCAGTTTGCAGCTCTGAGAATGAAGAAAGGTGGAAGCTGTGAGTGGTTTTTGAAAGAGTGGGCTTACCAGTGTAGTGAGATAATAAAAGAGCTAGGAACATCCGAACACGTGTTAAAGACCAATCCTGATGCAGTAAAAAAATAAAAATGTGGAATAGAGATTGGATTAAGACAGATACAAGGAGAAAGGAGTATAGATGGTTTGTGCATTTAAACAAGGAAATGAAAGCACCAAAATACATTTCCCGGGCCCTACCATCGTAATCTCTATGAGGTTCAGATTGAATGTGTTCCACACCAAGGAAATCTTGAAATCTCGAAGGCTAGGAGTCTGTAGACATAATGACTGATTATGCAATAGTGCAACAGAGACTTTGCAGCACCTAATTCTATTCTGTCCTTCCGTAAGAGATCTGAGAATGATTTATTTGGGAGGCTTTATATCGGAGAGGCCTTCATTGAATCGAGAAGCTTGGTGGGAATTTCTATGCTGGGGCGAAAACCAGAAAAATGAATATTCACCATAATGAAATTCTTAGACGAAATTGTTTAAGTTATTCTTACAGGCGAGCCTGGAATGAATTAGTGAATAGTCAGAGCATATAAGTTGATGTAATGTAAGTTGCATTTTAAGAATGTGTGGGAAATGTTAGTTTCAGTTAAAAATAAAACTAGGGGAAAAAAATCAACTACGGTCTGATTTGTGTTTAGTTGTGTGGGTATTGGGTGTTTTTGTTAACTGTGGAAAGGTTTGTAGGAAATGTGTTTTAATTATTTGTAAAAGTTTTGAAATAAACTTCATAAACATTTTTAAAAAGAAAATAAAAAAATTAAAGGCTGAGATCACATATGATGGTTCAAAGAAGCTGTAGATTGTTGTAGACTATTCTGATTCAGTGGAGGAGCAGTTGCATTGACTGAAAGGGGAAGCTGAGTTAGGTAAATAACAGTCATATGCGAGAAGGCGCGTCTTGGTTCTTGAGCTCTTACCACTTCCTTATCTATAATCCAAGGAATTAAATAAGCAGTGTCGCATAGCAATTTGCTATGCAATTCCTTCGGTTTGCTAATTACCTTGACATTTGTGTAGCACAACTAGCTATTCACATTACCCTGTTCACTGGAAGCACAGTTCACTCTGCATTACTCTCAAGCCCTCCGGGCTCTCTCCACGCTTTTTTTCTGCTCACTGCAAGTTCAAAGCGGCTAACATAGACTGCAGCAGAAATCATCTCCTCCACTCTTAAAAGTGCCAAATGCCTGTGTGGGAGTTATCAAATAATTAAAAACCAGAAGTAACCAGGATGATACTTTTATTAAGCTAACAATATCCTGTTGGCAATGAGCAGTATGTGTTATGTTTATTTTTTTAAAGACAGTGCTTCAATTCCATTCCTAAAAATGTAAGTTGATACACAATGCATAATTAAGTATGGCTACTGTAAAATACTGCGTTCTCTGTTTTTAGGTTAGTGTCTTTAAATCGCATAGTGTTAATCATCTTTTCTTTTGTCATGGGAAAGTGCATCATATTGACCAGTGGACAATTTTGAAAATGTACATGATCACACTGCCAAAAGCTTTTGAAGGAAAGTCTAGTTCTGTTACCTGCTAGTTCCATCCATCTGTGCAGCAGGTGCTCAAACCATGAGCTGATTCTAAGTTGTTGACATTCTCTATTATCACCCTGTTGCTTTATATCAGCTACCCTGAAAGTGAGATAACAGCCAAATACAATATTCCATATCGTTTGCCCAGTTCTCTTCCTGCTACGCCATCCACTCTGCTTGGTCTCTTTTTTCCTCTTACATAATATATGAAGCTAACTAAATTTTTATGCAAAGTAATCATTAGTTCCATCCAGTCTGTACATCTACAGATCTACTGAAATAACATCCGCTGTAGTTGGGCCCAGGAGCTCGCTTTGCTCTAAGATTACAATTGCATTATATATTATCACCTGCTAGAACTGAAGCATAACATGCAAGTAGCTGCCTGCATTGCATGCAGAGGGCGCTGCGCCTCTGCCCGCCCTTCACTCTCTCCTCGAGGCAGTGTCCGAGGACAAGTCTCCACTGGACCGCCAACTCCCTCCCCCCCTACTCTGTGCACCTCCTGTTCCACATTCATATCCTGGAAATCGTTATTTCCAATCAGACATACGTGTCATTTCTTTGTAACAAAAGCATGCATTGTGCAAAGCTTGGTTCCATTAAAAAACGAGAAAAAAGTATTAACCCTCTAGAGCTCCAAGTACTAATAGCAATGAATACTGGGTGTGCAGTGCTGGACATCTTCCCTTGGGCCTAACTGGCTCGGATTATGGACCTTTAGAAGCCCTGCCCTCCCTCAAAAGTGTTATTTAATGCTATATTG
This sequence comes from Ambystoma mexicanum, assembly GCF_040938575.1. Taxonomy (NCBI): domain Eukaryota; kingdom Metazoa; phylum Chordata; class Amphibia; order Caudata; family Ambystomatidae; genus Ambystoma; species Ambystoma mexicanum. Next base: position 1,083,375,881 of record NC_090925.1, read on the forward strand.
AAAACGGTGGATATCAATGAACGGCAAGCACCATCTTGTCCACCTGAAGTTGCTCATTACCATCAAAGCTGCTCCTCACTTTAAGCAGTTGATCATTAGAGTATCTGCCGCAATACAATAATACATACTTTGTGTCAGGCTACGACTATCCTTTAACATTATAAACGTTTTGATTTTCGAAAATTCTGAACTTGCACAGCAAATGATGGGTCAACCATAGAACATGCGGGACACTACCCTGCAACACGGACTGCACCCCAGTTGCACAGAGCCTATTTACTTGTGTCCATTCATGCAGCTAAGCTTTACATTTCACAGACACTCAGAGCTCACTAATGTCTGTCTTCAGCGGTACACAAAAATGCTCTATTATTGCTCATTTTTGGGTACAAATAACATCTGGTGCCATTAAAAATATGAGCACAAACTTGCTTATCAAGTAGGTTTGTTTGCTAATCAAGTACATTTTAATTAACAATCTGCTAATCAATTTTTGAGAACTAATTTATGATTTGAATTGATGACTTCCCTCACCTCTCTCTCCCCCCCCCCCGACCCCCGCAACCACCGCCACCACTACCAATGCAAAGTAGGCGAGCACACTCTTGGCTTGCCACATTATCTGGAGGCTCGGTTTCAGCAGCTACTGAGGAGGCTTCATCACCAAAACACTTTTATAAGGTTGCAGTTTCCAGCTGACATTCCTCTCAGTCTCTTCAGGTCAGCATCCTTTAGTGATTGCAAACCATCTACAAGGAAACTTCAGCACACACCATACATTTACGAGAATTAAGGCGAGTCATAGGGATCCCAAGTTATCATCAAATTGTTCAATTCATTCAAGTATCGTAACTGCCAATCAGTGCGGTTCCCAAAAATAACTTTCATGGTTTGTTCATGGGTAAACTATACAGAAGTGGCGTAAGCCTTCAATCCAGACATCCTACTTGTACAGATCATATCTACCTAAAACACTATTAGCAACTAAGTGTACACTGCATAACAAAACGGTTTATAATAGTTAATTAATAGTGTTATAGCCTTACTTGTCCAACCACGGCCTCTTTGTAGGTGGCCCATCTACATTGGCCATAGGTCTTTTTCTCTCCGGCTCAACCACCACTCGGTTTACATTGTTTTCATTGGTTATTGGAGGAGGAGGAGGAGGAGGAGGAGGAGGAGGCGGCAGTGGAGGAGGGGGGGAAGGATTTGTCTGGATCACAATATTAGCAGCTGTTGAAAAACAATTACAAAAGATTACCTGGAGATAGGAAAATATATGTAAAGAATCACAATTACGACTCCATAGTAAGGGTAGCACAATAACAAATTCCACTATAACTTTTGTTCTCATACATACAAATTCACTAAATTTGCCATGCAACTGATGTGGACAGATGCAAACAAGCCAAATGTGGTACAGTTAACAAATCGTTTTCATGCCCAAAACCTGATAAAACTTTCTATGCATTGCAGTTACATGGAGGCAGAACAATCACTCCAACAAATGGGCCTCATTACAAGTTTAGCGGTAGCCTTGCCGGTAAAACCGTCAGGCTGCCGCCAAACTTGCGATTTTTTCCAGCATTCGCAAATGTGCAATTAACGGGTCATTACGATCCGCCGGACCCGGTAATTGCCCATTCGCGGGCGCCGGAAAAATATGCTCCCCATTCCCATTTGAGACCCATACGGCTCAATGGGAATGGGGAGGTTGGATGCACCGGCATCATTCAGAATGGTGATGGTGCATTCGACATGCTCTGCTCGTGGGTGCTGCTACGCCCGCCAGGTCAGACCTGGCAGGAAGGCGTCCGCAAGCAGAATTTGTAGTTTGCTGGTCCGGTAACAACAGTACCGGCAAGCTTACCGGTACCGTTGTTACCAGACCGGCTAACTTTTGAGGCCCCATGTCTCAGAATTTTCCACTTCGATATTTCAGATATTTAGCACACAAGTAGCCCTTTAATTGAAGTTGCACCCAGCAAACACACTTAAATAATATCGATCTGCCAAACATGAGCAAGTCAACCTTTAAAAAAAACAATATGTTGGATATATCTGCAGAAGCATAGAAGGCATGAAGGGAAAAATCAAAATAAAAAATAATGCAAAATGCAGAAACATCCAAAGCCCACAAAACACTCACACCCCATTCAGTCTTGCATAGTAGGGTAGGAGGGAAAAGCGTGTAACAAAATGAAAAATATTCCCCAAAAATGCACAAGGTGATTCGCCGCACCCAGCACAAGTTTAGCAACTAAACTACAAATCATGCAATACTTGCTTTACCAAAAAAAGAAGTGGTTGTTTTAATAAAAATGTTAAGGTGACAACCATTAAAATGTTAATGCCTACAAACTATGGCAATGGCAACTTTAAGGTTTAACCTATTAAACACTAAATATAACATACAACCAACATTGCTGCAACTTGACAAATAAGTTGGGTCAGCACATGTGTAAATCTATAAAACATACCAAAGTAAAAAGTCAAAATACAATATACTACAAAAATATACATTACATTACTGCTAGGTGGCTTTTCAGAACTACTACTTCTTTAGGATTCTGGAAAGTGTTAGGAAAGATTTTCTTATTGCAACTTTCCCACCAGAGTTTCCTATGAAACCCCATTCTTTTTGCTCTGTTTGATCATTTCCTGACTTTGTGCAGGGAAGTAAAGCCTTCAACTTAATTTCCATTGCCTTTTGCTCACATGTTATAAGGAAACTGATCAGTCCTTCAGACCATCAGGACTGGGAAACAGTTTCCCTTTTGAATTCTTGTATTTTTAACATTGCACACATCATTTTACAATGCAAAGCAAAGGGGATACTTTTGCATTGCCATAACTTTTTTTACACAGATTTTTGCTAACTTTTATATGTGCCTAAAGACAAGCTGGTTACAGCAGTTACATTTTTGGAGTTTTTGCATTACATCTTATTTGCTCATTCGCGTTTACCGTGTATGGCTATTGAACGTGGGTAGTACCCCAAATTGGCTGTGCCACAAGATTTTCGCTTGTTCTTTGGCCATCTTCCTGCCCTCTGGTCAAGAAGGTCCTTATAAGGTCACTGGTGCCAGAGAGTCTGCTGCAGGTGCAGATGTGCAACCAGTAGTTGTCTATGATTGGACAACTACTGGCTGTTTGAAATGTGCAGATCCTCACAATTGGTGGCCTTGGAATTGCTTCCAGCTCGAATCTCGGATGAAAGAAGGAATTCCGTACCTATTCTTCAGATCTGCATTGAGATTCAAGAATCCCTCAAAGGACAGCAGCCTGCTGAAGATCTGAAGACTACTCCGGAAGTGGTTCAGCATTCCTTCCTGTGTCCAGCCCGGTAAAGCCCTGCTCCTGAGCCTAGTCTCTGAAGACCCTGAATGGTGCATTAGCCATTGGACTAGTGGGACCTACTAGTCTCGATACCTTCATGAGGATCCAGCCCTTCAGAAGTTCTGGGACTGCCCAGTGGACTGAACAACTCACTCGCGGGCTACCTTGCCAGAATTGTCACCGTTCCGATTTGAAGTCTGGAACTTTGGTAGTCGCCAGCTTACGCCGCAAGTTGCCTTTTCCCCAAATTCTAGCTTCCAGTCTTGAAGGAATCTGCCCTGGAGTAGCTGCTGTGACTGCGACTGGAAGGATGCAGTCACCTGCAAATGGTGATCATCGCTGGAACTTTCCTTCCATCCAGTGAAGTGTCCAAAGGAGACCTGCATCATTGGATCCGGCAGGTCTTCTCCAAGAGAAAGATTGCAACTTGCATCTTGACCCAACCGGAAGAATCCCCAAACCCGCAACTCCTGGGCAACTTTCACTAGAATCAACAGTGAAAGATCAAGCCCCAGTGACCCCCCAAATTATCCACAAAGACATTTGTGAAAATTGCAGTCAGGGGGTAAGTAAGCATCAGTGTGCCTGCTATCCTTACCCCATCCTACATTGGATAACATTGGGAAAAAGTCCCTTAGTCTCCTGTCTCCACTTCACTCATTCTCGGTCGTCGAGCCTGGGTCAGGTATCCTGCCCCTGAGTTAGCTTTGGGTCTGGAAGAGATGAGAAAACGTACCTGTACTTTGAAATAGTTTGAAACAAATCACCACCACAAGCCCATCGCATCCTTTCTAAAGATATTTCATGCTGGTGACAAACATTGCAAATTACTTACCTGCTGTTTAGGAAAACTCCTAAAGTGCCACTTGGAGGTAAGGCTTTAGTAAGCTATCCCAGTGGCTTGTAGATCCCAAACTCTTATTATCAGTCTGTACTACTGCTGGAATCTTGGTAGAGTGACAGAGCAGTCAAGCTTATCTTAAGAGAAAGATGCAAGCTGTACGTAAGTACACTGAAACCAATTAGTAAAGCACATCAAAGAAACACTTACACATAAATGTATATTAACCCTTTAATGCCATGGGGATTTCCCCCCCAGTGCCAAGGCCTTTTTTGGTGATTTCGGTATGTGGCCATTCAAGTGTAAGTTTTTTGTTACATGAGATATCTCAGCCAAATCCTAGATTGCCGTAGGGGGTGAGAGAAAATAACCAAAAAGTGCGAAAATGTTGTGTTTTTTCAAAAAATGCCAATAAAATGATGTACAAAGAAGCCTGTGGCTTTTTTCTTGTAAGAGCTAGGAACAAAGGGTTTGCTGTGCTCAATTCCCCAATTTCCTGGCTTTCAAGAACAGGTTGAGTGGAAACGAAAAAAAAATATTTTGATATGGTTATCAACCATTTTGTGAGAGGTAGGTGATTTTGGCAATTTTTGCCAATTGGACATGCATGTTATGTTATGTTATTTTATCTTATACCGCGCCAAAGCCCGTAGGCACCCAGGCGCGAGAGACAGAACATGCAGGCTACCTCTAAGGAGCGAGAAGTACTAATGGAAGAGATAGGTCTTCAACTGTTTCCTAAAGGACAATAGATCCTCAGTTTTACGCAATGTAGCCGGTAACGCATTCCAGGCCTTAGCGCCTTGGATATGAAATTCTTTGCCAAGCCCGCGGGATCGTTTCACACGATGTTGGACTAGTAAGAGATCTTCCGCTTTTACATGCATGAACGGAATGGAAGAAAAGGGTAGGAAAGACGAATTGGAGGACAGAAAGGCATACATTTCGGAAAAGTAGACAATTCCAAGTTTAGGAAGGGGTGATTTGCGCAGGTCAGGCAACAACTAGGTAGGGGGAAAATGCCAGATTGGGGGAAAAGTGGAACAATGATCGAGAAAAAAAAAGGTATGTGGTGGACATGGTTGGCTTGGTACGACAATGGCTTCTATGAATTTTGAGAAAAACAATGCTCCGCTACATTCCCCCGACTCTTGCAGTTAGGAAAGCACACATTTTTTGTAGTGTTTCACAAAATAAGCATTACCACAAGCCAAACACTGAGCCATGGTACACAGGAGTTTTATGCTCACGGCCTGAACAGATGCACTTTGCATGTGTAAATCGGGAAAACCAATGTGGTGAGGAACAGCAGCCATACATTTTTTTGAAAGAGCACAGGGAGACCTTTTCAATGGTAGGTGACTTGTGCAGGTTACAAAAGTGTATGGTGCCCAAAGCAGCGACTAAATGAAGGGCACATTTGCGAAATGAAAGGGTTGTGTGACAAAGGGCACCAGCAAATGGGTCAAAACGTTATGAAAACCACACAAACAACAAATGTCATACCTTCCCGCATTCCCACACGTGTCTCGATTAAAACGGTACCTCACATGTGTGAGTGCACCTACCTGGGCGCCAAGGGGAAAGCCGAACACACCCCCCTAACCCAAAGTCTTTTCTGACATCTGAATTTCACGATTTTTCCAGACGGGCACACCATACAGATATGGGCCTCGGTTGTCCAAGCCACCAAGGAAAACAGGGAACCCCATGAATTTCCAAAAAGAGGACACCCGTGGGAATATGCAGAGGTCTGACTTGCACAATTCGGCCCAGAATTTATTACCCAGAAACCCGGGCAAAGTCGGAAATGTGGCGAAAATAAAATGCATTTTCTGTACATTTCACTCGGCTCACCCACCAACAACACATGGCCTATCGTCCCGCGTTCCCACAGGTGTCATAGTGAAAACGGTACATCACAGGTGTGGGTGCACGCAAGTCAGACCTCTGTGTATTCCCACGGGTGTCCTCTTTTCAGAAATGCATGGGGTTCCCTGTTTTCCTTGGTGTCTTGGATATGCTAGGCCCATATCTGTATGGTATGCCTGTCAAAAAATCGTGAAATTCAGCTGTCGGAAAAGACTTTGGGTTAGGGGTCTTTTAGGCTTTCCCTTTGGCGCCCAGGTAGGGGCACCCACACGTGAGGAACCGTTTCATCGGGACACGTGTGGGAACGCGGGACGGTAGGCCATGTGTTGTTGGCGGCGTGTTTTGGTGGGTGAGCTGAGTGAAATGTGTGGAAATTGGGGGTTTTTTGCCACATTTCGGGGTTTGCCAGGGTTTCTGGGTAATAAATTCTGGGTCGACTTGCGCAAGTCAGACCTCTGCAGATTCCCACGGTTGTCCTCTTTTCGGAAATGTATGGGGTTCCCCGTTTTCCTTGGTGGCTTGGACACCCTAGGCCCAAATCTGTAGGCTGTCTCCCCAAACCCTTTGGGGGTTACACGTGGTGTAGCCTTTTTCCTTTTGTGCCCCGGTAGGTGCATGTTAGGCAGAATCCTGTGCAGTTCCCTTAGGGAGCACTACAGAAGATAAATACTACAGGTATGAGCAATAAATCCCCTTTGGTATCAGTCTGTACCACAAACATTTAGTTGGTAGCTGTGGCTAAGCAGTCCAGTATTCAGGGTTTACACAATAGGGCTATAATACTATGAAACAAGGAAACACTGACCAAAGCTTTGTATTAAAAAGAATATATATATATTTATTTTACACACTTCTAAGATAACACATTAATCACAGTTATTAAAGCAAGTTAAAATAAGTCAAGAAAAGTATACACAACTCCCTAGGCCTGGCAGAACAAAGTACCTTAAAATGTAGACGAGGCTGCTGCGGTGGCGGTTGTTCCTGGCAGTACCTGCAGTTCGGGAGATCCAACAGAGGAAGAGAGACTCATCGTGGAGGAAGGTTTGAGTTACTGCACTGCTCAGGGATGAAACCAGCAGCGATGCTGCCCAACAAATAAAAGGTGCGCTCCTTTAAATCACGGTCCGGGTGGACGGGTGCCTGGCTATCCGGTCTCTGAGCGCAGGGCACTGGCGATTCGACCAAGGCAGGTCCAGGGAGGCGATTGGCAAACTGGTTGGCCCCACCAGCTCAAGGGAAGAAGGCTCTTGCCGATGAAGACCTTCGTCGTGTGGAGAAAAGTGTTGAGACGCTGCAGCAGGGCTTCACTGGTGGTTCAGTCATTGCAGATGTCTTTGGCTTCTCGGTTCCAGTGGCAACGTCTTGCTCTTCCAGTCCTCAGGACCCTGCTTTTATGCAAAAAGATCCCCATTCATACAACCTAGCTGTCACTCACACAGTGGAGTGGTCATCCTGGCGGGAGACCCTCCAGCCTATCAGGGCAGAGTGCAACCTGGGTTGCTGAGGCAACCCTGTCCAGGGGGTCCTACTCCCCTCCCACACAATGGATCCACCCCACACTTCGTGGTGCCGAAAGGAGGGCTTCTTGGCAGAAGAACGTCAAAAGGACGAACAAAGGATCCCCGACCTGGGTTAGGAGTTTACAGAAAGACACGAGAAAGAAGTTATATTAAGGTTCTGGCAAATAAAACCTACCGGAGTAAAGTTAATATAAAAATGAACTGGTGGTAGGTTAGAGGCTGTCAGTAAATGTGGTAGCCTCGAACAATGGGAAAATCCCGAATATTTTTGGTAGTAACCACTGCCACCAGCCAAAAACTTTTGAGAGAGGGACTGTACGGTACCCTCTCGAAAACGAACATAAGGGAAAAATGATTATCCCTTACCAGTACCTCCATAGTAAGATGGGTTGTAGTGGTTTTGTTCATAAAGATTGACTAGTAAAGTCAATTGGGACTTTACATGCCCTGGGAGACAGTAGTCAGTCCCAGGGTATGGAGTCTATGTTTGGGGGTCGCTACGACACCCCTGTGTCACTGCACAGAGGGTGCTGTGTAACACATGTGGATAAAGATGGTTCCTAAGGGAGGTGAGATAAACCCCATAGACATTAAACACAAAAAAATAGCCTAGAACACACATAGCAAATATGCCTAAGAGTGGGAAAGAGAGTCACACTCTTAGCAGGAGAAAAAAACAAACCCTTCAAATCCAGAAAAGCTGCTGGGGGACTCTATAGGTAAGGGAAATTAGCCATAGAATGAGAATTCTCCCTAACAGTGCACCCACACATGTGAGGTACCGTTTTTGTCGGGACACCTGTGGGAATGCGGGTAGGTATGACATCTGATGTTGGTGGCGTGTTTCGGTGGGGGAGCAGAGTGAAATGTCTGAAAATTGTGTTTTTACCCCCAAATTTGGACTTTGCCGGGGGTTCTGGGTAGTAGATACTGGGGCGCTTCGCGCAAGTAAGAACTCTGTGCATTGCCACAGGTGTCCTCTTTTGGGAAATGCATGGGGTACACGCTGCCAACAACAGATGTCATACCTTCCCGCGTTCCCACAGGTGTCCCGACGAAAACGGTACCTCACATGTGTGGGGTGCACCAACCTGGGGCGCAAAAGGAAAAGGGTAATCCACTGGTAACCCCAAGCCTTTCGGCAAAGCACATTTTGTTCATGTGGGCAACCTACAGATTTGGGCCTAGGGTGTCGGAGCCAGCAAGGAAAACAGGGAACCCCATGCATTTCCCAAAAGAGGGCACCTGTGAGAATCCACAGAGGTCTGACTTGCGCAAATCGGCCCAGAATTCATTACCCAGAACCCCTGGCAAAGACCCACATGGGAGAAGGGTGCCCAAGGCCAGGGATATTACCGTCGACTTTGCTGGAGCCCTGGCTGCCCTGCGTTACAGCTTCTCCCAACCAGGGAGTCCCGGCAGTGTGCCAATGCCTCCCCAAAGGGAAAAGCTGTAATGGAACCCAGCCACAACTCCAGGACGGTTGGAGGCGATGTCCCTGGCCTTGGACATCTATGTACCATGTGGGTGTACCATCACCCAAGCACAGCAGCAGCTCCAGGGAACCCCGGCAGGATCCCCATTCCTCCCCGGAGGTGATATCTGTAACATAGCACAGCCAGAGGTGGAGCCTGGGCTTGCAGACAGACAACCCACATGGGAGGGATCGGTACCCAGGGAAACACCAATGTTCTGCTGGCATGGGGGGCAATTTGTGGCCTGCCCCTGCAATTGTGTCCCAGCCCACCAACATATATGCCCAGACGGCCCATTCCCACCCACACCACCAACAATCCAGCCCCAGTCTCACCCACCCCACTGACAGTGGGTCCTAACCATAGAATTAAAAAAAAGTACTCCCATAACGTTGCAGCTGCTCGCGTAGAAAAAGCTGTAAACAAAACAAAAAACATGTGTTACCTATGGTCACACCAGCAAAAATAAATAATTTTCAAGCATGCCCCCCCCTTGCAATCCATCCCTGGTGGTCTACTGAACCTCACCACCCCGCCCCCACCCCACACTGCAAACCCATTTGCCCCATCCCACGGGCAGATATCTGCCTCCAGGGAGGCCTGCATGAGGTACCCCTGCCACCTATTTTGGGTGGGGGGGGAGAGGGCCCCCAAAAATGGTGGTACAGGCCCCCCAGTGGGTGGGGCAGTAAGGTTTGGGCAGACCGGGGCCAGATTGGCACACCAATGTGCCCCTCTGCACCAAGGCAAGTTTGGCAAACAAAGACAAATTGAAAATGGCAGCCTGCCCTTTAGGGGGGTCTGAGGGGCACCCTACACCGCTGGGGAATGTTCTAATGTGAAGGGGGGTGCACCTCTCCACCCCAACTGGAGGGGCGGCGCATCTCATGTAGCCCTCCTTGGGGGTAGATAAGGGGGGCTGTCCTGCACTCCTCCCTGGGCTCAGGCGTCCCTTTCTAGGAGCAGATATCTGGGCCCTGAGAGGCCTGCATGACATGGCACCCACTCCATTGCGGGTGGGGAGTTAAAATCGGTCAACGCCCCATTAGAAAATTCCCCGTCCCTTTGGGGTGCCCCTCAGCCCCCCTAAAATGCGTTCGACCATTTCCACTTTTTTCCTTTGGTAACCCAATTCCCCTTGGTGCAGAGGGGCACATTGGTGTGCCAATCTGGCCCCAGGGTACCCAAACCTTACTGCCCCACCAACTGGGGACCTGTCCCATAATTTCTGGTGGCACACTCCCCCCTCACCCCAAATGGGTGGCGGTGGCACCTCATGCAGGCCTCCCTGGGCCTCCTACAAACGGCTGCGTGAGGTACAGCCCACCACCATTTGGGGTGGGGGGCGTGGGCCCCCAAAAATTGTGGGACAGGCCCCCCCAGTGGGTGGGGCAGTAAGGCAGCCCGGGGCCAGATTGGCACACCAAAGTGCCCCTCTGCGCCAAGGCAAGTTTGGTAAACAAAGAAAAGAAATTGAAAATGGCAGGCTGCCCTTTAAGGGGGGGGCTGAGGGGCACCCTACACCGCTGGGGACTTTTCTAATGTGAAGAGGGGTTCATCTCTCCACCCCCACACCAATTGGAGGGGCGGTGCATCTCATGTAGCCCTCCCTGGGGTTACATGCCCCTTCCTAAGAGCAGGTAACTGCCCCCAGGGAGGGCTGCATGACATGACCCGAAGTCCATTTTGGGTGGGGGGAGAGGGGGGACAACCTCTTTCCATAAAAAAATAAAATCCCTGGTGGTGCAGTGGGTTGGCACTCACCCTCCAGGGGTTTCCATACATGTGGCCCTATGCTTTGGGGCCATGGGGGGAGGGGGCTCTTACCTTGTAAGCTGCTCCCCCTCCCCCCACCTCCAACACATCCCTGGTGTCTAGTGGCCATTACTGCTGATCTGGGAGCAGCATTGCTTACAAACAGGGTGTCGTTGGAAAAGGGAGACTCTCCCCTTTCCAACGACACCACTACCAAACAAATCCCTGGTGTCTAGCTGTCCCCACCCCCCTCCACCCTTCCCATGCTGCTTTTGAACCTTTTTTAAAAAAAAATGTTTGTCCCCCAACCCCTGGGGGCAGATTGTAACCCATCCACCCCCAGGGGTCTCCATACATGTGGCCCCATGCTTTGAGGCAACGACGGGGAGAGAGGGGGGGGGGGGGCGTAAGCAGCCCTCCCCCCCACTGTAAACACATCCCTGGTGTCTAGTGTACATTGCTGCTCACGGATCGAGCACCCTGCCCCTCCCCCTCACATAGCCCGGGGGTTGGATTACGTTTTGAGCGATCCCTGCTCTGCAGGGATCGCTCAACATAAGAGTGCTAAAAAGGACAGGCTATCTTGTCCTTGGCACTGAAGGGGTTCAAATACAGATTATATTTACACTAGAATCACTTTAAAATACTTAGCACAATAAACCAAAATTTAGGAATACTTTAGAATACTTTTCAAAGGCCACTGTTTAGTTTGGAGTTGCTCGCGGTTACATTCGTTACAGCTTTTGACAGTAATGACAGTTCTATCGTATTATCGGTAATAACGCACTCGCAAATCTTAGCAGAAATACATTTATTTTACAACTTTAAATATGAAGTAAGAGCACTTAATATGCCCTTTTACTTGAAAAAACACACATCAAGGAGCATCGCTGTAAAATGTTACGTTTCAAATTGAACGTAATTCCAACTAGTGTCATCATCGGTTCAAGACAAGGTATTGAGCGGCCTTTGAGGGTATATACGCATTGCTGTGTACATATTGAAACATGTCGCCATATTCTATTACAATGCTTGGCTTTGGTTGAAACCTGTGCTAAGCTTTTTCAGCACTTTGTTCCAGATGTATACCTGATAAATAGAGTGGTTTTCGGCCAACATTTTAAACAGCTGAGACATCATTGGCTGTATCAATTTTAAAATGTTTGGAACTTGCATTGTGTGAAACGGAATGACTTTTTTCATATTCTTTTAATTATATGATATGTAATGTAATATTTGATTTGTGCGTTTTAATGAATTAATATGAACTGATATGAATTGATATACATGGATTTGAATTTAATTGTAATTTAACAAAGTTTTTAGTTTCATATTTTTGCAAAGGTTTGTATTTAACCAAATGCAAATGAATAAATAGCAGCAATACGGCAAATATATTTAGTGTGCATAAACATAAGCTAGTGACTTTTGGGAAGGAAAATTGTTGGTTAGTGTTACAATAGCAGTTCTAGAGGTTGAAGTGGTAGTTTCTTCACACAGCAAGTTTTTTTACGGTCCAAAAAGCAACCCTTACTAAAGGCAGTTCAGATAAGGAGCAAAGTCTTGACAAGCTGTAGAATACACAAGTTCTTGTGTATACTCTACAGTCTCTAGCCTCGATGCAAGAGGACAAAATCTAAGTTGGAGACCCTATTAAAGGACTTGCTAAAGGGACACAAGCAGTGACTTGATATCAGATATAATAGGGAGGGGTACCCTGGACACCTCTGGGTGCACTCCAACGGTCTGGAGCAACTTCAATGATCAAGGTAAGCAATACCTTTCTCCCCAAAGTTCTTAAGTTAGAAGAAAATATTGTGGCTGAACTCTCCCCGATGTGGCGGTGCTGGACTGGACCTCCGGATTCCTTGTGATGACTAAAGGCAAGACAATTGATGGGATCTCTCAGCAGCAGTTTTGAGGGAGGACCTCTGACAGGTCTTTCAGCAACTTCTCTGGTCAGTCTGTGGTTTTGGCGCCTTTTTTGCAGCACCAACAAAGGACGTGATTTGCCAAGTTAATCTTCTTTGCTTCTTCTAGACTCGGCTGAGCGGGTCTGGGCGAGTTGGATCGGATCTCAGGAGTTTCCTTGAAGGCTCAACAAAGACTTGGACGAGTTTGGCCTTTCCACGATGATGCACTCGGAATGGGCAGCAGTTCTTCTGGTATTGGGGTTTTGCAGCTCTGCAAACTCACAGGACCTCGAGAGATGGCTCAAATAAAAGTTAGTCTTGGCTCTGGTTGTCCCCACCAGCCAAAGGGAAGGAACAAGTTACTTACCTGTAACTGTTGTTCTCCAGCATGGGTCTGGCATGGATTCACATGCTCATGAATATTCCCCGTCGTCAGGCTGGGAATCCTCGGTAAAGAAAAAATCAGTATCAGTTTCGTTTCTGATCTGTCTTTCGTAGTAGTAACCAATCACTGATCTCTGCGTCATACTGACCACAGCCAATGACTGCCATCTCCCTAAGCCCCGCCTCTGGCAGCCATCTTCAGATTTGGTAGCACGTGAAGTGGCAGTATGACCAAGTGAAGAGCCGCAGAGGGGTAGGCGGGAGGGTTCGCATGTGAATCCATGCCAGACCCATGCTGGAGAACAACAGTTACAGGTAAGTAACTTGTTCCTTCTCCAGCATGGGGTCTGGCATGGATTCACATGCTCATGAATATAAGAATACATAGCAGTACTCACATGCACAACCACGGGAGGTGGCAAAAGGCTCAACATTAAGCAATACAACGACTCAACATTAAGCATCTCTTACCTCCTCACCAGGCTCACCTTAAGCGAACGGGTTGAGCAGCACTGCTTGGCCGACCCTGGACTCCTCCCTGGAATCCCGATCGACGCAGTAGAATCTCGTGAAGGTGTGCGTCGACCTCCACATAGCAGCCCTGCAGATGTCCAGCAGGGGCACAACAGATAGGAACGACGTAGTAGCAGCGATCGCTCAGCCGACCGGTGGCAGTGCATGATGCAGCCGGAGAGCCATCTGGAAATAGAAGACTTCGAGAGAGCCTTCCCTTGATTCACAGGTCCAAAGTTCACAAACAGCTGTGATGTCCTCCGAAAACTCTTTGTGCGGTCCACGTAGAACTTCAGCGCTCTAGCCACATCCAGCTAGTGCAAAGTCCTCTCGGCCGGCGACGAAGGAGACGGGAAGAAAACAGGTAACACCAGGGGCTCGTTAAGATGGAAGTCCGACGGCACCTTGGGCATAAAGGAGGGGTGCGTCCTAAGCACCACCATTGAGGCATGGAAAGTCAAGTACGGTGCTTTGCAGGATAGGGCCTGGATCTCTCCCACTCGTCGTGCGGGGGTAAATGGCCACCAGGAATGCAGTCTTCCACGACACAAACTTCATCGGTGCGGAGTGCATCGGCTCGAATGGGGGCCCCATGAGCCTGGTCAGCACCACGTTAAGTTCCCACGCCGAGGCCTTCACCGGCGGGAACGACCGGAACAGTCCTCTTTTACCAGTCGATGGGACCACAGGGACGTAAGTCCTGCGGTTCTGGTATATCTGGAGATCGCCGCCAGATAAATCTTAATGGAGGCATGGGCTAGCCCAGCCTTTGCCAGCGATAGAAGGTACGGCAGCACTTGAGGGGCCGTAATCCGTAGGGGGTTGATCTTCTGTGCTCGGCACCAGATAGAGAACCTCTTCCACTTGTGACCGTAGCATTTGAGAGTCAAGGACGCCATGGCCTTTGCAAGAACCTCTCTGCAGTCGGCCGGTATATCGTACCCTCCAAACTCTAGCGCTGCAGGAGCCAAGCCTGCAGGTTCAGCGACGCCGGGTCGTGGTGGAAGATGGCGCCTCCTTCTCTGGAGAGAAGATCCGCGTCCGCCGACAGCTTGATGGATGGGGACGCTGACAAGTCCAGAAGGTCCGGGAACCAGATCTGCCTCGGCCACGCCGGTGCGACGAGGATCATCCTGCACCGGGACATCTTGAGCTGCTTGATGAGTCGAAGCAGCAACGGCAAAGGAGGGAACGCATACAGGTATAGGCCGTCCCAGGGAAACGAGAACGCATCGCCCGTGCTTCTCGGCTGGGGAAACCTGCTGGCGAACCTCTTGCACTTCGAGTTCGTCGCTGTTGCGAACAGGCCGATTTGGGGTTTGCCCCATCGTCGGAAGAGTTGATCCACCTGATCCTGGCGCAGCTCCCACTCGTGACACGCGCGCAGCTCCCTGCTGAGCGAGTCAGCGATGGTGTTTCTTTCTCCTGCCAGGTGGAAGGGAACCAGGAACATCCCCTGGGCGACCGCCCAGTGCCACAGATCCTGTGCCTCCTTGGATAGGGCTGGGGATCTGATGCCTCCCTGCTTCCGTATGTAAAACATTGTCGTGGTGTTGTCCGTGAATATCCGCACCACCTTGCCCTTGAGCGACGAGAGGAACGATTTGAGAGCCCAGAACATGGCTCGGAGTTCCAGGATGTTGATGTGCAGGAGCTTCTCCTCCGGGAGACGGGGGCCTCTTGCGTGGAGATCTCTGGTGTGGGCGCCCCAACCTTCCAGGGAAGCGTCCGTCGTCACCGTCTCCTGGTACGCCGGCGTCTAAAAGTCTTTGCCCGCCGTGAGGTGCGCTCGAACGCCCCACCACTGAATCGCCCGCCGGAACACCTCGTTGAGGGGGACCCTGTCTTCGAAGGTGCCCGTCGCCTGCATCCAACGGGCATCGAGAAATTCTTGAAGAGGGCGCATCCGTAGTCTGCATAGGTGCACCAGGTAGATGCAAGAGGACATCATCCCCAGGAGGGACTTGATGGACCTCACCCTGGCCATGTCCGTGGCTAGCAGGCGCTGCACTTTGCCCAGAATGGTCTTCGTCCGTTCTTCCGACGGTGCCGCCAGGCGCCTCACTGTATCGAGCTTCGCTCCCAGAAACAGGGCCACCTGCAACGGTACCAGGTGGGACTTTGGGTAATTTATGGCGAATCCCAGGTCTGTGAGTAGCTGGACGGTCCTCGCAGTGTGTTCGACGGCGAGTTCCCTCGTCCTTGAGCAGATGAGCCAGTCGTCCAGGTAGGGGTAGACGTAAATCCCCTGCAGGCGCAGCCGCGCCGCCACAGGTGCTAGGCACTTGGTAAAGACCCTGGGGTCCGACTTCAATCCGAACGGCAGTGCTCTGAATTGGTAGTGGTGTCCCTGGACGACGAACCTGAGGAACATTCGGTGACTTTTGAGGATGGGAACGTGGAAGTATGCATCCTCCAGGTCCAGCGACGATAGAAAGTCGCCTTCCTCCAGCTGTCCCAGTACGTGCTGGAGGGTGACCATCCTGAACTTTTGTGACCTGATGTATTTGTTCAAACGACGAAGGTACAGGATGGGGCGCCAGCTGCCCGTCTTCTTCCTGACGAGGAAGTACCTTGAGTACACCCCGGAGCCCCGGAGCCTCTTCGGGACGGACTCAATGGCGCCTTTCCTGAGCATCGCCCGTACTTCCAACAGCAGTTGCGGGACTTGATTTTCCTTCCTGGCCACAGGTGGAATGTGAGGGCACTTCTTCAGGAATTCGATAGAGTGTCCCCTTGCCAGGGTATCCAGCACCAAACGGTCGGTGGAGATGGACTTCCACACGCCGACTAACTTAGTCAGCCTGCCTCCCACCGGGGTGCTTCGGTGGGGGCCCGAGGCCACAGCCGGTTCAGTCCTGCTTGGAGGTGGTGGCCTTGCCGCCCTGGCCACCTTGCCGACGGCGGCGAGGCGCTCCCTGCTTGCCGTGACCCCTGTAGGCCTCCTGAGACGAAGAGCGCGCCGCCTGGCGGTAGGACGACGAGCCACCGCTGGATCCCTTGGAGGCCCCCTGTCTGCCTCCGGAGCTCCGAAAGGGCCGTCGTTGCTGAAGGGCTCCTAGGGCGCGGGCCGTCTCTGTGTCCGTCTTTATGGCTTGGAGGGATTCGTCCACTGCCTTCCCGAACAAGTTGCTGCCGTCGAACGGCATGTCCAACACCCTGGTCTGGACGTCCTGATGGAAGTCGGTCGCCCGGAGCCAACCCCGTCGTCGTAGGCAAACTCCATTGCCCAGCTGGCGGAACCCGGTTTCGGCAATATCGGTTGCCACCGTTATGGCGTGGTCCGACGCCACCTCACCTTCTTGAAGTATTTCCAGGGCCTCGGACCTCTTGTCGTCCGGTAGGAAGTCCAATATGGGGGCCAGCTTAAACCAGAGCTCCCTGTCGTAACGGGCCACGATCGCCAGGGCGTTGGCCGCTTTGATCGTCGTCGCCGCCGACGAAATGACCCGTCGCCCCATGGCGTCCAACTTCTTTCCCTCGCCGTACGGAGGGGAATTCGACGTTGAGGCTCCTGACCCCGCCGCTTTCTTCTTCGCCGCCGCTGAGACCACCGAGTCTGGCGTTGGCTGGGCCCTGAGGCACAGGGGAGCGGTCTCGGGGACCCGGTACTTCTTCTCGTACCGGTCCCGTTTGGCTGGTGCGGTGGAGGGGTTCTTGAGTACCGACAGGCCCTCCTCCCAGAAGTCATCGATTAGAGGCACCGCGATGACAGTCTTCCTCTTGGCTTCCCGGCGCTGATAGAGGAAACCTTCCTTTTTCTGCTCCTCCGGGCAGAGCTGGAACAATTCGGACGCCCTGGCGATCATGGCGTGGAATGAGCCAATCTCATCGGGCGGGGAGGCCCGTGCGACGGGAGACTGGACACCCGTTCCGTCGTCGTCGCTCTCAGAACCCGTCGTCGAGCCCACCGCACCGTCATCTCCCGACTCGTGGGAGGATGAGGAGGGAACTGCAGGTCTTACGGGGGCGAGCGGAGGAGAGGGTTGGATCCTCCGTCGTTTGTTCTGAGGACTTCCCGACGGGCCAGGTTGCGGGTCCTCTGGCCTGGGCCGTGGTAATCTCGTCCTTATCTCAGAGCATGAGGACTGGATCGCAAACAAAATGGCCGCCGAGCTATCCTGAGGCCTAGGTTCCGGCTGCGCCGGAAGGGAAGGCTGCTCTTCCTCGCCATAGTCGTCTTCCTCGGTTATCTCCCGAGAAGCTTCCTTGCAGGACCGAACCTTCTCGAATTGGACTTTGAGATTCCTTGCGACCTCTGTCAGTTCCCCCTCCGAGGCTGACTCGGAGCTCGAGGAGGCTACCGTGCCCCCCCCCTTTTTCCATCACGGGGGCCATGACGATGGGCTGAAAAGAGGATTCCCTCCTTGGCGGCAGGGAAACTAGTTCCGAAGGGAGTCTCCGCTGGTGGGGTCTCTGCCAGCTTGGCCAGAGTCGCCGCGATCGCCTCGATAGAGGCCTTTGCCTGCTGGGTAGGGGCCTTCACCACCTTAGGTGCGTCCTGGGCCTTCTCCTTAGGGGGAGGGGCGACGCCTCGCTCCCCCTCTCCCGAGATCGGACGGGGCTTCTCCCGAAGCTTACCCGGGGTCTCGGACTTCCTCTTCCCCGAACCGGAGCGCTGGCTCGTGGTTGACTATGCCGGGGAAGGTGCGCCCTGCCTGGCGACCGAAGAGCCCGACCTTTCGGCGCTCCCAGAGCCAGTGGACTCACGGCGCTTGGCCTGGTGTTGGGCCCCCGTCGCCGGGGCGCCCGCACAGGACTTAGAAGCCTGCTCGGACCCTTTCTTCTTCTTCTCACCCGTTGAGCCCTTCTCCAACCAGCTGGTGAGACGGGATTGACGGTCCCTCATGGTCCGCTCCGACAAGTTCTTGCAGAACTGGCAGTCCTTCTCTACATGAGTCTTGTCCCCATGAAGACAGTAGAGGCATCGCGAATGTTCGTCCTCAAACACATTCTGCAGCCCGCATCCAGGGCAGCTGCGAAACAGCTTGGGTCCGGGTGACAAACTCGCATCCTGGGCCATCTCGAAGTAGGCCGCGAATCTTCTGGAATCCTCCAAGAGGTTGATTCGACGAAATCTTCACCCTTGAGGGGCGTAGGAAAATCCCGCAACGGGTACCCGTTAACGGGAGTAGAAACGGTGGAGCTTGAGACTCGATTAACCGAAAAAATGTGAAAATTCACCTGAAAAAGCGCGAAACACGCAGCAAAAGCTCGAGAGCTAAGCACGAAGACTCCCAACACTTGAACGTGCGGTAAAAATCTGAATATGGCTGCCAGAGGCGGGGCTTAGGGAGATGGCAGTAATTGGCTGTGGTCAGTATGACGCAGAGATCAGTGATTGGTTACTACTACGAAAGACAGATCAGAAACGAAACTGATACTGATTTTTCTTTACCGAGGATTCCCAGCCTGACGACGGGGAATATTCATGAGCATGTGAATCCATGCCAGACCCCATGCTGGAGAAAGAGGTCTTCTTAGGAGCTCCTATGTCGCATTGAAAAAAACTGGGTCAGGATAGCAGTGGTCGTTCCACAGTATTGCAAAGGGTCTGCATGCATCACTGGTCATCGTCTTGTGGTTACTTACATTTCCAGTGGTCGGCTTGCCTTTTACCTCATGAGCCACACCTTTTATATAGTTTTAGCACACACTCCTCTGCAATTGCTCTCAGCAATTTACAGAGGGTGGCGGTTGGCTTTGCAATCGGGACAGCCAGCCCTGCAGTGGGAGCTAATTCCATTCAGGCACCCAGGCAGACAAAAAGCAGGGGAGTAAAAAAAAAAAAAAACTCCACCCCCACTTCCAGCATGCCCAGACACACTGAGTCTAGGCGGGGACACCAAAGGGTTCCCGCCAAAAGCAAAACACACAAACAGTTTTGTTTATTTGCTTATATAGCATGCTGAACCCGGAGGTATCTGGGTGCTTTTACATGATTATACAACAATTGTTACAAGAAGCTGATAATTCAAGATTATCACGAAAGCTGAAGACAAAAAAGTTGTTAGAAGTACAATAATAGTCAAGGCATTAGACTTGTGTTACGGATCAAGTTACAGAAATACAAAAGACATACAACTCAACTGTGTGCTATTCTTGTCCAGTGCAGGTGATACACTGGCTGAGGTTGGTAGCCAGGGCAAATGTAGAGCGAACATGGGAGATGTCAAGGCTATAGTCATTCTGGTGTAGTGGTTTAGGTTGTCATCAGGAGGGTGCGGTGTGTCGTTAATTGGCTTCGGAAAAGAGCAATTATATACCTTATTCTGGAAGGCTAGGAACGAGGGTACTGTCCTGGGGAGGCAGAGCATTCCAAGTCTTGGATGGCAGCACTGGGAAGCTCGATCCTCGAGCTTTGGATAGCTTGAATTTGGGAATATTGAGACAATGGACATAGTTGGCTCTGGTAGGTCTGTTGGATTCCTTTCTGGAGAATTTGTCGACCAGGTACTTAGGTACTGCGTTATTCAAGCACGTATGAGTGATCATCAAGGTTCTAAAAGTGATCTTTCTTGTATAGGTACCCAATTAGAGTTCCATCGGGTTTGTGAGATGTGGTCGGTCCGGGGAAAGTTTAAGGCAGCTCTAAGGGCATTATTTTGCAATACTTGTAACTTGTGCAAGTTGTGTAGGCTTCCTCCACCAAGGACAGAAGAAGGGCGGATGGCCTTCAGTGCAAGAGAACTCTGTTCCCCATTGTGAAATTTCTGGTTTGTTTTAATCTGCACTCAAACTCATCCAAGGTGTGTGAGGGATACTTTGTTTTATTTAACTTTGTAGTCACTTGCAAGTTGTGCCCAAAATGGGCGGGTGGCAGCGGATATTTTTCTACCTTTTTTTAAAATTCTAGCCAGCACCTATGCATTTTACCGCTTAATGCTTTCTGGAGTGCCATATAATCTAAAATGGACATGTCGCAAGATTTCCGCCTGTCTTTGGGTGGTCTTGTATTTTGGCCTTCTTCCTGACATCCGAGTGCCAGTTTTGCCATTTATTAAACCCTTTCCCAGACAAAGCAGCAGTTTGCCTTTGTGGTCAAATTTATGAGCCAAGACTGGTTCAAGTTCCTATCCTAGCCAAAATGGGCCTGTTGGGCAGTTGTGGTTGCCAGAGACGAACTAAAAAAATGAAGCCGCCCTATATGAGGTAAACATAAGATGCTGAGAAGTAAGCCAAACCCCAATCAAGGTAAGGTAGCTGAGCAGCCGAGGCTCAGTTTCAGGAAAAGTGTGAGTGGTCCAAGAATACAATTCATTCACACAAAGCAACACTAATATTTCAGATTAGACTTCAAGTATTAAAAATACAGTTAATTATTGGGCCTTTAGTTACACACAACACAACAAAATCACAAAGACGTAGTGGCACAAAATCATTCTCTATACATATATACACACATACACCATTAGGAGAATATAATTCCAGACGATTCATTACTAGTGCAATACAGGTGAGTAGTCAGATGAAAGTCAAATGGAAAAAAACAGCAGAACAGCTTCCCTCAATCTTAAGTCCAACCCTGAGGTGGTATGGGACCTAGTGGCCAAAGGTCACACGTTCCAAAGCATAGCTTCTTCAGGTGAGGTTATTCAGAAATGATGCAGTGGGCTGTGGTGGTGCTTTTAGAACATTTTGCATTTTACAAGAATGGCTACTAAAGGTGACTAGCACCCGATGGCCTTACCACAACATTCACCATATTTGGCAATATTGTTCAGGGGGGAGGTATTGGGGGATGGGGGGGTGATATATTTTAGTCCAAATCAGCAAAAAGTCTGTTGAATGGCACATGTGATGACCAGTGTTTGCCCAAACCTTGGCTGTTTGAATGTTGCAGATCCTTACTAGTGGTGGGCTTTGGCTACCACCAAGACTGAATTTTGGCTAACAGGAGAGTCCATGCATCTATTCGACAGTTCATTGTGGAAACCAAAACCAAGACTTCTACGAGGAGAAGCCTGCTGACAACCAGAGGACAAATCCTGCAGCTGACCAGCATTAACTCCAGTGAATCCCTTTTCATCTACCAGCTCCCAGAAGACACTTGCTGGTGCTTCAACCCTTGGGCGGGTGGGAACAACCCATCTCAACCCTTGCGTAAGGACCCATTAATTGGAACCTTTGGAAGTGTCCCCTTGCTGCAGCTGTCGGTCTGAGCAGACCCTTGGGACTTGCAAGATCCTCCGCTTATTGGCAAGACAGAACATTACATGTCTAGCAACAGGAATAGGTATTTTCTCTGGAAAATAACCTTAATCTTATGGACATTTTCTTAAATGATTTTCAATTAATTCTACTGAGGATCAATCTCAATTCATCCATTTGAAATCCATTTTCAATACATATTTAAATAAGCACGCAGGCTATTCTTGTAAAACTTAAAATGTCATAATAAACACATACATGGGTAGTTTATTAATATGCCCCATGCAGCTGAGTGATTTATGTTCACCAACTGAGATAAATTATAATTCTTTGAAAGAGTGGCGCAATAAGGATAAGCATAGGCACTGGTCTAATATATACAGAGATATTCATCTTATGCCGTAAGTAGTCTGCCTTTGTATTCCCAGCCATTTCCCTACAAAGGACTTTGTGCTGGGGCTGCTCGTGTGTTCAGTGCTGGAAGACCGTGTGTTGCTGCCTGACCGTGGTGATCTCCACTGGTACAATGTCTCTGCACTCCCGTGAGGGGTCCTGAATAATCTGCACCACTGAAGTCTGCATTTTTTGTTCATATGGGGATCTTCAAGAAGTTGCCTGTAATCATCTGGTGAGAACCACGGCCAGCACCATAAAAGTGACCTCTGCACCCACGACCACTTGGGCTTCCCTCACCTGAACAAAGGACATAAAATAGTCTCCCATTGGGTGTAGAGCCCTCCCTCTGGCATGGCCTTTGGTTGTTGAACCTGGGATAAAGATCCTTGCCTAGGGCTCACCTTGGGGATAGGATAGAGTGGGGTACTTACCTGATTTGAAGTAAATACATTATATGAAAATAACTTTCACAGCACCCCACAGTTCAATGTATCCATTTGGAAATACCTTCCCTGTGGAAATAGTTGGAACTTGGCACTTTTTGGGCACAAGGTCCCATACATCTAAGGGATTGACTTTGTAAGGCAAAGGGAACTGGGTGGGTGCTTATTCCAACGATTCTAGCAGTTTTTTCCTCCAACTGAATCATTCCCTGTTGAAAAATGGTATATAATTAATTTGCATTTTTATTTCTAGGGTCAGTATATGTATAACAAATATTACATACCTGTAATTGTCTTTCTGATGCTTGTATCTGCTTAGAATCCCATGCTTTACATAGGCTGACATCTAGTGGTTGGTGCAGAGTATTACATGACATTGTTTTCAAAATCAAAAAGGGACGTCGACAGGGTGTGTTTGGAATACTATCCCTAATGTGGTGTTCACTGCACCCATGGTCCTTCACACAAAGGTCCTCAGATGGTTTTGTTTCTGACCGGAGGATGCATGAATTGGGTATTCAAGTATAAGAGGTTGTTGTGTAAAGCCCCAGGGGCCTCCGAGTCCCCCAGCACTCCCAGAAGTAGTACAATGTAGGAGTGCAGTCCGCCCAGGAATTTGGGGGGTGGGAGGGCTAAGAGGGGTTGATGTGACAGGCTGCCGCCTGCACCAGCTGGAGTGGCGCTGAGGTAAGTGAGGGACAGGATTGTCAGGGATGCAGCCAGGTCCTGCTCTATCGTGCACCTCAGCGGCCACAGTCCATTAAGGAATTTTACATCAACCAGTGTCTCCAGGGCCTTCAGCAAGGTGGCAGCCCTGTGTGCCCGACCCAGGGAGCACCTGAGGATGCTTAGGGGGGCTCCTTTAATGTGAATACAGCTAGTGTAATAGGTGACAGGGCAATCCAGGCTCGAAAGGACAAACAACCGCCCTGTCAGCTTAGGGGTCAGAGGACCGATGCAGCACGGTATACACTCATTGCAGTTGATCATCTTAGGGGGTACACCAGGCGCCACAGGGTAGAGGAGTGTGACCCGTCCAGGACCAGCTGTAGTCCAGTTGGAATAGAAACGGGGCAGGTGGGCTCTGCTCTCAGAGCCCCGTAGCACAGCCATGCACCTGCTACCTGGCAGCCACCATCAGGGCGGAGAGTCAGGCGGTGAAGGTGAGGGGTCCAGTCGCCAGAGGTCCGCCCCCAGTACAGCATCCTCACGGGCCAAGCGCTGCAGCGTGTATGGCCACCCCCTGACCCCAGCACCAGGAGCATGCCAATAGGGTGAACATAGTGTCTGTGATGGTGGGCTGAAGGTGGACCAGGTCTGAGGGGTCCCAGGCAAGGAACACCAGCAGCCAGGACTCTAGTCTCGTATGTCCGCAGGGGCCCACAGTATTACCGGATGTGGTAGACGGGCGATGCTGGCCCTCCCGCAGAAGCAGCAGGAAGGGAAAAGATGCAATACCGGACAGGACCATTCCTCAGATTCCAAGTTTTCAGGGGACCGCCCCTAGTTCAGCAGCCACACGGGGACAGGCGCGACAGCATGCAAGACCCCCGGGCACAAGTAACAGTATTACGCCAATAGAGTGACAGTGGCGTCTTTGATGTCAGGCAGTTGGTGGACCCCTGTCGGAGGGGCCACAGGCAGGAAGCCAGCCGCCAGATGTGTCCCCGGCCTCGTATGACGGCAGGGGTTGAGAATATTATCAGATGTGATGGGCGGGAGGAGCGGGGACTCCCGGAGCAACAGTAAGCACCAGCAAGAGCGTTGCACAGATTCCAAATTTCAACGATCCGGAGCAAATAAGTTCCGCTGTGTAATTCACAATGTTTTATCCACAGAACGCATGCCTGAGGCTAAGGGATGCGTCATGAAGAGGTCCAAGGCTGCAGAGCCTATGGTTTAGCAGTTCACACACTGCATTTGCTTGCGGGTGGTAAGCACAGGTAAACTTATGTTGAATGCTCAACAGTGCTGTGATGTGCTGGAACATTTCATTAGAGAAGTGAGGCCCATTGTCAGACCACAGAACCTAACCCCTTTTTGGGAACACTTCCCTGACCAGAAACTTAGCCGCTCTATGGGCGTCAGCATGTGATCAGGAGCCAGCCTCAATCCAACTAGAGAATGGGCATACGACTATCAAGTAGCGATATCCTTGCCAAACTTGGATCCTGTCTACATAATCCACATGTAAATGCTGCAATGGGCCTACTGGCCTCGGTATGGCTCATCTCAACTCTTAAGAATATGCCCCGAGGTAAACTGCTGGCAAATTAAACAATTGCTCAAAAATTCAGCCATGTGTTCCACCAAATTAGGACAGAAGAGCAAGTTACTTACCAACTGGTAACGTTCTTTCGACTGGATGTTCCTCCAACGTATTCCACATCTTTGACATCTAATGTCCACAGCTTTGCTGCTTCGGAAATGTTTCAGCAGAGGGCATCCTGCGTCTATGTCCCTCGAAGGCCTCTGTCGAGGGTGATATCATCAGATGTTATAAGTAGCACGCACGGCGTCCATAGCCTCCGTTCATGTTTTTTACCTCCACAACTTGTGACATAACCGCACACAAAGCCTCCTTGACTGCACATAGACTTGTGGGAACGCAAGCTGCAATAGCACAGGAAATTCTTTAGAGGGGCAGGCTGGGAGGGCGATGAGGAATACGTTGGAGGAACATCCAGTCGAAAGAACGTTACCAGTTGGTAAGTAACTTGTTCTCCGAATGGATTGTGTCCTCCAACGTATTCCACATCTTTGACAGACTCGAAGTGAGGAGGGAGAAGAATTTAGATATGCCCAATCGGATGGCAGAATAAAGCACTGCTTTAGCAAAGGCCATATCTTGACCATGGAAAGTATCCAGGGAGTAATGCTTGACAAAGGTGTGGATGGAAGATCACGTTGCAGCATCACAAATGTTCTTGACAGGAACTCCCCGTTGCAGGGCTGTGGATGTAGCCACGCCCCTGGTGGAGTGAGCTTGCAAAGCCTCAGGAGGTTCCTTGCCAGCCAATCAGTAACATTCAGCAATGGTGAGGATAATACACCTGAACAAGGTCTGTTTGGTAACAGCCTGGCCTAATAGTTGTCCAGTGTACCCCACAAAAAGTTACTCGTCCACTCTGACCCTGGACATCCTAGAAATATAAAAGCTCAAAGCTCTCCTAGGGTCCAACCTATGGAGTCTCTCCTCTTCCTTAACAGGATGAGGATAGAAAGCAGGAAGTACCTCCTTCTGGCTAAAATGAAACTCAGACACTACCTTAGGTAGGAAGGACGGACGTACCCTCAATACAACCCTATCCTTGTGGAACAAAGTAAAGGGTGGCTTAGATGAAAGTGCCTGCAATTCGCTCACACTGCGAGCAGATGTAACTGCAACCAAGAAAACCGTCTTGAAGGTCAACAGTCTCAAAGGACAAGAGGGCAAAGGTTCAAATGGAGAACCCATCAAGAATTTCAAGACTAAAATCAGATCCCAAATCGGCACCTGAAAAGGGGACGGCGGGAACACATTTGTGAGCCCTTTTAGAAACTGGGCAATCAAAGGAATCTTAAAATAAGAACATTCTTCAGACGAGCGCTTGAAAATACATAGCGCAGCCAGGAAGCAACACTGAAAAGCTCCTTCTCCTCCATCTCCTCCACTTCCCATGTCTTTCTATCCCAGTGCTCTCGCACCGCTCTCTTCCTTTCCTTGAGGTCTCTTTCGATCCTCTCCTCTTGTTCCCTTTCCATGCGCTCCTTCTATTTGCTTTGTTCCCTAGCCTCCCCTCTCCAACTTCTCTTTTCTCCCTGTCCTCTCTCGAGTTTCTCCTCTTGTTCCCTCTCCACCCACTCGGATGCTCCGCTGCGTCTCTTCTGCCCCTCCATTGCCTTCGTCGCTCTTTCTGCCTCTCCATCCGTTTTCCATTCCAGCTTTAGGAGTATCTGTCCTCCTATCTGCTAATTCGTGGCTATGCTCCCGAGCCCCTCTTTGACTACTCTGCGCCTCGCCTCACACTCGATAGCTTGCTGCTCTGTGCCTACCGGCCTCTTCTCCTTTGTGTATGGTGGTGGCTTATATGTCAGACTTGAGTACCCCTCTGCTGCACTTAATTGTCGCACTGGGTACATCCCTTGCTCATAGTCTGTCATTGGATGCTACACTTGCAGGGACATGCGGAGGGATGAGCCACTGGCTCCTTCACCTCTCGCTGCCTCAGCACCCACTGACGCCTCACTGCATCCTCCTCGCCCTCCTGAAACTGTCATGATTCCTGCCCCTCATGTCCCCAGCCCTCCAATATGTCAAGCTGGAGCTGGGCCACGATCACCTACATGGCCCTCAAGGGCCTCTCTATCCCTCCAAAGACCCACTTGGAGTCAGGCTTGGCGCTTGTGGCACCAGACTCACTCACTCCCATAGGATAACATTGGGGATTGGACTTGTGGTGCATTGATGGGGACAAGATGGATGCCCCCACATATTTCGGTTCCCAGAACTGCATGTGCAGTCTAGTCTTTTGGGTGTGGTTCAGCCCAGAGACACCTGGGATACCCAGAGACTATTTAAGCCACGCCCAGGCTGAGAAACATGCTTTGCGTTTTCTGCACCTGCAGCGTGACTCTCACCGTGTTCGGATCAGTCTCCAGTAGGCCTGCATCTTTCTTCTGCGCTCAGCTCCTGCAAGAACAAGAACACTGTTAGGAACAGCCTTACCTTGCGGCAAATCTGCCCATCATTCATCGCTCCTTCTGTTCTGCGGGCATCTTCGGTGGTGTCATTCCCATCCCGGCACGCTGCTTCCTAAGGAAAAGGGAAAAGAACAGAAAAAAGGCATTAGTAAGCATTCAGCAAATCTTCACTTATTTTTAAAGACTGTACAAGCTTCAAACGCTTAACTGAATCCCAGCCGCTCTGGGGGAACTCTGTCTCCGGAACTTCTAATCCATCTGCAAGAGGGAAAAAGACACTCCAGGTTAGCGTGGAAACATCTAGAGGCGCTGCATACCGCGCTTACTCACCGCATTTGTTCTTCATAACCGTCATCCACACTGAAAACATCGCGGCACCTAAAAGACACAGAAAAAGACTCAGTTCAATACAAATACAAAAGGGTCGCATCGCGCCCTCACTCACCTTCAGCGCTACTCATCTCAGCAGCACGTCGCCATCCCCGGACGCCAGACATCATCTAAAGAAGGAAAGGAACAAAGTTAGAGAACTGTTCAAAAGACTCATTATACTTACCTGTCAGATTCTTGCCAGTGAAGTAACTAGGCAGCAACGAGCCCACATCAAACAACGCGCACCTGCGCTGAAAGCAGGACGGTGAGCACACTTGCCAATAAAACAAGGTGAGCTGTGGATCAAAGGGAAGGGTTTGACCCCGGGGAAGAAGGGGTTCAAGCATACAGAGACAACAAGGAGTTAAACTCTACCAATCCTGTGTTTCAGGCCCAGTCTCCAGTCAAGTAGACTCCAGAGACGGGTTTGAGGTCGTAAGAGGACAGAACAGGCTGAGTGACGTCCCTGTTGATACCAGGTGAGCGTTACAGAAACGTGCGCCACTATGTGTGTGTCAGTAGTGATTGCTGCACATCTTTGGAGTACCTTCCACAAGGTGGCCATAGTTTAGTTAGCTTCCCCTCAGTACTTTTGGACCATTATATACTGTATTAGCAAATCTTCTCCCTGTAAGGCAGGAGTGTCTTACACTAGTGCTGAAGGGGCGTGTCCCTTTCGCACTTACCTTGATACACGTTTTTCATCCCTTTACCTAACCTCAAGTTGAGGGTTTCGATAGTCTGCTTTTCAGGGAGAAAGGTACAATATAATGGTAATATTTTTCAGTTTCTACAAGCCTCTCTGGCTGCACAACCTATCAGGTGTGCTCCCCGCACCACCCCTCCTTCACAATCACTGCATCCTCAGGCACACTCATAATCTTGCACATGAGCCTTCCGCACACTGTCACTTGTTCACCTCATCTGCCAATCCCCATTTTCCAATACTAGCTCCTCACCGTCTCATGCTCTTCCTTGTCCTATGTGCAAAACTACAGGTGATGTCACCTATCTATTAACCAAGGTAGTCCAGAAAAATCAAATACTACGTGCACACTGTAATAGCCAGTTACTCCCAAAGCACACAAACCCCACAGCTGTCTTCCCGCCTCCAGGCAGAGTATATCAATATTCTCTTTAGATCGCACTGTACCAGCTATGTCACCTAGCATGCAAAACGTCTCACTCCAGGAGACTTAATCAGCCGACTCACCTTCCGCAATCTAGGCCAGCTCCCTTCCTAACCCTTATGGGGCTATCGTCCTCAATAACCGGAGCTAAAATGCCCCACCCACAGGAATACCACTATTTACATATCTCCGGTCATCCATGCCCTCGAGTCAATATTCTAGGTTATTCACCAGAACCATTTACCTCTAAAGCCGAATGGGCGCTAAACGTAGAAGTAGAAATTCTACCTCTGCTCCTGTCCCTACTAACTTTGAAAATACTTTGACAATACTCAGCGATACTAAACAATACATCACAATACTCAATACCCTCCCTCACACCACAGTTGTCGTTAGACTGGGACAATACTTACACGCCATGGTCTGCTGGTGCCGCTTGGATGCTGACTCCCACAGAAAGTGCTCACTTCCCCGTCCTGGTCTGCCTGGACTCCTTGTTGACTTTGGGCAGGATGATTTCCAAGGGGCTCCTGGCGGCCTTTCCACGGGCATGCATTTACCAATCTTCTTGAAATATGCAAGGTCCTGCAGCCTCTTGGGTTCAGCGGGGGAGGAGATAACTTGGTGCCGGGCTGGTACAGCCAACCATCCACTCTGCTACCAACTTGTTGGGGAGAAACCCCCCAGGTATGCCAGAGAGACACTGGAAGTTTGCTGATACGGAGGGCCAAATACCCCTCCCCCAGCATACTTCAGCATTTCATCAGAACTAGGGCCACACTGCAGAAAACCCATCAGGCCAATGATTGGGTATGGAGAATGTTATAACTTATATAGAACATTATAGATGTTATTCCACTGGTCATCGGCCGGTTCCATCCCCAAGTCACTAACATTGTTGCAGTGTTGTGGACTTATCATTGGTTCTTGCCCGTTGCTACCCACCCCTAGGCAACTAAACTGGCTAGAGCGGACGTCCCCAGGCTGGGGACCCACAAAGATTCTCAGCTCAATGTGTACCATTTCAAGGTAATGAGAATGATTATGTGTCTGTATTGTAACTTGTGTGTACCACCTTTGCTTATAAGTGCGCTCTCCTATCTGGCGCAACACTTGTTACATATTGTTGCAGTCTTTATCTGACTGTCTGGGACCAACTCTCCTTTCCACCGCTGATCGCTTTCCATTGTCTGCTTCGGCCGTGTCATGTGTTCAGAGACCACGGAAATTAGCTGTGCAGCTCTGAATTATGAGGAGTTTTTCTATTTTCTGCAGCTGGTCCCTTTGTCTGGGGATTGAAATGTCAACCGTATCTCTTGACCTTGGCTGCAGGTCCTGTCACACACATCGTGCCCTCTGTCCAGCCTGAATCGGCTCAGCTCGTCTCTTGCTCAGAGGCCTGTGGCCTGTGTAATATTCCTAAACCGTATAATGTGGTTTCTACAGTGTCCATGCTGTACTACATTTCCATAGGTAAGTCACACTTGGCTCTTTCATGTCCCATAGGTGCTCCTTATTCACGTGTAAGCATCTGCAAGCTCTGCTCAGGATCTCTTGCGCATTGCGGTTTCTGCGTTGCTGCATTTAGCTAATGGCAAAAGTAATAAAAGCAATGACAGCATGTATATGCATCTGTCCTCCAACTATAGAACTGTATGCTCATGTTCTTCATTTATTCGAATGCGTGTTTGTGTCCCGAAGTTCGGATAGCTTCTTGGTGTTTAGTCCAAGCTGTCCAAACAGGTGTCTTAGATCAAGGCCTGCAGCTCTTCATTCACAAATGAATAGATCTGTAAATTCCTTGGTCGGTATGGCTGGCTGAGGAGTTACCTCTCAATGTACTTGTCAAACATGGGTCCATTAGGAATCCGTCCGAAATAGAATGGCTGATTGCAGTGCTTCTGGCCTTCTTCCTCGTCATGAATTTAGTAGAAGAGGAGGCCAGGGGGGGAGGGGGGGTGTCGAGGGGCGATGGGATCCCCCATCCCTCTTTAACTGGTATGTGCCAGTGTCAAGATCAAAACAAATGCAATGAAAGACTTATACAACGAGCCGACTGGGAACCAGCTACACTGTATAAAAACCAAAGAGGTGCAAAGACACCTTTCAACTCTAGCCGTGCTGGCTGCAGCTGTGGAGACTCAGGTGCTGGAGTTTCAAAGTTGCTTAAGGGAACGGAGAAAGAGAAACATGGAGAACGCCACAGAGCCCCTGCAGCCTTTCTTCTCAGGCACCGTAGGAATGATCCCAAAGGCCAGAAGGAAGTCGAACCACGCAAGGAGGTACCCCACTGACATGAGAGACGCAGAGAGGAATCCAACAAAGCTGAGTTGCCGAGAGGGAGACCGCGCTGCCATCACAGAGAGCACAGCTGAGCCGTGGACCAGGAACCCGCACAGCCGTCACAAACACAGAGAGAAGCCCAAAGCATCAGAGAGGCAAACCCTTGTCCCTGGAAGCCCCAGTGATGTACCAACATCCCTGTGAAGGTAAAGGGAGGTATGGGAGACACGGAGAAGACTTGGGGTTAGAAGGGAGGCAGGCATTAAAGAGACTCCTCTTGGCCTAATAGCTGGGAAACTCAGATTGGTACTCTTGTGTGTCAGACATACCAGAAAGCTCCTCTTCTTCGTGTCAGTAGATTGGGGAATTCCACTGAGCACCAGAGAATGGTCAAGGACCTACACCCAAGACAAATAAGAGAAACCATAGCCAACCCCTAACCAAGTGAATTAATACGAGTGATCTTCCGTTTGGCAGTACTTGGCAGGGTAATGAACCAAAAGGGCAGAGTCCAAGAAGAGAAATGCGGGTCGAGGACCCAAGTGCAGAGAGAGACAAGTAATCTTCCTCGTGGCAGTACTCGGCAGGTTAGTGAACCAGGGCTGGCGAGACGAAGAACCTGGGTCTGGGACAACAACCACACATGGAACATGATATGGTAGTTAAAAGAGGAGACAGTGGAGTGTCCAGAGGAAGGGTGTCTTTCCCCCTGGCTCTAGTGTGACTGACAAGTTGTAATGAGAACCATCAGTAGGAGGGAGTCATCCTCCTGATATCAAGTGGCGGAAGAAGAAGCTCCCAACCCACCAGGAGGATATATCAAAGGCAACGCGTTTGTCTTAGAAGCAAGACAACTCAGAGCAACCCAGGTTCAAATCCCAGTCCTGTGCTTAGAGACTAGTCTCTGGTATTAAGCGAGTTATAAAAGATCAATTAATAATAAATAACTAGGGGAAGGGAGGCATTCCCCTGGTGAACATTGTTTGAACTTTGCTATGTTAATAGAACGCTAATCAGGGGAAGGGCCTCATCCCCCTGGTGAGAACTAATGAACATTCCCAATCTGAACTTGGATTACAAAACCAGCAGAAGAGAGTAATTCTCCTGGACAATAAACAGTTTAACTTTATCTACTTAAAGTGTGAGGGACAGAAATGGGGATTTTGACACAGGACAGTGGGCACTTAAATATAACAGGCATTCTCTACATGCTGTCTGTTGTCTGGTGAAAGTAATGAGCTCCCCAGCCTGATGCATCTGATATTATCTTGGCTTATGTTGGAGGGGTGGCAAAAGGGTTCCCCTTTTGTATGTTGTCTTTTGCCCACCACGGAAGAGGTGAGACCACAGTTTGCATAACTACCAATAAATCGTCCCCCTCTACTTGTGCTCAAGACCATGGTTTCTGTAGCCATTCCTTATTGGACGCATGCGTAACCTTGCATGTGGCACAATGAAGATGTATATGTATGAAACATCATACCAAAAAGACATCACCTTCCTAAAATTATCTGGCAGCTGCTGTATAACAAGGGATCTGATGCAGCATGTTTTGTACTGTCTGGGAGTAGAAGGCTAGGGCGTCTTCTACCTGAATAATTGCCCCCAAAAATAGTTTTATTTGGCTGGAGACTAGTCTTGATTTTTGCTTGTTGATGTTAAGCCCTAGTTGAAGCAATTTTGTTTCTTGTGTGTGCTGCTGACACATCTGTGGTGTGTCTCCTGTTATAAACCAGTCATCCAGATAAGGGTACACTGGGATTAATTGCCGGCGCAGGTGAGCCTGTTGGAGAGAATTCTCAGAAATGTGCCAATTCCATCCACCTTAGAGACCCCAGCAACTTTGCTGGATTTTGAGGACTTTATTTTTTTAACCTGAAGAGAGCAAGACCCTTTTTACCACAATCTCATGTATTTTAATGAGATTTTGAACTCTGTTTCTTGTGGAGTCTGACAAACTGCATAGGCATCATCTTTTACATTGTGTCACACAGCACCTTTAGTGCAGTGGCACAGGCAAGTGTGTCAGATTACCCAAAGGTTTAAATAACTTCTCTGGGATAAACTACTGTTTCCCAGAGCAGTAAAGTGAAATTGACTTTACTTACAATTGTAACTTTCTAGACCCAGCACACACTATCTTGCAATATGGTGCTGGAGGGGTTACCTAGTATCCCCTTTGTCTAGCTTTTCATGTAACATTTTTATGTCGCCCTTTCCTCCCTGAATGGCTGGTGGCAGTGTTTTCGTTTTAACTACCGTGGTGTGCATTTACCACGGGCTGCGTTCGCAGCTGCAGTAAAGCACCCAAATGTTACATTTTTGTAAAAATGGCCCGGTCTTCTTTTTTCGCCATTTCTTTGTGGGAAGGTCCTTCTTGAGATTTACTCTACGCGCCAAGCCAGGTTTGGTCCCATTGTCCGATTTGGCTTTGGCGGGATTCACGAGTGAAGCCCGCCTCTGGCTCCAGGGTGTCTGGGGTAGGCAGGAAGTGAGGGAGGTGCCCGAAACTCCATCTGCTTAGTCTCCTAGGAGACCCGAATGCACTCTGTGGTGATTGGCCGGCTAAATGTCCAGCAAGGACAGCCACCCTGGTGGGTGACTGCCAGATAGGCTGGAATGAATGGGAGAGAACTGAATAAAAGGCAAGGCTTTTAGCTTGGAAGGCAGAGTCGAACACTGGATGAAGGAACCGAAGAAGAACTTGAAGAGGACGCCTGCTGCAACTCCTGGACCATTGGTTTGCCCGGTGAAGCCCTGCTGCTGTGCTGAAACTTCAAATTCGTATTGACAGAGAAGCCCCTGCAAGGACGACTTCGCCCCTTTAGTTGGTGGGACCAATAAACTCCAAAGCAAGCCACCTGGACATCCATCTCAGAGCTGGTTGAATTTCCAAAGAGTTGCTGCTGGAAAACCTATAGCCAGGGATAGGAACACCAGATTGTGTGCATTGCTTTTAAGCTGGCCTAGAGCTCCAGTTAGATCCTCCGGACTCTCAGGAAGCAGGACTGTCAACAGCCAGGAACCAAGATGTTGCTATTTGCGGAAGAAGCGAGGAGCTGAAACACTGAACAGCCACTGATTTGAAGATTGCCGGTTGCGAACTGTGACCGTCCTATTGCAGTGCAGGAGTCCCCAGAAGTCCTCCCTCTTGTCCCCATGACTGAGGCCCAGGAACAGTGAGATCTGCAGAGCTGCACCGGAGCAGAAGTCATCTGCAGCACTATTTCTTCAATACAAAGGTACTGTAAAGTCAGAGAACTTACCTCTTACTATAGAGTTGCTTGCATCTTCTACTACTCAAGTCTAATCAGCTTGTGGCCCTACATTTGATTCTTGTTTTCTTCAAAGACTTCTAAAACATTGTGCAAAGACTGTTCTACTTAACTAGCAGAAGTGCTTCATCTTTTATAAGACTTTGGTCCATTGAATTTGGTTTAGCCTGTTGTACTGAATGACTCTTCTGAGGGGAAAAAAAAATAGTTGTCTGCTTAAGAATATTTGTGATCTCTTGTTCTAATAATCTTATCCTTTTATCAAATTCTAACAGTATTCTAAATAACAGTAAGATATTAATTTTCCCCAGCACCCTAGCTATTGAAGTCACCTGAGGGTGTAGGTTATGTCTGTGGGTCATCCCAAAAGGCTCTTTACTGCTTTAGAAACTAAGAGTTTACAGTATTGAAGTGTATTTGTGTGTTACTTTTAAATTGCTCCCTTCTGAAGAAAGCTTATTCTAACTGACTGTCATGGTCATGAAGTCAGGGGCACAGGCATGCAGGGGTTGCATGCACAGGAGACCTGGGTGGACACTGTCCTGGCACCTTTGACACCAGGCTCATGAACAAAAGTAAACAAAAACATCCATTTAATACCAAAAAGCTTTTTTTAATGGGCATAGCACGTCAGA
Organism: Ambystoma mexicanum; assembly: GCF_040938575.1. Lineage (NCBI taxonomy): Eukaryota > Metazoa > Chordata > Amphibia > Caudata > Ambystomatidae > Ambystoma > Ambystoma mexicanum. Next base: position 1,083,410,864 of record NC_090925.1, read on the forward strand.
TGCATTAACCTTGAACATTCCATCCATTAAGGAGGAAGCATTAACCTTGAACATTCCATCCAGTAAGCAGCCCCAAGTGTACTCTTGGGTGTGGCTGATAATGGATTGCCTTCGCACGTGCTCAATCTCTAGGAGTGGCAGGGTGTGGCTGGTAAGCCGGCCCTAATGGCCGTGCCCACGATTCAGCAATATAAGCTGCTCCGATCCTCAAGACAGATGCTTCGCGTTATTCTGCACTTGCAAGCAGCGTAACCCTGGTCAGGCTTACCTTTGAAGATCCTGCTTCCTGCCAGCAATCTTACCAACTGGGGTAAGCTGTTCTTACCTGTACATCTCTTCGGCGAACCAAGTATTCATCTTTACACTTTCCGGAAAGCAGTAATCTTCATCTTGGCACAGCAGCACAACACACTCCATCGTAGACAGCAGTGCCTGCAAGGAAAAACAGAAGACAAGGTTAGACATCGAAAAAACAGACAGCTTAAGGTTGCGCTTCGCCATACTTTGCGCTTTTCCTTAAATCGCCACTTACCCGCTGTCGAACATTGTGGTAGCATCCATCTTCCATCAGGCTGCGTCTCACAGCGGCATTGAGGCCGCTTTTCCATCTAAGGGAAGAAAACAGAAGAGAGACATTATTGCGGACATAAATAGGAGCAACATATAAAGATATTAAACAGAACGAACAGCATCACAAGAGCTCAAGAAAGACTTACCAATCATAAGGAGAAGCATAGTCGCAGCTGGACTGGACTAATCCTCATCAAGGATCAGGGAAGGAACTAGATCCCATTTGACGCGCCCCTGCCAGAAGTAGCAGGACGGAGAGCTTATCTTCCATAATTCACATGTGAGCTTTATGGGCCGGCGTATGCTCACAGAAACCGTACTTTGGGGTGAAGGGTTCGAGAGGTACAACAATCACAGATTGGCACACTCACACACTCTTACCTCCACGCAGGAGCAGTATCACCACGTACCACCGCTCACAGCTTTTCTACTGAGGGCGGGGCCTGAAGGGGGTGATTCAAGTTCAGGGAGGGCTGCGACCGTGCCCCAACGCCTCCGCAGAGACCAAGTGAGCGCAACACTGACTGATAGATTAATAATTGTTTATTCAAGAAACATTGGGTGTAAGTTTTTGAATACTTGTCACTGTGAATCTCTGTGTAACTCCCCTACGGCTCACATTGACCCCTCTTGAGATAAGCCTGGCTGCTCAGCACGCTACCAAAACTGTGACGTACAAGCTTAGACCAAAGGTTGCGTTTCCTATACCTGTAGTCAGAGTTGTGTGTAGTGCACCCAAAGGGTACTGCATACAAACTTTGCCTAACACTGGTGGCAGGCGATCAGGATATCTTGTAGAGTTGTTACACTAAGAATTTGCTTTGCTTTTGTTCAACTAAAAACCTTCACAAGGCAAAGCTCCACTAGTAAAGCAATTTTAACATGCCAGATATGGATAACTTCAGGCAGGAAGCCCTGATCATTTTAACAGTAGAGCAACTAAAAGAAATGTTTAAAGTCAGGAATATCCGTGTTAAAGGAAAGAAAAATTAACTGATTGCAAGAATATTGAATAATCAAAGTCTGGGTAGTAGGCTGTCACACCTATCATCCCAGGAAATGTGGAAAATGATAATGAGGATAATTCAGAGTCTAACTCTAATATTGTTGAAGAGTCAGAGAAGCCTCAGGAAGAGAACCCCTTTTTACCTCAACGGGCCCTTTTGCCTCAACTTTTAGCCACAGGGACCCCACAAGGTCCATCACTGAGTCCAGAATGAGTGTCTCTTGAGAAAATGAGACTTGAGTTAGAGTTAAGATTACAGATCCAAGCTGAAACCAAACATCAGGACATCAAACTAAGGGAAATGGAAATTCAACATGCTCTTGAAATTAAGAAATTGTCTCTTGAAAATGTTTCTATCCCAGAGTCTTCTAGGTCTTCTAGTCCAAAGAGACATTGAATGCCTAATGAAGCAGTGAGTATGTATGATCTGAAACTTGATATTTTGCATTGGTTGGGTGCTTTTGAATACAACTATGGGATTCAGGGTTTCACAGGGAATCAGTTGATTCCATGGTTTTTGTTTAGGCTCCCCCAGGTTGCAACTGATGCTGTAATAGAGGTGGGGGGAAGTTGAAAGATTGGAGTATGACAATGTGAAGCTAGCTTTGATAGCTAGATTTGGGAAAATGTATTTCCAGTACCTTAAGAGGTTTAGGACCCTCAAAAAGACTTGATGTAGTACATTGCTGTGGTGCCGTCTGTCAGGACTAAAACGGTCTTGTTCTGAAGCTCGCGTTGAAGACACTGGCAATTGTTGTAGAAGGTTGATGTGCTTTTTTTGCCATTGTTTGTGTCCACACACAGTGTGTTGGAGATAGTGTGCACCCCACTCTGTGAGAGATGCGTCTGTGCAATGCATGGCATGTACATCGAGAGAGATGAAGTCTCTCTGTTCTACCATTGCAGAGAGTGAACGAGGGACTGCCAAACGAGGCCATCATCCTGAGAAGACACATTGCTCTTTACAGTTACCTGACGACTTACTACATATTGTGGGATTTGGAAGAACATTTTATGTACCTTCTCATTGGATGGGAAAACTAAAGCGTTTCTTTTCAAATTAATGCCCCGAGAAATTATTTCACCTGGCTTGGGACGAGACTTGATTTTATCTCGTTGATTGAGAAAAACATGTTACTTACCCGTGGTAACGTTCTTTTGCAACAAAAGTTACAGGTAAGTAACTTGTTCTTTCTCCAGCATGGGGTCTGGCATGGATTCACATGCTCATGAATAAAGAATACATAGCAGTACACACATGCACAACCACGGGAGGTGGCAAAGGCTCAACATTAAGCATTACATCAAATTCATCATTAAGCAATTCTTACCTCCTCACCAGGCTCACCTTAGGCGAACAGATTGCGCAGCACTGCTTGGCCGACCCTGGACTCCTCCCTGGAATCCCGATCGACGCAGTAGCATTTCGTGAAGGTGTGCGTCGACCTCCACGTAGCAGCCCTGCAGATGTCCAGCAAGGGCACACCAGATAGGAACGCCGTGGTAGCTGCGATCGCTCTGGTGGAATGGGCTCTCGGACGGCCAGGCAGCGGTCGGTTTGCCAACCGATGACAGTACATGATACAGCCGGAGAGCCATCTGGAAATGGAGGCCTTTGAGAGAGCCTTCCCCTGATTGACAGGTCCAAAGTTCACAAAAAGTTGTGACGTCTTCCGAAAACACTTTGTGCGGTCCACGTAAAACTTCAGCGCTCTAGCCACATCCAGCGAGTACAAAGTCCTTTCGGCCAGCGACAAAGGCGACAGGAAGAAAACAGGCAACACCAAGGGTTCGTTGAGGTGGAAGTCCGACGGCACCTTGGGCATGAAGGAGGGGTGCGTCCTGAGCACTACCCTCGTGTCGTGAAAAGTCAAGTACAGGGGCTTGCAGGAAAGGGCCTGGATCTCTCACACTCTTCGTGCGGAGGTGATGGCCACAAGAAACGCTGTTTTCCACGACAAGAACTTCAACGGAGCCGAGTGCAGAGGCTCGAACGGAGGTCCCATGAGCTTGGTCAGCACCACGTTGAGCTCCCACGCCGGGGCCGGAGCCTTCACCGGCGGGAACGATCTGAACAGTTCCTTCATGAATTCTTTCACCAGACGATGAGACCACAAAGACGTCCGCCTGTGGTTCTGGTGTATCGGGAGATCGCAGCAAGATGAATCTTGATGGACACGTGCGCCAGTCCAGCCTTGGCCAGCGTCAGAAGGTACGGCAGTACCTGGGGAGCCGTAATCCATAGAGGGTTAATCTTCTGTGCGTGGCACCAGACAGAGAACCTCTTCCATTTGTGTCCATAGCATTTAAGAGTTGAGGACGCCCTGGCCTTTGCAAGAACCTCTCTGCAGTCGGCCGGTATGTCGTATCCTCCAAACTCTAACGCTGCAGGAGCCAGGCCTGCAAGTTCAGCGACTTCGGGTCGTGATGGAGGATGGCGCCTCCTTCCCTGGAGAGAAGATCCGCGTCCACTGGCAGCTTGATTGACGGGGACGCTGACAAGTCCAGAAGGTCCGGGAACCTGCCTCGGCCACGCAGGTGCGACGAGGATCATCCTGCACCGTGACCTCTTGAGCTGGTTGATGAGCCGGATCAGCAATGGCAATGGAGGGAACGCGTATAGAAACAGGCCCTCCCAGGGGAACGAGAAAGCATCGACCATGCTCCTCGGCTGGGGAAACCTGCTGGCGAACCTCCGGCACTTGGAGTTCGTCGCCGTCGCGAACAGATCGATCTGGGGTATGCCCCACCGTCGGAAGAGGCGGTCCACTAGATCCTGTCATAGTTCCCACTCGTGGCACGAGCGCAGCTCTCTGCTGAGCGAGTCGGCGATGGTGGTGGCAGCTTCTGCGTCACGGCTCCCTACCAGCACACATCAGAAATGAAAATTCGCTCACCAACTTCAAAAAATTAGTCAAGAGCTGGTTGTTTGATAAATATGAGTAACATCTGATTCTGATCCGTTTCTGCCTATGCTGTCTTTATGTACTACTGTCTGTATTTTCTCTGCTTTATCCCTGCCAGATGAAACGGCACCAGAAACATCCCTTGAGCGACGGCCCAATGCCACAGATCCTGCACCTCCTTGGACAGGGCTGGGGACCTGGTTCCGCCCTGCTTCCTGATGTAGAACATGGTGGTGGTGTTGTCGGTGAAGATCCTCACCACCTTGCCCTTGAGGGACGGAAGAAAGGACCTGAGGGCCCAAAACACTGCACGGAGCTCCAGGACGTTGATATGGAGGGACTTCTCCGTCGGAAGCCAAAGGCCTCTCGCGTGCAGATTTTCGGTGTGCGCTCCCCACCCTTCCAGGGAGGCATCCGTGGTCACCGTCTCCTGGTGGCCGGGGGTCTGGAAGTCCATGCCCACCATCAGATGCGCGCGGGTGCCCCACCACCGGATCGCTCGTCGGAAACTCTCGTTGAGTGTGATCCTCTCCTCGAAGCTGCCCGTCGTCTGGATCCAGCGCGCGTCCAGGAACTCCTGCAACGGGCGCATCCGGAGCCTGCACAGGCGGATGAGATAAATGCAAGAAGACATCATTCCGAGGAGGGACTTGATGGACCTCACCCTGGCCGCGTCCGCAACCAACATCCGCTGCACCTTACCCAAGATGGCCCTCGTCCTTTCCTCCGACGGAGAGGCCAGAAGCGACACTGTGTCGAGCTTCGCTCCCAGAAACAGTGCGTCTTGCGCGGGCATCAGGTGGGACTTGGCGTAGTTTAAGGAGAATCCCAGGTCCGTGAGTAGTTGGACGGTCCTTGCCGTGTGCTCCAAGGCGAGCTCCTTCGTCTTTGCTCGGATGAGCCAGTCGTCCAGGTAGGGGTAGACGTGGATCCCCTCTCGGCACAGCTGCGCCGCCACCGGTGCGAGGCACTTGGCGAACACCCTGGATGCCGACCTCAATCCAAAGGGAAGGGCTCTGAACTGGTAGTGACGCCCCTGGACCACGAACCTGAGAAACCTTCGGTGTCCCTTTAGGATGGGAATATGGAAGTAGGCATCCTCCAAATCCAACGACGACAGGAAATCGCCCTCCTCCAGTTGACCCAGGACGTGTTGGAGGGTGACCATCCGGAACTTCTGTGCCTTGATGAATTTGTTCTGTCATCGTAGGTCCAGGATGGGACGCCATCCTCCCGTCTTCTTCACGAGGAAGTATCTTGAGTAAACTCCGGAGCCCCGAAGCCTCTTTGGGACGAGCTCGATGGCGCCCTTCTTGAGCATCGCCTTTACCTCCAAGAGAAGTTGAGGGATGTGATGTTCTTTCCTGGCCACAGGGGGGACGCGCGGGCACCTCTTTAGAAACTCGAGCGCGTGACCCTGAGCTAGGGCGTCCAGCACCCAACGGTCGGTGGAGATGGACTCCCACACGCTGACGAAGCTCGCCAGCCGGCCTCCCACCGGGGTGCTTCGGTGGGGGCCCGACCCCACGGCCAGTTCAGTCCTGCTTCGACTAGGCTTTGCCGCCTTGTCCTCCTTGGCGGCGACGGCGGGGTCCGCCTGACTTGCCTCGTCCCCTGTAAGCTTCCTGTGACGACGAACGGGCCGCTTGACGGTAGGTGGAAAATCCGCCGCTGGAACCTTTGGAGGCACCCTGTTTGCCTCTGCCGCTCCGAAAGGGCGGCCGCCGTTGCTGGAGAACCCCAAGAGCCCAGGCCGTCTCCGTGTCCGCCTTGATGGCTTGAAGGGAATCGTCCACCGTTTTCCCAAACAGGTTGTTTCCATCGAACGGCATGTCCAAGACTCTGGTCTGCACGTCCTGACGGAAGTCGGTAGCCTTTAGCCATCCACGCCGCCTAAGGCACACGCCGTTGCCCAACTGGCGAAATCCAGTGTCAGCGATGTCCGTCGCAAATCGTAATGGCGTGGTCCGACGCCACCTCTCCTTCCTGCAAGATCTCTAGGGCTTCCGCCCTCTTGTCGTCTGTTAAGCAAGTCCAGCAGGGGGGCCAGTTTGTACCACAACTCCCTGTCGTAGCGGGCTACGATAGCCAAGGCGTTTGCCGCCTTAATCATCGTCGCTGCTGACGAGATGACCCTGCGTCCCATCGTGTCCAATTTCTTTCCCTCGCCGTCCGGTGGGTAGGTCGACGTAGAGGCCACGCCCCCCCCCCCCCGCTTTCTTCCTGGCCGCCGCGGAGACGACCAAGTCCGGGGTCGGCTGTGCCCGAAGGCACAAGGGGGCCGCGTCCGGGACCCGGTACTTCTTCTCGTACCGATCCCTTCTAGCCGGCGTCATGGATGGGTTCTTGAGGAGGGCGAGGCCCTCATCCCAAATATCGTCCAGTAGAGGTACAGCGAGGACCGTCTTCCTCTTGGCCTCGCGCTGTTGATAAAGGAAACCTTCCTTCTTCTCTTCGGGGCAGAGCTGGAAAAGCTCGGATGCCCTGGCGATCATGGAGTGAAACGATCCAATCTCGTCGGGCGGGGAAGCCCGGGTGGGAGGTGACGACGGGAGATACTCGTCATAAACCTCGTCGTCTGTACCCGTCGCGGCCGTGTCAGTCCCCGTATCATCCCCACGTGTCGTGGACGGGGAGCAGGGCTGAACAGGGCGCGATGGCTGAAAAGGAGGTGGAGGATGAATCCTTCTTCTCTTAGGGGGAGGGCTCCCAGAAGGGCCTGGCTCCGAGTCCCCCGTCGGGAGCGGTTCCTTCGTTGGTGGTAACGGCAGTCTCGTCCTTATCTCTGAGCATAAGGACTGTATAGCCAACAAAATGGCCGCCGAGTTGTCTTGCGGCACTGGTTGAGGGGAGTCCGACGGGCGGTCAGGAGCCCCGTCGGCACCCTCGACGTTTTCGTTGTCTCCTACGTGGTCTTCTTCCACGCCAACGCCGTGGCTTAAGACTTCGACCAGCTCCTCAGAGGTTGAGGCCGAATCCACGACGACCTCCTGCCCCCCCTTTAGGTTTCACGGGGGTCCTGTCGATGGGCATGAAAGAGGACTCCCTCCGCGGTGGCAGGGAGACTCTGGGCCCCGAGGTCGCCACCACTGGTGTAGCCTCCACAGGCTGAGCCAGGGCAGCCGCGACTGTCTCGATAGAGGCCTTGGCCGGATGGATTAAGGCTTTCACCACCTTAGGTGCACTCACCGCCTTCTCCTTGGGGGGAGGGTCACTGCCTCGCTCCCCTCCGATGGGGCCTTCGAGCTCGACCGGGACCTCTCCAGGAGCTTCGCCGGGTGCTCGGCCTTCCTCTTACCCGAGCCAGAGCATTGGCTCGTGGTTGATGGCGCCGGGGAGGATGCGCCCTGGCTGGCGCCCGTAGAGCCCGACCGTTCGGCGCTCCCGTTGCCAGCGGACTCGCGGTGCTTGGCCTTCTGTTGGACCCCCGTCGCCGGGGCACCCTCAAAGATCTTAGAAGACCGCTCAGACTTCTTCTTCTTCTCGCCTGATGGGCTCTTTCCTTCCAGCCAGTTGGCGAGACGTTGATGGCAGTCCTTCATGGTCCGCTCCGACATATTGCCGCAAAAGGAACAAGTTACTTACCTGTAACTGTTGTTCTCCAGCATGGGTCTGGCATGGATTCACATGCTCATGAATATTCCCCGTCGTCAGGCTGGGAATCCTCGGTAAAGAAAAAACCAGTATCGGTTTCGTTTCTGATCTGTCTTTCGTAGTAGTAACCAATCACTGGTCTCTGCGTCATACTGACCACAGCCAATGACTGCCCTCTACCTAAGCACCGCCTCTGGCAGCCATCTTCAGATTTGGAAGCACGTGAAGTGGCAGTATGACCAAGTGAAGAGCCGCAGAGGGGTAGGCGGGAGGGTTCGCATGTGAATCCATGCCAGACCCATGCTGGAGAACAACAGTTACAGGTAAGTAACTTGTTCCTTCTCCAGCATGGGGTCTGGCATGGATTCACATGCTCATGAATAAAGAATACATAGCAGTACACACATGCACAACCACGGGAGGTGGCAAAGGCTCAACATTAAGCATTACATCAAACCCAACATTAAGCATCTTACCTCCTCACCAGGCTCACCTCAGGCGAACAGGTTGCGCAGCACTGCTTGGCCGACCCTGGACTCCTCCCTGGAATCCCGATCGATGCAGTAGAATTTCGTGAAGGTTTGAGTCGACCTCCACGTAGCAGCCCTGCATATGTCCAGCAGGGGCACACCAGAAAGGAACGCCGTGGTGGCTGCGATCGCTCTGGTGGAATGGGCTCTCGGACGGCCAGGCAGCGGTCGGTTTGCCAACCGATGACAGTACATGATACAGCCGGAGAGCCATCTGGAAATGGAAGCCTTCGAGAGAGCCTTCCCCTGATTGACAGGTCCAAAATTCACAAAGAGTTGTGACGTCTTCCGAAAACACTTTGTGCGGTCCACGTAGAACTTCAGCGCTCTAGCCACATCCAGCGAGTGCAAAGTCCTCTCAGCCGGCGACGAAGGCGACGGGAAGAACACAGGCAACACCAAGGGTTCGTTGAGATGGAAGTCCGACGGTACCTTGGGCATGAAGGAGGGGTGCGTCCTGAGCACTACCCTCGTGTCGTGAAAAGTCAAGTACGGGGCCTTGCAGGAAAGGGCCTGGATCTCTCCCACCCGTCGTGCGGAGGTGATGGCCACAAGAAACGCTGTTTTCCACGACAGAAACTTCAACGGGGCCGAGTGCAGAGGCTCGAACGGAGGTCCCATGAGCTTGGTCAGCACCACGTTGAGCTCCCACGCCGGGGCCGGAGCCTTCACCGGCGGGAACGATCTGAACAGTCCCTTCATGAACTCTTTCACCAGACGATGAGACCACAAGGACGTCCGGCCCGTGGTCCTGGTGTATCGGGAGATCGCAGCAAGATGAATCTTGATGGACGCGTGTGCTAGTACAGCTTTGGCCAGCGTCAGCAGGTACGGCAGTACCTGGGGAGCCGTAATCCGTAGAGGGTTAATCTTCTGTGCGTGGCACCAGACAGAGAACCTCTTCCATTTGTGTCCGTATCATTTAAGAGTCGAGGACGCCCTGGCCTTTGCAAGAACCTCTCTGCAGTCGGCCGGTATGTCGTATCCTCCAAACTCTAGCGCTGCAGGAGCCAGGCCTGCAAGTTCAGCGATTTCGGGTCGTGGTGGAGGATGGCGCCTCCTTCCCTGGAGAGTAGATCCGTGTCCACCGGCAGCCTGATTGGCGGGGATGCTGATAAGTCCAGAAGGTCCGGGAACCATATCTGCCTCGGCCACGCAGGTGCGACGAGGATCATCCTGCACCGTGACCTCTTGAGCTGGTTGACGAGCCGGATTAGCAGTGGCAAAGGAGGGAACGCGTAGAGGAACAGGCCCTCCCAGGGGAACGAGAAAGCATCGCCCATGCTCCTCGCCTGGGGAAACCTGCTGGCGAACCTCCGGCACTTGGAGTTCGTCGCCGTCGCGAACAGGTCGATCTGGGGTGTGCCCCACCGCCGGAAGAGGCGATCCACTAGGTCCTGCCGTAGTTCCCACTCGTGGCACGAGCGCAGCTCCCTGCTGAGTGAGTCGGCGATGGTGTTTTTTATCCCTGCCAGATGAAACGGCACCAGAAACATCCTTTGGGCGACGGCCCAATGCCACAGGTCCTGCGCCTCCTTGGACAGTGCTGGGGACCTGGTTCCGCCCTGTTTCCTGATGTAAAACATGGTGGTGGTGTTGTCGGTGAAGATCCTCACCACCTTGCCCTTGAGGGACGGAAGGAAGGACCTGAGGGCCCAGAACACTGCATGGAGCTCCAGGACGTTGATATGGAGGGACTTCTCCGTCGGGAGCCAGAGGCCTCTCGCGTGCAGATTTTCGGTGTGCGCTCCCCACCCTTCCAGGGAGGCATCCATGGTCACTGTCTCCTGGTGGTCTGGGGTCTGGAAGTCCATGCCCGCCGTCAGATGCGCGCGGGTGCCCCACCACCGGACCGCTCGGCGGAAACTCTCGTCGAGTGTGATCCTCTCCTCGAAGCCGCCCGTCGTTTGGATCCAGCGCGCGTCCAGGAACTCCTGCAACGGGCGCATCCGGAGCCTGCACATGGGAATGAGGTAGATGCAAGAGGACATCATTCCGAGGAGGGACTTGATGGACCTCACCTTGGCCGCTTCGGAAACCAACATCCGCTGTACCTTGCCCAGGATGGACCTGGTCCTTTCCTCCGACGGGGAGGCCAGAAGGGACACTGTGTCGAGCTTCGCTCCCAGAAACAGTGCGTTTTGCGCGGGTACCAGGTGGGACTTGGCGTAGTTCACGGAGAATCCCAGGTCAGTGAGAAGTTGGACGGTCCTTGCCGTGTGCTCCACGGCGAGCTCCCTCGTCTTGGCTCGGATGAGCCAGTCGTCCAGGTAGGGGTAGACGTGGATCCCCTCGCGGCGCAGCTGCGCCGCCACCGGTGCAAGGCACTTGGTAAATACCCTGGGTGCCGACCGTAGTCCGAAGGGGAGGGCTTTGAACTGGTAGTGACAACCTTGGACCACAAACCTGAGGAATTTTCGGTGCCCCTTTAGGATGGGAATATGGAAGTAGGCATCCTCCAAATCCAACGACGACAGGAAGTCTCCTTCCTCCAGCTGACCCAGGACGTGCTGGAGGGTGACCATCCGGAACTTCTGCGCCTTGATGAACTTGTTCAGACGTCGCAGGTCTAGGATGGGGCGCCATCCTCCCGTCTTCTTCTTCACGAGGAAAGATCTCGAGTAAACTCCGGAGCCCCGAAGCCTCTTTGGGACGAGTTCGATGGCGCCCTTCCTGAGCAACGCCTTTACCTCCAGGAGAAGCTGAGGGACGTGAAGCTCTTTCCTGGCCACGGGGGGGACGCGCGGGCACCTTCTTTGAAACTCGAGCGCGTGGCCCCGGGCTAAGGCGTCCAGCACCCAACGGTCGGTGGAGATGGACTCCCACACGCTGACTAAGCTCGCCAGCCGGCCTCCCACCGGGGTGCTTCGGTGGGGGCCCGACCCCACGGCCGGTTCAATCCTGTTTCGACGAGGCTTTGCGCCTTGACCTCCTTGGCAACGACGGCGGGGTCCTCCAGACTTGCCTCGTCCTCTGTAGGCCTCCTTAGACGACGAGCGGGCCGCTTGACGGTAGGTAGAGAAACCGCCGCCGGAACCTTTGGAGGCGCCCTTGCCTCCGCTGCTCCGAAAGGGCGTCCGTCGTTGCTGTAGAACCCCAAGGGCCCGGGCCGTCTCAGTGTCCGCTTTAATGGCCTGAAGGGAATCGTCCACTGTTTTCCCAAACAGGTTGTTCCCATCGAACGGCATGTCCAGGACTCTGGTCTGTACGTCTTGACGGAAGTCCGTAGCCTTGAGCCATCCACGCCGCCTAAGGCACACGCCGTTGCCCAACTGGCGAAACCCAGTGTCGGCGATGTCCGTCGCAATAGTGATGGCGTGGTCCGACGCCACCTCACCTTCCTGTAGGATCTCCAGGGCATCCACCCTCTTGTCGTCCGGTAGGAAGTCCAGCAGGGGAGCCAGTTTGTACCATAGCTCCCTGTCGTAGCGGGCCACGATAGCCAAGGCGTTGGCCGCTTTAATCGTCGTCGCTGCAGACGAGATGACCCTGCGTCCCATAGCGTCCAATTTCTTTCCCTCGCCGTCCAGTGGGGAAGTCGATGTGGAGGCCGCACCCCCCCCGCTTTCTTCCTGGCCGCCGCGGAGACGACGGAGTCCGGCGTAGGCTGCGCCCGGAGGCACAGGGGGGCCGCGTCCGGGACCCGGTACTTCTTCTCGTACCGGTCTCTTCTAGCTGGCGTCGTGGAAGGGTTCTTGAGGAGGGCGAGGCCCTCATCCCAAATGTCGTCCAGTAGAGGCACCGCGAGGACCGTCTTCCTCTTGGCCTCGCGCCGTTGATAAAGGAATCCTTCCTTTTTCTTCTCCTCAGGGCAGAGTTGGAAAAGCTCGGATGCCCTGGCGATCATGGAGTGGAACGATCCAATCTCGTCGGGCGGAGAAGCCCTGGTGGGAGGTGACGACGGGAGATCCTCGTCGTATACCTCGTCGTCCGTACCCGTCGCTGCCGTGTCAGTCCCCGTATCATCCCCTCGGGTGGACGGGGAGGAGGGCTGGACGGGTCGCGACGGCTGAAAAGGAGGTGGAGGGTGAATCCTTCTTTTCTTGGGAGGGGGAACACCAGAAGGTCCCGGTTCAGGATCCCCCGACGGGAGAGGTTCCTCCGTCGGCAACGGTAGTCTCGTCCTTATCTCTGAGCATAAGGACTGTATAGCCAACAAAATGGCCGCCGAGTTGTCTTGCGGCGCTGGCAGAGGGGAATCCGACGGGCGATCAGGGGCCCCGTCGGCACCCTCGACGCTGTCATCGTCACCTGCGTCGGGATCCATCCCGACGGGCCGGTCTTCATCCACGCCAAGGCCGTGGCTTAAGACCTCGATCAGCTCTTCCTCTGAAGCCGAATCTACGACGACGCCCTGCCCCCCCTTTTTCTTCCCCGCCTGGGATTTCACGGGGGTCCTATCGATGGGCACAAAAGAGGACTCCCTCCGAGGTGGCAGGGAGACTCTGAGCCCCGAGGTCGCCACCACTGGTGTAGCCTCCACAGGCTGAGCCAGGGCCGCCGTGACAGTATCGATAGAGGGCTTGGCCGGATGGATTAAGGCCTTCACCACCTTAGGTGCGCTCACCGCCTTATCCTTGAGGGGGGGGACACTGCCTCGCTCCCCCTCCGATGGGGCCTTCGAGCTCGACCGGGGCCTCTCCAGGAGCTTCGCCGGGTGCTCGCCCTTCCTCTTACCCGACCCAGAGCGTTGGCTCGTGGCTGAAGGTGCCGGGGAGGGTGCGCCCTGCCTGGCGCCCGTAGAGCCCGACCGTTCGGCGCTCCCGGTGCCAGCGGAGTCGCGGTGCTTGGCCTTGTGTTGGACCCCCGTCGCCGGGGTGTCCTCAAAGGTCTTAGAAGACCGCTCGGATTTCTTCCTCTTCTTCTCGCCTGACGGGCTCTTCCCTTCCAGCCAGTTGGCGAGGCGTTGGTGGCGGTCCTTCATGGTCCGCTCCGACATATTGCCGCAAAACGCACAGTCCTTCTCCACGTGCGTCTTGTCCTCATGTAAGCAGTAGAGACAAAAGGAGTGTTCGTCCTCCTTAAAGACGTTCTGCAGCTGGCATCCAGGGCAGACCCTGAACAGCTTTCCGGGCGTCGAGCTTCCCTTCTCCTGGGCCATGTCCGGGCCTGAGAAGCTTCTGGAGTCCTCCAAAACGTAGCTCGACGAAATCTTCACCCTTGAGGGGCGCAGACGAATCCGACACGGGTCCCCGTTGATCGGATGGAGAGTCGGTGGAGCTTGAGGCTCTTTTGACTGGGAAAAACGAAGTTTTGAGAAAAAAAATGTGAAAAAATAGCACTAACGCTCGAGAGCAATAGCACGAGGATCCCAACACATGAACGTGCGGTAAAAATCTGAAGATGGCTGCCAGAGGCGGTGCTTAGGTAGAGGGCAGTCATTGGCTGTGGTCAGTATGACGCAGAGATCAGTGATTGGTTACTACTACGAAAGACAGATCAGAAACAAAACTGATACTGATTTTTTCTTTACCGAGGATTCCCAGCCTGACGACGGGGAATATTCATGAGCATGTGAATCCATGTCAGACCCCATGCTGGAGAACCATAGATCAATAACAAAAGGCAACGTCAAAAGAGAACACCCAACCCCCTTACACCCTCACCACCCTCTCCCACCCCCACTCCTATACAACCGTATCCATGAGGACAGTGGAGAGTCAATCATTGTACACACATCGGGACCAGACAAGCTATTAATGCTGACAATAGGGGCTTGCATCATCAAGAACTTAGAGCTCCTCAAGCAGAATAGGAAGACAGTCATAAATCAGAAAGCCTTAGTACATCACATTTCTTAAAGTCTCATTGATTCACTGTCTTCATGGAGCAGCACTACCATCCAATCTTGCAAAAATGAAGACATTGTGCCATGCGTGAGAGCTGAAAGTTTTTTGTATGTTAATATCGTCCAAAGCTTAGCCAGCCATTCTGATTTGGTAGGCACCCTGCCACTTTTCCACCTTTGGGCCAGAGCGAGCCTCCCAGCACACAACATCGCCTGAACCACCCGCGGGAGAAAAGAATCATCCGAATCAGGGATTGGAACACCAAAGAGGAAAACAAGGGATTGTTGGGGAATGTCGGCGCCCTGGATCTCCTTAATCCAGCCCGAAGCTCTGACCAAAATATCTGAATCACGGGACATCCCCACCAAAGATGAAACCAAGAACCAAGCTGACCACAACCTCTCGGGCAAAACGGAGGAGCTCCCGGTGCATTGTAGCGAGCTTCACTGGAGGGAGGTGCAATGAATGCAGGATCTTGAAATTGTGTTCCATAGCCTCTGTGTAGAGGGAACCAGAAAAGAGAACCTTAAAGGGGGCGTGGCCAACAGCGAGATGCGGTAGACGTACGCCTGAGAAGCTCCCGCCGCCGCAGATAACATCCTGATCCGAACGCCTTTTTGCCGACATCTGCCGACTCCCAAAATACACCTATCGGTGTATGATGCCCTGGGGCACACTCGTGTCCAGAATCAGCTCGTAACGCACCCGAGCGGCAGAAATAGGAGCGTGTAAAGGCAGCTCCGAAACAACGCATCAGGCGCCCAAGATGGCCGCCGAAGCCATCGCGTGAAACAGTGAAGCGGAGCGGCCCCCGATACCAACAGCCTGATTCCACCGAGGGACGCCACGGTGCCAGAGGCGAGTGGACACACGGACGATCCGCGCCGGTGGCGAGGACCCGGGTGCCCTTCGTCGAAGGAGCGGTGGAGGAAAGGAGTGGAGGCAGAGCCCAGCGGTGCCCCAGACCGGCGGACTGGGACAAGGGACAGGAGAGATCCAGCCGACCACCGCCGCGGCGACCCGTGAGCGGAGAGGTCCGCCCCCACCGGTGAGGGCCAGCGCTGGAGTTCCCTGCACGAAACACGCCCCAGAGGCCCCTCTATCCTGTAGACGCTGCACACGGTGCTGGGCTTCCCCGCTCTGAGGCTCGCTGCAAATAAAGACTCGCACGATCGCCCAACTTGGTCCCGGCTACCGGCACACGTGCACTGGAGATACAGGAGGCACGGCCCACCCGTGGACATACCGTTCTCCAAGGCGAACCAACCACCTGATCCCCACACAAGAATTCAATACTACCGGGTGATCACTGTACCCGGGGCGAGCAGGGACACAGCTGCACAGCCAACTCCCTCCAAGTTGAACTACCGCCACTACCACTACCACCTACGTGGCGGACGTTTGAGGGACCCACCGTCCTATGTGGCATATCGCTGAGGGCAAAACCCTCCACAAGTACCCTCCCTGCCTCACTCAAGTGGACACCGGGCTTCGAAGGGAGAATCGGAGAGCGGGTTCAAAGACACCCACCCGGTCAACAGCGAGAAACCTCCCTGTGCGATCCAAAAACGACCACAAACCGGAGAGGCCAAACTGCCACGGCCGCGCACACGACCTAGGGACTACCAGCTTTCGGTGCCCTGCAATAAAGGGGGCACTGTTCTGTCGGATTCCCCGCCCCCCCTTTTTGTCACGGAACGAGGTGGCTTCCCAACACTATCACAGTGTCACCAACTGTATACCGAACTGGGCAACAATCCTAGGAAGTCACCCCCTCGAGCGACCGGACACGGCTTGGGACATAAAAGCACGCCCGCGAGGCCTAGCGGCAAGCATGGGGAAGGACAAAACCAGGAGGCCCACTGTGCAGAACAGTATCTACCAGTACACGATCCCCCCCCCCCCCCATCACAAACCCCTGAGCTTCTACAGTTGCCCGCCGAAGAGGTGGACCCTGCGCCCACGCTCTCCCTAAGAGACATTATGGCAGCGATAGCGGACTCCCACTCCTCAATGGAGCAGAAGATAGATAGAATAAGCCTGGAGGTATCCCTCCTCCGACACGACCTGCAGAAGCTCTCAGCACGAACAGGAGAAGCGGAACAGCGAATCTCCAACACGGAGGTGCAACAAATAATCCAGGGAGTCTCTGCCAAACTTAAGATCCTGGAGGCCAGAGTTGAAGAGGGAGAGGGCAGATCCAGGCGCAACAACATTCGAATCCTCTGCATTCCCGAGAAAGCCGAGGGCCCTTGTATGGAGCTCTTCCTGGAGCAGTGGCTGATGGATATGTACGACCAGCAATCCTTCTCTAAATTCTTTTCTATAGAAAGGGCACACCGAATCCCCACAGGCAAACCCGTGCCCGGCCTTGCCCCACGAACGGTGATCGCAAAACTGCTAAACCACCGGGACTGTGACACACTGCTGCACCTTGCACGAACCAAAGGCACAATCACCTACAATAACTCTAAAGTAGCCTTCTTTCCTGACTACACGAGGGAAGTGCAGAGGGCGAGGCAATCCTTTGAAAAGCTTAAGAGACAACTTCAAGTCCTAGGAGTCAAATACGGCCTGCTCTTTCCCGCCCAACTAAAAATCCATCATAACGGCACAACGGTCCTTTTTAGTGATCCTAAGGAAGCCTGGCGATGGGCTGAGCAGCACATTGAGGGGGATTGGTCGACTTTCCGTGCCAACAGGGGCAGAAACCCTAGACCACCAGCGGACCAGCGTCCGATCCCGGCCCAACCACCCTCACCGAACCGGCCGGCGGAAGAGCGGGACTGACATTGCTCAACTCTCCAACGAGGATCCGGATCCAATGTGCAGATGCTGAACTATAACTTGGAATGTGCAGAGTGAAGCCACAGTAACTTTCGTAAGGCGTTCACACCTTCCACAATGCGGCTAGCGGGAGCATACCGCCATCGTACTTGGGGTAAAGTTACGGCGCACACACCCCCCCCCCCCCCCCAACTTTAATTTTAATTGTTCAGTCTGAGTAGACCCTAGTCAAACTCGGTCTAATCTTCGGGCGACAGGTACTTCAAGTTGGGGTGGAGTATGGGAGTTTGGTTTTGCGACAGAATTCGCCTGTTTAGTTCACTGTTTTAGGATGGTTGCACGCTTTGGTCTAGGGTCTGGCTCCCATCGGGCAGAAAGAGGTCACCATCCCGGCACACATGCAGCATTACTCGGCACCCCCAATTCCCAACCAACATGACAGAATACACCAACGAAAGTAAGACCAAATCCATTAAGTTAATGACCTGGAATGTGAATGGGCTGGGCAGCAGTATTAAGAGGCGCCTTGTACTACAATACCTGAATCGATATGCGCCCGATGTAGCTTTTTTGACAGAAACGCACTTGGCAGGCACGAACTGCAACCTATTTAAGCGAACCAACTAACGAATTGCGATACACTCAGGCTTCTCCATGGGAGCCCGGGGCGTATTGATTCTAATACACAAACGACTTCCATTGAGTCGGCTATCCGTCACACAGGACACAGGGGGTAGATTGGTTCATGTAACAGGGACCCTCTGGGAGCGGTCCATATCCATGCTAGCCATATACGCCCCACCTACCTTACTTATTGCACTACTTAATGACATAACGCCAACAATAGCAGCAGATCCCTCAAACTTGATGGTGGTGGGGGGAGACTTTAACGAAGTCATGAATTTGGGGCTTGATCGCATGCATATCCGCTCGAAAAATCCCTCCACACATACCAAGTTGGCCACATTTGTTCACGCAATGGGTCTAAAGGATGTATG
The DNA here is from genome assembly GCF_040938575.1 of Ambystoma mexicanum. Taxonomy (NCBI): domain Eukaryota; kingdom Metazoa; phylum Chordata; class Amphibia; order Caudata; family Ambystomatidae; genus Ambystoma; species Ambystoma mexicanum. The sequence continues at coordinate 1,083,429,044 of NC_090925.1, forward strand.
GAGACATCTACACCCCGGCACAAGAGAATACTCTTTTCTCTCCGGAGCACATGCCTTGCTGTCAAGACTTGATTATTTCCTTCTCCCGGCATCCGAACTACATCAAGCAATTGATGCGCAGCTTCTACCCAGAGGCATATCAGATCACTCCCCGCTCCTGTTAGAGCTTAATACCCACAGACCGGTCCCCCCACCCACTTGGAGACTAAATAATTATTACCTGGGCTTTCCCGATTTAGTTGAGCACCCCCAAATTGCCACAGAATTGTGTTTTGAATTGAATACAACCTCCGTGGACAGCCCTGTAACACTGTGGGAGGCATATAAACTAGTACTGAGGGGGGAACTCATATCCCGGATCGCAGCCCATAAAAGGAAACAGATTACATCAATCCGGGCAGCCGAGGCGCGATTGCAAGGGGCAGAGATGGCTCACCTATCCCAGGGCCTCCCAGAAACTCACCGTGAGTTACAGCTAGCACAAAAACATCTACAGAATGTCACCCTGGACAATGCCGAACAGGCACACACAGCGATGCGTGCCAGAGTATACGAGACCGGGGATAAATCGGGTAGAATGCTGGCATGGCTAGAGAAGCGAGATGAGGGGCTCCGACATGTCAGAGCGATTAGATCGCAGGAGGGCACACTAATAACAGCGGACCGGGACATAGCGGAAGGGTTCGCAGCTTACTATAAGGAACTTTATAAAGCACCAACCTCCCCCATTGAAACCACGGCCATATCAGATATTACCCTCCCCTCTTCGACACCCGATCAAAGAGCCCTGCTAGAAAATGACATGATGGAGGATGAACTCTCTGCAGCCATGGCGAATCTCCAAGCCGGGAAAACCCCGGGACCCAACGGTTTTCCCGTTGAGGAGTGGAAGAAAATAGGTACAAACCTGATTACACCACACTTACTGAGAATGTATGAAACCTCTCGCAGCGAAGTGTCCCTCCCACAAGACCTGAGACAGGCCACCATAGTGGTAATACCTAAAACAGACAAGCCCCCAGATAGATGCAGTTCGTATAGACCTATTTCCCTCATTAACACTGAAACCAAAATCCTAGCGAAAACACTAGCCAACAGGCTCCAGCAAGTCATACCCTTCCTAATACATCCAGATCAATGTGGTTTCATGCAGCAAAGATCCATGCGGATGAACATACATCGACTGTTCACTGCGATGGAAAATGCGACCACCATCCAGGGGCCACTAGCCCTGCTGGCGGTGGACTTTGAAAAAGCGTTTGATTCAGTCAGGTGGGAGGCGGTCTGGGAAATAATGCGTAGAATGGGGTTTGGGCCCCAATTCATGAGTTGGGTTAAATTATTGTATACATCTCCACTAGCTGTCACAAAAGTAAATGGTCACGTATCAAACCCCTTCGAAATTGGTAAAGGGACCAGACAAGGATGCCCACTGTCAGCTATGATATTTGCGATAGCGAACGAACCGCTCGCGATACTGTTAAGAACCAACGAAACATGGAGGGGATTCCGATGGTCAGAAGTCTGGGAGGATTTGCTGGTATACCTGCATGATCCGGTCAGATCCTGCCCTATAGTGACCAACGTACTCCAGAAATATGGCTCTTTTACCGGCCTAAGGGTTAACTGGGCTAAATCTACTTTGTTCCCACTTAGGCAAGAGGATGAATCGATTCCGCCCCAATGCCCCTACCAGGTTGTAAGGGAACAATTCAAATACCTAGGTATAATAATAACAAACGATCTGAACGATTATGTTCACAGAAACCTGTACCCAGTAATGACAAGATTCGCGGAGGACGCCCCCGGACACTGGCCATCCCTTCCTCTGACACTATTAGGTAGAGCAGCGCTTTTCAAAATGATGGCCCTGCCCCGACTCTTATATATATTACAGAACGCCCCACTATACATCCCCCCAAACATATTCAGAAAAATAGATCAAACACTTCGAAGATTGTTATGGAATGATGGCCACCCGCGCATAGCACTCGCCACGCTCCAAAGATCCGTATGGGAGGGCGGAATAGAGCTGCCCCGAATGTAGACGTACTACTGGGCCAGCCAATTGACGAAAGTGAAGGACCAACTACACGGGGACACAGCTGGGACACAGCTGCGCCACATAATAGATCATTAGAAGCCAACACTCCCGAGAAATCCATCATGCAGTACCTCTATAAGAAAAGGGCCCGAACAAACTCTCTCAACATGCGTGCACACATAAAGCAAATCTGGACAGATGCACATAAATGTGTGGGCTGGGGCGACAAACTGTCGCAAGCGCAGCCATTATGGAATAACAGAAACCTCCCCGGTGTAAACACGCTCCCCAGATGGTCGAACTGGTCCCAGCATGGTTTGCTCACTTTGGGTGATGTTGTAAGAGAAGACAATATAGTCCCATTCACAGAGCTGGCACACCGCTTTGCACTTCCCCAGAACGAACACTAACACTATACTCAACTCCCACATGCACTGCACGACATCCTCCCCGAAGTGACCTCTCTGCCGGACTACACCCCCATAGAAAGGAACCTATTATCGGAAAAAATCACCCACAAAGTGACATCAGTTCTGTACAGTGCCATAACTTCCTTTGGCACGCCAGATCTGCTGTCGCTACGGACTAAATGGGAGTCGGACGTGGGCGCTATACTGCCGGAGGAATGGGTTATGGCACTAATGTTCCCCAGGGAGACAGCCATATCCTCAAGGCTCAGGCTGATTCATCTCAAGATACTACATAGAGTATACTATCCCAGGGTTGCCCTATACAAATGGGGAAGGATAAATGATCCGAACTGCCTGCGATGCAAAACAGAGGAAGGCACCTTCTTCCACATCCTGTGGGAGTGCACATGCATCCAACTATTCTGGGAGGCTTATTGTGAGGAACTCTCTAGAGTCATGGGCAAAACGATTCCTAGAGACCCGAAGTTATTACTGTTGGGAATGGACGATGAAATTGATCGATCTATCTATATATGAAAAACTGTTCTTGTACACCACTACTGCTATTATGAAAAGGAATATCGCCCAAAAATGGGGATCAGATCAGGCACCGAGTTATGAACAGTGGAGGACAGATGTCGATGTGTGTGTTGCAATGGAGCACAGGGTATACTCGGCCAGAGGATGCCTGGCTAAAGCACAAAAAGTGTGGCAGAAATGGGAAGACGCCAAATGAGGGCTACTGTTGGACATATGGACACCGAGACATGTCAAAGCACCCCCCTGATGCCCACTTGCAAAACAGGGGAAAGAAATGTGGTACCCGTGTTGGGATAATTCGACCCAAGTTGCAATATATGTGTATATCGATGGGAGACAGTCATTGACCATCACCAGCAGTGTGCGTGTATTGTTTGTTTGTTTAATTTGTTTTAAATACCAATAAAATGTGTTATCAAAAAAAGAAAAGAGAACCTTAAAGATGGACGACCAAGTAGAGTCATCTATTTTCCCCTCCACCCAGCTCTCCCACTGCTTCTTGAAAGTCTTCCTAGGCTCCACTTCTGCTGTAACTAGGGCTCTATAGATCTTGGAGAGGGATCCCTTCCTCGATTTGGAGTCCGTAAGCACGCTCTCAAAGGGCGTGAGGGGACGAGTTAGGTCACCCACCCACCGGGGTCCGTCATGATCCCCTTCACTCGGATCTCCAGACTTTTTTACTGCTCCAATACTCTTTGGTCTACATTGTTCTCTTCTTGCTCCTCTGAAATCAAGCTATAACTCTTCTGTCCGTCTACCCTGCCTCCTTTCCATCTCTTCCTCACTTGCCTCTTGCCTGGCTAGCATTTCATTCTCAACTTAAATTCCATTTCCTCTGCTAGGTTTTCAAATCACTTTACCAGCTGCACCCGATTATCTTGCCTCAATTATATCCTTCTACAGTCCATCTCGTCCTCTACGTTCTGCCTGTCTCTTCATATTGAATGTTCCATGTCCATCATGTGCCCAGGCCCGCTTCCATCTTCTCACCCCACTACATTGGAACCCCCTGCCAGTGGCTATTTGCTCCATCACTGATTATACCACTTTCCGGACTTCACTGAAAACTAATCTACTTAATTGTCCTCGATTGTCTGCTACCAGTAATGATGTTCTAATGTTTATTTTTGATGTACCGTATGCCGTTTTAATTGTACAGCACTTTGGGTTAAAGTGCTATATAAAAGACAATAACATACAAATATGTGGGAGGAACATCCATTCGAAAGAACGTTACCATGGGTAAGTAACTTGTTCTTCGAATGGATTGTGTCCTCCCATGTATTCCTCATATTATGATAGACTCTCTGACAGGAATCTGTGGAAAGGCCGAGGACGGCGCTTGGTGCTTGGCAGGAGGAGATAAACTACATTTCCCATTAGCCTTTAGGAAGAGTGTAGTTCTCCTCTATCGCGCGCGGCACCAGCTGCTCATTAGCAGCAACTGTTAAAACCCGCCGCCGCCCGTGCCTCGGTGCAGGTAATTACTGATTATCAGCATGGGCGGCAGCAGTGTAGGAGCAGGCATGTGGGAGCATATCCGACGCCGAAGGACTTATTGAGCTTCCCTTCTCCCCGGGCCTCGACGGTAACGCTGAAGAACACAAGAAAGTCTGTCGCGGGCTGCGGCGGTGAAGCGGTTCTTACTACCCGGTGTTGGGCATCGCTCTTCAGGGTCCGGATGTCCTCGTGAGGCATCCGGGCCATCAGTTAAGTGTTTTTGGACCTCAGTGCTTACATACTGGGGTTATAATATGTTGATGTTCATGTATTGATTTATTATCCAATATGCAGTGAGTGTGTGAGGTAACACGCTCTAGGATACACGTCCCGCTTGATACACGCCATGTGAGAGGAAACATGTTATAAGAACTCAGGACTGATAAAACAGTGCCCAAGGGGCAGATTATCCTAATGTGTATGTAATTGGAATAAGTCTTTGGAGTCCACTTATCACAAGGGCCTGTTATGTGTTATGTTTGGTCCCAAGACTCTGTTTGTGGTTTCATTGTGCCCAACGGGCCATGTGTCTTGTATCTTCATGAAAGGGACAACCCTTGTTTGTGCCATTTGCCTCTAAACCATCTTATGTGTTTTCATATATTACTGTCCCCAGTAACATGTTACGTTCAAGGTCTGTGTTCTAGGTTATGTTTGTGATATGCAAAGTGAAGACTTGTAAAGCCACCATGGTTATAATTTAGCAGGTTTACTTCAGGAATAAGAGATTAGGCTAGGTGATTTAGAATTACGGTTTCAGGTACAGGAGGATTTGCTGTTGTATGTATTGGTTTGTTATGTTCCCCTCCTTTCCTTTGTCACTCCATCCCCTTTCCCTAACTCCATCTTCCCCCCATTGGCTGCCACGTGGCTCCCTGTGATATACGTTCAGGCGCCCGTGCCAACCACGGTGGGAGGGGTCAATCTATTTGGCTTCTGTGGTTCGGAGGAGGGGGATCGAGATCCCTACTCCATATAAGTTTGACACTCTCAAAGCAGTATTTGCATCTTTGGAGGAGAGTCTCAGAATGTACAGTTTCCAATTAGGATTTACCTAATGGTCTATGCGTAACACTGTCTTTCCAAAAACACTTTCCAGGGCCTGAGGAAGAGTCCAAACTATAATGCTTGGTGAAAGTGTGGACTGAGAACCATGTTGCAGCCGCACAAATATCCTGACTTGGTACTCTCCTCTGTAAGGCAGGGGAAGTAGCCATGTCCGTGGTTGAATGTGCTCAGAGATCCCCAGGAGGATCTTATCCAGCCAATCTGTAGCATTCTGAGATTCGTAGGATGACCCACCTAGATAAACTAATGGCCTGTGTAACCAACAAAAAAGTTGATCGTCTTGTCTTAATTTAGACATTCTGGGAATGCAGAAACTGCACGTTTTGGGTGAAGCCTGTGTAGCCTCTCCTCTTCCTTTCCAAGATGAGGTGGGGGCTAGGAAGAAGGTAGAATGATTTTTTTGAGTCAAATGAACCTCAGACACCATTTTTGGTAGAAAGGTAGGTTTAACCTTAAGGACCACTATCCTTAAAGACTGTACGTTTTCTCGACATCCTTCGAGTGTTTAGCCATTTGTGTCAACAATTGTGTCGACATCGAGGGCTCCGGCGGCTGTGGCGTCGAGGCTATTTTAAGGAATCAATTGATTTTTCCGTTGCAGGAGTCTTTTCTCTACTCGAAGGAATCTTCCAGGGCTCCAGAGGAGTTCTCTTCGACACTCTGGCCCGAGGGCGCACAGATTTTGCCTTTTTGTCGCCTCAACATGGCTCTGAACTTTCTTCGAGGGGGTCGAGGCTGCATTCTTGAATACTTTGAGCATTTTTAGTCTGAACCTGCCGGACTCCGAAAGTGAGGTTGATTTGGTCTGGCACGAGACAGCAATCTGTGGCGCCTTTTCTTTGACCTCCGCGAGGATGAAGGGTGGTGTGAACCACTGCAGGATCGGGACCTTTTTGCTTTCTTCCGACGAGGAGAGTCATCTCTCATCAGAGGATCGCTTTTTCACTGGGGTTGTCGAAGGGGATTTATGAGACCTACCTGCAGCTAACTTCCCTCTATGCTCCTTCAGGGCTTTCTCGGTCATCGATATGCAGGACCCACACACTGTTAAATTAGGATCGAAAACACCACAGACACACCCAATGGGGGTCCGTAAGGGACATTATCGCCCTACAGTCGTGATATTTTTTTAACTCCAAACTCAGATTTTTCCTGAAGCAGCTAAAGCTGGATATGGAGATCATAAATTGAGGAATACGTGGGAGGACACAATCCATTTGAAGTCTATTTTGTAAAGCAGATTGATAGTCTGTTCTGTAGACAAGCTTGTGGCATGTCTCCTGTTGCCAGCCAGTCGACGAGGTAAGGGTACACTGGGATTGACTGTCTGCAAAGGTGAACTGCTACCACTGAGAGCACTTTTGGGAGTACCCGTGGTGATGAGGCTATGCCGAATGGTAGCACCCGGAATTGGTGATGTGTTCCTAATTTGAACCTTAGATATTTTCTGTGTGATGGCAACATTGAAATAAGAAAGTATGCACCTTTCATATCCAATATTGACATGTAATCCCCTTGTTTTAGAAGCGGGATTACTTCCTGTAGCCTAGTCATCCTGAATTTCTGATGTTTGACATACTTTTTTGCAGGACTGATCTAATACAGGGTGCATGGTTAGGTCCTTTTGGGGTACAAGGAAGTACACTAAATAGATACCCTTATTTACCTCTTGAAATGGGATGAGTTCTATTGTTCCTTTATGTAGTAAGGTCTCTATTTCCGCTTATAAAATGAGCTGGTGTTCTCAGGAAATCTTTTTGCTCTTGGCGATGGTGGGCCTTTAAAGGAATTTGATGCAATATCCGTTGGTTACGGTCATTACCACACACTGGTCTGATATCTCCTTTCATGCGTGGGTGAATTGAGTAATTCAGTCTCCTACTCGTGAGGCATATGAGGGGACCCTGATGGGTGAGCCGTTTGCTGGTGTGGGTAGAGGACATTCTATTGGCTGCGCCTCTACCCAGACCTTTTCCTCAACTAAAGCCTTGCTTTTGCGAGGTTTGGAAGTGAGTTGATGCTCCCTGCGAGGAGTACCTGGGCGAAGAGCCAGAGGAGAAGCCTGACTGCGTCTCTCTTGGGAAGCCTTGGGAACAAATGGACTGGTGGGTATTGAAAACCCTGCTGCATACAACATTGTTTGTTGGAGATCTGGTTTAAAGTCTACAATATTTCGCGTTCTTTTTTAGATATTTCAAAAGGCATCATCTACAGTTGTACGAAACAAGACTGATTCTTCTAACGGCATATTAATGAGAGTAGCCTTAGTTTCTGGTTCAAAACAGGATTTACAACATCACAAATGCCGTTTTAATAACGTTCCCTCTGTGAGAATTCTGGCTGCTCTTTACACAGAATCCAGTGTGTTCTTTAACATAGTGTGTGTGACCTACTTTCCTTCTTTAACAATCGCTTGTAATTGAGACTGTGTTGGCTCAGGGACGTTGTCTAAATTGTCTTGAAGGAACCCCCCGCACTGTGAGCCATAACAGAAAGTTCCTGTAGAAAGACACCCATCAGTCTCTAACCACTGTCTTCCCCATGATCACCCTGAAGAGCATTGTACGTCGTGCAGGCTTTTTTGCCCTAAGACGCTCAAGGAGCAACGCACAAAATGGTGGGAGTCCTACACTATGCAGGTTGAATCCTTATCTCCCACCAGCACGGATTCCTCGGAAGACGGACAACAAGGCAGCAGCGGCTGCTTTTCAGAAATCGATGACATAGTAGAGGAGTCAGTTGACTCCCGCTTGTCTGCCCCCAGTCCCACAAAGCAAGTTGAATGCTCGGTTACAGGGAAATCTACTGGTGACAGGGACATTCACTCGCATACACAAGAGGGTATGCATCATAAGCGCACAATGCCACTGCAATCTTTGACAGTTCCATCAGAAAAGGTTCTAGCAGCAGCAACAGGTTTCATCGAAACCGAAGTCGAAATCTTCAGAACCCTTGCGATGTGATCCGTGCTGCACTCTTGCCAGCACATGGCTCGAAAACAACAACAAAAAACACGTTGCCGCCCATGAAATCTCAATGGTTCCTGTTTCTGTGTCACCGAAACAGCCGCCAAAACATTTCATCCAAAACAAAAGGAAAAACACAAAAAACACCACCAGCACTACTTACTACATGTGTTTGGGCTACACGGAAGTTACTGGCTACACCAGTAACTTCTCCTGGGCATACTAAAGCTACCAAAACGATGTCTCAGTTTCTACATCACAAGAAAAAAATCTGTGTACCCAGAAGAAATATTTCCATTCCAGATACCCAAAGAACAAGTACATGGACTAGATAGATTTGAGCAAACCAAGGACAAAGTTTCTGAATTTGTCACATTTATGGATACATTCCCAATTAAACAAAAATTGCTTTGTTTTTAATAGGGCAACCCATTTTCAGAGTCACCTAGTCTTGCGTTATCTCCTAGACATTCAGTTATTGATATCACAATTTGTCTCGGGTTGATAGCTCAGGGTCAACATGCTCGCCTTGGAAGCAAGACGACATTGAGCAACGCAGGTTCAATCCCCTGGTCCGCGCTTAGAAACCTATGGGTATTAAGCGTGCTATAAATGACCTATCATAAATCACACATCAGCCATCCAATATATTTCAGGATGGCCAAGATGACCAATTCCAGGAAGACCGGGGGGTATGTGATGGTCAGGGTACTCTGGCAGCTACTACCGCTCATGAGGATGCAGTTGAGCCAGATATAATTTTTGGATGATGATTCTACAGATGAGTCTGGCAACACATCTGTTAAACATGACCAGCTTCTTTTTTAACGGCTTGCTTCAAAAGGCCATTGAACATTTTCAAATTCAAACTGAAGAGTCAGTACCAGACTGATTTTGTAGAGGACACTGGCCAATGTATTCCTTTGTTGAATTCCATTACAAAGATCATTGTACCTTTCCTGCTTACTCAATCCCGTACACATGTGGTTAACACTCGGATGGAAAAAATATTGCAACCCGCACTTTCAGACCATCTTTATATCCGGGGGACACATTAAAACCTATACTCTAATGGTTACAAGTACTAGAAAACGTGCAGATGTCCCCCTATCAAACGCAGAAGCACCTCCAGATAAAGAACGTAAAAGCTTTATGCATTGGGGAAAAAAGATTAACCACATCTGCTGCTTACTCTACACGCATTGCTAATAATGCCACTCTTTTAGCTAGCTATAGGACGCACACAATTTAAAGGGAGTCCTCTCCATGATGGTAAATGAATATTAAGGCAGCTAAACAAGTGTAAAATCAAATTGGAAAAAACATTCTCTTTTTTAAATGTAAAATTTTTAAATGTAAAAAATGTTGAAACCCCCACTTTCCCCTACTATAAGGCCGCAGCCTGGTGTAGGCCGCAGCCTGGTGTAGGCCGCAGCCCGTAGTCGCTAAAATCGCTGAGATTTTCTGCTGGCGTCAGCTTCGCGGCGTAAAGGACCTTGGGTATAGTACACGTCACACTAGGGATAGTATTAGAAACACTCCCAGTTAACGTCCCTTTTTGAACTTCGAAAACAACTTCTGCAATACTCCACACATACCACTAGATGTCGGTCTATGCAAAGCATGCGATTCTAAGCAGATCCACAAGCCTTGGAAATGTTTATTATTGAGAGTTGTGCCATATCACCAGCTGGTTTCATTTTTTCGTGTGTTAGAGGCCCGGAATACTGTATTTTTATACATTCCTGTCAAAATTGAATTATTGTCTGCTTCACTGCGTGGAATCATTGTGTACCCCTTACCGCACTCGCACTCTCCTGAGAATATTTTCAAGATTGTGGAAGCCCCTCTACTGAGAACAAACATGGTTCAAATAAACGGTTCTGTGGAATATCTTCCAATCAGGAGGGTCCACAACCACATTTTAGTTCACTGCACCCTCTAGAAAGGAGAAAAAGCTATTTTTTGTATCAGTCTGGTCCCACCCACAAGAGCAGAGCAGCAACAAAATACTAGGCATTTCACCATTGAAAAAGATTACCATCAGCAACCCCATAAACTTTTTTTGGCTTTGTTTGGGCAGATTGCACCGGGTAGCGATATCTCACATCCGGGCTGAGTGTTTTAGGTAACCATAATTTGCCTGTAGGCCGATTATCTACTGTCCACTGTTGTGCCCCATTTTAGGCAATTTCACCCTCTGTCCTGGTGTTGCAAATCTAGGTGACACTGCAGTTACTGGTGTGTCTGCATTTTAGGCCCTTCTCCCTCTATCCAGGTGCCCCAAATATAGGCGTTACTACATTTGCTGTTGTGCCCCCGTTTTGGGTGCCTTCTCTCCCAGTCAAGGTGTCCCAAATCTGGGTGTTACTGCCTCTGCTGTTGTGCCCCCACTTTGAGAGTGTTTTCTCTCTGTTCAGGTGTCCCAAATCTAGGGGTTGCTGCACACACTGTTGTGACCCCATTTTAGCCGTTTTCTCCCTCTACCCAGGTACCACTACTCAAAATAGTTACTCTTATTTATGCTGCATACAATTTAGCGGCTTATACTAGCTGCTGTGGCCTTAAATCTGGGAATGTTTGCGTATTCATCAGACTCTCTCAAATCTAGCCTTCCCAGCGACAGTAGTATCTCAACCACACCCAACCCCACCCTTACACGACTATGGCGATCTCCACACCCTCAAGCCAGAAACACAAACAACCTACATCTCTATCCCTCTCAACCTCTTCCCATACATCACACCCCACTCACCCAGACTCGCTCATGCACACACTGCCACACACACACTGCCACACACACACACACACTGCCACACACACACACACACACACACACACACACACACACACACCCCCCCCCCCCCCCCCTCCCGACCTTCCAGAGGACAGCCCATCCAAACTTCATCCTCATTCCTGAACCCCCATCACACCCCACAAATCCTTTTCACCTCTGACCCCTCCACTCAAACCCCACTCACATACAGACCCACACACCTTCCAACTCTGACCAGAGGAGCGCTCTGGCCCAGCACAAGTCACCCACTGCCTAACCCCCTCCCAACTTCCACTGCCTAGTCTCCTCCCACCTCCAAACCCTTTTCCCGCCCTCCCTCACAGACAACCCAGAGCCTCTCAGCGCCGACCCACCAACTCTCGGAACAGAAAAATATTGCCCCATGCCAGCTCAAACCTGGTGCCTCCCTTCGGAAACCCACCCTGCACCTCCCTCGTTGCACCCGTCCCTCACCCCCATAGCTACAAACCCAGGGAACACAACACATCAGCCTCAAACTATCTACCCCACAATGGGAGCTTCCCTCAGCCCAACTGCCCCTCCTGTTCTCCAGCAGCCGCCAACCAGACACCCGCCCTCACACAGACTTTCGACCTGTCCCACACTCTCTCCACAACTAACCCAGAATCCCAGGAGTGCTGCAACAGCTAACGCCCAAACCATCCCCTGTACAGGCCTACCCCCTCCACCACTACCTTCACCTCCCCCGCCCACACCTCCCTCTGCAAGCATTGTCCACCTGCCTGACCACCTCCAGAAGGCCTACCCCGGCCACCCCAGTCCGTGAGCTTGATACGTCTTGCCCTTTCTCAAACCATCACCTCAACCCCCGTCTCTGCAGGACCCTCGCCTCCCTCTCGCACTCCATCTGCAACCGAACGCACAAGATTAAGAGGTAGAGGAACCCCCTCTTAGTCAACTTTGCATGCCCTACCTGCCCTACACCTCTTGATCAGCTTGCCTCTCATAGCCCCAGCACGTCCCCCGTCACCCCTCTCTCCCCCACCTCTTTCCTTGAAGACAGCATACCATCCTAATCCTTTCCTTCAACCCTCCTCTCCCCCCTCATACCCTGTGCACCGATCCTAACAAGTAGCCAGACACCTCTTAACAACCCACCAACACTCGCCACCATGCCTCAAACCTGAGCCTTTCACTACCAACCAAACCGCCGATCACACACCACTACTCAGTCGAAGACCTGCGACCATCCACCCTCTTTCCAGTCCCTAAAGACCGACGGCCCTCTATCAACCCATTACAATAACCCCTCCCCCAACAACCCCCATCAGTCCTTTTACAGTACCCTACCGACCCTCTCCCCGCCACCAACAGACCAGCAACCCTGACTATCCCAGCCCAGCCCAGCCACCCCAGACACATGGGAAAACATAGCCCCAAACTACCAAGTCACCAGTCTCCTCTTCAATGCCCGCTCCGTAGCCAAGAACAAACAGCATCTAAGATTTTCAAACCTCTGAGAACCCTGATCTTGTCTTCATCACGGAAACCTGGTTCTCAGACGACCTCAAACCAATTGCTCACGAAGCATTCCGACCCGACTATTCATGCATCACCCACAACAGACCTTCTAGAGGAAGCGGATTAACTTCACATCTCTATTCCCTCCACTAAAACACAACCCAGCACAGCTAACTGCGAATCCCATCTAGTCAAACTCTTTTGCTTGCCCACTCTCACACAGCTTCCTACTAGTCTACAAACCTGCCCCCCCACGCCTGGCTACAACAGACATTTCGCCAACAGCCTTTGGGACTCACTAGCACCCATTCTAGTTAACCACCCAGCATTCAACCGACTGGCAGACTAACACCTGGTTCAACCTGCCCAACAACTCCATGAGTCTAGCCCTGGTCGACAGCCTAGAAGCACTCAACCTCACCAAGCATATCAGAGGCCTGACACATGCTGCCGGCCACAACCTGCATGCTTTTTTCAGCTCTTCCGACCTCCTCTCCATGCCCACACCCCAACCCCTCATCTGGACAGACCACTCTGCCATATCTTTGTCTCTTCTCACACCGCTGACACCCCCCTGACCCCTCCCCCCCGCCAAGCCATCCTCTACCCCAACATCTCTGTTCAAGTGCTGGAACAAGGTCAAGTTACTACAGGACTTGGCCGAGGCGCTGCTAAGACCCTTACAACTAGAGCTCTTCAACTCCTGACTAAACAATTCCCTCATTCCCCTTACCCCAATCCAAATGTGCTCCCTCCTGCAAAGGACCTACCCCCGAAATGGTTAACCCCCCACCTGAACACTGTAAAAACTCATAACTGCTCCCTTGAGCGAAAATGTCGAGCTTCCAGAACCCCACAAAGCGTATCAGTACTTGCCCACCATCTCAGAAATTACAAATCCGAGATCAGAAAGGCTAGAAAAGCCTATTATAATAAAAGGAACCTGAACTGCAGTAGCGGTAGCAAAGGGTTCCACACGATCATCACAGAATTCCTGAAACCGTCCTGCACATTTGGGATAAATTAACCCACTCAGCTGTGCTTTACTACATCACTTTGCTGCAGTGGTGCAAGAAACAGCAAAATGGCCGCGCCGACTTCTGTGCGCGCCAAATCTCTAAACTACATTTTTGCAACAACCAGAAAATGGCTGCCTCACCCCGCCACACACATTTCAGGTGGGGTGGAACAGAGTACTCACTGCAGGAATGTGCCAGTGTGCTCTGCAACATTTAACATGGAGTGAAGTGAAAGAGGCAGCATTACTTTGCTGAAAACCCGAAATGCCTCTTTAAAATGACACCTCTTTCAAACTATAAAAGTGCTGCTTGGCGCTAAATTCATCCAGTCCTTATGATTAAAAAGACCCTGCAATGCCCAGGATCATCCATTGTGTCTCAGAGGAACCAGGCCTCATTTGAATGACAGCTCCTGTCAAAAGTATCTTTGAAAAATCAACCAGGGGCTTTGTTTTCATTTTACAAGGGCAAACGCATCTATTTTCTTTGCAAAAGTATCTAAATCAGCTGTTATGGGAAAGACTAAATAGATGCCTGTGTAAATGTATCCATGCTACAAAACAACTCCAGCACTCAAGAAAAGAACTATAGCTGCATAAAGTGCGTATTTGCTGGAGATGAAAACAGAATTTAAAGAAATAGTAAGATGTTCTTTTTCTGACTGAAGAGAGAAAATCATTTATGTAAAAGTAAATTTTTGTGTGAAGGCCTGTTTACTTAGCAATGTAAAAGTATTTGTTGCTGGTAAAAGTACACCTATTAACTGTTTTGATCCCACAGGTTTAAGTCAAGATGTAAAATTCATAGGCTAAGTTGGCAAGCTAAAAATAAAAAACTTGCTCTGCCAGTTGCTAGCGTTGAGAAAGAGCGACACATCATAAACTTCTGGCACAGGAAAGCACTAATTGCCAGCTTGAAAGACTTTGAATGCATCAGGTCAAAAACTTCACAAGCTCATCAGACATTCTTCTTTGCTCCAGGCTGGGACAATAGCAGGATGAGACTCTCACCTGTTCAAGTGTGCGGTACAATAAAACCTTCAATCAAGAGAGAGGCCCCTCATCCTGCTTCAGAGGAAGTGACAAAAAAATTGATCAAGTGACACTGGACTTCCTTTTGGTTTTAAAGGCTATTTTGTAACTGAACTTTAAAGACGTTAACTTTACAGCAAGAATTAGGAAAAATATGAAAAGTTTGTAGTTCTAAATCTACTTTTATGCTCTTTCTTTGAAAACTTGGTAGAACTCATTGCTGCATAAGGAACAGAAGTTATAAAAAATGACAGATTACGGGGAAAGTATTGATGTTGCGAACATAACATTGTGTACATACATCCCTGGGGTAAATGTGCACCTGTTTCCAAAATTGGGGAATTGTAGGCCAAATCCTTCATGTTTAGAATTACCAAAATGTGTCAGAAAGGCGAAACTAGGTCCCACAGTCTTGGGGTTTGGATTGAAATATGACGCACAAAATATGTAACCTGTTTATCTAATTTTCTCAGAGGTTGCAACTGCATAAATGTGTTTGGAACCAAAATCTAATTTTGGCACAATAGCTAGGGGACGTTTCTAGACATTGTAAAAATCACCACATAAACATGACATCCTTTTGCTGTGATCCAATCAGCGAAGAGCTAGGAGGAGACGTCTACCTTGCCCAATCCTGTTATTAGAGGCAGGAGTAGTAAGCCTGCCCTGGTCATATACTTTAGTGATGTCATTTGGCATGATAAATAAGGGCCCTTGACAGTACACAGGACACACACTGATTCCTGACTTTCGTTCTGAATTTCTGTGTAACGTCCGGTTCCAGATTTCTTCATCCTGATTCCAAATTTTCATTACAAAGCCAAGGCCTATGCATTGCTGACCCCATTTTCAGCTAGGCATCAAATTCTAAAAAAAACAAACACCCAAGGGAAGCATCCTGATCCAGCATGGCTTGCTGCTACTAAATGTATGCCTGCTGCAAACTTAGTATCCAGTAACCAGAAGTGTCAGTCCAGTGCAGTCCGGTGACCAGATTGGCCCAGCTGATCCTGTCCCGCCAGATTTGCCCAGCTGTCCTGTGTTAGACCAGATTTGTGTGGGGAACAGAACCCTTAACGGTCCAAAATCCTGAATTAAAGTGGACTGTAAGTAATAGGAATCATAGCATGCCTTGTCTTGTCCATATCCCAATCTCTAAACCATCCTATCCTTACCTTAATAACTTGTAACATTGTCAGAATCCTTATTGCAATCCTGTCCTTGATTTATCTTGCTAAGTGCCATTTCTTTAGTCATTTTTATCTTGTGTAAATCCTAAACTATCAATCCTATTTCGAGTGACCGGACTGGTTCCACTAGGGTGGGCGCTTGGGATCTAGGGTTGATGTCATGAATCTACTCTAGAGCTTACTGTGTTCCTCTTTGGTATTCTAGCCGGAATGCTCTAGTATAGAGTAAAAAACAGTAAAACTGTTCTTGTCCCAATTGAATTTCTTTTCTGTTTTCACTACCCGATTTTCTAAAAACGCCTCTCATTCTACATTGCATATCTCCCTCCGTTTAATAGCTAGAGACCTCATTTCAATTCTTGATTATACCCAAGACCTATAGCTACACCCCAGCCCAAAAACCGCACTCACTTATTGAAAACCGTTTGGGTAATTTTAGGCAGGAATCAATATTTTTGCAAACTTTTACACGTGTTATTTTTATTCTAAATTATTTTCAACCTTCCACTCAAATTGTTTACTTTTGCTCAAACTATTGCTTATGACTGCTAGTATCGTTCAAATGTTGCCCCATAGAATTTTGTACTGATTTAGGGATTTTTGCACTTTGTGTTTTATTCAGTCATTTTCGAGTGTCAGTTTATCATTGTAAGGTTTCAAATCCGTTTTTCTCTCTTGTTTGAGGAGGGAATGTTGGATTCAAATTTTGTTTATTGTTCCTCACTTCCGATTACTTGCTGCTTCCTTATATCTCTTTAGAATTGATTATTTGTAGGTTGAGGAAAATTGCAGGGGGAAATTCTAACTTGAGCACTATCTTTCCAAAAATTGAAAGTGTTCCCTTTTCTCTGGTGTTTTCTATTTTGTGTTGCTAAAGAGTGAATTTAAGTGCATTACATACATTCTTATTTGTTACTGTCACCACATTGGTGATTGCTGCCCTATATATTAAAAAGTATATGTTTGATTTGAATTTTAAATAAATAAATATTACCAACCAGCCTGATTCCTGGTCCATCGAGACCCGGGATATTTGAAAAGCGGTGTGATATGAGTGGTGTATCGCTCAAATATTGAACCGACATATAATAAAATAACCATTTTGGTTGTGTGCTGTATACTAGGCTGAGACCAGGGTGGATCACCCGATTGAAATCCTTAACACACCGCAGCTCCGACTGCCTCCTCACAAACTATCTGCAACTCCCTGTGTGAACACTTCCACAAAACAGACCTAAACAGGACGGCCACTCTCAACCCCCTCGACCCCTGCGCCGCCTATCTAATCAAAGAAATCTTCACCTCCACCTGTGCATTGGCAAGATCCATTCATAACGACTCCTTGACCTCTGGCAACTTCCCAGAATCCTAAAAAACTGTGCATGTCAAACATCTGCTTAAAAAAGCATCCCTTGGCCCTGTCCTACCAATCAACTACAGGACAATCTCCAACGCCCGATTCCTAGAAAAACTCATTGACTGCAATGCATACTCGCAGCTCAATGGTTTAGTGGAATCTAACAATCTCCTAGACCACGCACAATCAGGTTTCCGTATGCGCCACGCAACAGAAACCACGCTGATCTCTATCTGAGATGACCTCAAAGTCACAGCAGACTCGGAAGGATGCACAGCATTTATTCTTCTTGACCTCTCAGCAGCGTTTAACACTGTTAACCACATGAACCTCCTTGACAAGACTGCGCTCCTTAGGAATACGAGATTCAGCACTCACCTGGATCGCCTCATTCCTCACAGATTGACAGCAAAATCACCCATCTACCCCCCTTTTCTCTCCTCTGCACGTCCAGTAAACACTGGAGTACACCAAGACGCCTCCCTCTCTTACCTGCTCTTCAACCATTACATGATCCTCTCCCAGCGGCCTGCCCAGGATCATATGCTCACACAACCTCGCATGCTATTACTATGCAGATGGCACATCAATCAGGTTGAGAATTCCTAAATCGACAACCTACCCTCGCCCTGTCAAAGCAGCATGTCGCACAAGCATTGACTGCTGGATGACGACTAACCAACTCCTTCTGAACACAGGTAAAAAGGGGATGATGGTACGTGGCAAAACGACTCTATTCCCCCAACCGACTCCATGGCTACCCTCACTTGACCCCCATGCCCCGACCACCACCACCACCACCACCACCACTGTCAAAAACCTCAGCTGCACAATGGACTTGGACCCAATTGTCTTACCACATCAAAAATGCATCCAAATACTGTCATTTCAACCTTAGGCTCGTGAAGTCGTTTCTTCCCTTACCTCACCTATCCCAACAGACTGGCTGCAATTATGTCCGTTGTCATGTCCAGACTATGCAAACTCCCTCTACCTGGGTACACCAGGACACCAGCTAAACAAACTGCAAAGAGTACAAAACTTGGCTGCCGGACTAACTTTGCGCACTCTGACAAAGGGAACACTTCTCACTGCTCTCTGCACCCTACACTAGTTCCCAATAGGACGCAGGTCCAACTTCAAATTCCTATGCATTACCCACCGAGTGGCGCACAAAGCAGGCCCCAAATGCCTACAAGAAAAGATTACGCCTTACCACCCAACTCACACCCTAAGGTCAAGCACTGCCCTCCTCCAAATGGTGCCCACCTCCAACTCTGCCAGAATCGGAGTGTCTGCCTACTCAACCCTGGCCCCAAATTTGTGGTACTCACTGCCCCCCGCATTAGACACAGTGAAGACTACAAGGCTTTCCGGAAGGCACTCAAAACCTGGCTCTTCGCCTAAAAACAAATAAGGAATGATGTGAATCACTCTACTTACCATCACTAGAACTAAACTGGCATGGCATACCGCTCAATACGAACCTTTTCATAGACTCTCAGGCCAGACGATAACTACCCCCATTACCTGGAGCCTTTGCCCCAGGCTTGAAACCCGAATCGTAGTGGCACCCATTAATTTGACGGAATTGATTCATTACCTTCATGAGCAGGAATATTGTATTCTTGTATTCTCTGAGGCCTAGAGTTATCCATCGCCAATAATCTGGACCAACTGTGCGAGACTCAAAACCCAAGCACTAATAACACTCATGAGTAAGGCCATGCAATTATGCACTACGCTATCAGTCCAAGAAGGCACATGCCTGTTAATCCTATTCATCTGGAAATCCAAGAGCAGAACTAGATACCAGGGGGACGTCTAGCACTTAATTTTGCTAATCACAGCCATCAGTGAATGTATTTAGCAGAACTACCTACCAGAATCTCTCTAGCAGAACTACCAACCCAAGCACTAATAGAATTTATGAACTTTATCATTGCCCTGCCAATACGCACTACGCCATCAGTCCAGGAAACGCCCTTGCTTGCTAATCCCACACATCTGGAAATCCTGGAGCAGAACTATATACCAAGGAATGTTCTAGCACTTATTCTCCACTATTCCCAACTATCCAGGAAAGCCTTAGTAGAGCTACCTATCAGAGATTCCATTTAGCAGAACTACCAACTGAGGACGTCTCTAAAACCTATACAGTAACAACATGAGTGTGGGGCATATCTGCCTGTCACCACTCGTCAGTCTTCGCCAAGTAATCTGACCCAACAAGACACAGGGAGGACCTTAGCCTAACAGGCCGAACCCAAAGGAGATACCACCCCCCTCGAAATACACTACAAGTGGAACAGGGACCCCTGGAAAGAACACAGACACTCAAACACACCACTATGCTAACTCTTTCCTCTGAACCTCCAAACAATAGAACACAGCTATACCCCTCAAAATCAGCCTAGCTGCACACAGTCTCATTCAGAAACACCAGCGCCGCCAGAATACAGATACTCAAGTCCATCGGTCTTGCTGCACACATTCTACTGATACACAACCACTGCATCACACCTAGCCTTAGTATGCAGCCACACACCACTTATTCCACAATAGCTGCACACGGAGAGCACCCAAGCACGTTTTACTACATTGCTCTCTCCACTGACCTGGACTGCGGTCCCACATGGCATTCAACCCACAGCACTTTGGAATTATACTAATGGTAAAAGGCGCTATATCAATGCCCAATAACATAACTAAGGTGCACAGCTTCACCTCACTAAGAGGCCCAACAAGGTTGAAACAAGTGTCTGGGGTTGCTGTTGGCGAGTACCAGAGGATTGTTCAGAGGATAATTGCCTAGCATTTTGGTGCTAGACTGCTCAGGTGGGTGGGTCCAGACAAAGATGCAAATGCATAATTCTCTTTTGTGAAAGGCACAGGGAGCTAAAACATGGTTGCAGACCCTCCTGAGTGGGAACCTACCCATAAAACAGGTTATTTGGCCATGTTTGTTCTCAGTAGAGGGGCTCCCGGACCGTTTTATGACTGAGAATAGCTTGACTGCTCTCCATTGCTACCTGGATTGGGTTTTGGCTAACCTCTCGGAGTTTCCCTGTTCACTATAACTAGGGTGGCCGCCTAAAATCTGTCCACCTGGACAGATTCTAGAAATCCATCTCAACAGTCCTCCACATTTGTGTTTTTTAAAGGGAAAGTGGACCATGCGTTGAAAAGGATTTTCTTAGCCTATGGATATTACATGGTGGGGTGAAGTGGCAGCTCCCCACCCCCACAGACCTCAACTCATAGGTGTCTGTCACCCAGCAGAGAGCAACAGGGATGTAAAAGCACTCCCAACTACCACAGTAGGATAAAAGACAAAACCTATTTAAAGCCTTCCAGAAATGTCCCAAAAAAGTCAAACATTTAAAAAAAATGTATGCAGAACATCAAATGAAGTAGAGAACTTAAGACCCCCAACACATGAACGTGTGGTAAAAGAATCTGAAGATGGCCTCCACTATTTACCGACTTCGTGACCATTCTGAAGTGGACTCCACCTTATGAGGCAAAAGTACCTGGAGGCAACCAGGAGCAGACCATTCCTAAAACTATGGGGAAGCAGAGGTTCTTGTGCGCCTTCTGCTGGGAGGAGGACCTTGATTTTTGGTACACAAAGAATGATTCAACATTTTCATTGGCCAACATAAGAGGTGGTCATGCAATCTACTGCCTACCAACATCAGCCAGTTTTATAAACAGTGGGGACAGCCATCCATATGCCAAGGCATATAGGGAAGAGGTGTTTCGATGAATAGACTTGATTCTAGGCTTGTCGATCCCATGATCACTGATTGTTTGCATATTAGGCCTGATACCACAACTCTGAAGCAGGTTCAGCAGGAAATTGGAATTGACCTAGAGGGCTCCTATTGCGGGTGGAAAAGAAAATAAATCACTGAAAAAACAATGCTTAACCCTCAGTTTAGTCACTCTCTGAGCAATGGAAAGTCTCTGATTGAACATTATGGCAAGATGTGGGGTACCATTTATTAACTGTATGGGTGATTGCACTAGGACAGAGAGTTTGGGTTTCACCTCCCCTTTTCTATTACTTTCTCTTCCCCTGCCACACCTCTTCCCGTACATTCTACAACAATGGGGTTACCTGGCACAGGCAACTTTAGAGGTGTGATTTCCTGATATAGGCAGATTGCTTAACTGTGTACTGGATCTATGTGATCACTGCGTGTCCCAAAATGTAAAAAATGAAAAGATAGAGTGGGAAAATCGAGGCCGGTCATTATCGTTCCTAAACAGAAGCGCCACAAATTGGCTATTACGTAGTGAATCTCACCGTTAAAATCTACATTTGGTGGTTTTATTCCGTTGTGGGTTGCCCCGACTGTCACCACCGACTCAGACGTTATCCCCCCCTTATCTCCAAAGAGTTTCAACTTGCGCAAGAGTGTGAGTTTTTTTTGGTAAACTTTATTGCTCTGTCTCTTGCAATTAGTTTTTAATTGTGTTCAGGAAGCGAGGGACACCACCCAGCAGCCCCCGATCCCCTTACCTGCGTATTGCTGGCAAACAAAGAAGCAGGGGACACCTCAGAACCATTTGGAAGCATACTGGCTATTCTATATTTTCGCTACTGCTCAATTTGCAATAAAAGTTTATGCGCAGTAATGGATTCGATATGTTGCAATAATACCTGTGTACTCACTACATTTCATTGTAAATAAAAAGATTCAATGTTTTCTTGATTCTTTATTCTTTGAAAGAAAATGAACTATATTAATAAAAACTAGGCTAAAGGATTTGAAAATCAATCAAGTACTAAGTAAATTGTGTGTTCTGGTCATTTCCCCTCTTCATTTCATCATTCCACTCATGCTCACATGTTCACATTCCACACTATGATCTTATCAGCAGTTTCCAAATGGCTTAAGGTCAAACCTTAGTTGCAAATTAAAGGTGGGGGGGCGGGGTGAAAGGGCAATGGGGTTAGCAGGCTCAGGGATAATGTGAAGGGTAGGGGAGCAAAATGTAAGCATGTCAAACATCAGCAAGACAGCTCAGTATGTTATGCACACAATGCATTAATAAGCACCAATAAGCAGATCACAGGATAAATCCAAACAATGTATTCAACACTGGTTGTTAGCATAATACCAAGTTTGTTGTTAAATAGAGCTGCTGTTGTCCAAACAAGGACAAAGCCGATCTAGCAAAGGGGCATAGCAAACAGAGATGGGGTGAAGTCATGCGAGGGGAAGCTCAGCACTAAGCCCTGTGAATCCTGCATGATGCTTGGTAAAAGAACAGCCCTTCGCTGAAATAAGATAGCACATATAAGCACAGAGACTGTCAACTGGCACTTGAACGGAATCTGGGTGCTGTGCGATCCAGCAGCATGGATGAGCGCCCGCAATGTGAAGACTTTACCTGAAACAAGATGGAGCCCAAATGCTGATCCGGCCGGCTATGCTGCCGGTATGACTCACCAACAGCCACCTGGTGCAACTTATGTTGAGGATTACTGGATTGGGGTGCCGTCAGCAAGGCAAAACGCTGAATGGCAGAGAGGTAAAAACAGCCCGGGACACAGTGGGGTACGAGAAGGGAACAGCGAGTGAGGAACATAAGTACAGGTAGTGGAACTGCAGCAGGGCTCAAGCCTAGGGTACATGCGGGTAGACCGAGTTCACCCATTTTTCTCTGGAGTCCTCCCCACTTTTACAAGAGGGCGCCTTGATATGTTAATTTCTGGTGACACCACATTCAATTGTTATGTTAAGGAGTCCCCCACTTTTCTTTTTATTCGGACTTTTGCCCCTAAATGGCGGTTGACCCAGAGTTTACAGGGTGACTAGTTCCCCTTCAACTCCCTGTAGGCAACAGACAGCACTGCTGAGTGCCTTGTCTGCATCAGTGGGCAGGCTGACCAGCAGGGTAACGGCTAGCTGCAGCCGACACAGTACAGCCTGACAGGTCTTGGGGAGTCTGTTGGTTCAGATGCCAATGTCAGCCTGGGGACTATACTCATGTGCAAAGCAGGCTAACATGGATACCTTCACACACAGGAAGCCGTACAAGGATGGGGAGAGCACAATGAGACCCGCAGAACAGGACTCTTCCCTTACAAGAAGTCATACAGAATGAAAACATACTGGTGATGATTATGGAGCGCAGGTTGTCGTCGAAGACGATGGTTGGCGAAGTTAGATTAGAGGTCTCCCTTGAACAAGACCACTGTGTGTTAGAGAGAGTGTGCGTCTGGAGGGAAGCTAGCTGAAACTGCCAATCAAACAGACACTGATGAAGCAAGTGGAGACCCTGATACAGAGAACAACAATGCTAGAGAAGAATGTTGAGGATGCGGAGCGAAGGGCTACCAGGAACAATGTTTGGATACTGTGTCTGCCGGAGGGAGAGGAGGGCAATGACCAAACTAATCAAAGAAAATATGCTTTGACAGGAAATATGACCGGGCGAGCTATTGCAAGGGTCCACGATAGAAAGAGCACATACGGCCCTGGTACGTACACCCCCTCCAGGGGCGCCACCAAGACCAGTCATAGCCAAGGTTCTCAACTACAAGGATAATAAAACATACTGAGATTCTCACCAAAGGGAGGCAACATCAGAAAATCATCTCTTAACTTTCCAATCTTCCCAGACTATACACACTCGGTTCAGAGGAAATACAAACGGTACAAAAAAAACAAATCTAGGATGTGATGGAACCAGATTAAGAACATGCTGATGTACATTGTGAGGCTCAAGGTGATGCACAAGGGGAGAGCGTGGTTCTTCGAAACCCCAGAACATGAGCACCAATGGATGGACCAACATGGTCTTCAGACACTGACAAACTCTGAAGGATGGTGGGAAGAGTACAGAATCTAAGAACTGTTTTGGACTCGTTCTGAAACAACGCTTCTGGACAGGTATATCGGGGGAGGAATATTGATAGTATGCTCCCTGATGTTTTACGAAATGCAAAAGGAGCTTGATGCGTCACTGGCAGACAGATGACGCGTGGGGCATTTGCTTGGAAATATGGAAGTACTGTTAGATGCCGAAGGTGGGGCGACGTGCAGAGCAACTTTGTAGTTCATCGAGTGGCAATAACACCTCAAAGGGGAAAGGCGCAGGCTGCACTCCCCCACCAATTATTGAGGAGGAATACCTGACTAAAAAGCCCAACACACACCTGCATGTCAGTCGCTGGATGCCTGCTTGATGTGTCCCTGCTCTTAAGTGCGGAGCCCAGGAGCAGACTGGGAGGTATCTCGCACAGCTATGGGCTGTTCAGAATACAATTTTTGTTGCGTTTTGCGACTGGTTACACATGTATGATTTCTCGAAACAGGGTGCTCTATCGGTGAGGTGTATGGGAATGGCAGCTGCTGGCCTGTCGGGGAAACATGGCTGCAACTGTACTGCTTGGACCAGACATGAGGTGGTGAACTGGATGGAAAGGCTGATGGCAGGCTCAAACATTAAAAAAGGTACTGACTTGGAATGTCAAGGGTCTGAACAAATGCATTAAGCGAAACAGGGTTTACAATTATTTGAGACATAAAAAGATATCTGGGGCTTTGTTGCGGGAGACATGCGACTAAAGACAGACAGGAGGCTATGTTGAGAAGATCGGCAGGGAAAGGGGTTGCAGCGACATACTCAATGTACTCTATAGGGGTTCTCATATGGGTCTCAAATGAGGCCCCTTCAAAAGAGATGAAGTTAAAACGGTGGGGGAGGGACGGCCAATTTGCATAACACACCTAGCCACCAAACGCAGATGCTGCGACATTCTGACAATATATATTATAGGAATTAGCCTGTCACTGGGATGCACTATGGATCATCTGGGGAAAAGACTTCAATTGCACATTTGATCCAGCCAAAGACAGGCCAGATAGGGCAGGGTGAGATTAACATGTTTGGGAAAACAAATTTTAAAGAATTGTGGAGAGCGCAAAACCCAGAGATTCTGGAGTTCTCTTTCCACTCAGCATCACACAACATGCATACAATATTAAACTTCATTTACGGGAGCAAAGCACATACGAAAAGTCACAGACTGAAGACATGGGCAGGACGCTAGCGGACTACGCACATCTAATCACTACACTCCTGACTAGGCTGCGAATCCCATCTGGTATTTGAGGGCAGAAGTGTTGACGGACTCCATCTATAGAGGAAGTGTGGGAGAAGCAGTAGATAATTACTTCCTTGAAAATGAGCATGACAAATTATAGGGTGGCATAGGGCACGTTTAAGGTGGTGGTGAATGGAGAATGCATAGCCAAGACCGACTGGGTTAGAGCTACACTTTCAAGAACACTGGAGAAACTGGAAGAAAGGATTTGGAAAGGAGAGGAGGACCTGGCTATTGGTAAAGGTGATGAACCTGCACTGACACACTTGAAGCAGCAGTGCCTAGTGGCATGCGATGACCTAGGTAAACAGAAAACACTGAAAGACAACATGAACAAGGAATAAACCTGGCAGACTTCTGTCCCGACTATTGAAACGAAAGCACCAGATGACAAATCTTGTTAAAAATATAGACAAATGTGGGGAATTATGGACAGCCAGCTCGGAGATCAGCACCAGCATTGCCTGCTTTTATGTGAAGCTGTATAGTTGGGACACACAGGCGGGCACATAGGTTATCGAAGACTCACTGCAGAACATTGGACTGTGCAAATTGACAGAAGAACAAGTGGGGGACTTGGAAGAGCCTATAATGAAGCAGGACATACTGTCAGCTATTTCGCGGCTCCCATTGGGGAAATCAGCAGTGTAAGAAACCTGAATCTGTCTCCGTAGCTAGTCGCCAGCGATCGGTCATCCAGGTGGCCAGGACACAGCCATCGCTATTGGATCCAGTTCCTGGGGGTGGGGGGGAGGATCACCTAGATGGGGGGAGTCCTGGGCGAGTGGGACACCGACAGGCGAGACTTGGCATCCCCCTTCAACAGCTTTTCCCCATCCTACCACACAGGACTTTCAAAACCACTGCCCCCCCCCCTTTTTCGGACACAAACACTTTCACACGATATACCAGAAAACTGACTAACACCAGAGCTGTTTACCTGACATGTCCCAACACAAAGGTTAGGCAAAGTCAGGCAATTGATCTGAACCACACAGACCGGATGGCCCTTTCCCTTCCCCACAGGGATAAAAGTTGGCGCAAGAGAGCACAGTACGAGCAAAGGCAAGCACAGCAGATTGCACGACAACACAGCTATGAAGGCGCAGCAGTTCAAGAGAAGGAGAAAGGCAGCAGGAATCGAGAGGGTGGCGAGGAGAGAACCAACCTTGACCTTTTCATCCCAAGCCCATGGACCCTTCATGGAGGAGAACATAGGACCGCCAACAATAGCTCAAGTCTCATGCAGAAGATGTCAATGGTACATGTGGCAAGCCTATGCCAATAAGCAGGAACGAGGGAAGCTCATGCGACTGTGGTACCGGTCTCGACTCCAGGAAAGCCAAAAGGCAAGCAGTTCATCACAGCCGGTGAGTCGAGGTGAAAATCGATAAGAACCGGGCTATGTTGAATGAGAAGCGCAAAGTGGCAAGTTTCAACCAAGTTTAAGGAACTGTGTAAAGAACTGTAAAAAGTGTTAAGAGGAGACCAGCTGCTGAGGGGAAAACCGGCACCACGTGGGTGCTAATTCAAGAGACTCTGGTCGATCCCCATCTGAGGGAAACTACAGGTACCAGAAGTCCGTAGGAGAGTCGCCAAAAGAGGTCAAAGTTGTCATATAGGAGGTCTAGTAAAATCCCTGTACAATCGAAAGACTTTGATCTACATTAGGGTAAAAGCAAGGGAAACTAATCCCGCCACATGAGAAAGCAAGGGAAGTGAATCCCGAAAATGCAAGCGAATGTGAAGTTGACGAGAGTGAACCCGGCAGAGTGATGTCCATTGGAACCATTTAAAGAGACATTAATATTTGTGAACGAGAGCAGCCCGAGCCCGACCAATGGAGATCCAGGTGTGAAGCCATCACCCAAGTACTGATAGTAAAGAGGGGTCCGAGCCCGACTGAGGGAGATCCACGGGTGAAGCATTCACCCAAAAGTTTATTGAGAAAAGAACTGTCATATAATTTGGGAAATTAGATATGTAAGAAAGTTAAGCACCCAGAAGAGGGGGGACCCAGGGGTGAAGCCATCATTCAGTGAACATTGAAATCTAACTTTCATTTGTTAAAGGAACTTTATTTTGGAACCTGAGAGACCTTTGAAAGTGAGAAAAAAACAGCTATCCGGGTCTTGATATCATTAAAGAACATAAGAGGGGAATTCCGGGGTGAAAGTCGTCACCCAAAGCCAATGGAAAATAGACTGTGTATATGTTTTGTTATTTGAATATGTCAGGTCCTCAATGGCAAGAGACTTTCAAGAAAACGAGACATCGCCATCGACGGTCCTGAGAGCAGCCATTAGAACTGTTGTCTCGTGCAGGAGAAGCCCGAGACTGTCCTGTGCTCCAAGATCCCACCTTATCTGTCCTCAAAACGTTGGGAAGGGAGATGCAGGCTACTGCATTCTGATATTATTTGAGAACACTTTCTTTTGAGAATTATCCCACACCCTTTTTTGTATTAGTAGTCCGGTTTGGCAAATATTTTGTAATATAGGCTTTATTTTTATTTGACACATTGCCACTAGGACTGCCTTATTTTCATTTGATGGTCAACTCTTGCTCCATTTTATACTTGGATTTATATTAGGCATTTTTCCAACCTTCATATCATAATCATTGTTCAAATAAACACGCTAAGTGTGATCACTAGTGTTTGTCTTACTTGTTGCCACCATGACTTCCTCACACCTGCGAGCAGAGTTCTACAGAACGTACAAATCTAAGCTGGTAGGAACGCTACTGCAAATGTTGAATGCATCTTATTGGGAACGCAAACTCCCAAAAACATTGAGAGAAGCAATAATCCCAATGTTAAAAGAAAATAAAGATCCCACATTATGTGAGTCGTATCGCCCCTTATCGATGCTCAATTCAGATACAAAGATCCAGAGCATGATATTACCTTGAAGACTGCAGAAAATGTTTTGTGCATTGATACACCCTGATCAAACAATGTATTCTGCATAGAAACACCACACATAATTTAAGAAGACTGCACTACATCTCAGTCAAACCAAGGACTGCAAGGAAGAGCACACAGTGGCCTCACTAGATTCCATCAAGGCTTTTGATTCAGTAGATTGGGTACGGATGTTTGCAGTAATGTGTATGTTTGGAGTAGGGGGCGTCTACATTAAATGGGTGAAACTCCTATACACTGACCCATAACGAGAGTTAAAACTGGATGAACAACATCCAAAGAATGGATTATTAAGTCAGGCACAAGACTGGGATGCCTGCACTCACCTATGCAGTTTGTGTTGGTCATGGAATCACTGGCAGTATTCCTTCAACAAGAATTCAGTGAAGCGGTTATGCGGCTAGGGGAGACATAACGCTTGGTATCGCTGTATGCCGATAATGTACTCTTGTACGGGAGTTACTATGTAGTCAATTTACCATACATCCTAGAGGTGGTCGAAAACTTTTGGTAAACTGTCAGTGATAATGGCGAGTTGGGGATATCATGTTCATTACCTCTGGGAACATTGCAGAGGAATCAGAGCTGCATTCGGCGATTGTACAACTGAGTTGGTCCAAGACCTCTTTCAAATACTTGGGTAAAGATGTACAACATGAGATTAGAGACACTTCTGTGTACAAAATACATAAAGCGCTCAATCCAATGTCCCCAATTCGAGAACTCTGAAACGGCTACCACTTTCCTTGATGGGGAGAATTGAGCTAGTTAAAATGGTCCCCTGCTGGAAATGTGTTAATATATTCAAATATACCATTCCTGATTCCTTGTAATCTTAAATAGTAAAATAAGGGAGCCGATATTGGCAGGCTCCAGCAATATGTTTGCAATGAAAAATCCTTGCAGGTCTTATCAGAGAGGTGGATCGCAACTTCCTGATTTTGAACTGTATTATCTTGCTGCATGGCTACAATATGTGGTGCAATGGTTGGCAGATGCCATAACTGCAGTGACCAGACTGCAATCCTCCCAGATTCCGTATTGTACCATGAAGGAATGCCTGTGCATGGAAGTTCAGAAGCAATTAGAACATCCTAGCTTGGTAACATCGGGGAGGGAGTGTAGCGGAGGCCACAGATAATGGGGAACGAAAAACCTGTACTCGAAGAATATTCCCATCAAACACTTATCTGTATCAGATGACACCATGAGATCACGACTGCGCTCATGGGCAGATAAGGGAGAGGCAGTGTGGGGCGATCTGTTTGAAAACTGAGAATTGCTAACATTTGCAGAGATTAGTGAAAAGAGTGACCTGCATGTGGGACAATTTGTAACAAATGCGCTTTCATACGGCTTGCTGAAACAAAAGTGGCCAACACTACACAAGGATCCTGAAGCCGACTCGTTCCCAACTAAATTGTATGAGACAGCAGAAAGGCCTGGGATAATATCACAGTTGTATACGGCGATGCTTGCTCTGAATATTGTAGGTGACCTTCAGATTAAGTCTGCATGGAAACAGGACTTGGGCTCCTGCATGGAAAATTAATCATGGAAACAGATACTGGAGTATAATCGGAAAGTCGTGAGAAATGATAGGTTTGAGCTGGCACAATATAAAGGTACTACACAGGCTTTACCAAACACCTGCGAGCCAAAATAGCAGTGAGCCACCCACCAAAATGCTCCAGATGTGCACAGGACCATCCAGGGATGTATCATGTCTTCTGGACTTGGCCCACAACACAAATGTTCTGGAGCTACGTATATATCACATTGCCGGATCTGTGTACCACAGGTTACCCCTACTCTCCAGAGGGCACCTTCTAGAGCACACCCAAAGGGGGAACGGATGTCCATGAAGCATATGAAAAAGTTTGACTTGGCGTTTGTGCTGGCCAAGAGTAGGATAGCAATGTCATGGAAGGACAGTCAGCATCCCAATTGGCAAGGAGGCCTAAAGATGTGGGCACTGGCCGGAATGGAGGTATGGCTTAAATCATGGGGTAGAGGTGAAATTGGAGGGGAGGATAGTACTGGCATGGAACATTCTTGCACAATCATTTTACCCATCTGATAAGGCATCGTGAATTGTGGTGCCCATAACAGAGATCGGACTTATGGTACACACTGAGAGGATGTGAGTGACCACAAAAGGAATAGAGAGGGTGGAGTGGGACCGGTGGTACGTAGAAGGCACACTTAGCATTCTGGGTAAGGGAAATCAGATGGGTAGGGGGCGGGAGAAGGTTGGGGTGGGATTAACAAGTGGAATGTTGTTGTAGTTTGCCTGTGGTAACCCTGTTAATTACACAAATGTTTTCTGATTAGATTATAAGCAAAACAAATTATTCAAGTAAAATGTTGATTAAAACTTTCCATGCCTAGGCGCACCCGAATTATAAAAATAAAAAGGGGGCGAGGGGCATGGCCAAGATGGCAGGGTAAGTGGATGGTTCCCCAGCGCTGCTCACGGACCCGATGCACAAGACGACTTCTCGGTCACTTATGAGCCCAACATCCCTGAACGGAATCCCCTGGGGCTCACCGAGACTGGTAGTTTCTGGTGCAGAGACTCCCTGCGGGTGGGAGGACAGCAGGCTTGGTGCCGAGTTGCTCCCAAGATGCTGGACGGACTTCCCTGTGGCAGCAGGTAAGGCTGCGAGGAGCCGTGGCCTAACGAGCGGTGTGGAGACCGATAAATGCATAGGGTGGAGCTGGCAAGGCTATCTTCGTTGCCGCACAGATCTATTGGCGTAGTGATCTGCTGACCCGGTGTCTACGGACAAGCAGGGGGTGTCCCATGTATCAGAGGAGAAGAAGTATAGAGGTGGATGGGGACAGGCCCAAGCCTTGGAGGCCTCACTTAGAAGCATCATCCTACTTGTCCCTGGAGCGTGGCTCCTCCCACTCGAGTCAGGAGAGAGATGCAGTGAAGGAGTGTTGGAGCCCAGTACTTCTCTGGGGCCCATGGAGATGTGCACGGAGCCTGACACATCTTGGCCGCGGCTGTCACCGGTGAGACGAGCCAGCGCTGGGAAGGGGCACCAGCGCAGGGTGCCCCACCCCATTCTCTCCGGCAAAAGGCACAAGGAAAAAAAAAATGGGTGACCCCGATACTCTTTTTAGCCATTTCCAAGGCATCGTCCACAGCTTTATCAAACAAGTTAGACTCCTCTACTGGCTTATTCAACAAGGAGGCCCGAGTCTCTGGTTTTAAACCACATTTATTTTTTGCCCAGCATGTCTCTTGAGGAGAGTGCCCTGTGCCAGAGTGTGTCCTGCCGTTTCAGCAGCGTCTAGAGCGTGTTTGAGGATGTTGTGGTTCACCCGTCTACCCTCAGTCACAACCACAAGCAGGGGTGTTTGTGTGGGTTTAGGGACCTCCTGAATGCCTTCTTGGACCAGGCCCCATTGCACGTCACTAACTAGCGAGAAGGGGGGTATTGTTTGCAATTCTGGTAGAATAGGCTGTGAACGTGGTAATACGTTTGCCAAGGGCATAGAGTTTCTTGCAGTCCTTGTAGGGGGAGCCTCTGCAGTAGACAGTGGTACTCCAGCCCTTTTTCTTGTGGTTGTAACAACCAGAGAGTCTGGTGTGTGGCATGGCCTCGATTGTACATAGGTTCAGATGGAGAAGGGCAAAACAGTTGCTCAACTCTAGGGTTGACCGCCCTTGTAAGGGAAGGAGACAGTAAGGAAGGAGCAAGGTGTTTAATAGATTTCAGCAGAGTAATAGCTTGACTTGTAAGAGGTTTTTCCTTAAGAATGTCCTCAAAAAAATCAGAGTCCTAAACCACCTCCTGTTTGGCGATCTTAAAGTGGTCTGCTGCCCTCTTTAGGATGGCATTAAATACCATCTTGTCATCTATTGGCGATGGGTGCCTTGGTTGAGGTGAGGAAGGTGGGTAGCAGTGGGTTAGAGCCAAGGCACTTCATAAACTGGTTGATCTTGTCCCCAGTCTGGGCCCTGGTCAGTTGTGTCCTGACCAAAAGGATTGTCCTCATGAATAAAGGGATTGTGATAAGTTTCTTCTGGCTCAGAGAACTCTAATACCTCCTCCTGATGAGTCTGTGCATGACTTGGGAGCAATAAACCTTTCAGAAAATTCTATTAATTGTGACATTTTATCCATGTAATTTTCAAACCTTTGTCTAGTCCACAGGGATGAGGCAGAGGGATCTAGGGGAGGGAAGGGCTCTTCAGAGGGGTGGGGGAGGGATTTATCGGTTAAAGCCCTAGAGAGAGAGGGGCTGGGGGCTCTCAGCGTACACCTCTAGACGAGAGGGGGTGCTTCTAGGCCGTTCTGCTGCCGAAACAATAGCCGCAAGACTCTTGCGTAACTTCAGCGGCTGTATAATGGATTTTGACGTGCCTGTAGGCACCATCGCGGATGTCGACTGTCGAAACTTTAGAAGCTGACGCCCTCTTGTGCGGCTTGTCGGCACTTGTGTTCTTTTTAGTGGGAACGCCCTAATGAGTCGAGTGCCCAGTCACATGCCGAGAAGACTGTTGCAAGGAGGGCGCCGGACCACAAGGTTCGGCAGGCACTGCTGAATTTTTCAGCGGGCCTGATGCGTTTGGTGCTTCCTCGACGTATTGGTTGAGGGGGCTCCAAGGGTTGGCTACTTTTCACTGGGTGGTGCGTGTGTGCCCCTGTCGCTGGGGTGTAAACCCTCCCATAGCAGTACCAGTGGTCTGCCTGTCGGGGGCCGGGGATAGGCACCTGGGAACCGGGGGGGGTTCCGCCTAAAAGGCCTATGGCCTCCAGATTGGAGCCATAGCTGCCGCGTCCTCATCATCCGAGGCGACTGGGAGCCACTTTCGGCCTACATCGCGTAGGCCGCCCACCACTTTGTCCGCCTATATTTTAACATCTTAGGACGAAAGAGTTTGCAGGACTGACAGGATCGCTCATCATGATCACAAGCTAAGCACCTATTGCATTTGCGATGGGTGTCCTTCCAGGGGTATTTTTCGTAGCAAGACGGACAAAACTTAAATGGAGTCATCTCCACAGCAGAGGTAAAAGGCAGCAGCCAGACCAGAAAGGGTAAGGGGGGAAAAGGAAATGCACGCTCAGAAAGTATCAACCCAGGGTCAGACTCTCCCTTCTGTAAGGGCCTGGCCGGAAGGCTGACGCTACGGTGTCGACAGACCTCAATCGAAGCACCCGTCACCAAACAGCAGTGGATGTCTTCGGCATAGGGGTCCACGAAGTAGTCGTCGAACAGAAGAGTCAAAGACTAGACGACCAACGGACGTGGGACAAAAAAAAATAACTATTTGCAATATTAACTCTGCATAAGGCAACCAACTAGTTGGGCAGAAAAAAACAATCTGAGGGACCTCGATGCGTGAGGGATTTTCGTTACATGTCACGTCACGTTCGGGATAGTGTTAGTCACGCCCATGTTGATGTACCCTGTTGATCCTCGAAAGAACGATGCAATAATCTGCAATTACCACTAGATGTCGGACTATATGAACAGCATGCGATTCTAAGCATCAGAAAATGCGTTACTTACTGACCCTGAATAGCTGCTGCTCTGCTTAAACTGTAATATTGCTGAGCTAATTCAAATAAGTGCTCTTACTTGCCTGACTGAAGTCACTGTGTGTGGTTAGAAGAGTACATGGTAAATTACTCACCTGTTGGGTTGTGCTTTCCCTAAACTGCTCGGGGGCACTTCTAAAATAGTTCACTGTACCCATACATATCATTGAGAAGCTTAAGGGCTCTAGGTAGTATAAAAGTTAAATTACTCCCTCTGAACTGTGTTCTAAAAAGTAACATTGGTGTGTAGTTGTATCCATCCTTGATAGAAGAAAGTGATATATCTGTAACAGTGTTGGTCTAATCTAGTTTTGCTATAATTGAATATCACTGTGTATATTCTGACCAATAGTGCAGACTACCCTTGAATTACTTATTGTATTCTGAAGTATACCTAACCTGGTTTTACTCCCCAAGAATAGCTTCATGCCATTCTAAATGGGTTATAGATTTTGACTCACCTGGACTGCTGATTGTACTCTAAATAAGGTTTGTAGACTATAGTTAGAGTTGGTTTTTATAATTGTGTTTATATAATAGGTTACAGTACTTACCTTTCCCAAGATTTATCTTGGCCTACCCGCATTTCTCAGGTGGTACAGCCTTATACTAAAACTGGCATTTTTGTACTGCCTCAGATATGGTTTTATGAAGCCTGTGGACTAGAAAAACCCTCCCTAACACGAGTACACCCACTACTCGCACATGCACAAATCATTCAAGGATTTACTACATTTTCGCCGCTACGCCACAAAGATTTTGAACCCATGACAATATATCACCATAGCATGGTAGTAGCTGTGTGCATAGGCTTGGGCTGTAGCTGGGCGATATGGAGGCTACCACTGCAAATTTTTAATGACCCTGCTAACGCTAAAGAGCTTAGGAAATCGATAGAGTATTTGAAGTTGAATGATCCATCCGTTACTTCACTGAGTAACCACTAAGATGCCCTTAAGGCAGTAGCTAACAACCCCAGCCGCAGCCTCACACCAGCTGTTCAAGCAAGCAGAAAACCAACTGCTTGGTGAGCTGAAGCAAAGGGAGACCAAGCTCAATGAAAATCCAACGAGAGGAGCCTACAAAGAAATGAGAGAATGCAACCAACTCCAGATGTTGATGGTGCAAAGATCCTACTGCACCATGCTAAGAGTGCAACAAGGGTTTTACAAGCATGGCAATAAACAGGGTAGAAAGCTAGCTAGCCAACTTAGAACCAGGACGGCAAAAGCATTTATTCATACAATACTAGATGAAAACTGGGAATAAAGAGGGGATGAAAAACAGAAGCGGAAAGCTTTCCAGACTTATTATGAGAATCTTCATAGGGCAGAAAACACAGATTTCAATCCACAAGAAGCCTACCTCGGTAGCGTAGAACTACCGTACCTGCTGGAATGTGAAAATCGAGACGTTAATGCACCCATAGACCCCCAGGAAGTTATCACAGCTATTAAATCGAAAACATCAAATAGATCAGAGGTCAGATGGCTTAAAGGCTCCATTTTACAGACCACTCCCTCAGATATTGGTGGCAGCAATGGCCAAACAATGTATTTCTATACGATAAAGAGGTGAACTTCCACCTTTCATGAGGGAAGCGAACATTACACTTCTACAAAATGCGGGTAAGGATCCCAGGAGTTGGGCATCTGACAACCCAATGGTACTCCTGAATCTAAACAAAAATATTTACTAAAATACTAACCAAAAGAAGGGAACATTTGATCCCTATGCAGAATCACCAAGATCAGTCTGGTTTTGTTATCGGCAGAAGGACAGACAACATACATCGGGTCCTGCACTGAATAGACAACATACACAGGTCCCCAGTGCACCTTCTCCTATTCACCCTATATGCTAAAAAAGCATTTGATAGAGTGGACTGGGACTTTCTTCGACTGGCACTCTCCAAATTTAGATTCGGCTTTGGAATCACAAACATGGTTATAGCCAAATACAAAACTCCCAACAGCTCGCATACTAGTCAATGGGACCTACACGGATGCCTGCCTTCTTACGCAAGGCACCTGACAAGGATGCCCGTTATCGTCCATTTGGACAACTAAGGCATAACATTTGCGAGGACGAAACACAAGTAACCCTGACCAGCCCCCCATACATCCTTGCAACATGCAATGGAGGTGCTGCAACTCTCCCGCAGAACTTCTGGATTCATGATTAATTGATATAAATAGGAGATCCTTAACTTAAATATATCACTGACATTAAAGTCCTAATTCCCTTTCACATGGGCTGACATGTGCATAACAAATCTCGGGAGTCAAGCTCACAGCTAATAGCAACCAACTATATAGCACTAACTACACAGCCCTCTGAGCAAATCACGCCCCACATGGTTTGGGAGAATGTTAGCGATCAACCTCCTCTACATGCCATCAGTACCCAATTTAGCACTAAGTGGACAGATGCCCAAAATATATTAACAAAATATTGGTCGGGAGGGAGGGTGGTTGTTATAAGCCTATGAATACATTGCTGATAAGTGGTGAACATATGTGTTTGATGTTGCGAAAATAAAAAGGGATATGCACTTTTGTGGTGCAAAAGGTTCCAGTCCAGTCCCCTTGAAGGGACTTTTACAGTATGAAAAGGAGATGGGACGTAGGAGTGCAGGTGTCCCCCAGGCTGTTAAAATCAGGTTGCACTATGCGCCTGCCATTACAATTACTGCCATTTGCCAGGGTTGCTTATAGTGCAAACAATGTAACTGAATTTGAATGGTGAACGGCAGCAGTGTGGGGTGGGAGGCCCTGCTTTGTACTTGTTCACGCTTGATAGATCTTCAAATGTCATACTCCTCAGTAAGAAACACTCCCCAGCCCAAGATGGGTTTATTTGTTAAACTGTGCATCGACACTTAGCATCCCATATTTTTCCTCCCCAGGATGGCCTGCATATCGTACCTGCAAGTCTTTCTGGCCTGATCTAGTTTAAGGATGGCAAAAGGTGCTGCAATAGCTCATCAGCATCCCATTCTATCTATGAGAGTTCCCTTCCGAGGCCCAACAAGCCCAGCACACAAATAAATATCAATTAAGAGACGCTGTTGCGTGTACCCATATGAAATTAACACCAAGGCACTCTGGCGATCTCAGATGGCAGAAAAGAGTGGAGACTGTCTGTTCCACTACTTCTCATTGTGCTGTAGACAGAGGGGTTACTACTTTCTACAGTTATTCCCATTGCTAAAATATATAATTTGTCAGATACATTCATCCTTGCAGGGACAAGGACCTTCTGCACCAGAAACATCACTACAGCGAAACTCACAGGAGGAAGACATTGCATTATTTCTGGAAAGCATCTACAATGTTATGAACATTTAGACCCGGTCTACTAAAGACACTTGGAGCACAGTAAGTTGGACTAGATCACCTCCCTTTACACTGGTACTGATGTCCATTCTAATCAAGAGAACAGAGACATCGAGAACAAGATAAAAAATGTTTTTGTATAAACATAAACCAACAATTACACATTTATCTCTCAACTGCAGAGGTGTGCATACTGCTCAGCAGAACAGCTGATGCCTGACGTTTGGCATAATGATATGCAAACAAGCAGGGGCCACACTGGTGAGAGCATAAGCCTATATGAAAAAACTTACAGAGTGGACTTCACATTAATGGCTCCGTGGACCTACCACTAGAATGAATATGGTTCCACAGTGTGAATGTATGAAAAATGTTAAGAAGAAGAAACACTGTTTATGAGTAAGAAAGGTTAATTTCAATAAAATACCAGAAGATCCCAGGCATACATGGAGTAAACAAATAAGCATTTCTCTCAATTTCTGCAGCTTCCATTCAGTTTAACAGCCATTGTTCACAAGTTGAATCACAGTGGGCTCACTGCACCGCCACAATTGTTTTGCTTTGAAAAACACATTATTCAAGAACAAAAACATAATCCAACTTGTCAGGCAGCAATTGATGAAGGAAACCTACCCCTTGGATTGGAGTCCATTTCACCAGATGTTAGCCCAATTAGATTTGAACGGTGAGTCAAAGTTCTTGTGTAGAATTGTCGGAACTGAGACCTACCAGAGACAGAAATACTAGGAGCTTCTGGATTGTAACCATCAGGCTCATAGGTATCTATCGGGAGAAGAAAAAGGGACATGAGATAATCTGATCATCCAAGGGAAATTTCAGCACAAGTTGAAGCTTTTTAAAAGAAACATCCTTTAGTCAACTAAACTGAAGCTAAAGAATTGTGTGAAAGCACAAACCATACGAAAGCGTTTAGCATTACAAAATATAACAAAATAGAAATTAAGACACATAACTAACCCAAATAACTTGGCCGAGTCTGCTCACACAGAAATCCGAGCAAGATTGATTCACTTTAGAATTGGTATTTAAATTACCCTGAAACTATACCTTTATCACAAAAGGTCTAACTGTAAAGATCCCTGGAATAAAGAAAGTTTGTTAAATGCTTACAATAGATACCTCTATGTAGATTTTAAGAACACTTGCCGCCACTTCAGTATCTAACAGGAGTTCCAGTCCATTATGCTGAACCATAGTTTGCAGACACTGCGCAGCTAATGTGCTCATGTGTCAGTCATCAGCAGCACTGCACTACAAGGAGATTGTGGCTTCCCAATTTAAATGAAATCTTGGGTGTAAATCGAACTGGTTTAAATGCCTCTATCTCACTTAAACGATGGGTGCGAGAACGTTTTATCCTGCCACTATGGTGCAATGTCCTATGTATTATGGACTTTGCCAACCTAGTTTACCTAACATTTTCATTGATATGTCTGTATTGGGGCCTCATTGTCAACCACAAAATGTTGACCATGATTCTAAAAATGCTATTTCTGCATGCAAAAAAATAGTTGAATACCTCTTCAATGATGAAAAATGTCCTCAATAGGGTAGGCGGAACATACAGGAAATTGGGCAGGATGTCTTCACAGAGACTAACAGTGAGAGAAGGCACAGCCAGATTTATTTTAAAAAATCATTCTGGCTCCGGCCCCTATCCACTGATCAGCTCACAAAATCTCACCAGTGAGGGTAGGGATTGAGGGTCTGTCATACAAGCTGAAGGAGTTAATTAGGGTTGACAGTGAAAAACAACCAATGCAATCAAGGTGCTGAGATTACACTGTGGTTGGTTCAGCAGGCCACAAAGTAATTCCTTGAATTGAAAACCCTATGTGACAGGCAAGTGGCCTTTTCAATGTTCTGCTCAGCAAAATACGGTTTTCGTACAATGGGACGGTGCTATACTTCACAGCACCTGAAGCTTCTCAAATAGTGTCTACATGTTACTGCTGCAGTCAGCGAAAAAGAATGACAAAAGGACAGATGGAGCCCGAGTGGGTCCTCAACCAATGAAATCTAAACTGGGATTTTACTCTATCAGTTAGGTATTTTTGTGTTACCTGTAATTTACTGACAATATTTAAACTGATGTGCTAATATGCTCTTCCTCAAGGGTTGGACATCCTGGGGACTTTGTGGCACTGACTGGTTGCAACACACTAGAGGCTCTTCAAAGACCATATCACAGGGGACTTCGGAATAATGTTACTTTTTGCTTTGTATGGATTTTGTTAAGCTGAATACAGAGGGTGGCTTATTGACCGGCAGGTTGGACAGCCAAATGTAGGCTGGATTTGGAGGCACATGTGTGTTTTCAATCTTGAAGACATGAGATTACCTTTTTTTAATTTTTTTATTGTGCATTTAGTCACACAAAAGGACTTTACACATTGTCAAATTCATATTACACATTTTTCAATTCATATTAATTCATGCGAACCCTAAAATAACTAACACAAAAGAAATGTAATTAAAATGTACACATTACTAAAAATCAAAAAGGAAGTTTTAAAGTATAAACAAAACACAACAAGCAGGTCTTCATTGTTAAGATCACAAGAATTCAATACAGTCCTTCACACTGCCTTATTTGATGAATTACAATGAGAGTGTTACGAAATTAAATTCATTCAATAGTTTCAATAGAGCAATTGATAATTAAATCTCCTTTCCTGCCGATTGCCTATACAAAAGACTTAAGCTGAGATCCAGGCAGTATCATGCACAAAGTCTACAAAATATTTTTTTCTGATTGTTAAAGTAAATGACATGAGGTTACATAGTGAGAATGGGTTATGTTTATGAACCGGGAACAGAGCGGGAGACATAACCGTGGTTGTGAAATGTTTAGGCACGAAACAGAGAGCTGAATAACAGCATTTAGGTGAGAAATGGTATGCCACATCTTGGTAGTGTGATTAATCTGAGGTGGTCATCCCAAAGAATGTCACCTGGAACCCTTCTCATGTGGCCAAGGAAAAGCAAGTGGGATGTGACACGGGTCCGAAAAAAACAATTTGCCTAATGATTACATAGTCTATATGGCTTATTGTCAAATTGAAGATTTTCAAGTGAATACAACTAAGTCCATGATGGACCTCCTGTTCCATAATGCTCTCAGTACTGGGACGCGAAAGAGGGATTCAGAGTTGTCAGACTAGTATGCAGTCTAGTGGTTGTAATAGCCCAAACCTGAGCAGTGCCTTTAAATATTTAAAGTGTGTTCAAGTGCTAGTTGGGAGAGGGCAGCAGGAGCATCAGACGCGGGGGATGGCATCGCCGCTTTGCCGATAGCGGGACGCTGTGAAGAGACGGTGGCTGATGTCGTAGTGCTCAAGAGATGCAGAGGATGCGCAGCAGGAAGCAGTGCAGAGGCAGCGGTCCTGAAGGAGAGAAGCGCTCTCTGCGTCCTGCATCCTGCTCAGGTGCAAGGACGTTACTGGAGGGCGTGTGGAGCAGGAAGCCGACCGTAGCTGTCTAACGGGAGGGAAGACCTGAGGAGCAGCTAAGCAGAAGAAGCGGGACCAGTGGAGACGCCAGCATGAACCAGTGAGTTGACCTAATCTGGGTAACCCTGGGGCACTCCAAAGCTGACCGCTGCGCAAGAAAAAGAATCTTGAATACCAAGCATTTAAAGTCAAGCAGACAAAGTAATTGTACGAAAGAGATAGGGCGAACAGAAGCATATTGCAACTCACTGTACCACCCAAAAAGGGTGCAATAATAAAAGGGGATACAACTTACTTGAAAGGAGAGGCACAATAGGAACATTGTAACCCGCATTGCCAAAGTAGGGCAAACATACAACAAAAGTGGTCCAAATTTAACAATCAAGGCTATCCAAATAAAGGACTTTATTTCCTGCATTGCCAAAGCCAAGAGATATCCAGACAGATTGAATACAGCAATACAAGCAGTTGTAAATCACAATGTCTACAGCTAATAGCTTGTATGAAAGAAATCAAGGACAACAGGAGAAAAGCCCTCCTTGTAGAATTATCAGTGGGGAGGGAATTGCAACCTGCACTGCCAAGGGAAAACAAATCAATGTAAGAATCATCGTCCTCTTGTACAGCTTGTGTATGAAAGAAGTTATAAGCCAATTGTGTTTCAAGTCAAAAGACTTACTCCAGAAGATGATGTTGGTTTACCTTTCCCATAAAGAAGTGTGGAAAGTTGTGAACAAGCTTCACCACAGAGTACAAGTAGTAGTAGTAGTAGTAGTAGTAGTAGTAGTAGTAGTAGGAGTTTTGCCCTGGCATGCAAGTATACCAGGAAGAGAAGTTTAAGTACTGTGAATGTGGTAGAAGGTTGTGAAGATTAAGGTGGAAGAACAAGTTACTTACCAACTGGTAACGTTCTTCCGACTGAATGTTCCTCCAACGTATTCCACATCTTTAACATGTAATGTCCACAGCAGTGCACTTCGGAAACTTTTTCGGCAGAGGGCATCCCGCGTCGATGGCGTCAGGTCAATGTCCCTCGAAGGCCTCCGTTGAGGGCGACCTCACAGCATGTTAAAAATAGGACGCACGGCGCCCGTATCCTCAGTTTATTCCCTCAGAATGTGTGGCACCAGTCTCATGTGTGCTTGACTGCACTTAGCCTTGTGGAAACGGAAGCTGCAATCGCATAGGAAATTCTCCTGAGGGGCAGGCTGGGAGGGCGATATGGAATACGTTGGAGGAACATCCAGTTGAAAGAAAGTTACCAGTTGGTAGGTAACTTGTTCTTCGAATGGATTGTGTCCTCCAACGTACTCCACATCTTTGACAGACTCCCAAAGCAGTACCAGTAAATTGAGGAGGGAAAAGATTTTAGAGTACCCAAATAGATTGCGGAATAAACAACCGCCTTCCCAAAGGCCATATCCTGACCATGGATTGCATCCAGGGAATAATGTTTAACAAAAGTGGGGATGGAAGCCCATATAACGGCATCACAAATATTCCCAATAGGAACACACCGCTGGACGGCGGTGGAGATAGCCACGCCCCTAGTGGCATGAGCTCTCAACCCTTCAGGAAGGTCCTTACCCGCCAATCAGTAACACTCCGTAATGGGTACGGATAATCCACCTGGACAAGGTCCGTTTGGCAACAGCCTGGCCCAATCGGTGTCCAGCATATCCTACAACGAGTTGATCATCCAACCTGACCCTCGACATCCTAGAAATGTAAAAGCTATGAGCTCTCCTAAGATCCAACCGATGGAGTCGCTACTCTTCCTTACCAGGATGAGGAGGAGGCTAGAAAGATGGAAGAACCACCTTTTGACTCAAATGAATATTCAGAAACTACCTTAGGTAGAAAAGAGGGACGTACTCGCATTACAACCCTGTCCTTGTAAAACACAGTAAAGTGTGGCTTAGATGAAAGTGCCTGCAATTCACTCACTCTGCGAGCAGAAGTAATCGCAACCAAGAACACAGTCTTGAAGGACAGTAATATCAAAGGACAAGAGTGCAAAAGTTCAAACGGAGCACCCATGAGAAATTTCAAAACCAAATTCAATTCCCAAACCGTCTCCTGCAAAGGGGACGGCAGGAATACATTAGTCATTCCTTTAAGAAACTGAGAAATCAAAGGAATCTTAAAGTAAGAACATTCTTCAGACAAGCGCTTAAAGATAGACAGCGCCGCCAGGTAACCTTCAATGGTACACACTTGAAGGCCCCTGTAGGCCAAAGAAAGTAAGAAAGACAAAAACCATAGGAATGGAGCACTGAAAAGGATCAACTTTGTGAACCCTGCACCAGTCGCATAACTTACGCCAATGGTACAGGGATTTTGTTGCAGGCTGCCTGGCCGAAAGCAACTACTCCATGATGTCATCCGGGAGGTCCCAATCCTTATACCTTAACCTTTCAGATACCAAGCCTGAAGGTTGAGAGTGTTGACCTCTGGATGGAGAACCTGAGGATCCCCCTGGCCCCCCTGCGCGAGAGCAGATCCTCTCAGTAGGGAAGACGGCGTGGAGGGCAGATGGACATTCCTAGAAGGTCTGGGTATCACGCTCTCCTTGTCCAATCCAGGGCAATGAGGATCATGTGGGAACCGAACCTCCGTAACCTCTGCAACACTTGAGGAATGAAGGGGACTGGAGGAAACGCGTGGAGCAGTGGGAATGACCAATCCACCACGAACAAGTCTCCCAGGGCTCCTCTTGGAGGAAATTCCCTTGAGCAGACCCTCTTGCACTACCGGATTACATTGTTGGCGAAGAGATCCACTTGCGGGGTTCCCCAAAGGGCGAAGATCGCCTGAAGGACTTCCTGAGCCAACTCCCACTCGTGGGGTGGGTAATGGCAATTATGTATGTTATGAGGAGTGTTGTGTGGGGTGGCGGGGGTCTCCCTCTGCATATATGTGAAATAATTAAGAAATAAATGAAAATAATTCAGCATTTTTAACCGCAGGATTTTTTATGTGACTTTATTACATGGAACCGCACTATCGCAGCCAAGCCTTTATCTATGGAGGAACACAGAGAAGCTGGGGTTGGCAATTAAACAATTCATTTTGTTTAAAAAGTCGTACTAAAGCTATGTAGT
This sequence comes from Ambystoma mexicanum, assembly GCF_040938575.1. NCBI lineage: Eukaryota > Metazoa > Chordata > Amphibia > Caudata > Ambystomatidae > Ambystoma > Ambystoma mexicanum. The sequence goes on from NC_090925.1 coordinate 1,083,472,975, forward strand.
CTCATACATGGCGAAACAAAGATATTTAGCGCAGCTCGCTAAGATAGAGAAAGAAATGTTAAGACAAGCGTCTCACAGTACGCAAGCCGTAGGCGCTTTAAGAGCCCACAGCTATTGGGTAGGAGAATGGAAAAAAAAACGGACACATATTTAAGAAATTAAAGAGTAGCTCCCCTTGATGTTGTGTTGGTAGTCGAATAGAGTTGATACCACTACACTGAAATAGGCCCATGGGGAAGCTGTTGAACACCTCTTTAATGCCTCTTTCATAACAATGAAAGAGCAAAGAAAATTCAAAGAAATTAGGAAAGAAGACAGTTAGTAAAAAGCCTGTGATTCAGCCTGGCAGGGAGGTTTGAGGAAGACGATGAGGACATTAGCTCGCAACCTTCGGTTGAAGGACAAGCAGCTTTTAAAAAAGCCAGAAAAAAAGCTGCATGGCAAGTAAAAAGGGGTCAAAGTAAAACAGGTAATCTAACCAATTGGCTATTTGGTGAGCACGAGAAGAACAAGAAGAAATGCAAATTGCTGCCCATTCAGGGAGGACAGACATGGAGAACAATGAAACTATTCTGGAGGGATCACTGGAAGAACTCATTCCAGTGGTCCAAGAGGGGTAGGTCCTAATGCATGAGAAATTGACACTGAGGAAAAGAAAGGCCCAGCATTTAATATGAATGTGGGGTGACTAGGTCATTTACCAACCATGTCCCCACAATTTTGAAACATATTACACTTATTAAGCCATCATCCGGCACCAAGTCTTGAAAAGTTCTGTATTGAACTAGGAGCAAATTGAGGATCATGCTCTGCCTTTGACTAAAGTCCACTGTTATGCATCTCATGTGTTCCCGTTGGTCAAGGCTAACGCTGTGTCCTTACTCAAAAGGGTTACAACCTTGATTGTCCCGTAAAAGGTATTAATAAGAGACAAAGCCGGCTGGCCTGTAAACCATCTATATTAAACCATAGAAAGCAACGCCAGAAGAGAAGACTCAAGTCCTTGAGCTTGATAAAAAGACTGATGGGCTAAACTGCTAAAGCCCAATGGGACTAGCTGTTCTCTTTTTCAGCCACAAGGGCATGCAAGTCCTGATAGTCCCTGGTGGTAAATTCATGGAACACCAGGGGCCATACCCATTTGTTTAGTGAAAATGGCTCAGTAAATATATTAAGTGCAGCAGATTGTATAATGTTGCAGGAAACATGGCTTGTGGGGGATGTGGTATTTTATGGATACACGTGCAACCAAAGAGGAGTCAGGAAGGGTGAAAAGGGGAGCTCCTATGGCAGAAAGCCATTTGTATTGTAGTGAAATCTGTGGTGCCCAATCCTAACATACTGGCGGTCGAAATATCGGTCACTGAATATTTACATACATAATTGTGATGAACTAGTTACTTACCCCTGGTAACGTTCTTTCGACTGAATGTTCCTCCCACGTATTCCTCATCTTTGATATTTGATATCCAGCTTCAGCAGCTTTGAAACGACATTTTGGCAGAAGGCGCGGTGCATCGATGCAGCCGACTTGATGTCCCTCGAGGGCCTCAGTCTGGACGGTGTTGTCATCTAAGGTATAAATTGCACGCGCATCGGCCGTTTGCTTCACTTGTTTTTTCTTTTAGCAGAACTACCTGCGTAACCACGGGTTTGACCGTAATAATTTTGGAGGAACGAAAGCTGTAATAGCATGGAATATTCTACTGTGGGGTAGGCTGGGGAGGCAATGATGAATACGTGGGAGGGAAATACAGTCGAAAGAACGTTAACTTGTTCTTCAAATGGATTGTGTCCTCCCACGTATTCCTCCTCTTTGATCGACTCCCAAAGCAGTTTTATTTTTGGTGGAGGGAGTATGAATTCTTTCTATAGTTTCCATGAACCGAATGGAGGACAGTCTTTTCAAAGCTTCCATCCTGAGGGAAAAATCAAGCAAGTAATGCTGCGTGAAAATCTGTATAGTAAACCACATAGCTGCCTGACAAATGTTTTTGATAGGAACACCTCTCCAGAGCCAAAGAGGTAGCCATGCGCCTGGTGGAATGGGCCCTCAAGCCTTCTTGAGGATCTTTGCCCACTAGTCTGTAGCATTCTGAAATTGCTAGAATGATCCATCTGGATAAGGTCTGCTTTGTCACAGCCTGACCCAGTTTGTGACCTGCATAGCATATAAAAAGCTGGTCTATACAAAGTTTGGATAATATAGAGATGTAGAAGCTTAGAGCTCTACATGGATCTATTCTGTGTAACCTCTCTTCCTCCTTGCCAGGATGAGGTGGAGGACAGAAAGTGGGCAATACAATTTTCTGTCCTACTTGAAAATCTGAAATGATCTTTGCCAAAAATGAAGGCTTAACCCTCAGGACGACCATGTCCTTGTGGAAAATTGTAAAGGGTGGTTTAGATGATAGTGCGTTCAATTCACTCACTCTACCGGCTGATGTTAGTGCTACCAACAAAATAGTTTAAAACATTAGCAACCTGGGGGTGCACACAAGAAATGTTAACACCAGATTAAGGTCCCAAAACTGGAATCTGGAAACGAGAAGGGGGTTTGGGGTCAGGGGGCGGGGGGAGGTCACATTGCCGAGTGCCTTCAGAAATTGTGTTACCAGTGGGATCTTAAAATATGAAGATTCCTCAGACGAGCACTTACATATGGATAGCGCCACCAAATAGCCTTTAATTGTTCCAACCAGGAGCCCCAGATTGGCTAGCTAAAAATGTTTTCCAACAACAATGGTACAAGGACCTTTTTGTTGGCCTTCTGGTCGAAAGCAAAATCTCCATTACGCCATCCGGGAGATCCCAATCCTTGTATCTCAGGTTCTCAGAAACCATGCTTGAAGGCTGACCTCTGGATGGAGAACCAGATCATCCTCTCGCAAGAGGAAGTCCTCTCTTTGTGGAGGATGTATTGGAGAGCAGATGGATATGTCCAGAAGGTCTGGGTACCACCTCCTCCTGTCCCAATCCAGGGCCATTAGGATCATAAGTTTGCGAACCTTCTAAACCTCCTGATCAAGTGAGGAAAATCGGGGACTTAAGGAAACGCGTGCAGGAGTGGAAACTCACAGTTCACCATAAACTCGTCTCCTAGAGCTCCTTTTGGAGGAAATTCCCTGGAGCAGTACAGTTCACACTTCCAGTTGACATTGATCATGACAGATCCACTTGAGGGGTTTCCCAAAGGCATAAGATCTCTTGTAGGACTTCCTGAGCCAGTTCCCACTCGTGGGAGACTGCTCCGCCTGCTCAGAGCATCCCCTGCTCTGTTCTCCTCTCCGGCTAGCTGAACTGCCAATAGGGAGAGTCCTTCTTGAATTGCCCAGTACCAGAGCTGCACTGCCTTTCTGCACAGTGGTAGTGAACCTATACCTCCTCTCTCGTTGAGGTAGTACATGGCCACTGTTTGTCCTTATCAGGACATTCTTTCCCCATACAGACGGCAGAAAAGCCTTCGGCGCATGTCTGATTGCCCTCAGCTCCAAAGGATTGATGTCTAGTTTGGACTTGGATGGAGACCAACGACCGCTGATTGTCACATCGTTGGCATGGGCTCCCCAGCCACGAGTGAGGCAACTGTCACTACTGTTATCGCTGCCATGGTTGCCAAAAAGGTTCTCCCTTCAGAATGTTGTCTTCGCAGGCCCACCGCAGGAGATCCTGTGCAACCCTGCTTGGAATCTGGAGTAGGTCTGACATGTTGCCCGAGAATTGAGACCATTGAGTTCCGAGAGCCCATTGACGCGATCTCATCCTCAGGAGAGCTTCTGGCACCAGGCAGGAAAATGCAGGATGCAATGAGGCCGAGCAACCTCAAAAAGTCAAAGGCTGGAAGACGCCGGGCACTTTGAAACTTGGAGACCATCTTCAGAATGTCTTTAGCCCTCACCTCAGGGGGCAAAACTCTTTCCCAAGGATGTATCCAGTGAGGCCTGATTAATTGGTTTGAGATGGTGTCATATGGGACTTTTTGAAATTGAGGGAGTAGTCCAGTCTGTGAAGAGAGTGGAAGGTGATGTTGAGATGATCCAGTGCTTGTTCGGGAGAACGCAACCTGATCAGCCAATCTTCCATGTAGGAGTAGACGTGAATCCTCCCTCTCCTGAGACTCGCTGCCACCACCGCTATCAGCTTGGTGAAAACCCTCAAGGCGGAGGTCAGCCCGAAAGGCAGAACCTGAAAATTATAATGAGAACCTCCAATGGCGAACCTTCTCAGGTACTCTGTGCTTGAGATGGATTAGCACATGAAAAAAAAGCATCATGATGGTACAAAGACACCATCTAATCCTGGAGTTGGACGGCCTGAAGGATCTGAGAAAGTGTTACGATCTTGAACTTGTCCTTCCTGAGGAACTTGTTCAAGTATCTGAAGTCCAAGATGGGTCTAAGTCCTCCGTCCTACTTGGGTATTAGGAAATATGCAGAGTACCATCCTTTGTTCCTCTCCGCAAAAAGCACTGGTTCTATAGCGCCTTTCTCTAGCAGGGCCAAAATTTCCTTCACAAGGAGCAGATCAGGAACCCTCAAAAAATGGCCCCCCGTTGGATGGTTCCGAGATCTCTGAATGAAGGTAAGGCAGTAACCTTGGGCCATGGTTTCCAATGACCAAGCATCCGAAGTAATGTCTGGCCATTCTTTCAAATGCTGAGACAGCCTGCGTCTCACTAGTGTTTTGTGACTCAAGACCTCAGAGGTTTTGAGGTGGCTGAAGCAGTGGCTGTTGGTAAGGATGCCCCTTGCTTGAGCAGGCTTTACACCTCTCCCTCGTCCACCTTGAGGGATTCTTCTTTGGCATCTTTAACAAGCCATTCCTCTCGCTCTTCCGAGGAGTAGTAGTAGTGAAAAACATCTACAGCTCCAATGCTGTCCACTGGGGCGAAAGGGCTGAGGCTGCCTATTAGTGGCACCTAAATATTTGGCTGCCGCCTTAAAGGTCTGCAACTTCAAGTTTTCATCAACCTTGCTGCCAAAAAGGGGGGGGGGAACCAGTCAAAAGGCATTTTAAGGAGTCTGGATTGCACATCTGGCGCAAATCCAGACTTCCTCAAACACGCAAGTCTGCGTATTACGCTGCTTATTGCCATGACTCTGCTGATGCTGTCAGCAGAATCCAGACCCGACTGAAGAGACTCGCACATGGCTTCTTTTGCTGTCTCTAATAGCTAAGAAACTGTCTTTTTCCTCTCCCTTGGGAATATGCTCAGCCACCGTGGAAATACAGTGCCATAAAGTGAATGAAAATGTAGCTAAGGCACATGTGGAGTTGGCGGACGCAAGAGCCATGCTCCCTGCAGAAAATACTTTCCTTGCCCATGCACCTACTCTCTGGTCATCCCTATCTGGAGAGATGGTTGAGTAAGCCGTCTGTTTTGAGGTTGCCATAGCTGCCTGACCACTGGATTTTCTGCGGTGGGGTGTTTCGAAAAGTAGTTGTGGTCACTACAAGATGGGCAGTATTTTCTTGTCAAGTTTTTGTTTACTGCCGGACTTCACTCCGGCGTCTCCTAATTGGCAGACACCCTTTTTGAACTGCAATATGGAAAGTTAAAATCTGATCCATTCGCTGACCCTTAACAAGGAGGTCGGTCAGATCATCCTGCTCGGAGGGGAGGTCTACTCAATCCAAAGTAATCTACAATCTTCGACATCAACTGTCTATATGATATATCTGCATGCTCACCAGATTCAGGTTTACAAAATTCTAGCTCTGGTGAAGTGTCCACTCCACTGGCTGTTTGCAACTTGTCAAAGATCTTTTAGCCTTGACTCCTCTGATATAAAACTATCAGACACATTTGGTGTACCATATTGTAGTGCTTCCCCAGAGGCATAGCATCTCCAGTGCCCTGGTCCTCCTTTGCAACCTTTCCTCTTCTACCCTCCATCCTCTTCAACTCATCCAGAAGAGAACCACAAGACTTATCCTTGCCCTCAAGCCCAGGGACCGCATCTCTGCAGTGCTGAAATCCCTTCACTGGCTTCCCGTGGCTTCAAGGATTAAGTTTAAGACTCTTTGCATTGTCCACAAGGCTTTCTGGGGCTGCGGCGCACTATCTGCAACACTCTCTTACTAAATACTCTCCTTCCCGAGCCCTTTGCTCGTCAGAGGGTGAGCCGCTTCTCCAAGCAGAGACTTGGAGAGGTTTGGGGGGAGATCTTTATCCACTGCAGGTGCCTCCCTCTGGAACAGCCTCCCTGTCTCTCTCAGTCTTGAGCCAGAGCTTCCCTCTTTGCCGCCTCCTCTCTCCATCTCCCCTGCTAACAGCCTCCTCCTGCTCTCTCACTCGCTCTCCTCTACTTCTGCTCAGTTTCGCTGACTGGCTGCCTGGTGTACTTCAGTGCCTCACAGCTCCCTAGCGTTCCTCGCCAGTCCCCTGTACCTGCCACCAAGCCTTGCACTTGCCGCAGCATTACTGTACTTTGGTTATGACCAATGAGAGTGGCATCTCTCTGCACTTAACCAATGTTCTGACAGGACAGGTTGCAGTTGGTCCCTACTGCCCCGCCCCGACGCACTTCCTGTTGTGTACTGCATGATCTGAATGTACCATGCCTAGTAAGATAGTTTGTCTTGTCCTAATATATTCCCCTCTCATGCATGGTTGTTCCTTGAAACACATGTGCATAAGTGCATAATAAATAATCGATCAAATGGCGCATCATTATCGGATGGCTAATTTTCCTCAAAGCGAGGTTAGTGATTTGAAATAATCCTTTCTAGGTAAAGGAGTATAAGTCTTATCTGGGATGGGCTACAAAGGCTTCAAACATTTTGAACTCGACAAGTCGATATTTTTACTGAAGTCGATTTCGATGGTACTGAAGGCTTAGATGGTGTCGAAGGTGCCATTGGTGTCGAAGGCGCGGCTGGCGCCGATGGGGCAGCCTACATCGATGTCAACAACCTCGATCTCGACTTGTGCCGAGAAAGAAAACATTGTCCAGTGTGTACGTCAGGGGGTTGATCTCCTTAGAATCTGCCCAGTGACAGAACCTGCTCCATTTACTCCTGCACTGGCTCCTAGTGGCCTTGCTCCTAGTGCCCTGGATGATCAGGTGCTTGACGGTGATCTGCTCAGGAACCATGCTGCAAGGGCTAGCTTCTGAGGAGCTGGGTGGAGAACTCTGCCCCCCCTGCTGGTACAGGAGAGGTGCTGGGCCCAGCAGAAGGTGAATGGGTGGTCTGTCCGAGAGGCTGAGCAATTCGGAGAACCACGGTCTCGCCGGCCACCAAGGCACTATCACTATGATGCTGAGGTGATATGCCTCCTTTATTTTACGGAGTCATGCCCTCCCATTGAACCTGCATGGCGTCGCCCAGGGAGCTGGGACCTAGTCGCTGCCAAGACGCAAAGGGATGGCACTTCCTGTTCGTCCAGGAGGCAAATAGATCCACCTGAGGATGGCCCCATGCGTTGGCCACCACCTGCAGCACCTGGTCGTTCAATTGCCACTTGTAACTGTCCGCTCCCAGCCTACTGAGCCTGTCCGCTTCCAAGTTGGCCTCCCCCAGGAGGTGGACGGCCCTGAGGTAGATGTTTACCAGGGCCCATTCCCACATGCTGACCGCTAGGTTGCAGAGCGGTAGGGATGGGAACCTGGCACCCCCCTGCTGACATAGTACATGCTGGTGAAGTTGTCGGTCTGGATCAGGGCGGTCCTGCCCCTGATGAGCGGAAGGAAGGCTGTGAAGGCTAGCCAAATGGCTACAAGCTCCAGCCAGTTGATATGCGACTCCTGTTGGGTCCAGACTCCATGGACGCTGTGGATCTCCAGAGTGGCTGTACAGAATGGCTCCCCAGACGTCTAGGGAGGAATCCATAGTAATGGTGATCTGTCGAGTTGGCGCCCGGAATGGCCTGCCCGTCCGCAGATTGCAGTCCTTGGACCATCACGTGAGGTCAGAGCGGAGAGAAGGTGGTATGCGGGCCAGCTCCGCTTGGGAGCCCTTCTCTTTATTCCATGAGGCTGCAAAATGCAGCTGCACTCTCCTCATTTGGAGCCTCTTGTGTGGCACGGCCAAGAGACCGCTGCCATGATACCCAGCAAGTACTGGTACCACCCAGCAGAAGTCACTGGTCTGGTATGGAAGTGCGTAGTGGCCCACTTGATGGCTGTAATCTTGTCCTCCGAAGGAAATCCCTTCTCTGAGCTTGTATCCCAGATGAGGCCCAGGAAGATGAGGCTCTGTGTGGGCTGCAGCTGAGACTTCTTGAGGTTGATGGTAAACCCCAGGTCGTGGAGTGTACTCATAAACGCGGCAAAGAAAGTGTTGACAACCCCCGCTGGGGATCTTGCCCTGACAAGCCAGTCATCCAGGTACGGGTAGACATGGTGGCCCCGAGGAGGGCTGCCTCAGCATTCATAACTCTGGTGATCACTGTGGGGGCTGAGTTGAGGACAAAGGGTAGCACCTTGTACTGGAAATGACAGCCCATGATCCTCAAGCGTAGGAAGGAGCGATGGGGCTGCCAAATCGGGACGTGTAGGTAGGTGTCCTTCAGATCCAGGGAGCACAACCAATCTCCCTTGTCTAGTGTCTCTGCAATGAGTGCTGGCGTAATTATCTTGAACATTTGAAGAGGGAGGGAGAGGTTGAGGGTGGAGAGGTCCAACACAACTCTAAGGCCAGCCTACTTCTTTTTTTGTATGGCGAAAATCCTGGAATAGAAGCCTAATCCTTTCTGGGAGGCTGGTACTTCTTCCACTGACTGGCTCTGGACGAGTAACCAGATCTCCATCAACAGAGTTACCGTCTCAATCTGTGGGAGCAGAGGGGAGGAAGGAGGAGAGGGAGGTATAAGTAGGTGGTAACCCATGGATACCACAGAGGATCCATGGGTCTGCGAAGTTCTGGCACCAAAAATGTATGCAAGAGGTTAGTCTACCCCCCACTGCAGACACATGCACCCAGGGGGACATATACCTTTTTGCTCTCTGAGGCTTCTGCAGAGGACGGGGACTGGAAGAAACCCTTGCTCCTTCCAACACCCCCTTTTGTGTCGCTTGCGCCGGTGCTTACTCAGCAAGTGGTCCGGTTGCCTGGACCTCAGTTCCTGGAATCCCCGGAACCTGCCATACGCTCGCCCCTTATCGGAGCGTTGATGCGACTGGGTGTACGCCTTGGGAATGGCTTTTGTAAGAATAAAGACTTTGCAAGCTGTTTTTATCCAATTCCACATCGGTGGTAGAGTGGAAGAGGTCACTAACCTCGAAAGAAAGGTCCAATATGCGATTCTGGACGTCGGGGTTGAACTTTGTAGCCCGAAGCCAGGCTGTCCTCATGTCCGTGGCGATGTAGATGGCCTGGCAAGAGGTGTTGATGTGGTCCACTGTGGACTCCACGATGTCTGCGCTACCAGCTTGGCTTCCCCTAGACCCACCTTAAAGCGTGCCTGGCTCTGAGCTGGGAGATCCGTAAGGAAGTCCAATATTTCTCGCCACCACCTCTGGTTAGCTGCTGCAAGCATGGCATCCGCGCTGACTTGACAAAGGCGCAGGGAGGCGTTGGAGTACAGCTTTTTCCCGTAAGCCACCAAAATCATCTTCTCTTTGCCAAGCTCCGCAGAGGACGAGGTGGCCGAGGACGACTGAGGCTAACAGTAGAGTGACACTGCAGCAATCATCGATGAGTGTGGCGAGGGGTGCGTAGATACCAAGAATGTATCCCCCTCCATCTGTCTATACTATATTTGCCATTGAGGCACCGATTGACAGACTGGGCCGAGTGTGGCTTGAGCCAACCCTTCTTGGCCAGAGCAACGACATCCTTCTGCATCGGGACACCCGTCTTGGTAGGGGGTCTTAGGGAGAGGACCTCTGCCAAGACCCCCTCCTCGGGTCTCGATCTCTGCTGGACAAACTTTTTGAAGTCCTCTGGATGCACCGCTTCGAAGAGTTCTCTCCACCTAGCTAGTCTGTTCTTCAGTGCGCGTTGAGTCAGAGTTGCACGCGGTGCAACCTTCCCAGCTGTGGTCAGGGCCAAGGCAGCAGAGGCAAAGAGTGTGAGGGTCAGACGTGGGAAAGAGTCCCTTGCAGGCTGGACACCCGCAGAAGTCGACATGCACCAGTGAGGAGCGCGACGCCAGAGGACAAAGTACCTAGATGACAAATAAAGCCAAAAAAGATAAGAGAAGAATCCAGTGAAGAGCACATGGAATTACATGGCAAGGCCAAACCCAGGAGCGCTGTGTCATGATGCCTGCCTCCAAGGAGCCAAACCAGGCCCGGCACCCTCAGAGACAGAGACCATGCATTCAAGGGAAGTCCCAGCAGCCCCAGATGGGGGCCCTTTGGACTCAGTCCTGGCGCCATCGGCGCCAGGCTCATACAGAAGTAGGTTGGGAGTAGTGCTTGGTGTAAACTTACCTGTGCAGACCATGCTGCAACTTCCAAGACTGGAAGGAACTATTTTTCTAGGGACTACTTGATCTCTAGGGTGTGACCGGTGGAGGAATACATATTTCTAGGGGAAGAATGCATACCTGGAACTACTTGAAAGGCTATTTAAGCCACACCCAAGCAGCAGACCACGCTTTGCGTTGTTCTGCACTTAGCAGCTGGACGCTCACCGTGCCTGCTCCTGCCTTGGTCCTCCATCCCGCCTGCCAGCATCCTGGAAACACCTAAAGAAGAAAAGGGAAGAGAAAAGGTGAAAACAAGAACCTTACCTGATACATCTGCACTCCGACGATCCTGCAAAGAAGGCAAACATTTTAAAACGCGCATCGCGTCGCTCGCAGCACGCTGCATTTCACTCACATGCATGTGGCGTTTTCGAGTCCTGCGACGTCCATCCGGAGCTTCCACCGCCATCCAGCACCTATTGGAAGGAAGGAGAAAGAGAGGTGAGAAGGGAAACACGAATCTAAGTAGAACTTACCTGTGGTTCAATTCCCTCTCCGCCTTCGGGTTTGTGCCATACCTTCGGCATCTCAGCACCCCGGCCCCTAAGGGGAAAAGAAACAGACATTGTATTAGTGAAAGCATGTGAGAACATTAGCAATACGCTCACTCAAGACTTACCCATTTGCAAGAGAGACACAGCAGTTCTTTTCAGGTCGGCGCCTTTCCTCCGGCATTGCCGTACCCCGGCCCCTATGGGGAAAAAGACATTGGACATTAAAGGAGATACTTAAAACTGCAAAGGAATCTCTCATCGGAATTCTTACCAGAATTTGGCTTCATCCAAATTGCCTGCAGCCCGGAATCTTCTCCAGCACCTGCGAAAGAAAAGAACAGATGAGTGAATATAAACCCAAACTTGCCATAAACATTTGCGGTACAACGGGAATGGACAAACTAGTTTAAACTCATCAATCCAGTGAAGTAACTGGAATCACAACACGCCCCTGCATCAGAAGCAGGATGGAGAGCTCGTCATTTTGGTCCCTAAGGTGAGTCTTCGCAAGGAATCCCAAAAGGGTTTCACGGAGGGAGAGAAGGGAAGTGGGAGGTCGGAACATCACCCGCAGACTATTAACCCTTCCTTTTCACACACAGTGGGATATTCCTCCGAGCCAGAAAAGCCAGGTTGGGGAATCCAGTCCAGTCCATCTTCCGGGTCTTACGCATCTCTGCAGAAGAGGTCACAGCAGTCCCAGCCACGCCCGCGCCTCCGTGGGAGCCAGGCGAGCGTTACACGCTGCTGAAAACGGCCTGGTCACGTTGACACGGAAAGAGGAGTGGTGCCGATAGGCAGAGTCAGGGTAGCGATGGTCCTAGGGCCGTGCCGCTGAATTTAAAGGGGAAGAAGGTTCATCTGGTGAAAAAGGTTCCGTCTCCCGTCACTTGGAAGGGACACCCATACACTATGGAGGCAAGGGGACGGGACGTTAGAGTATTAGAAGTTATATGAATGAGGTAAATAAAGAGTAGAAGTCTTTCGAGACTCTGAATGAGATGGTGTATTGGAGAGCCCAATAACTGCAAGATTCCTCCTGATGAGCGATTGTAAATTCCTTAAACTTGGAGCAAATGAGGTAATAGTCTTTGATGAGGCAATTAGAATGGAAAAAAAGGCCAAGAGACAGGTATGGAGAGACATAGGTAAATCACAATTAGGTGAGGGGGAGATATAGATATAGGAATTGGATTAAGCAATATAAACAATATTGGAACACCATAGGATGGCGCAAGAAATGTATACAGTGTTAAGTACTGCGGATGGTAAAAAGCTCTGAGCTAGGGTTAACAGGCGAAAGCAAGAAACAGGGTCAAAATTGATCTGTAGTATAAGTGAAGAGAAGTGGTGCACATTTTTAAGAGCGAAATTTTATGCCAAAAAACAACCTAAATGGATAAAAGCGGAAATCGCACAAAGATTTGAGCAAGATTAGATAGTAAGGATCATAGGTGGTCTGAAATAGCCTGGCACTCCTGGCCCTGATGGGCTTTGACATACAGTTCTGACGTCAAATCCCATATTGTGGTCAGATATTTTGCTCCCTCCGTTCAGTAAGATTATAACTCTGAATGATGTGCCTGACCCCTGACGGGCAGCTCCTCTCATACCAGTACACAAGGGCAAAAGAGAATTACAGACGTTTGTCTACGATAGGTGGGCAGAGTAAAATCTTTGCCCCCCTGCATGAGACAAGCAGTTGGGTAGAAAACAACCACATAATGAATTGTTATCAAACAGGCTTCAGAAAGGGGCTATCTACCTCTATTAATATATTAAAAATGAACACGCTGATTAAGCAATCAAGAGTCAAGGAGGCCCCTTTATGCCCCGTTTATTGATTTTTCAGCCACATTTGACACAGGAGACAGGTCAAGTTGGTGCTGAAATTATAAGACATGGGGATGGATGCCCACTAATTTGCTATATTCTTGCCAGTTGTTGTACCATAATAACATGGCTAAAATTAGACTGAATGGAATGGGAACTCTTTATGGCCCAGTCCCTACAACTGGGGGGGTTGGGGGGGTCAGAAAACTGTGTATTAGCCCCTCTACTGTTTCATTTGTTCATGACTGAATGCATTGGCATTGGAGAGAATTAATAATTTTACTCCAAGATTGGGCTCAATGAAGGTTGGATCGCTTTGATATGCCAACGATATTGTTGTCTTGGATAACACATTTGTAAGTATGAGTTGGAGAGCCCAGGTTGGATTATGAATAATGGATTATGTGGAAAGTAATGAGCTAAAGTCAACATGGAGAAAACCAAAATATATGTGTTTTGGCAAATCAAAGGTAAATGGGAAACGCGTGTTGTCTAGCAACTGAACAAGTGATAAGGTTGAGACCTATTGCCATCCGAGATACAATTTGGAGACAAAAAAGGTGAGGAAATATTACTTTGTAAAAAACGTGCAAAGGCAATGTCAATGATGATAGCAATCAAGGAATTTGTGAGAAGCACTGCAGACTACAGCCTTATAGGGATTATTTGCATGTACAGGCAAAAATTAGTGCCATATATTTGATATGCTTTAGAGACCTCTTATAGGGACTTGGAACCCTGGGCTAATGGATTAGAGGGGTTGGCCTGGAGAAAAATCTTGGGGCTGCCCAACAACACTCCTGTAGAGGCTATTCGATTAGAGCTCAGCTTGATCTCATTAGATACACTGATAAAAATCAACAGAGCTAACTACTACATAGAAATCCTGGGTGCACAAGAAGGTACTCTGTTGTGGTAACTGAAAAATGCGATTACGACCTGCAATGCATTAATGGAATATAAAGAAAGGAACGAGCATTTCTTCTGTACAGTTGGTTGAACTCTAGATGGGAAAATAGCTCGAGTGTTAGGCATAAAAAGTTTAAAGCATGTGCTGAAAAGTGGGCTTGGTCCTGTAGCCATGTTTAGTGTCCAAAATTAAAACTTCAACTGTATTTGCCAAAATGTTGTTTCCAAATAAACAACTGCAAAGATCCAAATACCAGTTCCCCTAACCTTTATGAGAAGAACTTTTATGTTAATGAGGTTTAACAATCTTGACGTGTTGGTCAATAAGGGAGCGTGGTCCGGTATACCATGGGACAAAATTGTGTAGGTATGAAAATCAGATTGAGACGATCAGGCACGTAACCACACTATTTCCTGCTATGTGGAGAATCCAAGTGAGATATTTTGGAAACCACGTGGAAAACAAGAGGAAATGCGTTAAAAAAACATTTGGTTGAGGTGTATGATCCCTGTGGATTCTGAAACGTTAAATATGGGATCTGTATATACATAGTTTGTTTTTATACGAGAAGAGTTATTTTCATGTTTTTATTTTTAATTGGATATTTTGCATTTCATTGTTATATGTGTGAAAATGTATTGATAAAACTATAGCACATGACGTTAAATAATGTACTTTTTACTCTTCAGTACACAACACCATATTAAGAACTGACGACCTACGTCCAAGGTCCCACCCTCTAGAACTCCCTCCCCTCCACTCAGCATGCACCACAATGAGGACGTCCTCTCCTTCAGGAAGGCCCTCAAAACCTGGTAATTCCCTCCAGCAACCTGACACCCTTTCCCCATTTCACGCTTACCTTCGTGACACTAGGCCTTGGCACCGTCAGTGCCTCCCCAGTATATTCTCCAGAGCAAGTTAAGGTAGAATTACAGAGCAGACTGGATGATCTGATCACACAACTACATTAAAAGCAAAGCTCCAACTGAGGCTCAAGGTACGTAGTTATGCACCACTTTGGTGGACACCAGCTGCAGGTTAGGGTTAGGGTTAGGGTGCCTCCATACACCAGACTAAAACACAGAACACAACATCTCTGCAATCGGAATACAGCTACATCCAATGACAAAAAATTTGGTCTAGCTGGATACATAACTAGTCTCTCCTACCTGTGCACTCTCCTGACCACAGCTCAGCACCCATCCACATACCTGACCATCATGGGTAGCTTACTGGGGCTCGGCCATCCCACCCATCTCCATACTTTGGCCAAATGCACATGCATTCTAATCCTTCTGACATTTTTCATACCTTGGACTTCGGTCCCCCCAAGGGCATTCGTCCCCACCCGCCACACCTCCTGGCACCACACAAGCACGTTGAGACCACACTAATGGGATAAAGGCGCTATATGAATGACAAAATAATACTACTACCTATTTCTGCTGGTCCAGTGCATATCACAACTGGTTGGCAGTGACCGGCCATTCACTCTGCTGAAAAGTTATACCCTTAAATCGCAAGTTAATGTAGCATTTTAGACTATACACTGCACATTTAGAGTTCTTTGAAAACAACTGAGACAGCTAATCAAGAGCAATTTCTTTGGAACACTTCAAAGTGTTTGTCTGTGGGGTTTGTATATTTTAGCATACAGGTGTCCTGCAGGTTATCAGAAATATGATCACCAAAATGCAAAAAACATAACAGCAATGAAGGTGATCTTGCGATAATGGGCTTGCAAACATTAAGGTGAGAAGTGTAAGGCAATAAGGGGAGGGTGAAAGGCCCAGCCAAGTGATGGTGTGGCTGTTGAATGCCGAAAGAGGTCCAGGCGGACATTCCCTTTGCGGAGAACGGTGTAACTTCTGAAAGAGATTGAGAGAAATAGCATATTTCGAAGGCAATATTCTAGTCTATACATCTCCAGGTGCAGAGTGCATCATGTGGGTTACTAGATGAGGTGGCATTTGCTTGGGTGGAGCATTGGATTATGTGAAAGAAACAGGTGTTCACAAACTGTGGAACACTAGCGTTCCCTGCACACCAATTGTGCTTGAATAAATAAACAATAGTTATGATGTTATTAGAACATAGAATTTAAGAAAAACCATTCATTCATAGATTTATCAAAGGAATGTTATTATAGGAATCAGCATAACATCCAGTAGATACATCAACGCCTTGGCATAAGGCGCTTAATAAATCAATAATAATAATTAGTTCCAATCATAATACAATTCATTCAATTATGTCAAATACATTTGAAATACATGTAATATTTCTGTAAAGTTAGTATGGATAATCACAACGCGTTTCGGGACACTAGTCCCTTCATCAAGAGCAAACGTTCCACTGTATTGCTTTAGTCAATCTTCACCATGATCTGTGTTATGAGATAAAACAAGCATAGAATATGTTAGCTATACTATGCTTCACTGATTTATACAAATCCTGGCTCTACTAGAGCTGTTGAACTGTGGTCTGCACAATTGGAATACCTAAAAGATGGTGAGCATGAACATCTTCTCTGGAAATTCACCCTATTAATGAGCCTGACCATTTCTTCTACCTTCCTTAGTAATCTCTCCCTTTCCCTCCCCCTCCCCGCTCCTTGTAAAAATGAGACATGGTCTCATTTACTAATAGAACTAATAGAGAACTTACTGTTATTCATTTCACTAATGCGGCCAACTCCTTTTATCTTGCTAATGTCACCAATACTTTTCACCTCCTGAGGATTTCTTGTCCTCTAGTTATAGCAGTTATAACATACCTAACTACATATGTTTTGATTCCTCTAGGGAGGATTTACACATTGTGATAACCATCCCTTTAAGTGACTTCTCCGTGTGGTGACGTTATTTGTTTACATGGGACGTCACCGCACAGGACGCCTGTGCAATGGTGTAGATAAAATCGGCGATCTGTCGCCATCATTTTCTTTCTCACAGGAAGATATGCATCGCCTCCACAGATCGAGGAGTTATTTTTGACTTCTATCATCTAAGAGAGTGTGATGAATATTTAGCTGGTAGGTAAGTTCAGACATGTTATGATCCACTAGTCCTCTGATCACTTCTCTGTCCTTCATTACAGAACACTGCTCCTAATAACCACAACATTCTTCATTAGAAGCTGCATTCTCCCTACAGGCTACGGGTCATTTCCTGCTTGAGGTAAAGCACAGACGATATGAACCATACAAGCTCTGGTCAATTCAATTTCCGTATTAGCAATAGCGCGCTGTCCTGTCTTTTTTCCAGAGAACCAGTAATGGATATTAGATGTGAAAAATCATGAGAGTTTGTCTACCACCATTTGACATCCAAGGTACAGATACCTGATATAATGCCCTTTTTCATCTTTAAAACTACCTTTGGATTTGCAAGCCTTTCTGATGGCATATAATTACCCATAGGTTACAAAAATAACAGGATTATTCCTCCTTAGGAAACCACGAATTTGGTGTCATTCACTTCTCCAATGAAGGGTACCCTTCTCATACATCCCCAACCAGATCTTTGAAAGGTGACTGACAAGATTGGTGTCATGAGAGACAATGGATATATATTTAACTTAACATGATTTGTATAAATCAAAGAAGCATAGCTAACATATTCTATACTTGTTTTATCTCAGAACAGATCATGGTGAAGATTGATTAAAGCAATAAAGTGGAACGTTTGCTCCTGATGAAGGGACTAGTGTCCCGAAACGCGTTGAGTGATTATCCATACTAACTGTACAAAAATATTACATGTATTTCATATGTATTTGACATAATTGAATGAATTAATTGCATTAAGATTGGAACTAATATATGTATCTACTGGATGTTATGCTGATTAATATAATAACATTCCTTTGATAAATCTTTGAATTAATCGTTTTTCTTTAATTCTAAGTACGAATAACATAACTATTGTTTGTTTATACAAGTACAATTGGTGTGCAGGGGACGCTAGTGTTCCATAGTTTGTGGACACCAGTTTATTTCGCTTAGTGAATTCACAACCTAGTGCCAGGGTTGTTTAACTCTCCCCTGCACTTCCTATATTCTTAAGCTTACCGTTACCATTTCTCTTCAATATCCTTGGAGTGCTCTTATACACCTATCTCTATCGGAAGCATTGGATTATGCTCAATCCTTTAACTGTTAATGTAATTAATAAGGCCACGGATGGTCTGCCTCGAGGTATGACTTGGGCATACTTTGCCTTGATGGGTGCCTGTTGGGTTATAATTCAATTTTTGAGGTGCCTTTTGCTTTCTTTGTTTTTAAGACTATTCTTTCTGTCATCTGGACTTCTAACGAAGTCCCCGTAAGATGCAATGCCTTTTTGGTTTGCTGCATTTCGTAGCAATAAGTCTTCTATGGCTGGGGTGCTCATTGAGAAACCCATTTTGCCCCTGCTTAAGTTCCCTCACCAATAAAGAGTGCTTGTGAATAGGCTGGTGGCAACTATACATTTTGCTTTTGATTACACTCTGCTGTAGCATTTTTCCTGTGTTAGTAGCCAAGTGTCCCTATATGGTTCCAGGGAAAGAATAAGTTACTTACCTGCAACTCCTGTTCTCCAGCATTGGTATCTTTCATAGATTCACAAGCTGTTTGAATATTCCCTGTCAGACTGGAAAGCCACAGTTAAATTAAATCCGTTTTCATTTGAAAAAAAACTGCAGTAGCTTTAGTGTTCTATTCATTTTGGGTCATCTTGCCCCATAGTCAATAGGCAGAGTTTCCCTTAGAGCCATCCCTGGAGGCCACCAACAGATGCTTACTGCACATTCCAGAGTTGGGAGTCCTCCAAAACTCTCTACTTTCATCAACGTGCTGAATAACATTTATAATTATTTGACTTTTTTGATATTTCTGGAAAGACTGAGAGGATTACTTTCCTATTGTGGTGGTTTGGAGAATCCTATATCCTTGGTCCTCCCCTGCTAGGCAGATCTCTGCCACCTTAGGGTTGAGGACAGTGATGGATGTGCCCTCACACTACTATGGCTGAATCGAAGGTTAAGAAAAGCCATTTCAAGGCAGGTTTGTCTTACCATTTGAAGAACAGACGTTGAGGAACAGCATGCTGAAAGCCTCTATTGCCTGTATCCACATCACAATGTTAATTCGAGTTCCATCCATCACTCCTTCTCAAAGAAAACCCTAAAGTACTGACACATAAGTTGTGTGGCTTGACTATGGCCTCAGACTATGCTTCTGTTAGAAATATTGCTTCACTCTGCCAAGACAGACACCTCCCCCACCCACCCCCAAAGAGTGTGTTCCCTCTTCTAAGAGCTCGAGGTCTCATGAGAATGCTGAAGGGGTATGCCACCCATGCTCCAATTGCTCCGGACAAGGCAGTCGACACATAAAAGTCCACACATAAGCAGCCTGGGTCAACTGAGGCTTTGTCGACTGCTCCTTCGACTACTCCCTCAGCGTCCAAGTTTTTCTTCATCCAGGGAACCCTTCCCACAGACAATCCAGTCAACACCCTCTTATGGGCCTTATCGCCGTCCCTCACCCCAGGTTACTATATACTTAAGGCCGACCCCTACTTTCCAGTGATCTTTCGCTAGTTGGGGGACCTAAAGGCATTGCTAACACCCTCAGGGACTTCCGAACGTACCCTACTCAGTCAATTTCATATTCTATTGGAATATGGGAATGGTACGTTACAGATACCCTATTGGATTCAGTCACCCATTTATCATGCTCAAGCTCACCACTCACTCACTCTTCTTACCCACTTCATCTCACTCCTTCCTCCAATCATCTATCCCTCAGAAGTTTATCACTATGCCTAGGTCTTGCCTTCACCCTTTGATGTTACTCCTCCACCCTCCACACGACAAAGCCCTCCAACTACCCTCCATTCAACTCAGTACCATCTGCTTCAAACACACTCCTTGCACTAATTTTTCTAATCACATTTGAAATACACACACACAAACAGCAGTATCACTTTCTCTTACTAGCCAAAACCGCAACTTCTTCAAAAATCACCTCCACACACTTTCACTCCCTACCTCTGTTTTTTTATCCATTCACCTCCTCTAACCTAAAACGGGTAACCCACATTCCCCGCTACCTATTGCTCCCTAATATTTGCTCATCCCTCCTGGTATTGATACTCTTTCCATGGCCAATCTTGCCCTGTGTTCCCCACCCAGGGCATGATATTTCATGTGAATTTAGAAATAGCAGGCTGTCATGATGCCTAAACCCGGGGACCCAGATCAAGTCCAGCAACCCCGGAAGCAGGCATCAAGTTACCCCAAGCAAGCCCAACAACCCCCGCTAGGGGCGATTTGGGTGCAGTCCTGGCACCATAGGCGCCAGGCTCAGATTAAAACTTAACTGATGCCGACCATGCTGCAAACTTACCTGATGCAGACCATGCTGCAAACTTACCTGATGCAGACCATGCTGCAAGAGCTCAAAGCCAAACGAGGCTTGGAAGGGACTATTTTACCTAGGGACTATTTTTTTTACTCGGGTGGGGCTGGGGAGGAATACTTACCTGGGACTACTTTGGGGGCTATTTAAACCATGCCCGAAGAGCAGCACACGCTTCGCGTTATTCTGCATCCAGCAGCGTAAAGCTCACCGTGCCTGCAAGTGTGCATCCAGTCTTCTGCCACGCCCGCCTCGATTTTGGAGCTCCTAGAAAAAGGGAGAAAGAAGGAGAAAAGGTTAGAACAAGAGCAATACCTTTGATCCTTACCTGAATTCCCAATCCATCGCGCCTTCGAGCTGGAAGAAATAAGTTATTTTATGCGCATCGCATCGCCTGCTGCAGCGCTGCGCTGAACTCACCGGCCTTCGCAGCATCTTCACATTTCACTGCATCCTCCTGCATGTTACCGCCGCACTCAGGCACCTAAGGAGAAGACAAGAACAGCAAGGTGAGCCAAGGGAATACACAGAGGAATACCCCCCCATAGACTTACCTGATTTTATCACCGGGGGTACTATTCTTCTTCACGGGTTGGCGCAGCTTCCACTGCATCCTAGCCGAAACCCGGCCCCTAAGGGCAAACAAAAGGACAGCAAGGTGAAACAAGGGACTAACAAGGGGAACCCTCCTCACCACAAAAGACTTACCTGATTTTACTGCCGGAGGCATTATTCCCCGAGACTTCATGCTTTCTCTCAGCGCCTGAATAAGGGAGAAAGCAACAGGTTACATATGGACATTATTTTATCGAACTGTGTTGGATAATACAAATCCTTACCAGAACATTACCGGTTGCCACGAGGAACTCTTCAGTAGGGTCAAGCTGCAATCTGCAAGGAATCGGACAAGAGTAAAAGTCAGGCATTTGAACTCTTACGAACCACATACTTACGGCGTCTTGCCGAGAATATCGGAGTCAATATTGTCCTGGAACTCACCAATTCCTTCGAGCCAGTGAAGCAACTCTTTTCAAATCATCAGGTGAGACTATAAGAGGGAACATCCAAGGTGATCAGTGGGGAGAACAGCGGGGTGGGGGGGATTTACGCTCAACTCCACGGGTGGTTAATTCCCTTTCTCCACTTGCAGAAGAATATTCCTACGGGCCAAGCAAACGAAGCTAGGTGGGCCAGTCCACTCAATCATCTCGGCCCTACGCGTCACATTGGTGGAGACCGCAGCAGTCCAGTCCAGATCGACGCCTCTGTGGGAGCCAGGTGAGCGTAACACAGGCTGCCCAGGATGTCCACAATAATGGCCCAATACAGGGGTGCCCACTCCAAGTACCAACTGGTTGAGGGGTTTTGGTTACCTCACAAGTCCACTGTGATCCCGGATAGCCGGTGGCAGCTGTGTGCACGCTATCACCTGGCTGCACTTTATGGCTGTTCTCGCCACGGCAGTGCAAGTGTTGTGGGTACATTTCTTTTTCTCATTTGTATTCTCTCAATAGGACAGACTTCGCGGGAGATTCAGGAACTGCTGGTTGGCTGTCAGATTGAAAGTTCTCTGCAGATTTGGGGTGCTGGACATGGCTCTCCCTGTAATGCTTCCTGTTGGTTTCTTGCTTTGACCTCGAGTCGCTGGAACTATAGAAAAAAATTGTGGAAGTATGGCATGAGAAAAAGGTGAACTGCACAGCAACGTTGCCAACAAAATCCATTCCAATCCAAGTGCTTTTCAATTCAGTTTTCTTTGAATTTTGGGACTTGTATTCTGAGTTTTATAAGGGGGAAGCAGAACTATAAGTCCCACAATGCAGATTGGAATGGTTCATGGTATCAACCATGGCACAAGCATACTGGCACAAGGGGTGGGGGCAGTAATTGGGGCCCTCTCAACTTCCATGTTCCTCTGAAGGGTAGGACTGTCTTTGGATTTCTCCACGGTAGGCCTCTCATTCCCAGCTGGGAAGGGTTGGCACCCCTCTTGACAAAGCCATTGGCATGGTCACACCTTACAAGGATGGGAATTCGCAAGTACACAATCATTTGAGAGCCCAACAGCTGTTGAATAATGAAACCCTATAGAGCAGTGAGGAGGAGTGCAGCTCTTAGTGTGAGAAGGACCAAGATGAGCTGTGAGAAACCAATGCAGTACAGAAGTTGGCAAGAGGAAGCGAGAGGAATAGTTAGCCATACAATATAGGCCTATCAACCAGAGGAAACTGTAAAGACCGGGGGAGGAGTAAATGTGAGCCGGGGCGGAGTATGGAGGTTGAGTGAAATTGTTCATATAATAGAAGAGAAACCAATCTGCAATGGGTAAAGCAAAGGTGAAGAGAACCCCACAGGCAACAAGAACACTGCCAGTAAGACGCAAGCATGGAATGCTGGTACGCAGAGCATAAGCAAATACTGAGTACCAGAAACAGGTAAAAGAAGAGAAAGATCTGAAAGCAATGTGGCAAAGGAGAAACTTTTGCAAATTGACATTGAGAGTTTATAAAAATGGTTTTGGTACCCTTTGCAGAGTAGAGAAACTGGTACAGTTACACTTCAGTAAGTATTGCAAGGTGAAATCTAATGCAGAAGGTGTTAGTGATGCTTTTGGAAATTAAAACTAATGTTGCATTCTAGGAGAGCCAGTCTGAGAACAGTGTTAGGGTAAAGTGAAACTGATACTGTTGCATGTAGAGATTGTATTTAAGCTAACTAACCAGTGAATCTGAAAGTTTAATATAAATCTGTGGAAAAAATTAATAGTTACTCACCGTAGTGACTAACGGTACTCTTAGAACATAGTCCCCTTTCCTCCATACTGTATGGGCTTCCTTCGCCAGGGACGGAACCTTTTTCACCAGAAAAAAAAATCATCTTCCCCTTTAAATTTAGAGGCGCACGGGGGCACAGCCCTGGGAGCATACGCTCGCCTGTCTCCGCCCACCGATGCCACTCCTCAGTCCCCATTGACGTATCGACAATGATCAGCATTGCCTAATAACACCAATATTATTAGAGGGGGAGGATGGTGGGACATATAGAGGAAAGAGGACTATGGACTAAGAGCATGTTATTCACTACAGTGAGTAACTATTAATTACTCTTACGTCCCGTCCCCTTTCCTCCATACTGTATGTGCGATTACAACTGAAATGTAGCCCAAGGGTGGAGAGGAGCCCCTCCCTAAGAAAACAGTTTTCTTAGAACCGCGTGATCGAATGCCGCGTCTGACCTAGAGGTGGCATCCAAACAGTGTTCACAGAAAGCCAAATGGGTGGCCCCGGTAGCCGCCCTGCTGATGATCTGCCATGGCACATGCCATTGGAACGTGATGGCCGTGGCCTTGGCTCTGACCGCTTGGGCATGTAAGTTAGCTGGCACAGGTTTGTGCTGCCCCTCATAGGCCTCCTTGATGGCCGCAACCATCCAAATTGCTATGGAGGCCTTGGAGGCCTGGTAACCGTCCTTGACCCATATAAGTGACAAACATGGTGTCCGCCAAGTCCTTAGTCCTGTCCAGGTAGTATTTCAGCGCGTGTCTGTGATCCAGGCGGTGCCAGACCCTCTGAGGATCCTACTTGGGGTCGGCGAAGTAAGTGGGTAAGACTATTTCCTCGTTGAGATGGAAGTGGGCGGTAACCTTGGTTAGGACCGCAGGATGCCTTCGCAGGACGACCTTCTCCTTGTGAAAGGTAGTGTATGGCTCGGAAGCCACCAGAGCCTGGACCTTGCTGACTCAGAGCTGAGGTGAGGCCCATGAGCAGGTCTGCCTTTACGGTGACCAGCCTGATGTTCGCAGACACCAGTGGTTCAAAAGGTTTGTGCGCCAAGGCGCCCAACACCACATTACGGAACCGCACAAGGTGTGGTTTCTTTAAAGGCGAGTAAAGCCTGTGGAGGTCCGCCAGATGTCGCTTGACCACGGAGTTGGAGGAGGTGAAGAGGCCTTCCTCCGAATTCCTGTAAGCCCCTAAGGCTGCAAGATAGGGGCGGGATGCATCCACCTGTACGCCGGAGTGGGTGAGGTGTGCCGAAAAGGGGAGTACGTCGTTCAAGGTGCACTGAAGAGGGTTGATCTTCCTAGGCCCAATGACAGAATCTAGACCATTTAACTTTATATTGGATCCTAGTAGCCTTGCTTCTAGCACCCTGGATGACCTCTAGGTTAGCCTGCGCTAGGCTCAAGTGTTTCAGCGTGACCTGCTCAGGAACCGCACTGGGAGGACTAGTTTGTGAGGAGCAGGCTGTATTACCCTGCCCCCCTGCTATGCCAGGAGCTCGTAATTGCACCCCCCCCCCCCAGTCTGCCGAGCCTGTCCGCTTCAAGGTTGTTTTCCCCTGGGAGGTGGCCAGCCATCAGTTATGTTGTTCTCCAGAGCCCATGCCCCTATGCCGACTGCTAGGTTGCACAGCGGAGGGGGTCTGGTACCCCCTGCTTGTTGACCTAGTACATGCTGGTGGGGTTGTCTGTCTGGATAAGAACTGTCTTGCCCTTGATATGAGAGAGAAAGGCCTTGAGAGCCAGCCCTATGGCCTTCAAATCTAGCCAATTGATGTGGGACTCCTACCGAGTCCAGACTCCCTGGCCGCTGTAGTTATCCAGGGGGCTCCCCAGCCCTCTAGGGAAGTGTCTGTAGTGACTGACCTGAGGTGTCGGATGTGATTGCCCTGCCGCAGGTTGCAGTCCGCGGACCACCACTGGAGGTCCGAGTGAAGAAGAACAAGTTACTTTCTTACCTGGTAACATTCTTTCGATGGGATGTTCCTCCGACGTATTCCACATCTATGACAGGTAATCACCACAGCTGTGCTGCTTCGGAAAATGTTCGGCATCTGCGTCCTGCGTCGATGACGGCGATATGCTGTCCCTCGAGGGCCTTTGTCGAGACGTCGTCACCGGATGTTATAAGTAGGACGCACGACGCCCGTAGCCTCAGTTGTAGTTTTTTCCCAGAACGTGTGGCGCCAATCTTCTGCCAGTATGACTACAGAAAGCCTTGCGGAAACGTAAGCTGCAATCGCATAGGAAATTCTCTAGACGGGTGTTAGGCAGAATCCTGTGCAGTTCCCTTAGGGAGCACTACAGACGATTAAGACCACAGGTGAGAGCAATAAATCCACTTCGGTAGCAGTCTGTACCACAAAGATTTAGTTTGTAGAGGTGGCTGAGCAGTCAGACTTATCTCAAGAGGGAGATGAGCAGTATTCAGCGTTTACACAATAGGCATAAAGTACTATGGCACAAGGAAACACTGACCAAAGCTATGTATTAAAAAGTAGTTATATGTTTATTTTATACACTTCTAATAAAACATGTATCACAGTCATCAAGCAAGTTAAATTAAGCCGAAGGAAAAATATACACACTCCCTAGTTAAATTGTACACCAAGTGAACCAGAGTGAACACTGAGCAAAATGGCACAGTGACCACTACAGACAAGGGATCCTCTAACTATTCCTCAAAAGGGAGGGAAAACATTTATATAAAAACAGTTTCTTACACACCCTAGCGACACTTCCCATAAGTTTGTGTACCAATTTAATCAAGACAGTGCATCAGTATAGGCAATACTTAGATGAAAACTGAGCAAAATGGCATTTCACAAGGTTTAGACATGGGAATGAAAGGGTAGTTGCAAGAAATAGGTGCATCACACAGTTCTAGATGAGAATCAATCTAAAGAAGGGAGATCTAAAAAAATGGAGCCAGAGTCAGTAGGCCTGTGCCAGAGTCAGTGGTAAAGGGCAAGGGCCCGGGGGAAAAAAAGTTTCTTGTAGCTGCAGTCAAGTCTTTGGTTAACGAATTTGAAAAGGTGGATGCAGAAGGTGAAAAGAATGTTAAGAGAAGGGGGCGGCCAACCAAACAGGTAGGTACAGGATTTAAAACACCTTTAGGCTACCGCGAAGAAAGGGCGGCCTGATGGAACAATGTACCTTTAAAATGAAGAAGTGGCTCCTGCGGTGGCAGTTGTTCCTGCAGTTCGGGTGATCCAGCAGAGGAAGAGAGGCTCTTGTCGAGGAAGGTTCGAGTTACTGCACTACCCAGGAATGAAACCAGCTGCGGTGCTGCCCGACGAATAAAAGGTATGCTCCTTTAAATCGCGGTGACTGGTGCCTGGCTATGCGGCCTCCGAGTACAGGGTACGGGGTACGGGAGATTCGACCAAGGCAGGTCCGGAAATGCGATTTGCAAACTGGTTGGCCCCACCAGCTCAAGGGAAGAAGGCTCTTGCAGATGAAGATCTTCTCTCCTCGTGTGGAGAAAAGTGGTGAGACGCTGCAGCAGGGCTTCACCGGTGGTTCAGTCGTTGCAGATGGAACAAGTTACTTACCTGTAACTGTTGTTCTCCAGCATGGGTCTGGCATGGATTCACATGCTCATGAATTCCCCGTCGTCAGGCTGGGAATCCTCGGTAAAGAAAAAACCAGTATCAGTTTCGTTTCTGATCTGTCTTTCGTAGTAGTAACCAATCACTGGTCTCTGCGTCATACTGACCACAGCCAATGACTGCCCTCTACCTAAGCCCCGCCAATGGCAGCCATCTTCAGATTTGGAAGCACGTGAAGTGGCAGTATGACCAAGTGAAGAGCCGCAGAGGGGTAGGCGGGAGGGTTCGCATGTGAATCCATGCCAGACCCATGCTGGAGAACAACAGTTACAGGTAAGTAACTTGTTCCTTCTCCAGCATGGGGTCTGGCATGGATTCACATGCTCATGAATAAAGAATACATAGCAGTACACACATGCACAACCACGGGTGGTGGCAAAGGCTCAACATTAAGCATTGCATCAAACTCAACATCAAGCAATCTTACCTCCTCACCAGGCTCACCTCAGGCGAACAGGTTGCGCAGCACTGCTTGGCCGACCCTGGACTCCTCCCTGGAATCCCGATCGACGCAGTAGAATTTCGTGAAGGTGTGCGTCGACCTCCACGTAGCAGCCCTGCATATGTCCAGCAGGGGCACACCAGAAAGGAACGCCGTGGTAGCTGCGATCGCTCTGGTGGAATGGGCTCTCGGACGGCCAGGCAGCGGTCGGTTTGCCAACCGATGACAGTCCATGATACAGCCGGAGAGCCATCTGGAAATGGAAGCCTTCGAGAGAGCCTTCCCCTGATTGACAGGTCCAAAGTTCACAAAGAGTTGTGACGTCTTCCGAAAACACTTCGTGCGGTCCACGTAGAACTTCAGCGCTCTAGCCACATCAAGCGAGTACAAAGTCCTCTCAGCCGGCGACGAAGGCGACGGGAAAAACACAGGCAACACCAAAGGTTCGTTGAGGTGGAAGTCCGACGGCACCTTGGGCATGAAGGAGGGGTGCGTCCTGAGCACCACCCTCGTGTCGTGAAAAGTCAAGCATGGTGGTTTGCAAGATAGGGCCTGGATCTCTCCCACTCGTCGTGCGGCGGTGATGGCCACAAGAAACGCTGTTTTCCACGACAGGAACTTCAACGGGGCCGAGTGCAGAGGCTCGAACGGAGGTCCCATGAGCTTGGTCAGCACCACGTTGAGCTCCCACGCCGGGGCCGGAGCCTTCACCGGCGGGAACGATCTGAACAGTCCCTTCATGAACTCTTTCACCAGACGATGAGACCACAAGGACGTCCACCCCGTGGTTCTGGTGTATCGGGAGATCGCAGCAAGATGAATCTTGATGGACGCGTGTGCCAGTCCAGCCTTGGCCAGCGTCAACAGGTACGGCAGCACTTGGGGAGCCGTAATCCTTAGAGGGTTAATCTTCTGTGCGTGGCACCAGACAGAGAACCTCTTCCATTTGTGTCCGTAGCATTTAAGAGTCGAGGACGCCCTGGCCTTTGCAAGAACCTCTCTGCAGTCGGCCGCTATGTCGTATCCCCCAAACTCTAGCGCTGCAGGAGCCAGGCCTGCAAGTTCAGCGACTTCGGGTCGTGGTGGAGGATGGCGCCTTCTTCCCTTGAGAGCAGATCCGCGTCCACTGGCAGCTTGATTGACGGGGACGCTGACAAGTCCAGAAGGTCCGGGAACCATATCTGCCTCGGCCACGCAGGTGCGACGAGGATCATCCTGCACCGTGACCTCTTGAGCTGGTTGATGAGCCGGATCAGCAGTGGCAGTGGAGGGAACGCGTATAGGAACAGGCCTTCCCAGGGGAACGAGAAAGCATCGCCCATGCTCCTCGGCTGGGGAAACCTGCTGGCGAACCTCCGGCACTTGGAGTTCGTCGCCGTCGCGAACAGGTCGATCTGGGGTGTGCCCCACCGTCGGAAGAGGCAATCCACTAGATCCTGCCGTAGTTCCCACTCGTGGCACGAGCGCAGCTCCCTGCTGAGTGAGCCGGCGATGGTGTTTTTTATCCCTGCCAGATGAAACGGCACCAGAAACATCCTTTGGGCGACGGCCCAATGCCACAGGTCCTGCGCCTCCTTGGACAGTGCTGGGGACCTGGTTCCGCCCTGTTTCCTGATGTAAAACATGGTGGTGGTGTTGTCGGTGAAGATCTTCACCACCTTGCCCTTGAGGGACGGAAGGAAGGACCTGAGGGCCCAAAACACTGCACGTAGCTCCAGGACGTTGATATGGAGGGACTTCTCCGTCGGGAGCCAAAGGCCTCTCGCGTGCAGATTTCCGGTGTGCGCTCCCCACCCTTTCAGGGAGGCATCCGTGGTCACTGTCTCCTGGTGGCCTGGGGTCTGGAAGTCCATGCCCGCCGTCAGATGTGCGCGGGTGCCCCACCACCGGATCGCTCGTCGGAAACTCTCGTCGAGTGTGATCCTCTCCTCGAAGTTGCCCGTCGTTTGGATCCAGCGCGCGTCCAGGAACTCCTGCAACGGGCGCATCCGGAGCCTGCACATGGGAATGAGGTAGATGCAAGAAGACATCATTCCGAGGAGGGACTTGATGGACCTCACCTTGGCCGCGTCGGCAACCAACATCCGCTGTACCTTGCCCAGGATGGCCCTGGTCCTTTCCTCCGACGGGGAGGCCAGAAGGGACACTGTGTCGAGCTTCGCTCCCAGAAACAGTGCGTCTTGCGCGGGTACCAGGTGGGACTTGGCGTAGTTCACGGAGAATCCCAGGTCCGTGAGAAGTTGGACGGTCCTTGCCGTGTGCTCCACGGCGAGCTCCCTCGTCTTGGCTCGGATGAGCCAGTCGTCCAGGTAGGGGTAGACGTGGATCCCCTCTCGGTGCAGCTGCGCCGCCACTGGTGCAAGGCACTTGGTGAATACCCTGGGTGCCGACCGTAGACCGAAGGGAAGGGCTCTGAACTGATAGTGACGCGGTGGAAAATCCGCCGCCGGAACCTTTGGAGGCGCCCTTGCCTCCGCCGCTCCGAAAGGGCGGCCGCCGTTGCTGGAGAACCCCAAGAGCCTGGGCCGTCTCCGTGTCCGCTTTAATGGCTTGAAGGGAATCGTCCACTGTTTTTCCAAACAGGTTGTTCCCATCAAACGGCATGTCCAGGACTCTGGTCTGTACGTCTTGACGGAAGTCAGTAGCCTTGAGCCATCCACGCCGCCTAAGGCACACACCGTTGCCCAACTGGCAAAATCCAGTGTCGGCGATGTCCGTCGCAATCGTGATGGCGTGGTCCGACGCCACCTCACCTTCCTGCAAGATCTCCAGGGCATCCGCCCTCTTGTCGTCCGGTAGGAAGTCCAGCAGGGGAGCCAGTTTGTACCACAGCTCCCTGTCGTAGCGGGCTACGATAGCTAAGGCGTTGGCCGCCTTAATCGTCGTCGCTGCAGACGAGATGACCCTGCGCCCCATCGTGTCCAATTTCTTTCCCTCGCCGTCCGGCGGGGAAGTCGACGTGGAGGCCGCACCCCCCCCCCGCTTTCTTCCTGGCCGCCACGGAGACGACGGAATCCGGGGTAGGCTGTGCCCGGAGGCACAAGGGGGCCGCGTCCGGGACCCGGTACTACTTCTCGTACCTGTCTCTTCTAGCCGGCGTCGTGGATGGGTTCTTGAGGAGGGCAAGGCCCTCATCCCAAATATCGTCCAGCAGAGGTACCGCGAGGACCGTCTTCCTCTTGGCCTCGCGCCGCTGATAAAGGAAACCTTCCTTCTTCTTCTCCTCAGGGCAGAGCTGGAAGAGCTCGGATGCCCTGGCGATCATGGAGTGAAAAGATCCAATCTCGTCGGGCGGGAAAGCCCGGGTGGGAGGTGACGACGGCAGATCCTCGTCGTACACCTCGTCGTCCGTACCCGTCGCGGGCGTGTCAGTCCCCGTGTCATCCCCTCGAGTCGTGGACGGGGAGGAGGGCTGAACGGGGCGCGACGGCTGAAAAGGAGGTGGAGGGTGAATCCTTATTTTCTTAGGAGGGGGGCTACCTGAAGGGCCTGGTTCCGGGTCCCCCGACGGGAGTGGCTCCTCCACTGGTAACGGCAGTCTCGTCCGCATCTCTGAGCATAAGGACTGTATAGCCAACAAAATGGCCGCCGAGTTGTCTTGCGGCGCTGGCAGAGGGGAGTCCGACGGGCGGTCAGGGGCCCCGTCGGTACCCTCGACGATGTCGTCGTCTCCTGCGTCGGGATCCCTCCCGACGGGCTGGTCTTCTTCCACGCCAACGCCGTGGCTTAAGACCTCGATCAGTTCTTCCTCAGAGGTTGAGGTTGAATCCACGACAACCTCCTGCCCCCCCTTTTTCTTCTCCGTCGGAGGTTTCACGGGGGTCCTGTCGATGGGCATAAAAGAGGACTCCCTCTGCGGTGGCAGGGAGACTCTGGGCCCCGAGGTCGCCACCACTGGTGTAGCCTTCACAGGCTGAGCCAGGGCCGCCGCGACTGTCTCGATAGAGGCCTTGGCCGGATGGATTAAGGCTTTCACCACCTTAGGTGCGCTCACCGCCTTCTCCTTGAGGGGGGGACACTGCCTCGCTCCCCCTCCGCCTTCGAGCTCGACCGGGGCCTCTCCAGGAGCTTCGCCGGGTGCTCGGCCTTCCTCTTACCCGACCCAGAGCGTTGGCTCGTGGTTAATGGTGCCGGGGAGGGTGCGCCCTGCCTGGCGCCCGTAGAGCCCGACCGTTCGGCGCTCCCGGTGCCAGCGGACTCCCGGTGCTTGGCCTTGTGTTGGACCCCCGTCGCCGGGGCGTCCTCAAAGGTCTTAGAAGACCGCTCGGATTTCTTCCTCTTCTTCTCGCCGGACGGGCTCTTCCCTTCCAGCCAGTTGGCGAGACGTTGATGGCGGTCCTTCATGGTCCGCTCCGACATGTTGCCGCAAAACGCAGTCCTTCTCCACGTGCGTCTTGTCCTCATGTAGGCAGTAAAGACAAAAGGAGTGTTCGTCTTCCTTAAAGACATTCTGCAGCTGGCATCCAGGGCAGACCCTGAACAGCTTTCCGGGCGTCGAGCTTCCCTTCTCCTGGGCCATGACCGAGATGGGCCTGAGAAACTGCTGGAGTCCTCCAAAAGCGTAGCTCGACGAAATCTTCACCCTTGAGGGGCGTAGACGAATCCGACACGGGTCCCCGTTGATCGGATGGCGAGTCGGTGGAGCTTGAGGCTCTTTTGACCGAAAAAACAAAGTTTTTGAGAAAAAACATGAAAAAATAGCACGAACGCTCGAGAGCAATAGCACGAGGATCCCAACACATGAACGTGCGGTAAAAATCTGAAGATGGCTGCCAGAGGCGGGGCTTAGGTAGAGGGCAGTCATTGGCTGTGGTCAGTATGACGCAGAGACCAGTGATTGGTTACTACTACGAAAGACAGATCAGAAACGAAACTGATACTGGTTTTTTCTTTACCGAGATTGAAGTCTGGCATGGATTCACATGCTCATGAATTCCCCGCCTGACGACGGGGAATTCATGAGCATGTGAATCCATGCCAGACCCCATGCTGGAGAAGTCTTTTGCTTCTCTCCTCTTCGACTTCTTAGTTCCAGTGGTGACGTCTTGCTCTTCCAGTCCTCAGGACCCTGCTTTTATGCAAAAAGATCCCCATTCATACAGCCTAGCTGTCACTCACACAGCGGAGTGGTCATTGTGGAGGGATACCCTCCAGCCTATCAGGATAGTGTGCGACATGGGTTGCTCAGGCAACCCTGTCCAGTGGTCCTACTCCCCCTCCCACACAATGGACCCACCCCAGACTCAGTGGCGTCGAAAGGAGGGCTTCTTGGCAGAAGCCCACCAAAAGGACGAACAAAGGATCCCCGACCTGGGTTAGGAGTTTAGAGAAAGACACGACAAAGAAGTTATATTAAAGTTCTGGCAAATAAAACCTACCAGAGTAAAGTTAATAATAAAATAAACCGGAGGTATGTTAGAGGCTGTCAGTAAAAGTGGTAGCCTCGAACAATGGGAAAATCCCATAGGGAAATATTCACGGTCGAATATTCACGGTAGTAACCACTTCCACCAGCCAGAAACCTTTGAGAGAGGGACTGTACGTACCCTCTCGAAAATGAACATAGGGGAAAAA
The DNA here is from genome assembly GCF_040938575.1 of Ambystoma mexicanum. Lineage (NCBI taxonomy): Eukaryota > Metazoa > Chordata > Amphibia > Caudata > Ambystomatidae > Ambystoma > Ambystoma mexicanum. The sequence goes on from NC_090925.1 coordinate 1,083,505,447, forward strand.
CTATTAACCCTTTCCAGTACTTCCATAGTAAGATGGGTTGTACTGGTTTAGTTGATAGGATTTGACTAGTAAAGTCAATTGGGACTTTACCTGCCCTGGGAGACAGTAGTCAGTCCCAGAGTATGGAGTCTATGTTTGGGGGTCGCTACGACACCCCTGTCGTACTGCACGGAGGGTGCTGTGTAACACAGTGAATAAAGATGGTTCCTATGGAGGGGAGAGAATCTCCATAGGCATTAAACACAAAAATAGCCTACAACACAAATAGCAAAAATGCCTACGAGTGGGGAAGAAAAAAAAAGAAAATAAATAAAAAATAAAAGAGTCCCTCTCTTAGCAGGTAAAAAGAAACAAACCCTTCAAATCCAGCAAAGCTGCTGGGGGACTCTATAGGTAAGGGACATTAGCCATAGAATGAGAATTCTCCCTAACAAGGGGCAGGCTGGGAGGGTGCGATGTGGAATACATCGGAGGAACATACCATCAAAAGTATGTTACCAGGTAAGAAAGTAATTTGTTCTACGAAGGGATTGTGTCCTCCGACGTGTTCCACATCTATGACAGGTTCCCAAAGCAGTACCAACGTATGGAGGCGGGAAAAGAATTTAGAATTTTAGAATGCCCAATTAAATTGCAGAATGGAGGACCACCTTGCAAAGGCCAAATATTACCCATGGATAGAATCCAGGGAGTAGCGTTTTACAAAAGTATGGACAGATGCCCATGTGGCTGCATCACAAATGTTACGAATGGAACACCCCTCTGCAGAGCAGTAGAGGCAGCCACACCCCTAGTAAAATGTGCCCGTAAGCCTACTGGAGGGTCCTTACCCGCCAGACGATAGCATTCAGAGATTGTCAAGATCATCCGTCTGGACAAGTTCTGCTTAAAAACAGCTTGACGCAAACGCCTTCCAGCGTATCCTACAAAGAGCTGATCTTCCACTCTGACCCGGGACATGCGTGAGATGTGGAAACTTAAAGCTCTCCTAGGATTCAACCTCTTCCTTACCAGGTTGCGGAGGAGGATAGAACGCCGGAAGAATGACCTTCTGGTTCAAATGAAAGTCCGACACAACATTCAGAAGAAAAGAAGGACGGACCCTAAGGACAACCCTGTCCTTACGGAACACTGTGAAAGGTGGCTTGGCGGATATTGCCTGCAACTCACTCACTGTGCGAGCGGAAGTAACCACAACCAAAAATACAGTTTTACAGGTCAACAGTCTCAAAGGACAAGAATGTAAGGGCTCAAACGGAGCTCCCATTAGGAATTTTAGAACTAAGTTCTAATCCCAACCGGGCACCTGGAAAGGTGACTTTGGGAACACATTAGTTGGCCCTTTCAGAAACTGAGAAATCAAAAGGAACCTCAGACGAGCGTTTAAATATGGTAATCCTTAATGGTACCCACTTGCAGGCCCGTGTGGGCTAACGAAAGCAAAAAAGACAGAACCACAGGAATGGCACATGAAAAAGGATCTACATTCTTTACCCTGCACCAGTCACAGAACTTTCTCCAACGGCAACGGTACAGGGACTTTGTTGCAGGCCTTCTGGCCGAAAGCAACACCTCCATCACATCTTCAGGGAGTTCCCAATCCTTGTACCTAACCTTTCAGAAACCAAGCATGAAGGTTGAGAGACTTGACCTCTGGATGGAGAACCCGACACCCCTCCTGTGAGAGCAGATCGTCTCGGTAGGGAAGACTGCGTGGAGGGCAGATGGACATGTCGAGAAGGTCCGGGTACCACGCTCTCCTGGCCCACGCAGGAGCAATGAGGCTCATTCGGGAACCGCACCTCCGTAACCTCTGCAGCACTTGCGGAATGACGTAGACTCGAGGAAACGCGTACAGCAGTGGGAAGGACCACTCCACTACGAACGCGTCCCCTAAGGCTCCTCTTGGAGGAAATTCCCGCAAGCAGAATCTTTTGCACTTCCGGTTGACACTGGTGGGTTCCCCCAAAGGGCGAAGATCTCCAAGAGAACCTCCTGAGCCAACTCCCACTCGTGAGAGACCGTGCTCTGCCTGCTCAGAGCGTCCGCCGCCTCGTTTTCATCTCCGGCCAGATGAACTGTCGAGATCGAAATTTTCTGCGGGATGGATCAAAACCAGAGCTACATCACCTCTCTGCACAGTGGAAGAGACCCTGCCCACCCCCCTTTTTGTTGAGGTAGTGCATGGCCACTGTATTGTCCGTCAGAATCAGGACATTCTTCCCCCGCACAGACGGCAGAAAAGCCTTGAGAGCTAGCCTGATGGCCCTCAGATTGATATGGAGTCTGGACTCCGACGGAGACCAACGACCGCTGACCGTCAACTCGTTGGCATGAGTTCCCCATCCCGTGAGGGATGTGTCCGTCACGATCGTTACCTCCGGCCAGGGTAGCCAAAAGCCCCTTTCATCAGATTGCCTTCGACGCCCCACCACAGAAGATCCAGGGGGACCGAGGACGGCACCTGAACGGGATCCAACATCCTGCCGGAGGACTGCGACCACTGTATCTTCAGAGCCCATCGCAGAGATCTCATTCGCAACCTGGCCTCTGGCACCAGTAGAATGCAGGATGCCATGAGGCCGAGAAACCTCAAGAACTCGAACGCCGGGAGACTCTGGGCTCGTTGAAACTTATCCACCATCTGCAGAATGTGATGAGCCCTCAACTGGGGAGGCGAACACTGCCCCAGGGATGTGTCGAGCAATGCTCCAATATACTGGAGCCGCTGGGTAGGTGTCAAGTGGGACGTCTAATTTGAGGGAGAAGCCCAGCCTGTGAAGGGAGTGGCAGGTGACTGACAGATAATCCAGGACTTGCTCGGGAGAGCGGACCCTGATCAACCAATCGTCCAGCTAGGGGTAGGCGTGAATCCCCCCCTTTCCTGGGATGCGCTGCCACCACCACCATGAGCTTGGTGAAGACCTTCGGGGCGAAGGTCAATCCCAACGGCAGGACCCGAAACTGAAAATGCGAGTCGCCAACTGTTAGGCAGAATCATGTGCAGTGCCCTTAGGGACCACTACACACAAGACTACAGGTGGCAAGAAAAGTTTTACCTTTGGTACAAGCATGTACTACTATGTTAAAGTGGTAGCAGTAGCGGAGCAGCCAGGCTTATCTCAAGAGTATATGAGCAGTAGCAGAGATTACACAAAGGAACCACCATTACTGTGACTCAAGCAAACACTGACTCAAGGTTTCAGGTAAAAAAATATAAGTACATTTATTTTTTAAAATGTTTGTTATAAACACAGCACTTCTATTAAATTCAAAACCACACGTAAAATACACTACAACCAACCAATTCACTTTGTACGGTATAAATCAAGGTAAGTACCCTGCGTTTGAATGGACCGGTGTTACGAAACAAGACACGTTACCGCTAATACGATTGCGATCACTTTTTGACAGTTCGGTCTAAATAAACGCGTATCCGTGACAAGAAATGTTACCAGGGCAAAAACACAATTAGCACCTGAGATACCTAGAGAGAGTTGGGGGCAAAAATCATAGGCAATAAATTAGTTAGGCAGACAGAATCGAAGAACACTCAGACAGGAATTCAACAGTCAAAGGGCCGGAGCCAGTGTCAAGTGGAACCGGTTCCTGTTGTCGAGGATCACACAGTTAGATAGTGCGCGATTCAACATAGCCAAGAGTACTTTGATATTGTCAATGTTCGGAAGCAAAAGTTGTAAGGAGGGAAGATTTAAGGACAAGCCTTAAGGAAGAGAAATAGGAATTCACCCAAATTCCTCAAGCAGGACACAGTACCTTTCTCAAACAATGAAGCTGGTGCCAAAGCAGTTGTTCCTGGTTGTTTCCCGTAGACCCACGATTCCTGGAGCTTCGGCACGAAGAAGGACGATGAGGGGTCTACACCACGCAGGGATGAGGCTGGCCGCAGCAACGATGAAAAAAAGGTGCGCTCCTTAAAAGAACAGGAGCGGCTCTTCAGGTGGCTATCCAGGCCACTACAGCAGTGTGCAGCGATTTTGACCACGCAGGGAGTCTTCTGACTGAAGAAGATGAGCTGGTTATCCCCACCAGGCTCAAGGGAAGAAGACTCCGGACTGGATCTTCTCTTAGTTGAAGGGTAGATAGCTCAGGACTGCAGCAGGGCTTCACCGGTATGGGATAGTTGCAGCAGTCGATCTCCTCCGCTTCTCTTCGGTTCCTTGTAGTTCCAGTGGCGACTCACTTTCAGCTCAAGAGACCTGCCTTTTATGCGAAAATCTCCCATTCACACAGCCTGGCTGTCAATTACACAGCAGGGGGGGTTGTCCAGGCCGGACAACCACCTCTGCCAATCATGGCAACTTGAGTTTCCTAGGATACCCTGTGCAGGGGATGACTACACCCCTCCCTCACATTCAATCCACCTAGACACCCAGGCGCCAAGAGGGGGGCTTCTCTGCAGAAGCCCGCCAAAAGACAGTGAACAACAAAAGCAAACCTGGTTTGCCGCGCAAAGTAAAACACAAGAAGGACTTTAACAAAAAGAAATGGCGAATAAACCCGACCAGAGCCAAGAGAAAGACTATTTGGTCAAGCGGGTATATGTTCAAGGCTAATATAATAGCCTAAAACAATACCACGTTTATCTAGTATAATCGCGGTAGAAAGGTTAGGGTAGATACCACTGCCACCAGCCAAGTCTAAACGTTAAAAGAGCGAAACAGTGCTCTGGGAGGTACAGATTAAAAAGGGCTAAGGATTAACCCTTTCCAGTACTCCATGTAAGGTGGGGTGTACTGGATCTGTATTTAAATGACTAAGTAAAAAGTTAATGGCAACTTTACCCTTTTCTGGGAGACAGTAGTCAGCCTCAGAAATGGAATTGGTGGGAAGTCTAAAAGACAACCCTGTGTCACTGCACTGAAGGTGCTGTGTAACACAAAGAATGGGGCTACTGAAGTGGTGTACTCCAGAGTCCACAATCACAAAAACAGATGAAATACACATGGCAAAACATAGGTAAGAGTGGAGAAAAGTGGTACACTCTTACCAAGTGCAAAAACAAACTCCAGAAATCCAGCAAAGCTGCTGGGGGACTTACTAGGTAAGGGAAATTAGCCATGAAATGAGATTTCTCCCTAACACCAACCGCGAACCTCAGGTACTTCCTGTGCTTGGGATGAATCGGCATATGAAAGTAAGCATCCTTGAGGACGAGAGACACCAACCAGTCCTGAAGTTGAAGTGCCTGGAGTACTTCAGTGAGAGTAACCATCTTGAACTTGTCCTTCCTGAAGAGTTTGTTCAAACCACGCAAGTCCATGATGGGTCTCAATCCCCCGTCTTTCTTCGCAATCAAAAAATATGGGGAATGCCATCCCTTGTTCCTCTCCGCTACAGGCACCAGTTCTATGGTGCCTTTCTCCAGCAGGGATTTGATTTCCTGCGCAAGGAGCAGATCCGGACTCTTCAAAGAGAGCTTCCCTGGTGGATTGTCGTGAGGCCTCTGCCGGAAAGTAAGCAAGTAGCCGTGGGCTATGATCTCCAGAACCCACACATCTGAAGTAATGGCACGCCATTCTACAAGATGCTGCGCCAGCCTTTCCCCAACCGGCGAACCATGGGACATGGCCTCATGACTGAGCTGAAGCGGCTGCGGCAGTGCCTGAGGGCAAAGAGGAAACTGCCTGAGTGGCCTTGGCACCTCAAATACCTTGTTTTCCACCTCTGGTACTCCTACATTGACCCCTTTGACTGGCAGCTCCCCTCGATCTACCAAAGGACGAGTAGTATCGAAAGTAACCTCCCCTCCATTGCTGACCCCTAGGACGAAAAGGCGGAGGTTGGCGAACTGCAGCGCTCAATGACTTTGCTGCAGCTTTGGAGGTCTGCAACCTCTCAAGGCTCTCGTCAGCCTTGCTGCCAAAAAGATGGTCACCATCAAAGGGCATTGTTGAGAAGCCGGGACTGTACATCAGGAGCAAACCCCGACTTCCGCAAGCACGAAAACCTGCGCATCACAGTGCTCGCCGCCATAGACTGGCTGGCACAGTCTGGCACGTCCAGACCCGACTGAACGGATTCACACATGGCATCTTTGCCACCATGAATGAGGGCAAGAAAACCATCCCGTTCCTCCCCTTCGGGAATATGTTCAGCCACCAAAGATACACAATTCCACAAAGTGTGAGTGAATCTTGCCAAGGCACAAATGGAGTTGACTGCCTTTAAAGCCATACCCCCAGATGAAAATACTTTCTTCGCCCAACAGTCGAAGCGCTTGTCGTCCATATCAGGAGGGATGGTAGGGTATGCCGCCTGCTTTGCTGGGGCCGTAGCCGCCTGCAACACCAAACTCTCCAGAGTGGGGTGCAAAGACAAGTAGCCGGGGTCGCCACTGGCTGGACGGTATTTTTTCAGCAACGACTTATTCACTGCCGGGAGACTCTCCGGAGCAGTCCAATCCGCCGCCACCCTTCTTTGTAAGGACATATGAAATGGCAACACCAGGTCAGTGGGTGGACCTTGGTCCAAAATATCTGTCAGGCCATCCTGCAGAATATCCACAGGTGGAGCAGACCACCCCAAGTACTCAGTCACCCTAGACATGAGACGCCTGTACGAAGACTCGCCGTGTGTACCAGGCTCAGGCCTGCCAAATTCAACCTCCGGGGAGGTGTCCAGACCACTGGCGACATGCAAGGACTGATGCAGGTCTTCCATCGGACTATGACCAGACAACAGTTTGTCAGGAACCTCAGGAGGGACAAACCCTTCCACATCTGACCCTTCATCCACCTCCGAGATCTAATCCAAAGGCTGGAATAAATCTGTAGATGAGGGTACAGAAAAAGGCTCAAACACAGGCCTCACTGACTTACTCAGTGCCTTCCTCAGTGTTTCGACCGGTCTCCGGGGCACCTCCGATAAAGCCTCCTCAAAAGGCGTCGACTGAATCGGCGTCGACGCTGAGCGAGGCGCCTACAGCTTCTTCAATGGCTTTGAGGCTGGAGCCGCGAGCATGTCCTTCGCCGGCCTTGGTGCCGATGGCGTCGAAGACTTCCTCAGAGGCGGAGCCTCGAGAGAGCCCCTCGACGGACATGGCGCCAATGCCTTCTTAGAAGGCCTCACAGGCTCCAATGGTCTCGATGGCGTCGAGGACCGGGTCCTGGAGCGGGCATGGCTAGAGCGATTTACCTTGTCCGATCGGGACCTCGACGGCTCCTGATGATCGCGCCGACCACCCGAGGCCGAAGGCGTGCGAGCGGCGGCCCTAGCGTGTTCCTTGACGGCTTCTCTCGAAGGAGCGGACGGAACGGAGCCCTGCGATTCAAAAATCGCCATCATCTCTACGTACAAAATCCTAGCGAAAACCTCAATCCCATCAGGCGCAAAATATTAAAGTTCGGGACAGTGTCAGGGCTAAAAATCAACCACTCCAAGTCAATTGTATTCCCCCTGAACACCAACACTAGATCATTCACTGATGATTATATTTTCAAATGGGAAAACCCCCTCGTCCGTTACTTAGGGATCCAGATGTCCCTGAAATCACCATGAAATATTCAGAGACAACTACGAAAGCGTACTTAAAACACTACGAGAAAAGGTGAACAGGTGGAAAGCACTCCCACTTACCCTGTGGGGAAGGGCTTCCCTACTTAAATTGGTAATTCTTCCCAAACTTTTATATCTATTTTCCAATATTCCAATCTTGCTGTCTGGGTGCTTCCTGGGGACTGTGAGGAGCTTAGTGCTGGACCTCATTTGGACGGGCAAACCAGCGAGGGTAGCATACTCATCCCTCACATTGCCAGTGGCTAAAGGTGGCCTTGCACTCCCCGATATGGAAAGATATTACTGGGCAGCTCGAGCTCAGTTTCTCAGCCACTGGTACTCAACTCAGTTCCTAAGACCACATGTACAGGTCGAACGAGCCCTCGCCTCACCAAACCTGCTGAGAGCCGTGATCATTAGCAAACAGGCAGTACCACACACAACACTGAATATAGTACAATCCACATATACCATCTGGCGGAAAATTGCCCAAAAGTACAATGTACAGTTCAGATACCTGCCTCTTCTGCCCATTAAATTTATCCCAGGGGTACCTCTCACAGCTGATAACGTGTTCCTAAAGTGGGCAGACAAATGCAAGATAAGTGTGCTAGGCGAACAGTTTGACCAAGAAACCTTTAGAACACCCCAACAAGCAAAAGAGAAAGGCAGCACTACCTCCCTGGATGTATTCAGATACTTCAGACTACGATACGCTCTGCAAGAACTTATACCCTTGTTCCCACAACCACCACCAACATGGCAGTTACTACAAGGAGAGGGAAAACTGGTTTCATCGATATACAGAACCCTTGTAACAGACACATTACCAACGAACCCAAGAACAAAAGACAGATGGGAAAAGTCGTTACTAACACCTATCCCAGATGAAGAATGCGACTACATATTACAACAAAAGCAAAAAGTAGTGCTAAATTCACGCTTCAAACAAATTAAATTTCAACTATTTACACCAAACATACTAAACGCCCCAAAAAAGGAACAGACACCACCCAGAGTTAAACTCTACATGCGACAGGTGCAGGACACCAGCAGCCGACTTCATGCATCTCGCATGGAGCTGCCCAACGGTGGCCAAATTCTGGACAGAAGTGCTCTGCGAAACTGAAGCAATAATAGGCGAGGAGATAAAACCATATCCAATAGTAGCATTACGAGGGATGACAAAAACCCTGGCACCACCAATAAGGAAACTGGCAAACGTACTACTTGTACTGGCACGCAGAAGAATAGCTATGGCATGGGGACGGGGCCCAGCCCCCACACTAACAAACTGGAGGAAATACATCTATTGCCAAGAAGTGGAAGCAGAATTCATAAGAACACTGCCACTACACGCGAGGCCTCCGGATACATGGGGCCCTTACGTATCATACCTGCTCTCCACTGCTGATCCCCCCCCCCCACATCATCGCCCAAGCCAAAACAAACAGCAACCGATGCAGACTAAGTGCCAGTACCAACACACATTACTCAAAGTGGGCGAAAGACTATAACGAGTGCGTCGAGGGGAGGGAGGTCTGGGGTGGCGGGAGGGGGGTGGGCAGAGAAGGGGTGTTGGCGCAAGTTGTACAGCCCGCAGTTTGTGCTAATTTTGTATTCTTTTAACACCATAAATGCAAAAATAAAGTTTAAAAAAAAAATCGCCATCATCTCCTTGCGAAATGCGTCCCATTCCGCCGGAGATGAATGCTTGTTGGGACATGCAACCCCTGGTCTGGCGGAGTCCTCGAACGAGGACGGGGAAGGCGACCGGTGACGGCGCTTCCGAGAGTGCCTAGAAGGGACAGAGAAATGGCCGGAACCACTCTGGGACCGAGACCCCCCCTGGATTTAGGCCGACGCAGAGAGTCGCCCCTCGAATCGTCGGTCGAAAGCCCAGCGGATTTCGACTTTTGGGGTTTGGAAACCCTACGTACAGTCGGCTTCTTCTTACGCTCCAGCAAGGGCTTCGACGTCAAAGACTGGCATTCATCACAGTCATCAGGAGAAGAACCGAGGCGCGCCGAGATTCCGAAGCGAACACGTTCATTGAAAAAACGGAACTGAGGCTACAGGTGTCGTGCGTCCTACTTATAACATCCGGTGACGTCGGCTCAACGGAGGCCCTCGAGGGACAGCGTATCGACGTCATCGATGCAGGACGCAGAACATTTTCCGAAGCAGCACAGCTGTGGTCATTACCTGCCATAGATATGGAATACGTCAGAGGACACAATCCCTTCGAAAGGGAGGAATGTTGACTGGCTCCCCTTGGAAGCCCTTCTCCTGATTACATGAGGCTGCGAAGTGCAGCTGTAATTTCCTCATCCTAGGTCTAGTTTGGGGTCCGACCAACCGGACCGCTGCCATAAAACTCAATAGGTATTGGTACTACCAGGCCGAAAGACTGGCCTGGAGAGTAAGTGAGCTGTGGCTCTCTTGATGGTTGCAATCTTGTCCTCCGAGGCAAAGACTCACAGAGCTCGTGTCCCAGATGAGGCCCAAGAAGCGTGGGTTGCAGCCGAGCCTTCTTGAGATTGATTATGAATCCCAGGTCGTGGTGCTCATCAGTGCAGAGGCGGTATGGTGAACCGCTTCCAGAGAGGTGGCATGAACGAGCCAGTCACCCAGGTATGGGTAGATGTGGAGGCCCTGGGCCCTGAGGAGGGCTGCCACTGCATTCATTAACTTGGCAAATATCCTGGGCGTCGAGTAGAGGCCAAAGGGTAGCACCTTGTATTGGAAATGGCAGCCCTTGATCCTGCAGAGCAGTAAGGAACGACGCTGCTGCCAAATCGGGGCATGTAGATAAGCGTCCATCAGATCCAGGGAGCACATCCAGTCTCCCCTGTCCAGTGTTTCCACAATACGAGCTGGCTTAATCATCTTGAATTTTTGCAGAGGGCGGGAGAGATTGAGGATGGACAGGTCCAACACAATTTTCAGGCCAGCCTGGTTCTTATTCTGTATGGTGAAAATCCTGGAATAGAAGCCCAATCCTCGCTGGGAGGCTGGGACTTCTTCCACTGCCTGGCTCTAGACGAGCGACCGGATCTTCACCAGCCGAGTTGTTGTCCCAATCTGTGGGAGAGAAGGGAGGAGAGGAAGGTACCGGTAGGCGGTACCCCATGGAGACTACAGATAGGATCCAGGGGTCCGAAAAATTATAGCACCAAATTACACGTGTAAGGCAAGCCTGCCCCCCACATGAGAAGTGGCCAAAGGGACGTGTCATGCCTTCTTTCCGTCTGAGGCTGTTGCGAAGGAGGGGGATTGGAAAGACCCCTTGGCCCCCCCTCCCCTTTTAGGTGTTTCCTCCGGTGTGGACTTGGAGAATGGAAGGGATGCCTGGACCTCTGTTCTTGGAAGCCTCAGAACCTGCCAAATGCCTGCCCCTTGTCAGAGCGTTTCTGCGACTGGGTGTAGGCCTTGGGAATGGCCTTCATAAGAACAGATAAAGACCTCGTGGTTTGCAAGCTGTTCTTTTTATCTAATTCCTCCTCTGGGTGGAGTGGAGAGGTCACTACCCTCGAATGGAAGGTCCAATATGCGTTCCTGGACATCGGGATTAAGCTAGTAGCCCGGTGCTAGGCCATCCGTCTCATGTCCGTGGCAATGCAGATGGCCCGGCCAGAGGGGGCAAACTCCATAATGTCCTGTGCTACCAGCTTGGTTTCTCCTAGGCCAGCTTTTTTCCCATACGACTCCAAGATCTTCTTCTCCTTGCCTAGCAGCGTTGAGGACGAGGTGGACGAGGACGACTGAGGCTTAGAATAGAGTGACGCTGCAGCAATCGCAGAAGGAAGATTGCGGTTAAGGATGCGCCGAAAGCAAGAGTGTATCCCCCTCCATCTGCCTATACTTGGCATCTAGGTGCCAATTGACAGGTTGGGCCGAGTGTGGTTTGAGGCACCCCTTCTTGGAACGGGGAACTACGTCTTGCTGCATCTGGAACCCCCATTTTGGTAGGGGGTTTTAGGGTGAGGACTTCTGCAAAGACCCCCTCGGGCTGAGGAAGGCCCAAATATTCTGCCAAACCTGCAAGGCATTCGTGGAAGGCCCTGGCTGAAGATGGCGTGTCAATGTACTCCTCGTCAGTGTCCACCAGAGTGCTCGGAGGGTCCGGAACTGGTGGAGGAGTGCTGGGCGCCGTGGGAAGCGGTGTGGAACCAGAGCCGGTGGCTGCTGCAGCACCGCTTGTACTGTGGGACGCAGGGAAGCCAGAATCGGCTGGGGCAGCGGTGGTTGCGCTGCGGCCTGTGGCACTGGAGCCATAGGAGGAATACCTATGGGTGCCGGTGGGGTGACCTGGGGGAGCATGTCCCTGATGGCATCCCGGAGAATGGCCCCCATCCGCAGAGTTCGCATTAGCCCTAATAGCCTTCCAAAGAACCCAGTCTTCGGAGGCTGTAGAGGTGGCAGGTGATATTGTTGGAGTGGCTAACAGCTGCTGAGGCCGGGGCACACTGTACCTGGTGTCCAGGGGAAACGTGCGCTGCACCGCTGATGGATAAACTGTAGGTCACGAACCTGGTTGGCACCCATCCCACCTTGTGACTCGTTCCTCCACCCGCTCTGCCAGAGGGGGTATTGGACACACGGCCATCTAGTCTGGAACAGCGGCCATTTAGTCTAGCTGTGTGCCACGTGCCGAAGTCATGGTGTCTGGCTCGCTGGAACCAGCCCCGTCCAAGACGCTTGGTGTTGGAACATAAGGCCTATCCCGCACCTCAGGCTGTGACCTGGAAGGCGTATTGCCTTTGGCAGAGCTGCTGGTAATGCTGCGTGAAGGCGCCCCCTCGGCCATCATGCCGGTACTAGGGCGTTGCCCCGCGGGAGTAATCCCAGTAAAAGAATCTTGCAGTCCCTCAGCACTGAGATCGGAAGGATCCGGAGACCCCCTCGGCCGTGAGGCCGGTAGCTGGACTAGCCTTAGTACGTGTGCCGGTACTAGGGTGTAGCTCCTCGGGAGTAATCCCAGTAAAAGAACCTTGCGGTCCCCTCAGCACTGACACCGGAAGAATCCGGAGACCCCTCGGCCGTGAGGCCACTAGCTGGACTAGCCTCAGTACATGTGCTGGTGCTAGAACCCGAAAGGTTCCTCCCGGTCGGGCGCTTCCTTGGGAAGTAGTCGCCTTTACGGGGTGCGTTGGTAAAAAGAGGCCTTACCTTCGGCCTCCAGCAAAGTCCTTCAGGTCCTCCGGAGGCTCTGGAAGAGCTCCCTCCACCTAGCTAGTCTGGTCTTCACTGCACGTGAAGTCAGTGCATAGCATGCCGATCAACCTTCCCAGCGGTGGTCGGGGCAAAGGCAGCGGAGGCAAAGGGCTTGGGGGTCAGATGTGAGAAGAGACCCTCGCAGGCTGGACACCTGCTAAAGCCCGCTGAAGTCGAAATGCGCCAGGGAGGAGCATGGCGTTGGAGGACCAAGTACCTATTGAAAAGAAAAAGAAAGATAGAGGAATATCCGGGGAAGAGCGCTTGGTATTACATGGGCAAAGCCAAACCGAGGAGCACTGGTGAATTGTTCCAGTCAACGCAGAAAAAGGGACTGAGGAGTGGCGCCAGTGGGGAGAGGCAGGCGAGCGCATGCTTCCAGGGCCGCATCCCTGCGCGCCTCTAAATTTAAAGGGGCAGAAGATTTTTTCTGGTGAAAAAGGTTATGTCTCCCGTCCCTCGCGAGGGACGCCCATACAGTATGGAGGAAAGGGGACGGGACGTAAGAGTATCATCAAGATCAGTGAATTTCAAGATCAAAGTGATGAACCTGTTAATAACCATTACAATTTAAACTCAGTTTAGTGGCTGGTCTTCTCTTTTGTAATTACTACCATCCAATTATATTATATGAGAGCATGTTTGCCATTCAAAGAGTGTAACATTTCTTTTATGGACTGGGTGTCCTCCCTTGCCGTCCTCAGCCTGCTAATTGGTGTTTCTGCTGTCTCCCAACACAGGAAACTGCGTTAGGCAAAAGGCTTCTCTCAGAGTTCAGACCAAGGTGAGCAACATCTGCAAACCTTATCGCTCCCATTTTAGTTTGTTTCAGAACTAAATTCATTCATCCTTAGGCTCCATTTTGATATATTGTTGACCCTGCCCTCCTGTGGTCTTAATTAGCACTCCTGCACACTGGGCGCTCGTTTCCCTGCAACCCCGCTACTCACTGCTTCCTTCACTCTCTGAGTGTGCCTCTCTTCCCGCCCTCCGCCTGCTGATTAATGTTCAGCAAACCCCCATCCCATGACCAGAACACCACATTAGCAACACTCCAAGGGCAGCCTCTCTGTCCGGGCAGCCCACAGAGAAGGGCCTCAAGGCAAAGGGCAGCTCCCGAAGAGGCTGTTCTAGTCCGTGTTGACCTGTGTTAGCCTGTGGGGCCTGCAGCCGTCACCCAGCGGCCCCCCACTAAACTGACCAACCCATTCTCACCTTATCAATTCTCTAACAGCATTGGGTCCAATGTGGTCAGCCAAGAATGTTTAAATGATAGCCTTATTTCGATTTTGCCAGATAGCCTGACTGTGGCAGCTAGCCTCATTTGACATGCAGCCTGACTGTGCCAGATTGCCATGGTTCGCATTTAGACTGATTGTGCCATATAGCCCTACTTTGCTTTTAGCCTGACTGTGCCAGATATCCTGATTGTGCCAGATTGCCTAGTTTAGCATTCAGCCTGATTGGGCCTGATAGCCATAGTTCGCATTTAAAACTGAGGGGGGTGTGGGAAACTCTACCAGCACGAACACAGCCCATTGACTTGTTCTTGGGTGGATGGCCCCTGGGAGAGTCTCAACCAAGTCCCAGAACCCCCCCCTTGTTTTGCATAAATTAACTTTGGGTCTAACACTAAGTTACCAGGACGATCCAGACGTGGACCCCTTGCCCACTGTTCTTAGAGAGGCACAGCGTCACCTGACTGATGATGCCCAACAAGGCTGAAACACGTGTATGGGGTCGCTGTGGTACTCTTTTTCAGAGGAGAATTGCCTAGCATTTCGGTGCTGGACTGCCCCTGGGCAGGACAAAGACTGACATGCAGGGATATTTCTTCTCTGTGAAAAGAACAGTGAGCTAAAGACTTGGTTGAGAATCTCCCAGGGGCCATCCACCCAAGAAAAAGTCAATGGGCTGTGTTTGTGCTGGTAGAGAGTTTCCCAGACCCCGCCTTGTTTTGCATAGTTCGCATTTAGCCTGATTGTGCCAGATAATAAGGAAATACAATTATCAGACTGTCTATTTACATAGCGCTTATACACAGGTGGGGGTGCTTCAAAGCGGGACGGTAACAAGAGAATACAGCAATCATTCTTAGGCCTTGAAGATTCTGAATGATATAAACAGAAAAACTAGCATACTAGGCCTGACAATATTTCTGCTAGTTAAAGTGCATGAAGTAGTACAGTTGAGACCGAGCTCGGGAGGGGGTGCGGGGGAAACAGAAAACTGTGGGTGGGGGGGAACAGACGATCAAACTGGTCTGAATACATTTAAGTCATGCATAATACATAGAGACGGAGGTGCCAGGACGGGGGAGGTGCACAGAGAGCAGAGTGTCCGGTCGAGCAGGGCCCTGGGTTAAGTGCAGAGAGGTTATCCCGCTCAAGGAGCGGAAGGTGAAAGTGCAGTAATGTTGAGCAAAGTGAAACGGCCGGAAGGCAAGTGCAAAGACTGGGGGTGGTGGGGGCTGAGACCTGTAGGCTCTGGAGGTGAACCTGGCACCCAGTCAGCAAAACCTAATCGAGTTAGGTAGGAGAGGGTGGAGAGAAAAGAAAGAAGGTTAGCAGGGGAGAGAGAAGGAGAAGAGAAAAGGAAGGTCTCGAGGAGTTTCCGGAACTTAAGGTGCTCTGGCTCAAAACTGAGACAGGCAGGAAGGCTGTCCCAGAGGGAAACACCTGAAGAGTATATGGATTTTACGCCCAAATCTCAGTTTGTGAAAGTGGCTCACCCGCAGAAAGTTGGAGGACAGGCGGAGGGCGCTAGAGGGGGAGTATTTATGAAGAGAGCGTTGTAGATAGTGCAGGCCCCGGCCCCAGAAAGCCTGGTTTATTATGCAGAGGGTCTTGAACTTGATCCTTGCAGCCACGGGGAGGCCAGTGGAGAGATTTCAGAGCCAGAAAGATACGGTCACAGGGCTTGAGGCCAAGGATAAGTCTTGCGGTTCTGTTCTGGATGAGTTGTAGGGGACGGTGAGTAGAAGTAGGAAGATTGAGAAAGAGGCTGTTGCAATAGTCCAACCTGGAGAGAACCATGGCTCTCAAGGTGATGAGCTTCTGGGGGAAGTAAGAACAGGTAGAATACCTCTGAGGATTTGCAGTTGGTAGTGTATTTTTTTTAGGAGATGTCAGATGTGAGAAAAGAAGGATAGAGTGGAGTCGAAGATGATTATGCCAGATTATGCCAGCTAGCATGATTTTGCAAGATAGCCTAATCTGGCATACAGCCTGACTGTGCCATATAGCCCTACTTCGCATTTAACCTGATTGCGCCAGATCGCATTACTTCCCATTTCTTAGGTCTTATTTGCCCACTATCCAGGAAACTCTAATCTTGGTGTGTCTCTTTAACTGATGTACTTTGAAACTCAGGCTATCTCCCACTACACCGGAAACTCTAATATAGGTGTGTTTTGTGCTTTGTAAAATAGGTTTTCTTTCCCACCATTCAGGAAACTCAAATTTAGGGGCGTCTCATTCACTGCTACAATTTGAAGCTTAGGCTACTTTTATCGAGATAGCCAGACTCTTCCCTCCCCCTCCCCCCCCAACAATAAGCCTAGAATCATATCAAGCCTGTGACTTCTCCATCAGAACTCCAACCCCTAGTTCATCTAGCGGTAAGGTCGGGACTCCCCGGTCCCCGGCTACATCCCCAACAACCTTCTGACCTCTACCCATAACCACCCCACATATTAAGCCACAAGACCACCCAGTGCTAAACCAATACGCCTATAATCACAAATGCAAGGAAGCCAAGAACTGTCAGAATCCCAACCGGCAAGGCGTTGCACATGGGCTACCACCCCTTCAACCTAAATGCAAACAAACTTCTAAACCAAGTTACTCCTATGGACCACAACACCTGTAACCTAAACACAAACTTCTAAAGCAACGTACCCCTAAGGACCACAATATGCCACGCAAAAGACAAACAGTAGAAGGAATAAACCAAATGGAATCACACCATGTCACTAAACCACAAGACCAACTCAATACGACCAACGATGCTAGAAGTACCAACATCAAACCGGAACTGCGCATGAAAAGAACAAACACCCAGAAAGAATAAGAAGAAAATCAACGGCCTCATTCCATATTGCACAAAAAAAACTAGGGGACACTTTCAACCACAGGAAAATATATTAGAGGAACTGGAAGAAAACAAGAACCCAATACGTAACCTAACAGACCAACTCAACGAGGAAACAGGCCCGACTGAACAGCCATCAGACCCCGAGAACAACACGGGCGCAAACCAACACGACAGTCACGAGACAAAACCGATATTAAAAAAATAAAACCATGCCAAAAAAGTCACTGCAACCTAATCAATGCAAAATCAATGTCCAAGCATGCCTCAGAGATCTAGAACCTGCTGTGTGACTGCGGTATCGACATCTTATTCGTCACAGAAACATGGTTAGATGACAACTACAAAATCACACTACAAAGCTGACTAACTGACAACTTCAAGTGCTCAGAGGTAAGCAGGAAAGAAAAAAAAAAGGGGTGCAGGAATTGCAATAGCATTACAAGGAACACCTTAAAATAAAAACAGATGAACTAAGCACCAAAAACTGTGAATCCCTGGTCCTTCACTTGACAGTGAACCTGAAAACGAACATCAAATTCATATTGGTTTACAGACCACGGACATATGAGAACATTCATCGACAACTTGATAGAAGGCATCACCAACATAGCCATCCAACATGAACATCGGATAATCCTCAGGGACTTCAACATCTGGTTTGAAGAAAAAAATGCAAACTCACAAAAACCGCTAATCGAGCAACTTAAGGCAATGAAACTACGCCAGTTGGTTAAAGGAGCATCAAACACAGCGGGACACACACTTGACGCAATCTTCGCCAACAAAAACCTTATTACCACTGCACCACCAATACAAATAGTCTGGATCGACCACCTCATTCCATTTTTGATCACGCTACCAACTAAAGCAGCCCAAAAAATATATCACAAAAAGAAACTGGAAGACCATCAAAGCTAGCAACATATTAGAACTTGAACTCCCAAGACCACCAACCACTAACCTGGACGAAGCTGACACTGATGGAAAAAGAGAGCTACTTCATAAATGTATTGCTGAAACAATCAATGGCATCTTCCCTCATAAACCTTTTCTCCTGATCACGAAAGAGCAATGGCAAAATGGTTTAACCCACTGCTCAGTGCCATGAAAAAGATCAACAAGAAGCTGAAGCTAAAATAGAGAAAAGAATAAGACCGGGCAAAAAGTTACTATCAACGACAAATATGATTTTACAAAAAGGAAATTCAAAGGTCCAAAAAGAAATACTATGACAACAGAATCACCAAAGCTACCAACACCCAAAAAGAACAGTTCAACATGTTAGGGAGGA
Source organism: Ambystoma mexicanum (assembly GCF_040938575.1). NCBI lineage: Eukaryota > Metazoa > Chordata > Amphibia > Caudata > Ambystomatidae > Ambystoma > Ambystoma mexicanum. Next base: position 1,083,523,568 of record NC_090925.1, read on the forward strand.
TTCTCATTCTATGGCTAATTTCCCTTACCTATAGAGACCCCCAGCAGCTTTGCTGGATTTGAAGGTTTTTTTTTTCTCCTGCTAAGAGTGAGACTCTTTTTCCCACTCTTAGGCATATTTGCTATTGTGTACTAGGCTATTTTTTGTGTTTAATGTCTATGGGGTTTATCTCACCCTCATAGGAACCATCTTTATACACATGTGTTACACAGCACCCTCCGTGCAGTAACACAGGGGTGTCCTAGTGACCCTCAAACAGACTCCATACCCTGGGACTGACTACTATCTCCCAGGGAATGTAAAGTCCCCATTAACTTTACTAGTCAATATTTATGAACTTAACCAGTACAACCCATCTAACTCATTTTTCCCTTACGTTAATTTTGGAGAGGGTACTGTACAGTCCCTCCCGCAAAAGTTTCTAGCTGGTGGCAGTGGTTTCTACGAAAAATATTCGACCGCGAATACTTCCCTATGGGATTTTCCCATTGCTCGAGGCTACCACATTTACTGACAGTCTCTAACATACCGCCGGATTATTTTTATATTAACTTAAAACCTACTGGAGTAATTTGCCAGAACTTTTATATAAATTCTTTGTCGTGTCTTTCTCTAAGATCCTAACTCAGGTCGGGGATCCTTTGTTCGTCCTTTTGGCGAGCTTCTGCCAAGAAGCCCTCCTTTCGGCGCCACAGAGTCTGGAATGGACCCATTGTGTGGGAGGGGGAGTAGGCCCCCTGGACAGGGTTGCCTCTGCAACCCAAGTCGCACTCTGCCCTAGTAGGCGGGAGGGTCTCCCGCCAGGATGACCCCTCCACTGTGTGAGTGACAGCTGGGCTGTATGAATGGGGGTCTTTTTGCATAAAAGCAGGGTACCGAGGACTGGAAGAGCAAGACGTCGCCACTGGAACTAAGAAGCCGAAGAGTACAGAAGCCAAAGACATCTGCAACGACTGAACCACCGGTGAAGCCCTGCTGCAGCGTCTCACCACTTTTCCCCACACGAGAGAAGATCTTCATCTGCAAGAGCCTTCTTCCCTTGAGCTGGTGGGGCCAAACAGTTTGCCAATCGCCTTACAGGACCTGCCTTGGTCGAATCGCCAGTGCCATGCACTCGGAGACCGGATAGCAAGGCACCCCGTCCACCACGACCGCGATTTAAAGGAGCATACCTTTTAATCCGTTTCAGCATCACCGCGGCTGGCTTATTCCCTGGGCAGTGCAGTAACTCGAACCTTCCTCCACGACGAGAGCCTCTCTCTTCCTCTGCTGGAAGACACGAACTGCAGGAACTGCCAGGAACCACCGCAGGAGCCGCTTCCACTTTGTCAGGTACATTGTTCCGCCAGGCCTCCCGTTTCGTGGGGTATTGCTAAAGGTGTTTGAAATCCTTTCCCTACCTCCTGGGTTGGCCACCCCTATCGACTAACCTTGTCTATCACTTTCTGCAACCGCCTTTTTCGAATCGTTTAACAAATACTTGACTGCAGCTACAAGACCATTTTGCTCCTAGGCACTTTGCCCTGTACCACTGACTCTGGCCCAGGCATATTGACTCTGGCTAAATCTGTTATAACTGCCTTCTCTAGATTGCTACTCACCTAGAAATGTGTCGGTGCACCCAACTCTTATAACCACCTTTTCCTTCCCTCTTTTTAAACTTGTGAAGTGCCATTTTGCTCGGTTTTCACTTCAGTATTATACATGCTAAAGTACTGCCTTGCCTAAACTTGTTCACAATCTTATTGGGAAGTATTGCCAGGGTGTTTAAGAGTATATTCCTGTATAACTTCTTTCCCTCCATTGTGAGAAATTGTTAGAGTGCCATTTGTGTTTGGTTTTCACTGTGCCGTTTTGCTCAGTTTTCAATCTTGCTCAAACTGGTCTACAATTTCATCAGGGAGTGGTGTATACTTTTCCTGACTGATTTTAACTTGCTTTAATAAATGTGTTGAACTAGAAGTGTGTAAATATATATATTCCGTAAAAAAAAAGTTTGTTAAAGGGACATTATGGTTAAGTTGCGCTACTAAAAACCTATGAAATTCAGTGAAAAAACTTTGTTAAAGGAACGTTATGGTTCAAAGTAAAACCGAAAACCCCCTGAAATTCAGCAGTTATGGTAAGATAAGCAACCATAACTCGCGCTGCCACCGTGCACTGCTAACACTAACACCCAGGACATCAAAGATGACATCACAAATGTCATTGATGACATCACTGATGACATCACGTGGCTGGCTCTCCCTTTTTTTTACTTTCCTGACATATCTAGGCCACATGATTTTCTTCAGTAACAGTCAGGAACTAAAAATTGTAAATTACTATATTCGTAGACTTATCCTTCAAGTATGTTCTTAGAATAATTCCCTTATGATCCAGTCATATCATATGAAACATATACATAGGAGAAGTCACAACCTTGTAAAAAAAATTCACAGTGGGCCATATACTTTTTTTGCAAAGTTTGGTGAGGATTCGTCCAGGGGGAGCGAAGTTATAAGCCACCCAAAAAGTGCTCTTCCTATGGAAACACCAACTTAACCATAACTACATGGCCACTGTTGTGGCCTGTAATATATTTGGGATACATTACTCACAGTAATCGTATTTCTGATGCTTGTATCTGCTTAGATTCACATGCTGTGCATAGGCCGACATCTAGTGGAAGCTGCAGAGTATTACAGTTTGTTTTTCGAAACTCGAAAATTGGGCGTCGACACAGGGCGTGCCAGTAATACTATCCCTAGTGTGATGTCCACTGTACCCATGATCCCTCAAACGTCTAGGACCCTCAGATTGCATTTTTTCTGACATGAGGTAGCACGAGGAGTAGCGCGAGTACAGATGATCCAAGCAGATAGAAGATAGATAAGATAAGACTACAAGCATCCATGCGCCTTCTCTCAGAGGGGAGGAAGGGTGTCGCATGTGAATCTAAGCAGATACAAGCATCAGAAATACGATTACGGTGAGTAATGTATCCCTTCTGAGGCTTGTGGAATCTGCTTAGATCACATGCTGTGCATAGATTATGCAAGCAGTGTTAGAAGGAGGTGGGATTTGAGAAGGGTCATGAGCAAATAAATGTCTTAGAACCGCTTGTCCCACTTGAGTATCTGTCTTGGAATGGGTGTCAATGCAGTAGTGCTGATAAGTGTGAATAGAGCTTCGAGTAGCTGCTTTGCAAATTGTGTCAAGGGGAACATTTGCAATGAAAGCCAGAGTGGCCCCAATGCCTCTTGTTGAGTGGGCTCTGGGCGTAAAAGGCAAAGTTTTGCAGAAAGAGAGTAACAACTGGATATAGTTGACAATCCACTTGGAGATGGCACCCTTAGAGACGCGATCTCCCTCTTTGCCTGTGGCTATGGAGACAAACAGTTGATCTGTTTTCCTAAGCGGTCTGGTCTTGTTTACGCAGTAAAGGACCGCCCTACGCACATCTAGGGTGTGTAGTTTAACCTCAGCCGACCTTTGTGGGTTTTGGAAGAAAGCCGGAAGCTCGATGGACTGGTTTACATGGAATTTGGAAATAAACTTAGGTGAGAACCTAGGGTGTGTCCGTAAAACCAGCTTATCCTTATGAATAGTAAAGAAAGGATCCTGCACTGACAGAGCCTGAATTTCACTGACCCTTCTTATGGATGTAATGGCTACTAAGAAGGCAGTTTTATAGGTCAGGTGTTTGAGACTTGTCTTATGCATGGGCTCGAATGGGGGGCCCATGAGTTTAGATAGCACCACGTTCAGGTCCCATCCTGGTGGTGGGTTAGATATAGGAGGATGAAGTCTCTTTACTCCCTCCATGAAGGCTTTAACCACGGGTACCTTCCACCACGACACCTTGCTATGTGAGGTGGTGTACGCTGCCAGTGCTGCCAGGTGTACCTTTAGTGAGTTGAAAACCAACCCTGCGTCCAGCAGGTGGAGCATGTATGTCACGATTGTGGAAGGAGTGCAATTAACTGGGTTGATTTGTTTATACTGGCACCAGATAACGAATCTCTTCCATTTGTCGAAGTAGCAATGCCTCGTGTTCGGTTTCCTAGACTCTTTTAGGATGTCCATACACCTCTGTGGTAAATTGAGATGTCCAAACTCTATGACCTCAGGAGCCATGCTGCTAGGTTCATGGAGTTGGGTTGAGGATGCACCTTCTGACCTTGGTGCAGGAATAAAAGGTTGTACCAGCCCGGGAGTTTGATGGGATCGCACACAGAGAGTCTGCGTAAGTGTGGAAACCACGGTTGTCTCGCCCACATGGGAGCAACTAGGACGAGCGTCATTGACTCTCTGTTCATTTTGTTCACGACCTTCCTGATGAGGAGTTGGTGGAAAAGCGTACGCAAACATCCCTGACCAGTTCATCCACAGGGCGTTCCCCAGGGAGTCTGGTTGGGGAAACCTGGATGCGAATTCTGGGCACTGTCTGTTTTCGCTTGTGGCGAATAGGTCTATAGTGGGGAAACCCCACTGAGAGAAGAGATCTTCTACGATATCTCTGTGTAGACACCATTCGTGTTCCTCCGGAAGGGGATCTCTGCTCAAAGCGTCCGCTAGAGAATTGAGATCCCCTGGAACATGTTGAGATGACAGAAAGATGTTCCGTCTGAGTGCCCATATCCAAATTTTCTGGGCAAGTCTGGACAGATTTGGCGAACGAGTCCCTCCTTGCTTGTTCAGGTAGAACATGGCTGTCGTGCTGTCCGTCCGGATCTGTACCGACAGGTTCAATAGGTGGGGCTCGAACGCTTGAAGTGCTCTGAAAACTGCCAGAAGCTCTAGCAGGTTGATGTGATTCTTGGCCACTGTGTGAGACCAGGGACCCTGAGCTGTATGGTGGAGATGGTGAGCTCCCCATCCTGTCAGGCATGCGTCCGTCGTGACTACCGCCTGTATCTCGGGATCGTAAAAGGGTTTCCCCTTGGATAGATTGTCTCTTGTCCACCAGTGGAGGCTTTGTACAAGTGTTGGCGAAACGACCACTAGATCGTCCCACTGACCACTTGCCTGAGACCACAGTTTGCCAACCATTCTTGCATGGGACGCATGCGCAGGCGCGCGTGTGGGACCAGGTAAATACATGACGCCATCATGCCCAGCAAACGCATTGCTTTGCGTACTGTTATCTGGCGACCGGTTTGATATTGCGGAATTTGCAGTAGTATATTCAGAATTCTTTCCTCTGAAGGAAAAGCCAACCCCTCTTGACTATTTAGAACAGCTCCTAGGAACTGCTTGGAGGTGCTGGGCACCAGACTGATTTTTTCTCGTTTATGGAGAAGCCCAATTCGAAGAGGAGGTTGATAGTTCTTTGAATGTTTGTCCTGCAAATTACTGGGGTCTCCCCCGTGATGAGCCAGTCGTCCAGATAAGGGTACACTGGGATTGCCTCCCTGCGTAGGTGTGCCGCCGCCACCGCCAGTACCTTGGTGAATACCCTTGGAGCCGAGGCTATCCCGACGGGCAGAACCTTGAACTGGTAGTGCCGACTGTCCACCTTGAAGCGCAGATATTTTATGTGCGCTGGGAACATGGAAATATGAAAATAGGCATCTTTCATATCCAATGTTGCCATGTAATCCCCCTTTTGTAGGAGGGGAATTAGCTCTTGGAGAGTAGTCATGCAAAATTTTTGGGGCTTGACATACTTGTTTGCAGGCCGTAAGTCCAATACTGGGCGCATTGTCAAATCTTTTTTTGGCACAAGGAAGTAAGTTGAATAAATACCCTTGTTTACCTGGTGTCCCGGGACGAGTTCTATCGCGTCCTTTGCAACAAGAATTTCGATCTCTTCGAGTAGGATCTTCTGGTGGTCTAAGGAGTGTATTCTTTGTCGTGGAGGGTGGTTTCGCGGACGCTCTAGGAGTTCTATGCAGTATCCTGCAGACAGTAAGGACAGCACCCATCTGTCTGATGTGATCCCTTCCCAAGCTTGGGTGAAGATGGAAATGCGTCCCCCTACTGGGGATGCGTGAGAAGGGACCCTGAACGGAGCGTCACTGTTTTGGTGGAGGCGTGCCCCCTCCTTTATTGGGACTGCCTCTACCCCTACCACGACCTCTTTTGTTACCCCTGCCATAATTCTGGGTAGACTGCTGGTTAGTGTTCCATGTAGTACCCTGGCCTTGGGAACAGTTAGAGCCTCTTTGGGAGTTTTGTCCGCGAGGCCGACGAAAATTGCCATTCCCTCTCTGGTTAGGGGGTTTGTTGGTTAGTTGCCCTAGGGACTTGAGTGTCTAGTACTCGTCCTTGGCATTCTTTAGTGCGTCCTCGACCGCCTTTCCAAACAATAGATCCAGCTCCACCGGCTTATCTATCAATGATGCTTGGGTCTCGGCCTTCAAACCAGACTCCCGTAGCCAAGCATGCCTCTTGATGACCGTGCTTTCAGCAATTAATCTGCCGGCGTTATCCGCGGCATCAAAGGTTGATTTTAAAATGCAACCTGATACGGCTCTCCCCTCAGCCGAAACTCATGCCAATTGGCTTTTTAAGGGTTCTGGGGCGGAGTCTATGAGAGCCGCGACTTCTTCCCATTGATGGCAGTTGTAACTAGCCAGCAGGGTGGTGGAGTTTGCAATCCTTGCCTGGTAGGCGGAAGTGGAGGCTACTTTCCTGCCCAAGCCATAAATCTTCTTGCTCTCCTTGTCGGGGGAGCTTCGGACGATGACAAGGGTGTTCCCGCCCTCTTACGGGTGTTTGTAACAACCAGGGAGTCCGGTTTGAGATGTCCCCTTATGTATAGTGGGTCAGATTGGGCTGCCCTGAAAAGCTTTTCAATTCTGGGGTTTACTGCCCTAGTGAGATTGGGGTTAACAAGGGAAGGGTCTATCCTCCTTTGTATTGACTTCAGCATGGCCTGAGCAACAGGTCTCCTCTCTCCCACCAGTTCCTCTGCAAAGTCCCTCTCTTCCTGAGCACCTTGGGTGTCGATGTGGAAGTGCTGTGCCGCTCTGGACAGGACCTCATTCAGGAGAGGTTGGTTGTCGACCGGGGAGTCGGTAACCACGGGCTCTTTCTCTACTGGGGAATCTACCCTGTATGTATCTGGGTCGTCCTCTTCCTCCTCCTCCTCCTCTTGGTCCTCATCATCCCCGTAATAGCCTGTCCCAGTTTGTTCTTCGAACATGCCCACGTCTGGATCCTCAACAAAAGATGGATCTTCCTGGTATTGAGAATAGGGCTGTATATAGAAAGGGTTTGAAGCTAGAGTTGGTGCTTCACCCAGGGACTTCCTACTTGGGGGTATTGGATCCTTTGAGCCTGAGGGAGTTAACCCTTCTGGTGTATAAGAGAGAAAGTGTTCGGGATTCTTGGCATAGAAATCTGCCAATGATGACATCCTTGACATTACTCTCTCTATGTCCTCACTGGACTATTCCTTTGAACTGGGAATAACTCTTTCCTGGAGTGCTTTCTCTGTTTTATCCTGATTAGACGTACTGGTTTGAACAGGGGCCTTAAGGACAGGGGTATGAGACTTGTCCGTCTGTTTAGGTGGAGTAGAATGTAGTTTAGGAGAGGAAGTAGGCTGGGACTGCTTACTTTGTTGTTTTCCCCCCTCCCCGTGGGTGGAAGAGTGCTTCCCTGACTTTTGGGCCCCATCAGAGCTTTTCGATGCCTGGCGTCGAAATTTGGGGGTAGAGTCCCAGTCTCTGGAGGGTGTAAGGGATTCGGTAGCAGCCTTGCCGCTGCCTGCAGACGCCGACTCTTGGAGTGCGACTTGGGGGTAGAGGTCGGCGTCGTCCTCCGACGACCGAACCTGTGTCACTAAGGGGGGCACTTTTAGCAACAGTGGAGGGTTGCTTGGTGTCATGAGGCAATCTCGAACGCGAACGCCCAGAGGACACCGACTCGGTGGACCATTCTCTACGTGCCTCTTGCCGAGAACTCGACGTGCGAGTCGAGTCTCGGTTGGACTTCTGTTTGCTGGAAGTGGTGTGGGCAGCGCTCGTGTCGCCGGGGGTCTTCCCCATAGCTGCCCTGCCGGACAACCTTCCGAGGTCGGGGACTTGCGCTTGGCTGTCCATCGACGCCACATTGCCCTCGCCGTCCGAAAGTACGGCGTCGCTGCCATCGCTGAAGGCACCGTCCGCGGCCATGGCCTCTTATCGCCTGGCGTGGTGGGCCCAACGCTTTGTCGAACGGTCCTTAAGGGTCTTCGCTTTAAACCGACTGCACGCTCTGCAATTCGCCTCGGGGTGGTCCCTCGGCAAGCTGAAGTTACACGTGGCGTGTGTCAACCCAAGGATACTTGCGGTTGCACTTGGGGCAAAATTGAAAGGGGGTACCCTCCATACGCACCCTATGGCAGCGGGCTGGGAGTGTAGGAATATAAGTAATGTACCTATATTAAACAGAGTGTAGGATATGTGCCACCCCCCACTCTCCCTACTTGCAGGGCCGAGTCCAGAGGACTTCCAAGGCCCGGGCCGAGGCCAGAGGCCTTCCGAGGCCCAAATCCGTCGCTGTAGTCCGACGGTTGAATTTTCTCCGATCCGGCGTCGAGTGTCGATGTTCGGAGACTCAACGTAGAGGTGGAATAAACGGGGAAATATATAATAATATTAGCAAAATCTGACTAAGTCAGGGAACTCCGCTCAGTGCTTCCGACCAGCATGGCGGAAAAAAACAATCTGAGGGTCCTAGACGCGTGAGGGATCATGGGTACAGTGGACGTCACACTAGGGATAGTATTACTGGCACGCCCTGTGTCGACGCCCAATTTTCGAAAAACAAACTGTAATACTCCGCAGCTTCCACTAGATGTCGGCCTATGCACAGCATGTGATCTAAGCAGATTCCACAAGCCTCAGAAATATATATATATATATATATTTTCTTTTTAATACAAAGCTTTTGTCAGTGTTTCCTTGTGCCATAGTTTTATAGTCCTATTGTGTTTACCCTGAATACTGCTCATCTCCCTCTTGAGATAAGTCTGACTGCTTAGCCACAGCTACCAACTAAGTCTTTGTAGTACAGACTGATACCAAATGGGATTTATTGCATATACCTGTAGTCTTAATCTTCTGTAGTGCTCCCTAAGGGAACTGCACAGGATTCTGCCTAACACAACATCATAAACGAAATTAAGAACCCACTGGAATGCAACAACGCTCCGGTACCTTTACAGAAACTATGCAACAACCTCAACAACCACTTCAAAAATAAAATCAGCGACATCCATCAAATCACTCAAGGCAGACCAGTCAACCAAAACACACAACTCACTCTGCCAACCATGTATCCACAGAATAAACACCAAAGCTTCCCAAAAACATCAGTAGACACATTGGTCGAACTGTTAAGATATAGCAATAAAGCAGGCTTCCCATGGACCTCTCCAGACATCTACAAATCAATCCTCAGACAGGAAGCATGTCATGATGCCGACCCCCCGGCATCCGGATGAAGCCCATCAGCCCTGGGAGCAGGCATCCAGACATTTACAAAAACCCCAGCTAGGGGCTGTCTGGGTTCAGTCCTGGCGCCGTAGGCACCAGGCTCATAATAAAAATCAGTCCTGGCGCCATGGGCGCCAGGCTCATAGACATTACTTACCTCATGCAGACCATGCTGCAAATAAATCCAAGCCTACGTGAGGCCTGGATGGGACTATTTTACTACAGGGACTATTTTTTTACTCGGGTGTGGTCCTGGGGAACTTCTTTCCTGGGACTACTTTGGAGGCTATTTAAACCACGCCCGAACAGCAGCACATGCTTCATGTTATTCTGCATCCAGAAGCATGACTCTCACCGTGCCTGCAGCCAGCATCCAGTCTTCTGCCAGGCCCGCATGCCTGCAGCCAGCATCCAGTCTTCTGCCACGCCCGCCTCGAATCTGGAGCTCCTAGAATAAAGAGGAAGAAAAGGACAAGGTTAGAAAACAAACTTATTTCAAATTCCTCACCTGATTCCGGATCCATTTCATCTCCCGACCTGGAAAGTACATCAGTCCTGCACGCGTCGCTTCGCCAGCTCCAGCACGGTGCCATACTCGCCAGTTCTCACAACATCTTTCGATCCGGCACTGTCTCCATCATTTCTTCGCTGTACTCCGGCACCTAGGAGCCAAGAATAACAAGGTGAGCCAACGGAATCAACAAATACCTCTTACCACCATAGACTTACCTGATTTACCACCGGCAGTATTATTCTCCATATCTTCATATGCCACATCTGTAAAGAGGAGAAAAACAACACGTTAACGCATGCAATAGTTACCGGACAGCGTTGGGTAACACAGACTCTTACCTGAACGCCAGCAGCAGCTACGAGACCTTCTCACAAACTCAGTTGCAACTTAAGGAAGGAAGGGGACAAGAGTGAACATCGGGCACATTGAACTCTTTGAACTTGATACTTACCAATTCCGCCTGGGACTTCAGAGTCAATGCTTACCGGAACTCTCCCAACGCCTTCAAACCAGTGAAGTAACTGGTATCTACGCGCCCCTGCAAGACACGCAGGATGGAGAGCTCATCTTTTACAAACATAAGGTGCGGTTACTAAGGGGATATCAGAGGTGATTAGTGGGGCAGAGCGAGAACAGTTGGGAGGCCATCACTAAAACCCACCGGTGGCTAATCCCTGTCTCCACTTGCAGGAAAATACTTCTGTGGGGTCCAGGTGAGCGTAACAGCACACCAGTGGAATGCAACTGGAAGCCTCTTTAACCTATCACTCGCAACAGGGAAAGTACCATGGTCAATCAAATCGGCACACATCAACCACTCCTTAAGGACACAGCAGGCGACGTGGAAGACTTCAACTACAGACCTATTTCAAACATTCCCTACCAAGCAAAACTGGTAGAAACCTACGTCTACGAACTAGCACAAGAACACGTAGAATAACACCCGCTGCTGGACTAGGCACTGGCCGGCTTAAGACCCGCAAGAGGGACCTAAACGGCACTCATGTCCATTTGGGAGGACCTAAAGACTTAACGCAGACGCCATCACAAACTCTGCCCCGATGCTACTCGACCTCTCCGCAGCATTCGACACAGTTAGCAATGACATCCTCATCAAGAGAAGAAAAAATAGGAATAACTGATCTAGCCCTACTGTGGATTAAATCATTCCTAACTAATAGAACGGAAACTGTCTGGATAAAAACCCTTAAAATGTCCTCCACGGGACACCAAATGTGGAGTACCACAAGGATCATCCCTATCCCCACTGCTCTTAAATATCTACCTGACTCCATTAATAAAGCTCATTAAAAGACACAGCCTTACATGCTACAACTACACAGACACACAAATCTATAAAAATCGAAGATGCACAAGAAGAGAACACAATGATGGAAGAATGTCTCAAAGAACTCTACGACTGGAAAAAAACAAACGCCTCAAATTCAAACCATGCAATATAGAAATCATGGTTATAGCCAAAAACCTGGAAAGTAACCTTTGTATCCCATGGCCCACAGAACTAGGAACAGCACCCACACCATCGAAAATAGTCAAAAGCATTGGAGTCTTAATGGACAACACGCCAACAATAGAACCACAAGTAAACACAATAATGAAGAAATGCTTCTTCCTCCAACACTCGATAAAAAGAATCCTACTATTCCTGTCCTTCACTCAAAAAACACTGACCATCATCGCCCTCATCTTGTCCAGAACCGACTACAGAAACAGTGAAAACGGTCTTTTCCTTGGAATGCCGAAACACCTGCTGAAAAAACTGCGACGTATCCAAAATGCTTCGGCCAGACTTCTCCTTAAACTATCAAAGAGGGACCACATCACCCCAGCTACAAACAACGAATCGCGTTCAAAACGATGTGCATAATTCACAGAGCAATCCAGGGCCAAGGAGCAGAATTCCAACAAAATAAAAAAAACATTTATCGACCAACACCTTGCGTGTCGAACCGTCGAACCGTTTGTCGTCCCTATCCGGAGGGATGGTAGAGTAGGCCTCTTGCCTCGAAGTGGCCATAGCCGCCTGAACCACCACACTCTCGGGAGTGGGGTGAGATGAAAGGTAGTTGGGGTCGCAACCGGAAGGGCGGTATTTCTTGGTTAACTATTTGTTAACAGCCGGAAGAGATTCCGGTGACTGGCAAGCAGCCGCCACCCTTTTCTGTAAGGTCAGATGAAAAGGTAACACCGGGTCAGATGACAGACCTTGATCTAAAATGTGTTAGATCATCTTGCACAAAAGCTTCCGGAGGACTGGACCAGCCCAGATACTCCATGACCCTAGCCATGAGCCTCCTGTAGGACAACTCAGCATGAGCCCCAGGCTCAGGCCTGCCAAATTCCACTTGCAGAGAAGTGTCCAAACCACTGGCATCATGAAGAGTCTGCCTCAACTCTTCCAATTGACTGTCTCCAGAAAAGACAGGAGCCTCATCAGGCTCAACATGTTCCAGATCAAAGTCTGACCTTTCCTCCTCCTCATAAATGTCATCCAGAGGCAGGTAAAAACCTTGCCTCAGCACAGAAGAAGGTCTGGAGTCCACCACAGGCCTCTCAGACTTCGAAGTAGCCTTCCTCGGAGGATCCACAGTATGAGGGATCGCCAAAGGAAAATTTCGGGCAAAAAGCCCCGAAGGCGCCGAAAGGCTTCGGCGTTGAGAGCGCCGACGGCTTTGGGGTCGACATCGATAACGGCGCTGAGGGCTGGTACAAAGGCAAAGCTTTGACGTCGGTATCCGACGGACATGGCACTGACACCAACCTCGAGCCCTTACCAGGTTTCTGCGGTCTCGCTGGAGACAAGGACTAATATCTGGAAGCACGTCTCTTGCGACTATCCTGAGCCTTGTCCGAACGGGACCTCGAAGGTTCCTGATGAGTCGCGTCGAGGACCCGAGCCCGAAGGCATTCAAGCCACGGTACGAGACCATTCCTTGCCGGCTTCATCAGAAGCCAGGGACGGAACTGTGCCCTGCGATTGAAAAATCGCTAACATCTGCTCCCTAAAGCAGCCCATTCCTCCGGAGTCGAGAACTTTGTTGGACAAGCCACTTTCCTTGCGGCTCCATCCTCCGAGGACGACGGGGAAGGCGACCGGTGATGGTGCTTCCTAGAATGCCGAGACGAGGAGAATGAATGGCGGGAACCACTCCGGGACCAAGATCCCTGGGAGTCTTCCCGATGCAGAGTGTCGCCCCTCAAATCATCGGTGGACATCCCCTTGGACTTAGATTTACATGATTTACTGGGTTTGGAAACCCTACCTAGCTTCCCCTTACGCTCCCGCAAGGCCTTAGCAGTCAGCGATTGGCATTTGGAACAGTTGTCAGTGTCGTGACTCTCGCCCAAGCACCACAAATAAATGCGATGCAGGCCGGTTATCGTCATATTAGACTTGCAGTCCCGGCAAGTCTTGAAGCCAGACCGCAGAGTCGGAGGGGTCGAAGAAGACGACCTATTCACAAGGAATACACGAGGCGTGCCGAATCTCCGAAGCAAACCCGTTTGCAGAAAAAAACTCAACTAAGGCTACAGGCGCCATGCGTCCTACTTCTAACATCCGGTGACGTCGCCCTCGACGGAGGCCTTCGAGGGACATCGACCCGACTCCAGCGACGCAGGGCGGCCTCTGCCGAAAAGGTTTTCGAAGTACACAGCTGTGGACAGTACATGTCAAAGATGTGAAATACGTTGGAGGACACAATCCATTCAAATAGGTATTACTTTCATTCGAAAGTATGTCACTAGAGGTACAAGCGTGAGTCGGCAGTATCGTTTTAGCAGAATGCTTCCTTGGACTGTAAGGTTTTTCACCTTTTTTCTCATTAAATCGACTCAGCGGGCCTCGCACCTACTGGTGTTTATGCAGACACTTAAGTAATTGAGCGATTTGACAGCCAAGATTTTTTTCCCCGTCCAATGACCAGGTTGGCTTCTTCTTTGTGCACCTGTAGGTTGGTGGCCAAATATGATACGAGATTTTGCTGGATTTATTTTTAAATTGTTAATTTCTATGTAGGCTTGCAGGTCCTGTAATTTTCGCTGCAAGCCTATTGAAATCTGGTCGATCCATGCAATATCGTCGACATATAATAGTCTCCCAATATGTGTTCCTGCAATCTTTGGTGGAAAAGTTTGAATTTGCAAGAAGGCAACTTCCACGTCAGACACAAAAAGGTTAAAATGCTCTGGCGCAAACTGACAGCCTTGTTTCAGGCCTACATTAATTGGAATGAGTTAGTCGAAAGGCCTGATTTATCTAGCCTTATTCCTATTGATGTTTCCAGGTAGAGGTCCTTGATGTTTTTCAGCACCATGCTCGGGCATCTCCAGTCTGCCAATTTTGCCCATAAGGTCGGTCTTCTGACTGTACCGAATGCTTTAGATAAGTCAATAAAAGCTAGGAATACTTTCTGCCCCTTCTCTCGCTTGGTCTTTGATTTCAACACGTTTATCAGGAAGATGTTTAACAGGGCCCCAATCCCTTTAACAAAACCAGATTGCCATCAGTCTCTATGACCCCTATCAGTGCTCCATTTAGATAGTGATTTTAGTATCATCGTCGCAAAGACGTTACCAGCCACGTCTAATAGAGCTATCGGACGGTAGTTGTCCAGGTTTGTCCTTAACCCTTCTTTAAAGATTGGAACACCACCCGCCGGTTTCCATGAGGTTTACTACTTTTCCTGAGTTCAAGATGTATTTAAACAGCCTACAGAGAAATCTCACCCATTGCGACAGGTTCTCTCATTTCATTTGAGAGCCCATCCGGCCCTGCTGTTTTTCCTTGGTGGGTGTATCTGTCATTTCCCAGCTGGCACTTGCTTCTGTAACCTGTAATCTAGTGTAGTAGTCACACAAGCTGTTAGCAGGTATTGGATTTGCGAGCCAGCGCCTCTTGTGGGGCGACCATTTATTAATAGTTCCTCACCGTAGTGACTAACATGCTCTTAGTCCATAGTCCCCTTTCTTCCATACTGTATGGGCATCCCTTGCGAGGGATGGGAGGCGGAACCTTTTTCATCAGAAAAATCTTCTTCCCCTTTAAATTTAGAGGCGCGGCCCTGGGAGCATGCACTCGCCTGACTCCGCCCACCGGGGGCCACTCCTCTGTCCCCATTGACACGTCGACAATATTTAGAATTGCCTAATGGCACCAGTATTGGGGGGAGGGTGGTTTTACGTATGGAGGAAAGTGGACTATGGACTAAGAGTACGTTAGTCACTACGGTGAGTAACTATTACTCTTACGTGCCGTCCACTTTCCTCCATACTGTATGGTCGATTACAACTGAGTGTAGCCCCAAGGTGGAGAGGAGACCCTCCTTAAGAAAACCGGTTTCTTATAACGGCCTGTCCGAATGCTGCATCTGACCTAGAGGCAGTGTCCAAACAGTAGTCTTTACAGAAAGCCGAAGGGGTGGGCCAGGTACCCCCGCCTGCTGATAACCTGACACGGGACATGCCGTTGGAACGCGATTGCTGTGGCCTTGGCTCTGACAGCATGGGCATGTAAGTTAGCTGGCACTCGTTTGTGCTGCCCCTCATAGGCCTCCTTGATGGCTGCGACCATACACATTGCTATGGAGGCCTCCTGATAACCGGGCCTTAACCCCCCTCAAAAGTGACAAACAAGGCGTCCTACTTGCGGGAGTCCTTGGTCCTGTCCAGGTAATATTTCAGCGCACGTCTGACATCCAGACGATGCAAGACCCTCTGAGGCTCGTCCCTGGGGTCAGCGAAGAAAGTTAGTAAGACTATTTCCTCGATGAGATGGAAGGAGGAGGTAACCTTAGGTAGGAACACAGGATGCGTTCGCAGGACGTCCTTGTAAAAGGTGGTGTAGGGCTCTGAAGCCAACTGAGCCTGGATCTCGTGGACTCTGCGAGCGGAGGCGAGGCCCACAAGCAGAGCTGTCTTCATGGTGAAAAGCCTGATGTCCGCGGATGCCACTGGCTCAAAAGGTTTGTGCGCCAAGGCACCCAATTTAACATTAAGGTCCCACATGGCTGCCAGATAGGTGCAGCATGTATCCACCTTTACGCCGGAGTGGGCGAGGTGTGCCGAAAAGGAGAGCATGTCGCCCAAGGTGCACTTAAGAGGGTCGATCTTCCTAGAGTCAGACCAATGACATAATGTAGACCATTTATTCTTATATTTTCTCCTAGTAGCCTTGCTTCTAGTGCCCTGGATGATCTCCAGGTTAGCCTGAGAGAGGCTCAAGTGTTTCAGAGTGACCTGCGCAGGAACCACGCTGCAAGGGCTAGTTTGTGAGGAGCAGGGTGGAGTACCCTGCCCCCCTGCTAGAGCCAGGAGAGAAGCTGGGCCCAGCGGTAGGTGAATGGGTGGTCTGTCCAATAGGCTGAGTAGCTCTGAGAACCACGGTCTAGCCAGCCACCATGGAGCCATCAATATGAAGCTGAGGTGCCCGGATTCCTTTATCTTGCAGATCACCCTGTGGACCAGGGGTGTGGGCCGGAAGGCGAATGCCGTCATGTCGTTCCATTTTATCTGGAATGTATCGCCAAGGGAGTCCTGCCCATGCCAGGAGGCAAACTGCTGGCATTTCCTGTTGTCCCAGGAGGCAAACAGATCCACCTGGGGGTGACCCCACCTGAGGAAGATCTCCTTCAGTACCAGGTTGTTCAATTGCGACGCGTAATTGTCCACCCACAGTCTGCTGAGCCTGTCCGCTTCCAGGTTGGCTTCCCCCGGGAGATGGACAGCCATGAGTTATATGAGGTTCTCCAGAGCCCATTCCCACATACTGACTGCTAGGTTGCACAGCGGAGGGGATCTGGTAGCCCCCTGCTTGTTGACATAGTACATGCTGGTGGAGTTCTCTGTCTGGATAAGAACCGTCGTGCACTCGATAAGAGGGAGGAAGGCCTTGGGAGCCAGCCATATGTCCTTCAATTCTAGCCAAATGATGTGGGACTTCGGCTTCTGCAGGGTCCAGACTCCTTGGACGCTGTGGTTTTCTAGGGTGGCTCACCAGCCCTCTAGGGAGGAGTCTGTAGTATCTGTGATGTGAGGGGGCAGCTTTCGGAAGGGCTTGCCCTGCCGTAGGTTGTATTCTGCGGACCACCATTGGAGGTCCAAGTGGAGAAAGGGAAGAATGTTGACTGGCTCTGCTTGGGAGCCCTTCTCCAGATTCCATGAGGCTACGAAGTGCAGCTGTAATCTCATCCTGAGCTTGGTGTGCGGTACAGCGAACAGGACCGCTGCCATAAGACCCAATAGGTGTTGGTACCACCAGGCCGAGGTCACTGGCCTGGAGAGGGAGTGAGCTATGGCTCTTTTGATGGCTGCAATCTTGTCCTTAGAGGGAAAAACTCTCACGGAGCTCGTGTCCCAGATGAGGCCTAAGAAGGTAAGGCTCTGCCTGGGCTGAAGCGGAGACTTCTTGAGATTGATAGTGAACCCCAGGTTGTGGAGCATGTTCATCAGTGCGGAGGGGCTATGGTGAACGGCTTCCGGAGAGGTGGTCCGGACAAAGCCAGTCATCCAGATATGGGTAGACGAGGTGGCCCGGAGGAAGGCTGCCACTGCATTCATTAACCTGGTAAATACCCTGGATGCCGAATGGAGGCCAAGGCATAGCACCTTGTATTGGACATGGCAGCCCATGATCCTGAAGCGTAACAAGGAACGATGCGGCTGCCAAATCGGGACGTGCAGATAAGCGTCCTTCAGATCCAGGGAGCACATCCAGTCTCCCCTGTTCAGTGTTTCTGCAATAAGAGCTGGCATAACCATCTTGAATATTTGCAGATTGAGGGTGGAAAGGTCCACCACAACTCTCAGGCCAGCCTGGTTCTTCTTCTGTATGGCGAAAATCGTGGAATAGAAGCCCAATCCTTGCTCGGAGGCTGGGACTTCTACCACTGCCTGGCTCTCGAAGAGTGACCAGATCTCCGCCATCAGAGTTGTTGTCCCAATCTTTGGGAGGGGAGGGAGGAGAGGAAGGTACCAGTAGGCGGTACCCCGTGGACACCCTTGAAGGGGCGTGTCATGCCTTCTTTCCCTCTGAGGCTGCTGCGGAGGCGGCGGATTGGAAGAAACCTTCCCCATACCCCCATTTTGTTGTTCACTCTTGTGCTGACTCTGAGAACGGTCAGGTTGCCTGGACCTCCTTTCTTGGAAGCCCCGGAACCTGCCAAGCGCCCGCCCCTTGTTAGAGCGTTGCTGTGACTGGGTGTAGGCCTTGGGCGTGGCTTTCGTAACAATAGATAAGGACTTTGCGGTTTACCAGCTGTTCTTCATCCGTGGTGGAGCGGAAGAGGTCACTACCCTCGAATGGAAGGTCCAATATGCATTCCTGAACATCAGGCTTAAACTTAGTAGCCCGGAGTCAGGCCGTCCTTTGCATGTTTGTGGCAATGCATATGGCGCGGCCAAAGGTATCGATGTGGGCCACAGAGGACGCCATAATGTCCTGCGCTACCAGCTTGGCTTCTCCTAGGCCCACCTTGAAGCGCGCTTGGCTCTGTGCTGGAAGTTTTCAGAGGAAGTCCGCAATTTCCCGCAAGATCCTTTGATTAATGGCTGCGAGCATGGCATCCGCATTGGCTTGACGCATGTGCAAGGAGGCGGAGTACAGCTTTTTTCCGTACGCCTCCAAGATCTTCTCCTTGCCTAGCAGCGTCGAGGACGAGGTGGCCGAGGACGACTGAGGCTTAGAATAGAGTGACGCCGCAGCGTTCACTGAAGAGTGCGGTTGAGGATGCGCCGAAAGCACGCGTGTATCCCCCCTCCATCTGCCTATACTTTGCGTAGAGGTGCCGATTGACAGGCTGGGCCGAGTGCGGCTTGAGCCACCCCTTCTTGGCCAGGGCAACTATGTCTTTCTGCATCTGGATCCCCGTTTTGGTAGGGGGTTTTAGGGTGAAGACTTCTGCCAAGACCCCTCCTCCTCAGGCTGCTTTTTCTCGGGCTGAGGAGGCCCAAATATTCTGACAAACCTGCAAGGCGTTTGTCGAAGGCCCTGGCTGAAGATGGCATGTCGGAGTCCTCTTCTTCATCAGTGTCCACCCGTGTACTCGGAGGGCCCGGAAATGGTGGAGAAGTACTGGGCCTGAGGGAAGTGGTGTGGACACCGGAGCCCGTGGGTGCTGCGGAGGCTGCTCTGGAACCGCCTGTACTGTGGGAGGCAGGGAAGCCAGAATTGGAGGGGCCGGCTGTGGCAGCGGAGCCATAGGAGGAATGACTATGAGTGCCGGTGGGGTGACCAGATGGAGCATGTCCCTGATGGCATCCTGGAGGATGGCCCCCATCTGGGGAGTTCACATCAGCCCTATGAACCTTTGGAAGAACCGGTCTTCGGAGGCTGAAGAGGTGGCAGGTGATAATGACGGAGTGGCTAACGGCTACTGGGGCCGGGGCACACTCTGCCTGGGATGCGGGAAAACCTGCCCTGCGCTGATGGGTAAACTGTAGGCCACGCACCTGGTTGACACCAGTCCCTCTTTGGGACTCGATCCTCCATCCACTCTGCCAGAGGGGGTATCGGGCGAACAGCCATCTTGTTGAACTGCATGCCACGTGCCAAAGTCGTGGTGCCTGGCTCGCAGGAACCAGCCCCGTCCAAGACACTTGGTGTCGGAACATAAGGCCTATTTCGCCCCTCAGGCCATGACCTGGAAGGCGTATTGCCCTCGGCAGTGCTGCCAGTAGTGCTGTATGAAGGCGCACCCTCGGACATGATGCCGGTACTACGGCGTAGCCCCTCGGGAGTAAGCCCGGTAAAAGAACCTTGTGGTCCCTCAGCACTGACACCAGTAGGATCCGGCGACCCCTTGGCCGTGAGGCCGGTAGCGGGACTAGCCTTGGTACATGTGCTGGTGCTGGAACCCGAAAGGTTCCTCCCGGTCGGGTGCTTCTTAGGGAAGGAGTCGCCTTTATAGGTGCAATGGTAAATAAAGGTCTTGCCTTCGGCCACGAGCGATGCTTGACAAAGTCCTTTAGGTCCTCCAGAGGTGACTTCTGGAAGAGCTCCCTCCGCCTAGCTAGCCTGTTCTTCAGTGCATGTAGATTCAGTGCGTCGCACGCCGGAACAGCCTTCCCAGCCGTGTTCGGGGCCAAGGCAGCGGAGGCAAAGGGCATGGGGGTCGGATGTAGGGAAGAGCCCCTTGCAGGCTGGACACTTGCTGAAGCCTGCTGAAGTTGATATGCGCCAGGGAGGAGCGTGGCGTCAGAGGACCAAGTACCTTATTGAAAAAAAAAAAAGAAAGATGGAATAATATCCGGGGAAGAGCGCGTGGTATTACATGGCCGTGGACAAACCCAGGAGCGCCTGTCATCGCGGAAAAAGGGGACTGAGGAGCGGATTTCAATCAGGCGACACACCTTGGTCTCGGCCTAGTATGTAGCGCACAACTGAGATGCTTCTCTCCTTATTTTATGCAGATTCAATTTGAGATGGTACAGCACTCTTATCACACCCTCTTTACAAATACCCCGGGTCACTATGGACCATAAACCAGGCTGGTTGGTAAAATCCAATATTTATTTTAAAATTCAAAAGAAATCATACCATTTTTAATAGGGGGGCAGCAATCACCAATGGGGTGATAATTACAATGAAGATATAAGCAATACACTTGGTTTAACCTTCTAGTGGAACCTATACAAAACAGGGAATAGGAGCACTTTTTGATTTAGAAAAGATAGCACCCAAGTTAGGATTTCCCCCTGCAATGTTCCCCCAACCCACAAATAATCAATTCTGAATGGATGAAAAGACAGCAGGTAATCCGGAATAAGATGCAGAAAACGGAATCCAAATCCGACCTTCCCTCACCAAATCAGAGTGGAAAACCGATTTGAAACCCCTTGCAATGTGATGAAATGACACTCGGAGATGGACAAATAATTAATGTGCGGTTCAAACTCCAAGGTAAATATAATTTCTCACTAAAGCCACAATGCATAGATACGAACAATCCCAAGCAATGTATTACCAAGAGCATACAATTGAAAATGGAGTGGAAAATTTAAAACGGATAGCAGCAAAATGACACGTGTAAAAGTTGCATTCCCTTGAAATTCCTGTGTAAATTTACTCCAACCATTTTTAATAAAAACAGGTGAAATACTCTGATTTAGAGTGCGGTTTGGGGCTGGGGGATAGATTTATATCACAGGTACAACATAGAGGTGAAAATAGGTCTCTAGCTGGTGAATTGAGAGATTTGTAAAGTAGAGAGGTTCGTTTTTAGGAAAATATAGCAGTGAAAAAGAGAAATCTGTTTTTAAAAGTGAAATGCAAATGTTCTTAAACTAGATTTAAGGGCTAAAAAAAGAGGAACGCCACCCGTGAATATCAAAGTTACGCTGCAGTTGTAACCCTTCACACAGTGTACTCCTTTTCTTGAGGGAAAATAAATTTAAACACAATATCGCTAAGGATTTACGATCTATGCAAGACAGGAATGAAGAGAGCAGTGGCACTAATGCTTGGAGATCAAGGGTAATAACACAGAGAACTGACCGTTTTTAACAAGTTACCAGGATCAGGGTAGGATGGCTTGGAGAGTGGGATAATGACAAATGCAAGACAAAGCAGACTATGGATTTCCATGGCGTAGGGATTATACTTTCAGTCCACTTTTAGTTTGGGATTTTGACTGTCAATGGTTCTGGTCACTACACAGCAGCACGCCTGGAAAAGGACAGCTAGGCAAAACACAGCTGGGCAGGTCGGGACACCGGATGGTAATGCTGGTCACTGGATGGCACAGGTCCCTCTGGATGCACTTAGTGGGTGGGCAGCAAGCCAGGCTGGTTCAGGATGCTTCCCTTTTTAATGGGAGATTAGTGGGTTGATTCTGGATCAATGGCCTTGCTCCTTGCTGGGAATAGGATCAGCACTGCTTGGGTTTTGCAGTGGGCCCTGGAGTAGGGTCGGCAAGGCTTTGGCCTTGTAGTTGGAATCTGGACTCAGCAGGATGAATGAAACAGGACGCCAGCACAGGAAAATTAGGAAGTGTGTGTGTCTTGTCAGGGACTCGTATTTATAATGCACAGTGACATAATCCAAGTATATGGCTGGGCAGGTTTAGCTAAGCACAGCTATAACTAACGGGATTGGTCAGGGGTGCTAGTCTCCGCTTCACTCTCAACTCGTTGGATTTCAAAGCAGGCGGGCAGATTTATGGTGTGAGTTTACAATGTTCAAAAACCTCCCACAGTTATTTTAGCCAAAATCAGAATTTGCCACAAACGGTACATTTATACAGTTGAAATCTCTTAGCAAATTATATACATAGGTTACATATTTTGTGTAGAGCATAGCATTCCAACTCTGCAATCAGGGAGACATTGTTTCGCCCTTCTAAGACTTTTTGGTAATTTTGAGTATAAACGCTTTGGCCTAAAATTACAAAACTTTATACACCTATGTGGATTAACATAAGGGATGTAAATATAAAAATGTGCATTGGCATCATGGATACTTTCCTTGTAATCCCCAATTCTTCACCATTTCGATTCCCAAAGGGTAAGTGAATTCTATCATGTCTTAAATGAAAGCCCAAAAAAGTCACTTTTAAACTGCAAAATTTTACATTTTTACAAAGTCTTGCTGCAGAGATAAAAGTCTTCACATTTTTATTCATAAATAGTCTTTGGAAGCAAATGGCGGTCCTTTGTCACTGGGCCATTTATTTATTTCTTCAGCTGCCCCCAACTGTAATTTCCTCCAGAGCAAGGTGGGGATGGATTGAAGGTTTATTGCCCCTACCCTACTTCGCACTTCCTTGTCCTGGAGATTTTCAGTCAGTTCAGCCTAGACTAGATTCTGTACAACCTAACAATCATCACTGGGGTGTTAGTATCTGCCGAGAGAGGCCCTCCTGTTTGGTAGCATCCCACCAAACAGAAACCTATTTTTCTTTTGGAACTTGCAAAATCCAGCCAATATAGGTTGACAGCTTTACTTTCTTATATTTTGGTCAAGAGTTGAACAAGCCAGTTGAATAAAATAACCCATGTGTGTATTTTCCCCAGCAACAAACCCCTTCACGTTGCTAGATAATGGCAGGCATTTATTCAGCCCGTCATTCAGAAATCATACCTGGTTTTGCTGAAGCACAATGAACTATACTGGGCATGGCAGGGCCTTATTAATCATAGTGGTTTAAGCAGTGGTCGAAGTGTACTAAAAGATGTAGTGGAACTATGGTCCCTGCTGGCCTGCCCCCACTCCCCACAAACCCCATCGCCACGTCCCCTCCCACACACAATACACACACCCAGACACTTGCACCTGCTGTTTAAGGGAATGTTCAGTGCAGTGCACTGAGAGTGCAAGTTTCAACTTCTTCCTACACTTATTTTAAAACAAAACCATTCCAGAACGTTTTCTTTTTAAAATAAAAGTATTGGAGCTGTAAAAGGTAATTTAAAAAAGTATAGGAGCACCATTCCCGAACGCTCCCGCTCACTTCGACCACTGGGTTTAAGGAGAAAAACAGAGAAATAGCGTCAGAACAGCATTTTTTAAAAGGTGAAAAGGTTTCCTTTTTAAAAGGGGATTTTGGGCTTGCAGGAAGCAGTGATGCCTTTTCACTTTTTTCCATCTGTATATGTCAGAACACACTGGCGCGCTCCCTCAGTGTGTCCCCTTGTTCCATCCTGCCCAATGTATGCTTGGCAAGACGATGCAGGCATCTTTTTGTTGCTGCAAAACGCAGTTTTGAGGCCATGGTGCTAGCAGGGGCCAGCGCAACCATTTTGCTGTTTCTGCGCATCTTGGTTTTGGTGAAATTCTGTTCAGTGGGTCAATGTAGCCCACATCTGGTGAAAGGTTCCATCTCCCGTCCCTCGCGAGGGATGCCCATACAGTATGGAGGAAAGGGGACAAGACGTAAGAGTATGTTAATGATGGACCAAATGGTTGCCATATTTTTTGTTCTGATTTTATTCAACATCCGTTCTACGTCTTGGTTCAACATTTTTTTTGTATGCAAGTCTAACCAATTTCGGTATTGTTGTTTCAATTTATGAATCCGAGATGAGTTTTCGCTTCTTTTCCTGTGTTTTAACAAACCAATACTTTTTCTTACATTTTGATTCCTCACGATTTGTGTCTCATAACAATGCGGATGTGAGATTACAGTTTGTGTTTCAGCTTTCCGTTTTCGGGACATGTTTTGACTAAGGGCATGTAATTTATTTTTTAAACTTTATTTTTGCATTTTAGTGAAACATGTGTACAAACAAGCCCAAACAGTGGGCTGCAAACATGCCGCCATTGCCCCCCCCATGCCAATTATTGCGTCAGTTTCATTGAGCACATCTGACCAGAATTTGGTCACTGATGGGCAGCTCCACGCCAGGTGCAAAAAGTCAGCATCAGGGGTCCCACATCTGTCACAAGATGCGTTCGACTCGGGGTGATGTCTTTTTCTCTTTTTGGGAGTATGATAATTTTGGTGCAGAAAGTTAAAGTGCATTTGTTTGAAGCGGGAGTTGAGTCCACTTTTTGGGTCTGTTGAGTCTTCATCTAGGATGGGTGTTTGTAGCGTGGTTTCCCATCTTGCTTTCATTTTGGGGTTCATTGGTAGAGTGTCCATGAGCAGGGCTTTGTAGATAGATGAGACCAATTTGCCCTCCCCTTGTGCCTGAATAACTCCGTGCAGCAGCTGCCAAGTGGGTGGTTGTTGTGGGAACGATGGAATGAGGGCCTGAAAGGTGTGCCGCACTCTGAAGTACATAAAAATATCAAGGGAGGAGGTGCTACCTTTCTCCTTCGCTTGATGCGGTGTTATGAAGTTGTCTTGTATGAAAAGGTCACCTAGTGTATTTATTTTGCACTTGTCCACCCAGTTCAGAAACACTTTCTCAGCGGTGAGTGGGACCCCAGGGATGAATTTAACGGGTAGTAGAGGAGAGTATCAAAACTGTATCTTGTACTTTTGGGCCACTTTCCGCCATATTGTGCAAGTAGATTGCATTATGTTCAAAGTTGTGTGTGGCACAGCCTGTTTGCTGATGATCACGGCCCTCAGCAGGTTGGGTGAGGCTAGTGCCCGTTCGACCTGTACGTGTGGTCTTACGAACTGGGGCTTATACCAGTGACTGAGGAACTGGGCTTGTGCTGCCCAATAGTACCGTTCTAAATCGGGTAGAGCTAGGCCTCCCTTAGTGACAGGGAGTACGAGGGACGAGTATGCCACCCTTGTGGGTTTACCCGACCAAATGAGGTCTAGAACCAGACTTCTCAGATTACCCAGGAAGCGCCGAGTCAACAGGATGGGGATGTTGGAAAATAGATACAGGAGTTTGGGGAGAATTACCATTTTTACCAGTGAGGCTCTTCCTCAGAGGGTGAGTGGTAGAGTTTTCCACCTGTTCACCTTATCCCTTAGTGTTTTCAGTGTGCTTTCGTAGTGGTCTTTGAATAGGTCGTGGTGGTTCAGGGACATTAGGATTCCTAGGTATCTTTTTGAGCTTTTTCTCCAATGGAACTTGAAATCGTCTTTAAATATTTTGGTCTGTGTGTTTAAGGGGAAAACGATTGATTTAGATTGATTGATTTTCAACCCTCATACCAACCCAAACTTTATTATTTCTCGCATGATCGGGTTAAGGTTTTGGCTGGGGTTTTGCATGAACAGGACTATGTCGTCGGCATAGAGGGATAATATCAGACGGTGAGGTCCTATTTTGAGCCCTCTCTGAATTTGGCGTTCCCTGAGGCCCACTGCTAAGGGCTCCATCAGAAGGGCGAATATCATGGCAGATAGTGGGCATCCCTGCCTGGTGCCGCGTTGGAGATTAATATATGCCGAGCGAGTCGACCCGAGAGTGATTGCTGATAGGGGTTGATTGTAGAGAAGTGAGACCAGTTTAATAAACTGTTTCCCAAGTCCGAGCTGCTGCAGCACGGCAAACAAGAAGTGCCACTCGACGGAGTCGAACGCCTTTTCGGGATCCAGCAGCACCGCCACCGCCTGCTGTTCGGGGTCAAGGGCTGCCAGAACCCCAAACATTCTACGTATCCCGAATGTAGTGTTTCGGCCAGGCACGAATCCTGCCTGGTCAGCGAGTACCAGTGCAGGCATTAGCGGGAGAATTCTGTTTGCGAGGATGTTTGCCTGGATTTTATTATCGAGATTAATGATATTGGGCGATAGGATTTACATTCTTCGGGTGGTTTGTCTTTTTTGTGTAGAAGTATTACGTTGGCTTCTCTTAGTGTTTGTGGGAGAATGCCAGATTCGATTGCTTCTTCGAAGACATTTAGCAGAAGAGGGGCTATGAGAGGGGCGAAGTGTTTATAAAACTCGCCAGTTAACCCATCAGGCCCCGGGGCTTTGGATGGCGGTACTTTTAATGGCTTCTTGGATCTCATCTAGAGTTATGGGATCGTTGAGCGGCTCACGGAGTTCCCTCTCCACCCAGTACAGTTCTGTGTCGTTGAGGTAGTTCCGGATCGCCTCGGTATCTGCCGGGCGCCCGGCACTGTATAGATCTTGGTGGAATGCCCTGAATACTTCGACTATGTCTTCTTCTTTGTGCAACATATTTCCCTGCGGTGTTCGGATACTGTCCACCCTTGTTGGTCTCCTGTCTGCAGCTATAAGACGAGCAAGAAGGGCCCCGGGCTTCTGGCCTTCGCCATATTGTCTAATTGTATGGATTGTGGCCCAGAAATGTTTACTCCCATTCTTCTAGGTTTCTGAAGTTGAGAAGTTCTTCTTTCAACATTGCCTGGATGTGGTTTGAGTTGTTAGCGGCTTGTTGCTTTCCAGTTCCTTCAGGTGTGTTTCGCTGGTCCCTAGATCAGGTCTGATAAGTTTCAGGATTCCGTTTTCTTTGGCTAGACAGACGCCCCTTACATAGCATTTGAGCGATTTCCACAGCACTCTGGCGGAGTTGACGGTGCCATGGTTGATTTCAAGAAAGGTGCTGATGTCCTCGCTTAGTTCAGTGGCAAATATTTGATCTGCAAGAGATCTGGGTTTGAAGCGCCATTGGGGGGGCCGTGGTCTGGTAGTCGGTATGCAGCATTCAGTATTACCGTGGCGTGGTCCGAGAAGGTTTTGGGGAGTATTTGGCAGCTGCCCCATTGCCAGTTGCTGTGTGTGGAGACTAGCAGATAATCGATGCAGGAGTTTGTGTTATGTACACTTGAGTGGTATGTTTAGTCTCCGATTTCCCAATTCTGGTTCCTCCATATATCTGATAGGTCGAATGCTTTGCAGATCTCCTGCACTTGTAGGCTGGCCTTGGACAGGTGCGCGGTTGTTGGCTGTGATTTATCTTTCTGTGGGTCGAGATGAGTATTCAGGTCGCCTCCCCAGATTATGGGTGCATTGCGCACTTGCGCAAGGCGTGACAGCACCCAGTCAAAGTTGTTTGCGCCATCTGTGTTGGGACGTAGGAGTTGACGAAAACCCCCTCCTCTCCCTCCACCATGCCCCGAACCAAAAGTGCCTTTCCATTGTTCTCTTTCCGTTTTGATCAAGCGAAACCCTAGTGAAGTGTGAAGAAGAATTGCGACTCCCGTGGCGTAGGATGAATATGAAGAGAAGTAGCGGTGGCATCCCCAGCTGCGGGCCCACAGGTGTTCGTTTTGAGGTAGAAGGTGGGTTTCTTGGATCATTGCCACCTCGATCTTATGACGTCTGAGTAATTGCAGGATCTTTCGCGTCTTGGCCAGGATGTTGCCCCCTCTAATGTTCCAGGTTGCTACTTTGAATTGGATCAATGATGTTTTACATGGAGCCCGTTTGAGGGAGAAGCGGTGGGCCACCCCTTGGTGGTGTCCCGACATTTTGGGCGGCTGGATTGCATGGGAGCTGCATCAGGCGGGAGGGCGTGCGAAGGGCGGCGTCGGGGCCCGGGACGAGGCCCGCGGCTAGGCGATGGCGCGCGTTTCGAACAACAGTAAAACAATTTTCCTTACATGGACAACCCCCAACTCATCTGTTGGGAACCCCCCCGCCCCAACTAGAACACAAGACGTGCTGTGCACGGGGTGCAGGTGGCCTTCCGAGGCTTAGGCCCCAACCTCCCGTTTGCAAAGATTGACCTGATGGCTTGTTTCCTTCTTGCTTTGGGTCAGTGGCGCAGGTGTTCATCAAGGCGGGACTCTCCCCGCTCTTTCTCAGTTTATGGCTCCGGACATTTGGTTTGCGGATTTCTATCCCTGCCTGTCTAGGGACAGTGCGGCTTCTTCGTGGGTGTTGAAGAAGTGGGTATTTCCCTCAAGTTGAATGCAAAGCCTTGCCGGGGAGAGCATCGAGTACGTGATTTGGTTGGCGCGCAATCTGTGTTTAACATGGGTGAACGATCTCCTTTGGGCTTGGACGGACGGCGAGCAGTCTGGGTAAAACTGGATGTCGTCCCAATCGAAGTGGAGTTTGCCCTATTCTCTTGCCCTTCTCAGGATCGCGTCCCTGTCCTTGTAGCTTAAGAGCTTGGCGATGATCGGGCTGGGAGGAGCTCCCGAAGCAGGTCTTGTTGCAGGGATTCTGTGGGCTCTTTCCACTATGAATAATAGCGACAGCACAGCGGGGCCAAATAGCTCAGTGCATAGTTTTTCGATGTGCTCCTCCATTCTGTTTGGTGGTAGTTGTTCTCTGACTCCGACTATCCTTATGTTATTTCGACTGGAGCGGCCTTCCAAGTCCTCATTTTCATTTTTGGCCAGTACGGTTTTCATTTGGCCCTCTAGCGTGGAGACTCGGGTGGTGAGTGCTGATGTGCCGTCGTCTAGATCCGATACTCTCTGTTCGACGGAGTCGAGCCTGTCACTATGTTTGTCGAGACGGTGCTGCAGCAAGTCCACCTTGGACGAGAGCTAGTCTATCTTGCTGTCCAGGCCTATCCCAGCTTTTAGTTCCATCAGGATTTCCCTAATGTCCGTTTGTTGCAGTTGCTCTTCCTTCAATGGATTATTCAGGGATTTGGGGCGGTGGTCCGGCCTGGGCGTTTTGGGTGCTGGGCCCGCGTCGAAATTGAGTCTTCTCTGGAACTTGTCAGGCTTCCCCATCTTGGTCTTGGCGGGTATATGGGCGCAGTTCGGTTGGTTGTCCCGTGCTATGGACGGCAGTGTCGGAGCGTCCGATTTTTGGGTTTTATGGAAGGCGCCGTCAAGGCGTGCACGAATGAAGGGTCGCAGTGCAGTCGTGCCGGGATTTAGAATCTATCCCTCTTCGGCTCAAGTTCTGATTTAGCCGCTGAGTGCCGCACAAGGGGCTGGGACCCAGCCGCGTGGAAAGTCGATATGGGCTAAAATGGCGGGGGTGCCGTAGAGTGACCCTTTCTTGCTAGCATAGCGTAGGCTTGCCGTCCTGCTTGTTTTGTGCGCTTCTGTGTGCCTCCGAGCGCCTCCCGCCTCTCACCTGCGGGTGTCCGCACCAACACTCTCCCCGAGCGATTCTTGCAGTGCCGCTCTCCGGAGTCACCTCCCTGCTGTTGCCGGTCTCGGCAGGTCTCACGGGTGGGTCCTCCGCCCCTCCTGTCTTTCTACGGAGGATTGTTGCCGGGCGGGCCGGTGTTCCAGGGGCCCACACGGTTCGCGGTTTTGCGGCCTGTACCACGCTGCGGGTATCTCACGGATTTTCGGCTGGGATGAGGTGCTGCACTAGAGTAGTGTATTTCTTGCGAATTTAGCGATTTCGCCACAGGATTGCCGCGATTAAACAGGATTCATGCGGGAGGTAGTCGAGAGCTTACAGGGGAGCGGCCATCTTGGTCGGCCCTCTAGCGCCCTGGCCAAGGGGATGTAATTTATTATTTGTCATCTTCATCTTGCATTTGCTTGATTAACCTTGTTAATTTCTTGTTAAGACCAGGCATTTTATTTATATACATTTTATTTCGGCCTGGGTTCAGTGTTATGTTGCTCCCATATGTCACTCCTTTGTTGTTACTTATGTTATAACAGATGAGTTTTATCAAATTAATGTCACTTTGACATCATTTGCCCTTCCATAAGTTTAATAACTCCTGACATATTGGTTGAAGCACATATAAAGTCTAAGATGTTCCCACTACTTGGACCTTTCCATGTTGGCCTATCTGAGATGTCACCTTGAGCTGCTCCATTCAGGATGGTAAAATCTCTAGATTGCATGGCTTCCCTCCAAGGTAAGCCTCTTTTTTCTTTATTGGTGGATTGCGACTGGTCGTTTTCAATTGCTTGGTTCTGTTGGTCTAAACAGGTGCAATATAAATCACCTAAGATTAAGAACGGGTTGTTCCATTTGGTCCTTTGCTCATCTATTAGAATAACAATGTCTTCCGGTAGATCAATGTTCCTTTGGTTTACGGGGTTCCAATATATGTTGGTCAATATTGGCACTCGTTGGTTTGCAGAGTTATCTTTTGATAACTTCACTGCCCCCAAATGTATGTATGGAGTAGGGTTTTGAGTATAAAGTAGTGTCCAGTCTAAATCATTTTTAACGGCTAACAGGCCAGGCATTGGTCTACCTTTCCGGCCTTTAATGGCGTGGTTCAGGAGGACCCGGTAGCCTACTAGTAGTGGGACTTCTCTTAGCCATGTTTCTTGTAGGCAAATGATTTCAAAACCCTCAGATTGTAATTCCCCTCTTTCAAAAAGGTGAGTGAAGCCTCTGGTGTTCCAGCTAGCAAAGACCATTTGTGTCTTCTGTTGTCCTTTTGGCATTATTGACTGAATTTTGTCTGCCAGCAGTCCTGGTAGCCATTTCCAGTGTGCCTCATGGGCGCCTTTGTGTAGGTTTTGGTTTAATAGGTCCCTTGTACTACTTTCTCGATCGCCCTACCCTTTAGGTCTTAATTGGATTTCCCCACGTCTTGTGGTAAAACTGAGCTTTCTGGCCGTTGACTCCAGTGTAGATTTCTTTGTAGGTTTCAGAATTATTTTCGTTCAAGTCAAAACCCATGGGTCTTAAACGATGGGCTTCATCCATCAACAACTGTTTAATTCGAGATGGTGTGAATAATTACTTTGTCAGTACGTCTCATCAGGAAATTCAATGATTGCAAAGTCTTTTGATGTCACCAGTCTCAATGTTGCCTCGTGATGTAACAATCGAACCAGTTTCGCTCTATTTAACACCAAGCCGTCATCGTGGTATAACATCCTTTCTAGACTCAATCTCTGATTAGAGACGGTCAAAGTCATGCTGTTTTTGGATGGAAGGGACTTTCTTTCTTGCCTGTTAGATGGTTTTCTTTTCGCATATCTGGTAGATTCAGGATTACTTTCGTCACTCGTGGTTCTTCTTGGGGTCTCTGAGACTGGTTGTCCTTATTCATTTGGATTTTCTGTTCCTGTTCTCTTGCTACTGTTTTGCTACTTGTAGCTAAGTGCTGGCTTTCGCTTCTCTGTAGATAATTCCTAAACTCCAGTATCGTGTCTTCGGCTTCATGTGTATTTAAGGCTCTCGACTTTGGTTGTCGTCCTAAATCATCTCAACATTGTACTCTCGCTCGCCCCTTGCTGGTCATTCTGGCTCTTGGCTCTTTCTTCGTTGGGTCAATGAAGCTTTCCTCCTCCCTCTCTGAAATGTACCCACCTAGCTGTATGTTGGTGGTTGATTAGTTTACTACAATACTGCCGTCAGTCATTGTACTCTCTTCTTCCGATACGGTGTAGGTGGATAGATCCATTAGGTCTTTTTCTATTGACTCCACTTCGCTCAGTTCACAGATCTCTGGATCGTTGATTTACTCTGGTTTTTTACCAACTTTACCTTTACCGCGACGCTAGTTCTTGACTGTGGAAGAGTCATTTTTTTAATAAAGGTGCAGCAACTATTAGATTTCTGTTTTGGGAGATTTGCTTGATTCTTAAATTCTTTTACAACCACTTTCTTAAAAGTTGTTTTCTTAGCTTAATTTACCTGTGTTTTCCTAGGGTAGATGGTGCCCCCGCCAAGTTCATATTGTCTTCCTTGCTTTTTTTGATGAAAATTGGACAGATTTTTCGATCGGGTTTGTCTTTGTCAAATTTGTTTTCTGTTCGGTGTTCTTGTTAAATCCCGATATTCGATTTAGCCCTTTCTTCTGGTTGTAACGGTTCTGTCCTGCCTGTTTACTGCAAATTAGTATGTTGTACAACGTGTTAGGGAGAATTCTCTTATAAGGCTAATTTCCCAAACCTAGTGAGTCCCCCAGCAGCTTTTCTGGATTTTTGGGGTTTATTTCTCCTGCTAAGAGTGAGACTCTTTTCCTCCCACTCTTAGGCATGATTTGAGGTATGTCTTTGACTCTGTGTGGTTATGGGCTATGGGGTTTTCTCTTTACTCCATAGGGTATCATCTATTTTTTATGTGTGTGTTATACAGCACCCTCAGTGCAGTAACACAGGGGTGTCATAGTGACCCTCAAACATAGACTCCATACCCTGGGACTGACTACTGTCTCCCAGGGCATGTAAAGTCACCACTGACTTTACTTGTCCTAAATTGTGAACAGAACCAGTACAAACCATCATATTGTGTAAGTACTGGAAGGGGTTAATTATATTACCCCCTGTGTCTGTTTTCAAGGGGGCACTGTCCAGTCCCCCCCCCCCTTGTTGAGTTTCTGGCTGTTGGCAGTGTTTACCACGCGAAATATTCCACCGAAATATTCTCTATGGGATTTTCCCATTGATTTTAAAACGCACCACTTTTTGGTGCAATGTTAAAAATACCGCTGGTTTATTTATTTAATATTAAATTAACGGTTGGGTCTTTTTGCCAGAACTCTTTTCTAAAATGGCGTTCGTGTCCGTCTCTGTAACTCTGACCAAGGTCGAGCCCTTTGTTCCACTTTTTGGAGGGCTTCTTCACAGAAGCCCTCCAAATGGTGCCACGCTGTCTGGGTTCCACAGGAGGGGTGGGGAGGGGAATTGGCACCCTGGACTGCGTTGCCTTAGCAACTCAAGTCACACTCTGTTCTGATTGGGCCAGTGGTGAGCCGCCCGGCTCACCACTTAGCATGTTTGAGTGACAGATAGGCTGTTGAATGGGGGTTTTTCTGCATAAAAGCAGGGCCTTTGGGACTGGAAATTCAGAGGTCGCAACAGGACCTAAGAATCCGAAGAGGGAAGAAGCTGAGCCATCTGCAACGACGACACCACCGGTGAAGCCTTGCTGCAACTACCTCACCACTTTCCCGACGACAAGAGAAGATCTTCTGCTGGACGAGTCTTCTTCCTCTGAGCTGGTGGGACCAACCAATTCACCCCTTTCGCCTTCCAAAGACGTCTCTTGGTCGAATCGCCCGTGCCAAGCACCCTGGCGGCCGGATAGCCAAGCTTCACTACTTTGACCGCGAATTAAAGGAACGTACCTTTTACCGACGAAACTCTGCGGCTGGTTTCATCCCTGTGCAGTGCAACGACTCCACGTTTCCTCCTCAACGAGATCCTCTCTTCCCCTGGTCGAAACAACAAACTGCAACCACTGCCAGGAACAACTGCCAATGCTGGACCTTCCTCTCTCTTTAAGGTACTGTGTCCTGCCTGGCCTCCCTTTCTTCAGTTTGCTCAAGGTGACCCTTAAATCCTTGGCTTTCCAAGTGGGTAGGCCCCAGACCCAACTTTACCTTCTTGAATCGCCCCAACCTCTTTTCAACATTCTGCAAAGACTTTTAGTGCATTTTAAACCGTGTGATCCGGGGCACATTTCGCTTTGCT
Organism: Ambystoma mexicanum; assembly: GCF_040938575.1. NCBI lineage: Eukaryota > Metazoa > Chordata > Amphibia > Caudata > Ambystomatidae > Ambystoma > Ambystoma mexicanum. Next base: position 1,083,557,139 of record NC_090925.1, read on the forward strand.
CCATTTAAAGTGGGCCTGGCCTATGAACTTTGGCTGTACAGTGTCTACTGCCTTTATTCCCTTGCTGAGAACTCCTAAAAGTGTTGGGACCCGTTTTATTTCTATGGTCTGCCTTTTTCTCTCCCTTTAATTGAACTATTGGAGTGCCATCAGGTTACGCGCTCACATCTGTTTTAACTCTGACTTGTCTGATAGTTATCAAGGGAGGTTTGTATACTTTACATGACTGTTTTAACTTGCTTTTGATTTAGAGTGCTAGTATATTGCCTAAAGTGTGTTTTAAATAAATAATTATATACTTTTTATACAAAGCTCTGGTCAGTGTTTGTTTGCTCTACTGTGTTTTTAGCCCTATTGTCTATACTCTATATACTGCCCTACTCTTCTTGAGAGAAGTCCGACTGCTCAGCCACAGCTACCAGGTAAATCTGGGTGGTGCAGACTGCTACCAATTGGGTTTACTGCTTACTCCTGTAGTCTTAATCTTTTTGCAGTGTTCCCCAAGGGAACTACACAGGATTCTGCCTAACATAACTCCATCTTTTGTTTGTGATATTTCTTGTGGCCATTGTTCCATGTTTATTATCAGTGGGTGCTATAGTCGTTGTTCATGTTCTTTTCCAGACTTCTGTGATTTATGAACTTTGTTAGTTAAAGCAAACTGAATATCTTCTTGGGTTTGTGGGATACCCACTTTTGTCCTCAGATCAGTCTCTGATGTCCCCCAATTATCTATTCCATTTGAATTATTCGTTTGTGAGATTATTTCAAAATGGTCTGGGTTCCCGCCTGTTTCTGAAGGCATGGCTCCCATTCCTTCTGACATTCGCGATGTTCTCCTATCCTTATTTTCTTTGATGATGGGATCCAAAATATTGTGCAGTAATTACGCAACCCTTGCCAAGCTGTTCTCCATATTACCCTGAATGGGGGTAATGAAACCTTCCACAAAGACCATTTTGGTATGCACCATCGCTAGAATAGTAGTGTGGTCTTTTAGAGTCTCTTCCATGGCCTTGTGTTACTTCATAAAGGGTGCCAATATTGCTGTCAACATTGATACCAAGAGAAAGTCATTATCTCTAATTTGAGACTGATCATGCGGTACTTTCGATGCAGGATCTGCTCCATTTTGAGTCCCTGCCGTCACTGAAGCAGTATCTTTCATTGTCTTGTGCTTCCAAATATCTGCTTTATTGCCATCGCTTTCAGTTGTTTGCGTGAATTGAGGTTTGTTTCACTTGAACCGTTTCCATTTGAGTTGGTGGGGGAGGGGAAACCGGGGTGATGCGCGTTTACTTTGTTATAAATCCTTATTTGCTTCTTCTATGTTAATTGAGCTCTCCATTAAGATCTGGTAAGGTATTTCTGAACCTGCCATGTAGCTCGATGTAGGCTGGTCTTGGAATGGGGGCACGTGATTCATGACTTTCCCTCCCGTGGTCGTGTTTCGTTAAAATAAGAATCTTCTCCCCTTTAGGTCCCCCACCGGCAATAATCTTGGTGGTTTCCAAATGCTTCATTCTTGTATTGAATGGCTTTATGTATTCCTTTTTAGATTGATAGCTTCTCTGCCCCGGCTCCTCATGTTGACCCTTCCACCAGAGTTTTCTTTGCCTGCTAACTCTACTTCCTTACTCAACTCTTTTTACATTCTGGCTCATCTAAGTATCAGGTGGATCTGTTGTTGCGGGGTTTACCTCTTGTCCCGGGGTGATGGCCACCCTGATCTTGATGCCCACTTCGACGTCGGTGAAGTTTTTCCTTTTTGATATTGCACCCATTTTTCTCATATCGTGTGAAGGCGACCTAATTTTCAGGCCGGGGCGGTTTGTTTCCATGGAGTTTTTCTCCGGCTCGTACTCTGCCTCGTTTAACAGACAACTCTCTAGTTGCTGTTCGCGCTGGGGCGCCTGTCCATTCTCCTTCACGCCCTCTGAAAAAGGACTGTTCTCTATGCGGTTTGACCCTTCTTCCATAATGTGGCTATAGTTTTCCCTTTCATGGTGTTGGATGCCGCACTGTGATTCATTGCGGTTCGTCCCGAAGGTCCCGTCTCATTCAGGGTGTCCTCCGCATCACTTGCAACCACTGTTTTCAGGGCCCTTGAGGGTTGCGGTTCAATTTGAAGAAATGTCTCCATCTGGGTTGATGGACCGGTTACGTTTTTCAAGTGGCTCACAAAACCCAACCCGTTATCCCTTTGTGTCTGTGTTCGGGGGTCCCAGCCTCCCTCTTCCCGCTTAAAGTCTGATTTGGGGGTCAGGGTGGTTGTCCTCTGGCAGGCCACCTTCCACCGTCCACTTGACACTCTGCGACGCTTTTCAAGAGGGGCAGGTATTATTCACAAGCATAGACAGAGTGTTTCCTAGTAGACATCGAAAAGAGACTTGCGTTCGGAAAGGTTCCAAATTCTCTGCAGTCAGGAAATGACGAATCCAAATGTCCCGAATAGAGTCAGCAATGCAAAACATTGTGGCCACTCCTACCACACTGGACATTCTGCAGACACTCTGCTACGCTTCGCTAGAGGGACAGGTCTTAATCGTGAGTGTAGACCGAGGCAGAGTCTGTCTCAATAGAAGTCGAAAAGGCTCGTTTTCTTTAAGTTCGCCCTTCGCAAACAGAATTTGCAAAGGTTCCAAATCAGGATTCAAAGTGTCCTGAATAGAGATAGCAATGCAAAATACTGTGGCCACTGCTACCACACCGGACACTCGGCAGAAACTCCTTAATGAGAAGACATGTAATGGCAACCAAGACAAGTCTCAACTGAGAACAGTTAAGGCTACACAACAAGAGGTAAGTCCTCTTAGGTTTACAGTACCTTTGGTTAAAAGAAATGGCTACAGCTGGCTTCTGTTCCTGTGTGGCTCTGCAGATCCTGTTTTTCCTGGGCCTCAGTCGTGGGGACAAGAGGCAGGACGTCTGGGGACTCCTGCAACACAATGAGGTGGTCGCGGTAGCAATGGGCAAACTTCAATTCAGCGGCACTTCGCAGTTTCAGCTCCTTGCGTCTATAGCAAATAACACTGCGGTTCTCTGACATGACTTTAGACTTTCCTCGCATCTAGGGTCCAGCACTCTGTTGAGGTGACTCAGACATGGTCAGTCCAGCTTCAGGGAAGTCCGGAGGATCTTCCTGAAGCTCGGGTCCGACTTAAAAGCGATGCACTATCTGGTGTTCCTCTCCCTGGCACTTCGGTTGCAGCAGCAGGAGAAGTACAGCCAGCTTCAAGAGGATGTCCAGGCAAGTTCACTTGGGGGTTGATTGGTCAAACCAAACCAAGGGGAGAAGTTGTCCTTGCAGGGCTTCTCTAGTCGAAATGAATTCCGAGCTTCAGCACAGCCGAAGGGCTTCACCGGGCAAACCAAGGGTCCAGGAGTTGCAGCAGGCATCTCTTCCAAGTTCTTCTTCGGATTCCTTCGTCCAGTAGTCGACTCTGCCTTCCAAGCCAAAAAGTATCGCCTTTTATGCAGGTTTCTCCCATTCATTCCAGCCTAGCTGTCAATCACACAGCAAGGTGACTGTCGTCCAAGGACAGCCAGCCGGCCAATAACTTTTGTGCATTCCTGTAACCAAGGGGATTAAGTACAGGGAGTTCTGCGCATCTCCCTCACTTCCTGCCCCTGTCGGACATACTGGAGCCAGAGGCGGGCTTCAATTGTGAATCCTGCCAAAGAAAAAAACAAACAAAGGGACCAAACCCGGTTTGGCGCGCAGAGTAAATCTCAAGAAGGACCTTTCCAACAAGAAATGTCGAAAGACGACGACCAGGGCCATTTTGACGAAATGGACACTCATGGGTGCTTTACTGCAGCTGCGAATGCAGCCCGCGGTAAAGACACAATGGTAGTAAAAAGTAAACCACTGCCACCAGCCATTAATTGCAGAAAGGGTACCATAGAAATGTTACATGAGAAACTAGACAAAGGGGATACTAAGTAACCTTTCCAGACCCCTATGGTAAAAGTGTGTGCTGGGTCTAGAAAGTTATAAAAGGAACAAGTTACTTACCTGTAACTGTTGTTCTCCAGCATGGGTCTGGCATGGATTCACATGCTCATGAATATTCCCCGTCGTCAGGCTGGGAATCCTCGGTAAAGAAAAGACCAGTATCAGTTTCGTTTCTGATCTGTCTTTCGTAGTAGTAACCAATCACTGGTCTCTGCGTCATACTGACCACAGCCAATGACTGCCCTCTACCTAAGCCCCGCCTCTGGCAGCCATCTTCAGATTTGGTAGCACGTGAAGTGGCAGTATGACCAAGTGAAGAGCCGCAGAGGGGTAGGCGGGAGGGTTCGCATGTGAATCCATGCCAGACCCATGCTGGAGAACAACAGTTACAGGTAAGTAACTTGTTCCTTCTCCAGCATGGGGTCTGGCATGGATTCACATGCTCATGAATAAAGAATACATAGCAGTACACACATGAACAACCACGGGAGGTGGCAAAGGCTCAACATTAAGCATTACATCAAACTCAACATCAAGCAATCTTACCTCCTCACCAGGCTCACCTCAGGCGAACAGGTTGCGCAGCACTGCTTGGCCGACCCTGGACTCCTCCCTGGAATCCCGATCGACGCAGTAGAATTTCGTGAAGGTGTGCATCGACCTCCACGTAGCAGCCCTGCATAAGTCCAGCAGGAGCACACCAGAAAGGAACGCCGTGGTAGCTGCGATCGCTCTGGTGGAATGGGTTCTCGGACGGCCAGGCAGCGGTCGGTTTGCCAACCGATGACAGTACATGATACAGCCGGAGAGCCATCTGGAAATGGAAGCCTTCGAGAAAGCCTTCCCCTGATTGACAGGTCCAAAGTTCACAAAGAGTTGTGACGTCTTCCGAAAACACTTTGTGCGGTCCACGTAGAACTTCAGCGCTCTAGCCACATCAAGCGAGTGCAAAGTCCTCTCAGCCGGTGACGAAGGCGACGGGAAAAACACAGGCAACACCAAGGGTTTGTTGAGGTGGAAGTCCGACGGCACCTTGGGCATGAAGGAGGGGTGCGTCCTGAGCACCACCCTCGTGTCGTGAAAAGTCAAGTATGGTGGTTTGCAAGATAGGGCCTGGATCTCTCCCACTCGTCGTGCGGAGGTGATGGCCACAAGAAATGCTGTTTTCCACGACAGGAACTTCAACGGGGCCGAGTGCAGAGGCTCGAACGGAGGTCCCACGAGCTTGGTCAGCACCACGTTGAGCTCCCACGCCGGGGCCGGAGCCTTCACCGGCCGGAACGATCTGAACAGTCCCTTCATGAACTCTTTCACCAGACAATGAGACCACAAGGACGTCCGCCCCGTGGTTCTGGTGTATCGGGAGATCGCAGCAAGATGAATCTTGATGGACGCGTGTGCCAGTCCAGCCTTGGCCAGCGTCAACAGGTACGGCAGCACTTGGGGAGCCGTAATCCTTAGAGGGTTAATCTTCTGTGCGTGGCACCAGACAGAGAACCTCTTCCATTTGTGTCCGTAGCATTTAAGAGTCGAGGACGCCCTGGCCTTTGCAAGAACCTCTCTGCAGTCGGCCGGTATGTCATATCCTCCAAACTCTAGCGCTGCAGGAGCCAGGCCTGCAAGTTCAGCGACTTCGGGTCGTGCTGGAGGATGGCGCCTCCTTCCCTGGAGAGCAGATCCGCGTCCACTGGCAGCTTGATTGACCGGGACTCTGACAAGTCCAGAAGGTCCGGGAACCATATCTGCCTCGGCCACGCAGGTGCGATGAGGATCATCCTGCACCGTGACCTCTTGAGCTGGTTGATGAGCCGGATCAGCAGTGGCAGTGGAGGGAACGCATATAGGAACAGGCCTTCCCAGGGGAACGAGAAAGCATCGCCCATGCTCCTCGGCTGGGGAAACCTGCTGGCGAACCTCCGGCACTTGGAGTTCGTCGCCGTCGCGAACAGGTCGATCTGGGGTGTGCCCCACCGTCGGAAGAGGCGATCCACTAGATCCTGCCGTAGTTCCCACTCGTGGCACGAGCGCAGCTCCCCGCTGAGTGAGTCGGTGATGGTGTTTTTTATCCCTGCCAGATGAAACGGCACCAGAAACATCCTTTGGGCGACAGCCCAATGCCACAGGTCCTGCGCCTCCTTGGACAGTGCTGGGGACCTGGTTCCGCCCTGTTTCCTGATGTAAAACATGGTGGTGGTGTTGTCGGTGAAGATCCTCACCACCTTGCCCTTGAGGGACGGAAGGAAGGACCTGAGGGCCCAAAACACTGCACGTAGCTCCAGGACGTTGATATGAAGGGACTTCTCCGTCGGGAGCCAAAGGCCTCTCGCGTGCAGATTTCCGGTGTGCGCTCCCCACCCTTCCAGGGAGGCATCCGTGGTCACTGTCTCCTGGTGGCCTGGGGTCTGGAAGTCCATGCCCGCCGTCAGATGCGTGCGGGTGCCCCACCACCGGATCGCTCGTCGGAAACTCTCGTCGAGTGTGATCCTCTCCTCGAAGTTGCCCGTCGTTTGGATCCAGCGCGCGTCCAGGAACTCCTGCAACGGGCGCATCCGGAGCCTGCACATGGGAATGAGGTAGATGCAAGAAGACATCATTCCGAGGAGGGACTTGATGGACCTGAGACGACGAACGGGCCGCTTGACGGTAGGTGGAAAATCCGCCGTCGGAACCTTTGGAGGCGCCCTTGCCTCCGCCGCTCCGAAAGGGCGGCCGCCGTTGCTGGAGAACCCCGAGAGCCCGGGCCGTCTCCGTGTCCGCTTTAATGGCTTGAAGGGAATCGTCCACTGTTTTCCCAAACAGGTTGTTCCCATCGAACGGCATGTCCAGGACTCTGGTCTGTACGTCTTGACGGAAGTCAGTAGCCTTGAGCCATCCACGCCGCCTAAGGCACACACCGTTGCCCAACTGGCGAAATCCAGTGTCAGCGATGTCCGTCGCAATCGTGATGGCGTGGTCCGACGCCACCTCACCTTCCTGCAAGATCTCCAGGGCATCCGCCCTCTTGTCGTCCGGTAGGAAGTCCAGCAGGGGAGCCAGTTTGTACCACAGCTCCCTGTCGTAGCGGGCTACGATAGCTAAGGCGTTGGCCGCCTTAATCGTCGTCGCTGCAGACGAGATGACCCTGCGCCCCATCGTGTCCAATTTCTTTCCCTCGCCGTCCGGCGGGGAAGTCGACGTGGAGGCCGCACCCCCCCCGCTTTCTTCCTGGCCGCCGCGGAGACGACGGAGTCCGGGGTAGGCTGTGCCCGGAGGCACAAGGGGGCCGCGTCCGGGACCCAGTACTTCTTCTCGCACCGGTCTCTTCTAGCCGGCGTCGTGGATGGGTTCTTGAGGAGGGCAAGGCCCTCATCCCAAATATCGTCCAGCAGAGGTACCGCGAGGACCGTCTTCCTCTTGGCCTCGCGCCGCTGATAAAGGAAACCTTCCTTCTTCTTCTCCTCAGGGCAGAGCTGGAAGAGCTCGGATGCCCTGGCGATCATGGAGTGAAAAGATCCAATCTCGTCGGGCGGGGAAGCCCGGGTGGGAGGTGATGACGGCAGATCCTCGTCGTACACCTCGTCGTCCGTACCCGTCACGGCCGTGTCAGTCCCCGTGTCATCCCCTCGAGTCGTGGACGGGGAGGAGGGCTGAACGGGGCGCGACGGCTGAAAGGAAGGTGGAGGGTGAATCCTTCTTTTCTTAGGAGGGGGGCTGCCCGAAGGGCCTGGTTCCGGGTCCCCCGACGGGAGTGGCTCCTCCACTGGTAATGGCAGTCTCGTCCTTATCTCTGAGCATAAGGACTGTATAGCCAACAAAATGGCCACCGAGTTGTCTTGCGGCGCTGGCAGAGGGGAGTCCGACGGGCGGTCAGGGGCCCCGTCGGTACCCTCGACGATGTCGTCTCCTGCATCGGGATCCCTCCCGACGGGCTGGTCTTCTTCCACGCCAACGCCGTGGCTTAAGACCTCGATCAGTTCTTCCTCAGAGGTTGAGGCCGAATCCACGACGACCTCCTGCCCCCCCTTTTTCTTCTCCGTCGGAGGTTTCACGGGGGTCCTGTCGATGGGCATAAAAGAGGACTCCCTCCGCGGTGGAAGGGAGACTCTGGGCCCCGAGGTCGCCACCACTGGTGTAGCCTCCACAGGCTGAGCCAGGGCCGCCGCGACTGTCTCGATAGAGGCCTTGGCCGGATGGATTAAGGCTTTCACCACCTTAGGTGCGCTCACCGCCTTCTCCTTGAGGGGGGGGGGGGGACACTGCCTCGCTCCCCCTTCGAGCTCGACCGGGGCCTCTCCAGGAGCTTCGCCGGGTGCTCGGCCTTCCTCTTACCCGACCCAGAGCGGTGGCTCGTGGTTGATGGTGCCGGGGAGGGTGCACCCTGCCTGGCGCCCGTAGAGCCAGACCGTTCGGCGCTCCCGGTGCCAGCGGACTCGCGGTGCTTGGCCTTGTGTTGGACCCCCGTCGCCGGGGCGTCCTCAAAGGTCTTAGAAGACAGCTCGGATTTCTTCCTCTTCTTCTCGCTGGACGGGCTCTTCCCTTCCAGCCAGTTGGCGAGACGTTGATGGCGGTCCTTCATGGTCCGCTCCGACATGTTGCCGCAAAACGCACAGTCCTTCTCCACGTGCGTCTTGTCCTCATGTAGGCAGTAAAGACAAAAGGAGTGTTCGTCTTCCTAAAAGACATTCTGCAGCTGGCATCCAGGGCAGACCCTGAACAGCTTTCCGGGTGTCGAGCTTCCCTTCTCCTGGGCCATGACCGAGATGGGCCTGAGAAACTTCTGGAGTCCTCCAAAAGCGTAGCTCGACGAAATCTTCACCCTTGAGGGGCGTAGACGAATCCGACACGGGTCCCCGTTGATCGGATGGAGAGTCGGTGGAGCTTGAGGCTCTTTTGACCAAAAAACCGAAGTTTTTGGGAAAAAACGTGAAAAAATAGCACTAACGCTCGAGAGCAATAGCACGAGGATCCCAACACATGAACGTGCGGTAAAAATCTGAAGATGGCTGCCAGAGGCGGGGCTTAGGTAGAGGGCAGTCATTGGCTGTGGTCAGTATGACGCAGAGACCAGTGATTGTTTACTACTACGAAAGAAAGATCAGAAACGAAACGGATACTGGTTTTTTCTTTACCGAGGATTCCCAGCCTGACGACGGGGAATATTCATGAGCATGTGAATCCATGCCAGACCCCATGCTGGAGAATTTAAGTAAAGTCAATTTCACTTAACTGCTCCTGGAAAGTAGTTTCACCAAGAGAAGGTTTTTGAACCTTTGGGAAATCTAAGGGACTTCCCTGTGACTGCACTGAAGGTGCTGTGTCACAAAGCAAATGTGATGCCCATGGAGTTTGTCAGTCTCCAAAGTCAAAAGAAACAGAGAAAACACACAGAATTAAAAAGTACAAAGTCCCAAAGTTCAGCAAAAGAACTGGGGGTCTCAAAGGTGGGAGGTATTTAGCACTAAACTGAAAATTATCCCCAACAGATCCTCTTCTGATCTGCTCAATGGAGTAACTTTGCTGAAAATGTTAGGGGGGGGGGGGCATGACATCTAAATAAAAGGAGCCCCTACCAAATGAGTGTGACAAAATGGTGTGCCACAAAAGTTGGGGGGAAGGAGGGACAAACACCATTGCCTCCCCCCCGCCTAAAATTATGCCTATGGTTCTGCTGGAATGGCTGCAGGCCTCATCTTATTATGCTAAACTCAGGTGAGTGATCAAACTCTACACTGTAATAGAAAGTTCTGGCCCACACAGACATATCAGGAGTGGTCCAATGAGGGACCACTGTGGGGCTGGCTCATGCATCCGCACTAGACATACTGGCACCAGCAATTTGATTAGGACCAGACAGTCCCAGCCCACCTTGGGCCCATAGACACATGGTATGCACTAGCCCGCGAAAACCACTGCTTTCCTGATCAAATGCATAACCATAAAAAGGGAATTCTTGACCTGTGAGGGCAGGAAGTAGGCAAAAGAACAAAATGGTCAAACAACAAGGGAAATGTCTTGCGGCGTGGCCATCTTAGGACACCAGCAACAGTTAGTAGCTAAACGCAGTAAACACAATTAAGCCAACTTCAAATGTAGAAAAAATGTTAAACAACTGCTGCCACCAGCTTGTCTTTGGGCAGGTTTAAAAGTAAACAAAAATCCCATTGGTTTAAGTCTAGGGTGATTCAAAAGCATCTTTGTTGCACTGTATTGGAATATGCTGTGTGCAATATCAAAATATTAGCCAAACAGGTAACATGTCAAAAGACAAAAGGGAAACAGTTTCCCAGTACTGACTGACTAGTCAGTTTCCCCATAACAAATGAGCAAAAGGCCTTTTCTGCAAAAAGTCAGGACAAGGTGAAAAAAAAAAAGCAAAAAGTTTGGGGGTCCATGGAATATGGAGGGAAAGTTGCCTACAAGAAATCTTTCCCAACAATGATTAAAGGCATAAACCTGCCATTTAGCTGTGGTTGCCTTAGATGCCCGAGTACTGACATTATGGTCGCCAAGGTACCAAACGGCAGATTTCCTGTTCACCTTAGTTCTGTGCAAAAAGAATTGTCCTCGCGACATCCAGTGCAGTACAGCACCTACCAGGGATTGTGGGTCTGGAAAAACATTGCAAGGACAACTTCCCCATTAATTGAAATAAGAAAACCATCTTGATTAAAAGTCTGGGTGGGTTCTCAGCACAATTGTGAAAATCGGTGCAGGGCTCCAAGTCTGAAAAAGCCTGCATCTCGCTGACCCTTCTCACAGATGCTAAGTCCACTAGATGGGAAACATTCCAGGAAGGAAATGTCAACTCTACATAGCTTGTGAACCTAGGCAGATAAAACATTAAAGTCCCACATCAAATGTGGAGTCTTGCCAGGAGGGCAAACACTAACAAGGGCCTTTAAGGTTTGATGATGAGAGGGATGTCAATTGTACATTGCAGTAAGCTCCAATATAGTACAAGGTTTAGGTTGCAAATCAGAGATTTCATTTGGTTTAAAGACTAGTGCAGGATCTAAATCATTACGAATTAGTAGATTGCTTGCTGGCCACCTGTATGATCGATATTCTCTGAAGACAAGCCTAGATGCCCCAGGGTCAGCAACCAAGCTGCTAAGCTCAGCAATAGAGGGCAAGGGTGTAGAAGACTGCCCTGTTGCAGAAGATTGTGAGAGTTCAAAATAGGACTGTGATCCTCCGTCTGTAGGGTTATCAGGTAGAAGTGTGGCGGCCACTGAGGAACTATCAGAGGAGACTGGTGTTCTTGGAGCGAGCCAGTTCTGCAAGAACTTGGACAGTCTAGGTACTGCAAGAAATGCATATAGGAATGTGGAGTCCCATTGACTAGTCTGAGCATCCCCCAATGAATTAGCTCTGATCCATCAACAGGAGGAAAAAAAAGAAAGGGACATTTGAGATTTAGAGAGGTCGCAAAGAGATGGGTTGTCAGGTGGCCACTGGGTCAGAAAATGTTAAGTTGATTTATACCACACACCACTGCCATTTCCATGGTCTCCAGGAGCTCACGTGGCTCTGAAAGAAAATGGGTGGGGTAGGTTAGTGAGGGAACAGGGACAGGCTAGAGGTTGATATCTGCATAACCAAGAGAAACCGGCGTCTGTGCGTGATGGCTTTCCGAGTGTGTTTTATTATGTGCACTGGGCATGCTTTGTCCGGAGGGGTAAAAGTCCAGTGTCTTGGTTGTTGGCTGCCGTTTGTTCTTGAAGCTGGTGTGAAGCTTGTGCATTTTCTGAGTGTAGTGTGGCTGTCCCTTTGGCCATACGAGGTATGCGGGATAGGAGCAAGGAGCAAGAGGTGGTTAGTAGGTTTTGCGTAGGGTTTGTGGTCGTTTTATTGTCGGTCCCACAATCTGTACTGTCCCATGATTGCCTTAGGTCCGGGGTGTGAGTTGTGGGGTGCCCTTTTTTATGCTTGTCTCAGTGAACTCTATAGTTGGGTTTTCAATAGTTTTATGAAGGTTAGGCGATCTTCTGTAGTTCTTATTTCCTTCGGTATGGAGTTCCACAGTTTGGCTATCAAACGGGACAATGCGGTCCCTCCAAATTTCCTTTCTTCGTAATGTTTTGTTTCGATTTGTATGTCAATGCTTCGATCTTAGGTTTCTTCTTGGTTGTTAGAGGTTGATTTTGGCTTGGGGAAATTCGGCTCATTATCCGTGTAGTGATTTGTGGGCAATGCAGAAGGCTTTGAAGTTCATGCGTTTTTTAGTGGTAGCCAGTGTAGTCTTATCACGGCCGGTGTGATGTTGTCTCTTCTGCTTAGTCTCAGGAGTAGTCTTGCTGCTGTATCTTGGATGCATGGAGTTTTTTTGTGAGGCGTTCAGGCATTCCAAGGTAGAGATTGTTTGCGTAATCAAGTCTCGATAGTACCAAGGAGATGATAGCGAGAATTCTGTGAGGTGGGACTGTCACTCTAATTAGTCGCAGGAGGTAGAAGCATGTATTTGCTATTGCAATTACTTGCGGTGCTTGTGAGAGTCAGTTGTCCAGAGTATTCACAGTATATTCATTTTTTAAATCACAGAAGATCCGGTTGGGTTCCTATGCATTGTGGCCAGCTCAAGTTGCATTGTCTTTTGGTGTTTGGGGAGAGGGTGCAGAGATTATTATTTCTGTTTTGGTCAGGTCTAGTTTGAGATTGCGGCTGGTCCTACAGTTGTTAAAGTCCAAGACGCATTTGTTGAGGATGTTGTTTCGGTCTTGGGTCGAGGTTATCTTGAAGAGAATATGGGCGTCATCTTCGTAGTTGTAGGCGCCGAGTCCATGGCATTGAATGTGTTTCATTAGGGGGTACATGTAGATGTTGATTCAGAGTGGCGAGAGGCTCAAACCTTTTGATACGCCACTGGAGATCTTTTTTGCGTTAGATGTAAAATGTGGTAAGGTAAGCATGTTCTTTCAGTTCGGTTGGTCAGGAAATATTTCAGCCATTGCAGTGTTCCATTGCTTTCTACATGGGTGAATATTATTTTGTAAATGAGGTTCTCAAGTAGTTTCACTGGGTAGGTTCGATATGGGTCTGTGGTTGGGGGGGCTTGATGTTTGCCAGTTTTAACATTTCAGGTACTAATCCTGTGTTTAGGGATAGGTTCATTAGTAGCCGGAAGTATGATGCGTGTGTTCTGTGGTTGAGGATTTTTTTGAAGATGTCTGGTGGGCATGGGTCACTGGGAGAGCGAGCAAAGTTGCCTTCGTATTAGTTTGTTGAAGGTTTCTTTGTTTAGAGGTTCAAATTGGTCCAGTGTTGTGTTGGTTGGTGGTGTGCTGGTACCGGATTTGTGATTTTTGTAGAGCTTATTGCATCTATCTGTATAAACTGCTTCTATTTTTGTTCTTAGGTGGTTTGTGATGTTGTCACATGGGGATTCTGATGGTACAACACATGTGTTGCACTATGTTGGGTTTTTGCTTTCCTTGATTCTGAATAGTTCTTTTTGGGTATTTTTTGCCGATAAGATTCTTGTGGAGTCGTATTCTTTTTTTGCTTTTAGGACTACTGAATTGTAAATTCAGAGCAGTTGTCGGTATTTGGTCTCGGGTAAAATGTGTTGCGTTCCGACACAATGGCGTCTATCTTGCTGATTCGGCTAAATTCTAGTCTGGCTAAATTCAAGGCAGCAGTATCTTGACCATTACAGTGCTAGTCTGGCTAAATTCAGTACAATTCTAGTGTGGCTAAATTCAACAGCATTGTTACCTGGTTCAGTACAGTTTTAGTGTGGATAAATTCAGTAGCAGCCTTTTCTAGATCATTACAGTGCTAAAGTGGATCATTCAACAATAGCGTTGTGCGATTCTAGTGTGACTGAATTCAACCACAGCATCAGACGATTCAGATTAATTCTAGAGTGTGTGCTTCAGTATCAGTGTTATCTAGCCCAATTACAATTCTAGAGTTGTAAATTCAATGGCAGTGTTGCAGTGTGACTAAATGAAAAGGACAGACAGATTCAAACAGTGGCAAACTACGGAGCACATTCAAAGAAATCTAGATTCACACAGTGGCAAACTTCACAGGGCAGCAGGATTTAAAGTAGTGGCAGATTCAGAACGCACCAAATTCAACACAGTGGAAAGCTTCAAAGGGCATCAAGATTCATCACATTGGCAAAATTCAAAGGGCAGCAGGACCCAAAAACAGTGGCAGCCTCAGAGTTCAGCTACATTCAACATAGTGGCAGCCTTAAAGCACAGCTAGCTTCAACACAATGGCAGAGTTCAAAAGGCAGATGGGTTAAAAGCAGTGGCAAACATAAGAGTGAAGATAGTATCAACACAATGGAAATATTCAGAGGGTAGTAGGAAAAACGTGGCAAACTTTAGGGCGCAGCTAGACTTAAACAGTGACAACATTCTAGGTGCAGTATTAAATTAGTGGCAAGGTTTCAGAAGTACAGCATTAGCTGTACGCCCAACTTTTCACACCTTACCTCACTGTTGCAGTAGACAGGAGAGGGCTTGGAAAGGGTTCCCAGGGTGAACAGGCAAACAAGCACTGGAGTTGCTCATAGGGAGGTCCCCTTTGTCGTGGCCCTTAGGGCAGCCTTGCCCCAGAAGCCGGCTGGAGCGCACTGCTAAGTGTACTTCCTGGAGAGAAGGGCCAATCAAGGATGGGCTGGGCAGGAGTGGGGAGGGGAGATGGGCTGGGGAAAGAATGGAAGAGTGATGCTCGGAGCGCAGATGGTAAAGGAAAAACAAAGAAGGCAAGATGCAATTAAGGAGGGTGCTTGCGATGGTGGAATCCATGGAAATGGTGAGGATGACAGACTGATTTTGCATTCAGGAATGGAATGATTTTATCTGCTGAGTAGATCAGCTTCTGTATTTGTACTATATTTGATTTATTGAGCACTTTCGCCAAAGCACTTAAAAAGAATAATTAAAATACATGATCACATGAATAGGGACAGTATAGCAGAGGAAAGTAAGCAAGAGATGAGCCTTGAGGTGGGAACGGAAAATGTGGAGAGAGGTGGGGGGGGGGGGCAGATGCAGGGGCAGCACGGATTTCAGGAGGTAGGTCGTTCCATAATTTAGGAGCTAGAAGGAAAAAAGGTTACCACGAAGGACAACAGAGGTATAAGGCAAGATTTTCTTTTTGCACCTTGCCCACCATACATTCCTGAGGGAACCAAAGCCTTTTTTGATATTTTTGAACTGTGTCTTGATTGAGGTCAGTAAAGCATTCTGCTTTATTTCCCTTACCCGTTTTGTCGATTCTTACGGCGAAACTGACTGGTCCCTAAGACGGTCAGTACTGAACTTGTCTCTCTTTCGGAATTCTTGTATTTTTACAAATGCACACATCACCTTACAGTAAAGCGCAGTTAGGATGGAGTACGTTTCTTACCTGTAACTCCTGATCTCCAGCATTGGTATCTATCATAGATTCACATGCTATAAATATTCCCCAGCGCAAGGCTGGGAATCTTCGGTTACCTTTGGTAACCCTTGCTAAAAGCAAGGGTTACCCTTTTGGTATCCCTTGCTAAAAGCAAGAAATAAACTCATGTGTAGCCTGCCACCCTGGTTATGGGTGGTTTTGGTCCAAACCAATGGTACTTAGTAGCTAGAGACTACTCCCTCCTCCTCCTCCTCCTCCTCCTCCTCCTCCTCCTCTTCCCTACAGATTCTGACCCCGTGGTGACTTATTGCCTCGTAAGGCGCATATGGTTTTTACGCTACGGGGTGGAAGGAGGGTGCATGTGAATCTATGAAAGAAACAGATACTGGAGAACATGAGTTACAGGTACGAAACTTCCTCCTTCTCCAGCATTGGATCTTTCATAGATTCACATGCTGTGTATAGATAAAGTAGCACAACACAATTGTTGTAGGTGCATGAAGGTAAAAACCAGTTAATGTCCTGCCTCAAAGCATACAAGTGTACCTTAGTGAAACGGGCACTGCAGGACTGCCCTTCTTGTCTGTACATCCTTCGCGCACTGCTGCTCCAGACAGTGGTGTTTCATGAATGTATATAGGACCGATCAGGTTGCCGCCAGGCAAATGACAGCAATCGGGACTCCGGACGACCATGCTGCCGAGGTCGCTGTATCTCATGTAGAGGGAACATGTGGGAGCGCATGCAGAGGCTTCCACGCCGATTTATGGCAGAATGCAAAGACAGAAAAGATCCATGGTGTTATGGCTTACTTCAATAGCGTTTTGTCTTTATTGGTAGGTCGGTAAGCTAGAAAGAGCGGTGTTAAATTTCAGAAGGATTGAGTTCTATCAACATAGTATTTTAGTGTCCGTTTGACATCCATCAAATGCAGGGCTACTCCGGCAGGGACGTCTGTTTGTGGAAGAAACCTGGTAAGGCGATTACTGTGTTCTTGTGGAGGTCCGTAGGGACCTTGGGAATAAAGCTTGGGTTGATCATTGAGAGCACTATCTTTTAGAAAACGTATACATGGGTGGTTGGACTGCGAGTGCTTGTAGCTCGGATACTTGTCTGGCCGACGTACCCACCACGAGAAAAGCTACCTTCCATGACAGGTACCGGAGTGATGTAGTGGCCATGGGTTCAAACAGCTTCTTCATGAGGCCTGATGGTACAGTGTTTAGGCTTCCCACTGGTGAGATCCATTTCACTGGGGGAAGGTTCAGAACAAACCCTTCAAAAAGTGCTTGACCACCTTTCTTCCATAAAAAGGGTGGGGGGTTTTTATTCTTTCTTGGATATCTGGAGATGGCTGCCAGGTGTACCTTTATGGAGTTGTAAGAGAGGCCCTGTTTTGACAAAGAGAGCAGGTACGGTAGTATTTCTTCTGGCGTCACCCGGAATGGTCCTGGTCACTGCCGCGTTGGCCTTCACACCATTTGCAAAACAGTTTCCACTTTAGGCTATATGATTTGTTGGTGAAGGGTGCCCTGGAGGCTGACAAAATGACTCTGCATTCTTGAGAGATTGTTACGTCTGGGTGACTGCAGAGCCAGATGGGCTTATCCCTCGAAATCTGTATGTGGTTCGAGTACTAGGTTTGGCATGGCAAGCTCAGGGCAATCAGGATTAGTTTGCATGGTTGCTTCCCAATCATGTGTATCGTTCTGCACAGGATTGGGAAGAGTGGAAAAGCATATGCAAAGCAGTTGTCCCATGGGAAGGTAAACGCGTCTCCCACTGAGCCCTGATGAGGCGTCCTGCTGGCGTATCCTGTGCATTTCTTGTTGTGGATCGTGGCAAATAAGTCCACTGATGAGCGGCCCCAGTGCTGGAATAGTGACTGCACTATGGCAAGGTCGAGATCCAATTTGTGGCTCTGTGAAATCCACCTGCTGAGGTTGTCTGCAGTCTGGATTTTTTACTCCTGGAAGATGGGATGCTTGTATGGTGATGCTGTGCGAGATGGCCCAATGCCAGGTTAGTAGGGCTTCTCGGGATAGGTTCTTGTTCACTCCCTACCTTCACAGGTAATACAAACATGATGTATTGTCTGTTAGGACCTTGACCAGCTGACCTCTGAGTTTTGGAAGAAAAGGCCTGAGCTTCCTCCTGACCGCTCTGAGCTCGAGCACATGGACATGGAGGGATGTCTTGAGTGGCCCACAGCCTTCTGGCATGTAGGTGGTCCAAATGTGTGCCCCACCCTTGTAGGGAGGCATCTGTGACAAGTGTCTTGTTGGGAGCAGGCTCTTGTAATGTCTTCCCTTTGTTGATGTTGGCCCACCATTGATTGGAGGTGCATGCAGAGCCCGAAAGGGATTTGCACTGTGCCGCCACCCCCCGGAACCAGGACCCCGATACCTGGGACCAGGTTACCTGCAATATACGATGAGGGGTATGCAAGATGCCATTGTTCTGAGCAGTCGTATGCTGTGGCGCACTGTCAGCCACCTGTTCGGTGTGACCATCCGGAGTCACACCCCGAGGGTATCCAGCATTTCCCACGAGGGGTTTACTTTGGGCTCCTGGGTTGAGAACTCTGCTCCAAGAAACACTAGCCTCATTGATGGCTGCAACAAGGATTTCTTGTAGTTTAATCCCAAAACCTAGGTTTTGAGGAGATGCACCGTTGCTGACATGGACTGTCTTGCTTTTTCACTCAATGAGGCACGCACTAACCAGTCTAAATAGGGATCGAAGTGGTGGCACTGCTTACAGAGGCTGCCTGCTACTGGTGCGAGGCACTTTGTGAAGGTGCAGCGAGCCGACTTTAGGCCAAACGAAAGCACTCGGAATTGATAATGGGAGTCATCGACCACGAACCGTTGGTATTTCCTATGCCCTGGCAGGATGGGGATGAGCAAGTACGTGTCCTGGAGATCCAAGGACGCTAGGGAGTCGTGGTGTTCAACTGACTATTACTTGCTGTAATGTGACCATGGTAAACTTTTGATGTTTGATTAACTTGTTTAGTCTTCACAAGTCCAGGATGGGCCTCCATTTTCCTTCCGGTTTGCGGACGACAAAGTACCGGCAGTACACTTCCCTTCCCCTGAGGTTTCTGGGGACTTTTTCTATGGCCCTTTTTTGTAGCATGAGCTGCACTTCCCAGATGAGCATGCTTTTGTGCGCAGTTCATCAGTGGTCTGGGGGCTTGGGAGGAGGTATTTTTCTAAACTCTAATAGGTGTCGGTAAAACCCAGCATCCAGCACCCACTTGTCTGTTTTTATTGGTCTCCAGTTGTGTGCAAACCTGGAGATTCATCCCCCTATTGTGCTGAGGTGCATAGTCACTGCTGGGCTTTGCCCTCACATCCTCTGAGCACCTGAGGTTTGCTTTTGCTGCTCCGTCTGCCTGTAATCCTTGGGCTTGTGGTATCCCTGGTACAATTGTTGAAACCCTGGGAATAGTAGGAGGACCCTCTGGAGTATTGCCTTCTTCCATTGGAGGATAATGTGGATGTTCTGTCTGCACTACCCTGAACGGAAGAAAGGACCGGCGGTTCTGCAGGGATGTCAGGGAACGGACCATGTTGGTGTCTGTTTTTTGGGGCTGAAGAGTTCATCGCCCTGGAATGGCATGTCCACAATATTATGCTGGACGTCAGTGCAGAAGTCCATGCTTTTAAGCCATGCTTGCCGTCCTAGGAACGTGCTGTTTCCCACCTGTTTAAACCCTGCCTCCACAAGGTCCACCACCATTTTGAGACTAAGGTTGTAGGCCTCCTATCCTTCCTTGAGGAGGCGCCCTTGCTTCCTTCCCTTTTTCCTCCGGAAGATGCTCTGGGATTGGGGCTAGTTTGTGCCACTTTTCTCTATCATATGGGGCGATGATAGCAAGGCAGTTGGCCATCTTGACAGATGTGGCCCCTATCACCAGCACTTTCCTCCAAAACGCTTCTTCCTAGGTGCCTAGTTAACCGGAGGGACTGCGCATTTCCGCTTGTCCAACTTGGCCTTGCAGCTCGCCACTGCGGATACCACCGACGCTGGCGATGGTTGAGAAGTTAGGCACTTGGGTGTGTTGTCAGGGGGTTATATTTCTTGTCCAGCTGCCCTTTTACTGCTGGAGTCATGAACAGGCATTACATTGTCTTGAGGCCCACCTGTCAGACATGAGGTTGAACAAGAAACATTCTCTCTCGTCTTCGGAGGTGAGAAGACCACATTTTTTGCAAGCCCTCATGATCTTCTGATGGTATTCATTGACGTCATCTGTAGGGGATAGTTTTACTAAGTCCGTTTCTGGCGGGCACTCCTGCGGGGAAGCTATGTCCCAATCATCCCTGTGTGGGGCACAAGAAGAAGAGTCTCGGGGATCATCTGCGTCCGTCAGTCTGTTCCCTTTCCTGCGGCACTGGCCGCCCTACTCTCGAGATTGTGTGGCTGCTCTTGTGAGGGGGCTATGCTAGTCCCAGTGATGTGCTTCTGCCCCTGCGGCCTAGGTGGGCGATGGAAGGTCTTGGTGTGGAGCGAGAGACTGACCTGGATCGGGAACGGTTCCTTGGTGGCCTTGTTGCAGGCCTGCCCATTGACCTGGAACTGGGCAATGAGGGCTGCCGTGGTCTTACCGGCTGGGACAGGGGCTGCGGTTGTAATGTTGGTAGCGCTGGTTTCATCAGTGCCGCGTCCAGTTGGGTAATCACCCTTTGCAAGGGGGAGAGCACTTGTAGGGACAGCAAGGCTTGCAGTTTTGACAGCAATGCCCGTACTTCCCTATGCTGAGACTCTAGGTGGCTGGGTCCAGGGACTGGTTTAGGCCCCGCCTCTCCTTGTGGAAGTTGTGGGCTGTGAACAGATTGGCCTACTATGGGAATAGGTCTCCCTGTTGTCACCTGCCTACTTGGGGCAGTCTCTTGCATTATGACCGACTCCTCCCAGTCTAAAACCTGGAGTTGTATGTGTTGCGTCTCAAAGTCAGTGTCCATCTTGTGTTGCAATATTTCCTCTGGGATAACCGCACAATATGCAATTGGAGAACGTTTGTTGTGTCCGGCGGGGTTTTTCAGATGCTCTGTTTGGCCTGTTAAGGGTATAGTCGACAGAGAGGGGCCCTGTAGCTGTGGTCGATGTCAGCATGTTCTTGTGGTTCGAGGGTTTGGCCAGCCCAGTGGGTTCGTAGAGGACCCTTTGGACCCTTCTGCTGACTTGTTTATTTTATGTGTGTACTGCAAAACAATAGCCCACAGGCCTGGAGGTACTTAGACAAGACGAGACAACAAAGAACAATTAGGAGGCAGGGTACAAGGTACTTCATAAAACAAAAGTTTTCAGCCCACGTTTGAAGACAGCCAGTGAGGTACATGCTTTCAAATCAGGAGGCAATGCATTCCAGTTTTTGGGGGCTGCATAAGGAATAGATCCCTGGTCCACCATGGAAAGTCTAGCCCATGATACCCTCCAGAAGGCAGGAATTATTAGATCTTAGTACTCTCTGGGCTGGCAGCCATGAGATGCTTCTGGACATGTACCCAGGACCATGCCCGTACAAGCACCTATGTGAATGCAAAGCACTCTGAAAGCGATCCTGATGCTAATTGGGAGCCAATGTAGGGCTTTCTGGCCGCAGACACATGGTCTGTTCTATGCAGCCCCTCGACAACTCGTACAGCGTTGTTCTGAATAACTTGTACATGGGTGAGTTCACACTTGGAAATGCCCAGGAGCAAACTGGAAACAATCGAGCTTCGCCCCTGTGATGGCTTGTGCCATGGTAGCACAATTGGTGGGGTTCAAGAAGGGTCGAAGCTGTGCGAGTAGTTTCAGATGGAAAGATGGGCCCGAAACAAGGCTATTGACATGGGCTTTCATACTGAGTTCTTGATCAAGGGCGACTCTTAGGCAGGGCTGCAATGGCACACCGTGAAATATGTGCTGATATTCTGGGCTCAGCTTGCGTAGTTGTGGTGCTGTGCCATAACCATGAGCTGTGTCTTAGCATCATTGAGCATAAGGCCGTTCTCAAATTTGAATCAGGCTGCAGATTAAGTTGACTGTGATATGACTCCTGGTGAGAGGAATAAGCCATTGTGTGTTGTCAGCAAAATTGGCATAACTATGCCTTCTGTGTCCAATTTTTCAAATAGGGGAAGCATAAAGATGTCAAAGTGCGTTGGCGACACACATGAACCTTGTGGGACCCCACACGTTACCAGAAGCTCGTCTGCCATAACCTCCTCAAAGAGATTGGCCATGCAGTCAAAGAGAAATTATGTTATCCAATTTGCTGCGGATGATGAGAAAGAGGCTGTGCTCTGCATTCTGTCCACCAGTATAAAGTGGTCCACTAAATCAAACGCTGCGGACAGACCCAACAGCACAAGCAGTGCTGCGTTACCTTTCTCAAAGAGGTTTGTTTTTAAGTCTAACAGAGTGGACTCAGTGCTATGGGCACTTTTGAAACCAAAGTGTTTGTCGAAAGATTTCATGGGTGGAGAAGAAGTCCTGTATTTGTAAGGGAGCCACTCTAGATAGTATTTTCAGCAGGTAGGGAACATTAGTGATGGGCCGATAGTTGCCCGCCACATTGGGGTTCAGGGAGGGCTTTTTGAATAGGTGAGAGATCCATGCCTGCTTGATATGGTAAACAGTTTTCCCCACACAAGGCATTCACACATTTTGTAATCAGGGGGACTAGCTGAGGGGCACATTATTTAACTGTAAGTGCAGGACAGATGTCCCCATTGCAGTGATTGTGCTGGTATTGACATACTCCATCCAATGAAATGGTGGTCGGACCATGGACATGGGTTAATTTCTAGATCCCCAATACTGACATTAGAAGTGAGTACCCAATATAGGGTCCTACCTTTGTTGTGGGGAGGTATAGTTGATGTGCTGGCTAAAACTCAAATCGAGCAGAGTGGTCTTAACCACCAAGGCCATTGAAAGTTTTTGGCGAAACCAAGGTTAAAATCACCTACAATGATCGTCCTCTATAGGGGCTTGAGGATAGGTAATATCAAGTCACTCAAATGCATCATGAAGTCGGGCATGTTGTTTGGGGGTTCTGTAAGGGATACCTTTTAATAGATTTAGTGGTTTATTACAAACCTTTTATCAAACCATTACAAATCCATCATGAACAAACCAGAAAAGGCCAATCCCACATCTGGTATCGACCGGCATCAAAATCTCTATTAATCCTGAATGTCAATATGGACCCATTGAGTCAGGTTCCGTTCCCTTCCTTGTCAAAAGCCGCCTCCAAGAACTTCACCAGAGCGAATGTCGCCGGATAAAACTGGCCTCGGAGGAGAAATGACCAAAATGTTTGAGTTTTGAAGATGTCTTTCTTCAACAATCTTGCCCAGGTATTTGGTTCACATATCAGTTAACGACTGACAAAATAGGGTTATGTGTTTTCTTCCTCCCCTTCCTTAAGGCAAAACCTACAAGTCAGCAGGGAGACCTGACTGTAGATTTTCAAGATCAGTTTAGTTAGAAACAAGTTCATCCTGAAACGCATTAACTGATTTCTGAACCATCTGTCTGGAAATGTAATCAGATACTTTGGGAGCGAACCCCAACCTTATGATCCTCTTTCATTGCTGTTTGGAATATAAACAGGTTCTTTTCTGCGATCGAGTTAATCCAATCATCTTGCCCAAGTTATCACTTCACTCTAGCCGGATGGGTAATTAACTCTACTGGATCCACATTACGTTGGTTAAGGTGTCAATCAAAGCTGTTTCTCCACTCTGTTAATAAAGGCTCTCTATCTTTAGCGTTGACTCTAATATTTGCAGCGGTTTTGGGCAGACGGGGCATCAGACATTGACGGTACAGTGCTACAGTTTTCCATATTGATCTTGCTTGGAAAGAGCTCAAACCCAGTTCAAACCTGATGATTGAAAATGGTATAAGGTTGGGGCGCTTTAATAATTTTCTCCAGAACAGTCCTAGTGATGGCCATATTTCCCATGGAGTCAGAAAAACCTTCCGCCCTGTATGTTCGTACTTTGCCAGAAAGGAGGACATCAATGGCAAGACTGAGAACTTTCCGTATTTCCTCTGAATCAATCTGCCCTGGGCTATCAAAGTTTGAAATGTTGATTTTAGGGCCACTTGACAAGGCAGATCGGTTTTGCTGTTAATCAAGCCCCCCCCCAGGTAAGGTATCTGTTGGATGCATTTCATCGGTTCTTTATTGACGTACCATTTAAACTCAAGGGATACTTTACTCACCGTAATCGTATTTCTGATGCTTGTATCTGCTTCGATTCACATGCTTTGCATGGGCCGACATCTAGTGGAAGTTGCAGAGTATTGCACTTGAGGTTTACGAAGTTCGAAAAGGGACGTCTACAGGGAGAGACTGTAATACTATCCCTAATATGACGTACCCTGTAACCATGATCTCTCACATGTTGGTCCCTCAGATTATTTGTTTCTGAAAAGAGGGAGTGCAAATTGGAGGCATGGAGTGTAGGTAGAGGCCATGAGGTGTGAAAGATCTATGCTTTTTCTCCAGGCAAATTCTACTTCAAGAGGGGAGGAAAGGCAGGTGCAAGTGAATCTAAGCAGAAAAAAGCATCAGAAATAAGATTACGGTGAGTAAAGTATCCCTTCTGAGGTTTGTGGATCTGCTTAGAATCACATGCTTTGCTTACATTAGCTAGCAGTACCTGTAAAAGGAGGTGGGTTGTTAGAAGATAGCGCTGAAAGAGATGTTTCAGCACTGCTTGTCCCCCACCTGTGTATCACCCCGAGAATGTGTGTCCAGACAGTAACGTTGGATGAAGGTGTGTACTGAACTGCAAGCGGCAGCCTGGCAAATTGCATCTAAAGGCACATTTACTATGAAGGCTAGAGTTGCCCCAGTGCCTCAAGTTGTGTGCTTTGGGGTTAAAAGGCAATGTTCTCTTGGCAAGATTAACAGAGTTGGATGCAGTTGAACATCCATTTATAAATTGCTGCCTTAAAGATAGGGTCCCCTTCTCTTCCAGCAGCTACAGATACAAAGAAATATTTTTATGATCGATCTTGTCCTCTGAAGGTAGAACATGACTGCTCTGTGTACATCCAGTGTATGTAGACTTCTTTCTGCTGTGTTGGTTGGGTTCTGGAAAAACGCAGGAAGCTCTATAGTTTGATTAACATGGAATTTAGGTATGAATTTGGGCGAGAAGCGAGGATGTGTGTGTAGCACCACCTTGTCTTTGTGTATTACTGCGAAGGGGTTTTATACTGAGAGCTTGTAGTTCAACAACCCTTCTGATGGATGTAATGACTATTAGGAGGGCCGTCTTGTACGCAAGATGTTCAAGGCTGGCTTTGTGCACAGGCTCGAATACCACCCCCCCTCCCTCCCTCCCATGAGCCTTGTGACAATGACATTGAGGTCCCAGCTGGGAGTAGGATTAGAGATACAGTAGGGTACAGTTTTTGACACCTTCCTTCTAACATGAAATCTTACTGTGGGACATGGTGTAAGCGGAGTGGGCAGCTAGGTGTACTGTGAGTTAAAGACCAACCTTGAGTCAAGTAGGTAGTTGACTGTATTGGACAGTGAACAGTCTGTTGAACTAAAAGACAGTGTTCTGCACAATAACACAAAGTGTTTCCATTTGTTAAAATAGCAGTGTCTTGTATTAGGCTTGCGTGCCTCCTTGAGCATTTACATGCACCTCTGGTCTAGGTGACCAAATTCTATGACCTCAAGAGCCAAGCAGCTAAGTTCAACTTCTGAGGGCTGCAGCGTTGTCCCCTGATCATGGGTCAACATGTTGTCCGTGCACTGTAGTTTCATGGGAGGACACAGGGACATCATTTGCAAGTGTGAGAATCAGGTTTGGCGTGCCCACATTGGAGCCATTAGTATGAGTATTACTTGTTCCCGGTATGGCCTGTGAACTTTTTTGAGAAGAGGTGTCGGGGGACTTCTTATGCGCTAGCTGAGTCTTGAACGCTTGAAGTGCTTTGAGAATCGCTAGTAGTTCCAAAAAGTTGATGTGCTTCCTGGTTAGTGCCTGTGTCCACAGGCCCTGAGCACTGATGTAGGAAGTGAGTGCACCACCCAGTCATTGACGCGTCTTTTGTGAGAGTGCCTGGATCGCTGGTGTGTGGAAAGGCTTGCCCATTTAGCAGACTGTTTCTGTTCCATCACTGTAGCTATTGAACCAGAAGTTACGAAACCACCACTAGACCGTCCCACAAACCACTTGCTTGCGACCATTGTTTCGCTAGCAACTCTTGCATTGGATGCATGCGCAGCAGAGCCTGAGTCACTAGGTAGATGCAGGAAGCCATCATTCGCAGCAGGTGCATTGCCTTTCATACTGTCACCCAACTCCTCGCTACGTACTGAGGTGTTTGTAACAGCATGTTTTGGACCCTCTCTTCGGAGGGGTAGACTGGTCTGACATCTGTTTAGATTAGTGCCCCAGAAATTGCTTTACGTGGCTGGACACTAGGACTCTACTTATTGTTTATGGAGCAGCCCAACTGGAACAGCAGATTGATTGTGTGCTGCATGTTTTGAAGGCACCTCTGGGGCGAGTACCTGGTAATAAACCAGTCTATGTAAGGGTACACTGGAATTGACTCCCTTCGCAAGTGGGCGGCCACCTCTGCTAGGACCTTCGTGAATGCCGAGAGTTGAGACAATGCAGAATGGAAGCCCTTTGAATTGGTAGTGCTCGTTTCTCAATTTGAATCCAAGGTATTCTTTGTGCGCTGGTAACCTTGAAATATGAAAGTATGCATCTTTCATGTCCAATGTTGCCATGTAATCCCCCCTGCTACTTTCAATAGAGGAACGACGTCCAGCAACGTTGTCATCCTGCATTTATGGGGTTTGACATACGTGTTTGCAGGGCGCAGGTCCAGCACTGGGCCCATTGTTAGATCTTTCTTTGGAACAAGGAAGTACAATAAATAAATACCTTGATTTTGTTCCATGAAGGGCACAAACTCGATGGCTCCTTTTTGAAGTAGGATTTGGATCTCCTCCTTGAGGATGTTGAGGTGTTCGTAGGACATTTGTCCTACACGAGGTGGATGGTGGCAAGGGGTTTCGTATCTAGAACCCAGTGGTCTGATGTTATTACCTCCCATTGCTGGGCAAAGAGTGTTATGCAAACCCCCGACTGGAAATGCGTGCTAGGGAATGTGCTCCGGCCATCATTTGGAGGCAGGGGCTGCTGCGCACCTAGAGGATGCAGCTCTGCCTTGTCCTTTCCTGCAGAAAAACCCATGCTACTTGTACTAATAGGATGTTTGAGCATGTGGACTGTAAAAGTAGGCACCAGTCATACTTGCTCCTGCTTGGCTTTCCTGAGTCTTGAGCCCGAAAGTTTCAGCATATTTAATTGGATTGTTGGAAATTTGACCAAGGGTCTTGATGATTTTATACTACTTTTGATGTCTCCAGCTGGTGGTCAACAGCTTTGGCAAAGAGAAGACTATCCTCGATGGCCATGTTAATTAGGGCCGCCTGTGTCTCAGGCTTAAACCCCAAGTCTCTAAACCAGGAATGTCATTTTAGGAGTGTTCCCTCTGCAATGACCTTTCCTGCCTGAAAAGCCTGTATCTCGCTGAACCATCTAGCCCAACTGAGGGCTACTAACAGAGCAAAATTCTAGGAGAGGAATCTGAGATCAGAAGATGCCATGGGCTCAAATGATTTATGGGCCAGAACCGTTAAAATGACTTAAGTCCCAAACCGCGTGTTATCTCATAACTGGGGATGCAAACGTAGGAGGCCCTCCAGATGTCTCTGCATGATGGGATTTACAGCGGAGAAGAAAGGTAGGCGCTGATGGTCGCCAAGTAGGTAAGGCATGAATTGGACCATCAAAGATGATCTTGGTTCAAGTGTACTGCCACCGGAATGCTTAAATGCAGCAGCAGTCTCATCTTCAACCTGGCGCGAGGAATGCATACAACATATGCTGCCATGAGGCCTAGAAGCCACTGGTACCACCAAGCTGCCGGCACCTTTTTGTTCTAAAGGGTTTATGTCTGAGATGCACTGTGTCGGACGAAAAATCCTGCCCAGGCACCAGTCCCACACAAACCCCAGGAACGTCCGTCTCCGAGTAGGGGTTAGGGAAGACTTGTCGAAGTTGACTGAAAAACCCAAGAGCGTACTCACACCAGTGTGTGGGCAGCAGCAAGGACCTCCTGGCCCTTAGAAGCCAATCGTCCACATAGGGATATATGCGTGAATCCCACTGAATAAAAGAATTTGCCAAGGCATCCATAAGCTTGGCGAATACCCTTGGGGCTGTATTAAGACCAAAAGGCAGAGCCCGATATACATAGCGGTGTCTGCCAAGTGAGAAGCAGAGCAATTTCCGGTGTGGCTCCCAGATCGGAACATGTAAATAGGTGCCCTTGTGGGCCACCGCACAAAGCCAATCGTCCCCCTGAACAGAACCTAGTATTTGGGCTGGTGTGATCATCTTGAACCTCTCGTTGGGAAGATGGAGGTTGAAACTGGAGAGGTCCAGAATAGGCTGCAGGCCTGACTGGCTCTTTTTTGGGATCAAGAAGATTCTCAAGTAAAACCCCAGATGCCTCTGGCTGGGGGAGACAGGTTCTATGGCCTGCATTGTGTGCAATTTGTGTATCTCATACAACAGGAGAGTGGAGCTGAGTTGAATAAGTGAATTCGGGGGGGGGGGGGGTGGGGGGGGGTTGGGCAAAACCGTGAGCCCGATTTCATTGAATACTACTGATATGGCCCAGGGGTCCTGGGAAATGAGTTGCCAGCTGTTCAGGTGACGGGAGAGTCTGCAGCCGCCTGGAGTCGAGTGGACCTGCCGATGTAGGTCATTCCTTTTTTTCTTCTGAGGAGGATGAAAAACGGACTGAGTATAAGTTCTTGTATGTGCGCTTGGTAAAAAGTCAGGTTTCTTGCTTTTCTCTCTAGTAGTCACGAAACTGTCCAACCTATTTTTTGTGCAAATTCCTTAGAGAAGGCCGGCTGATGAAAAAGGCGCCAACCTGATTTTGCAAGGACTGTAACGACTTAGCCGCCTGGGTGGATTATGTACCTCTTCGTTGATGGAAGAGTCTAAGAGGTCGTGGGCGTCAAATGGGAGGTATACAATAGGATCTTGGAGCTCAAAAAACATTGTGTCATGAATCCATGACACCCTTCACATGTCTGTTCCTAATGTGATCCCCGACTGGCTGTGTAAATATGAAGCACCGACACCTCCAGGAGTTCCGGCCCACAACCTTAGCCTCTGCCAATACGAACTTTAAGGCCCGTTTCTACACAAGCAAAAAGAGAAACAAATTCTCCCAATTCTCTCCACAGCCTTTGTGGCAAAAAGGACTATAGTAGTGTATCCTCTTTGTTTAAGAGAGCTGTAGAAAAGGATGCAGTTCCCGCTACAGATCGTTTAGCAAAGAGGGAAGCTTAGGCTACCACTGATGAATGAGGTTGTGGGTGAGAAGTCAGGCAAAGCTTTTCAGATGCTAGGGGACGGTGTCTGGCATCCAGGATCATATTCTTAAGTTGGAGTGATGTTTTTCCCACAACTTTGTAGCTACTGCCAAAACATATTTTTGAATGTTAAGGTTGGATCTGCTGAAGCAAAGTACAGCCAGTACCCCACAAAGGACTACAGCCTCCTGTTGATGTCCCTCTGGTGAGGCATGCCTAGGAAGTCTGCCAAGCTGACCATCCTGTCATGAAACGCTTTGGCTGAGCATGGGACAGCTCATCAATGTCACTCACTGATTCTTAGACTGTCCTGAGTGTCTTGGGCGGCAGGTCATTTAGCAATGGGAGACCCCGAGTCTTGGGTGTCGCCTCACTGGGTTGGGAACAGGAGAGGGGTCCTTGGGCGCTGGAGTATCTGGAGCAGTGGTTGGTGGTAGCAGCGCCGTTGGTGGTATTTGTTGCTGTGGGGTTAGCACCAGAGACAGCCGGGGCACCAGTGGTACTGGAAGAAGTGCCCACTGTGGCACTAGAAACGGCTGGTGTGCCTAATGCTGGATGAGCTGCAGGCATCAGAGGTTTGGGTATAAGCTCTTATTAGCCCTTCAAAATAATTGCCCTAGCTCTCATCAGGCTCTAAACATTAGACACAGTAGGGGTTCATGTGAAGTTCACGGATGGGGGAGCTGGCAGTCATGTAAGTAAGCAACGCTGGAACCCAGTACGTCTGACAGTTCCATGAAGACAATGGAGCAGGATGGATATGTCTTGCTCCACTATGAGGAGTTCCAGTTTGTCTGTGAGATGAATGCATCACATGGGACCAATGGAGGCAAGGAAATCAGCGAAATCATGACCACCCCCTCCCCCCCTGCCAATGGAGGTGGATTTGGCCAGCTCGCCTGGGGAAGATGAAGAAGGTTAATATCCTTCCGTGTCACATTTCCTCCAAAATAGTAAAGGACGTTCTTTGGCCGCTGACTGGTCTGTGCTTGACTTTTTCTTGGGGTCGGCCATTTTAGTTCTCATGGTATTGCCGTGGCTTTTAACCATTTTTGTGCTCATCACGGTAGCCTTGGCTGTGTGCAACACAAAGGCTTTTTCCTGCTGGCATGGAACCCAAAATATTAGGTCGCTGGGGACCCGGTAAAAGAGCTTCAGGAGTCTCAGCCAGCTGTCCGGGAGGTACCCCTCAGTGACTAGGCCACCGTTTACTCGTGCCCCCTGAGATTAAAAGATACTACACATTCAGCATATACGTCGATAAAACACAAAGTTACAACTCATTCTTAATTTAATTTCATATCAAGTCAAAAAACATTACAATACATAAAATAAATCACAAGTTATAAAAATATAAGAACTTTACCTACAGTTAATCTAAAAAGGAGGAACAAAGCATTAAAACTTGATAAAAGTAGTGCTATAAATGCCCTTTCCTACGCGAGTACATTTAAAATCAACTTAACTGGCTCTAATTATTTCTAGATGAAGAGCCTTGCTTTTAGACACCTTTCCCGTATTCTCCAGCTAGTTCCTACGTTTAGTGATAAATTCCGGGCTATAGCAGGTGTGGATACTTTAAACAGATAATACCCAACTGGCCTATGTTGGGAGAAACCTCTACCTATGAACAGTGATAAAAGATTTTTTCCTCCGATCACAATAGGCTAGACAAAAAAAATAGGAAGTGAGCCAAGTCCTCTAGCCCAGCATCGCATTTAGGACATTTGGCTTCAAATTCACAGCCAATCTCAGACTAAGGAGCTCACCCAAGTCCAAACATTCAAATCGTACTCTAGTGATTGGTGCTCTTTGATATTTACAGTTCATCCAGATGAGAATTTTTTATTATTTGAAGATAGTCTCATCAGTTCTCTATATTACGGTTTCATTAGTTCCGTCTCTCTCGTATCGAGTACCCACACAGTGAAGCTTTTTATAAGGAGGCAACATCTGCTGTTTTCTAGTGTTTGTGCGGGTTCATTAAGTAGGTTGCTAACACCCACTTTCCCCAGAATACGGCTTAACTGAGGGGGCCACGGCATTCTAGGCCTGTGTACCTTGGCAAAGTCCTTTAGGCGCTGAGGCGTCACCGAAGAGGTCCTTCCACCGATGGGTTCAACTGATGTAATGTCCAGGAACCTAACATGCCACAAGCGGTACAAGAATCCCACTGATGGGTGGTCCCAAACACCTTAGACAGAGGCTAATGGTATCTGATTAAGGACATTTCCTGCCACAGGAGGTGCATGTCATGATGCCCGCTCCCGGGGAGCCGGATCAAGCCCGGCGTCCCCGAAAGCGGACATCCAGCCCCCAAGGAAGGACCCAGCAACCCCATATAGGGGCCCTTTGGACAGTGTCCTGGCACCATAGGCGCCAGGCTCATTATGGGAATGCTTGGGTGCACTTACCTGATGCAGACCATGCTGCAGGATCCCGGCCTCCTTGAGGCCTGAAAGGAACTACTTTACCTGTGGGACTAATTTACCATCCGGGCGTGGTCGGGGAAGGATACATACCTGATTGGAGGAAGGATACATACCTGGAACTTCTTCCAAGGCTATTTAAACCCCACCCGAACAGCCACACGTGCTTCGCGTTGTTCTGCATCTAGCAGCTGGACGCTCACCGTGTCTGCTCCTGCATCCTGACTTCTGCCACACCTGCCAGCATCCTGGATCACCTGCAAAGGAAGAGAAGAAGAAAACAGAAGAAGGAAAAGTCCTTACCTGCTAAAATCCGCATCCCGGAGACATCTCGCCGACAATCCTGAAAAGGAAGACTTTAATTTAAAAGCTCATCGCGTCGATCGCTGCAGCGCCGCATTCCACACACCTTTACAGGGCGCCTCCATGTTCAGCAGCGATCATCCGGATTCGCAGTCACGCCCCAGCGCCTAGGGAGAAAAACACCAGAACAAAAGGTGAGAGAGAAGGGAATAAGGAAAGCTAAATCTCAATGTTAAGACTTATCTGTTGATTCATTCCCTCTTCATTTCGGGTCCGCGCCGCATCCTGGCATTTCCGGACCCCGGCCCCTAAGGGGAAAAAGAGACATCAGCGTTAATGAGCGAATGAAAATACATTACCAAAAACGCTCATTAAAGACTTACCTGATTTCTACAAGGATTTCACCTCTCATCTCGGGTCGGTGCCTGTTCCCCGGCATTCCGTACCCCGGCCCCTATGGGGAAAAAGACACTAGCATTAGTACATTAATGCATGGACACAAGGGGAACATCTTATCAAAAAAACTTACCTGGAAGCCTAGCAAGTTTGGCTCTCACCAATCCGAAAATCCAGTGAAGTAACTGGATACCAACGCGCCCCTGCATCAGAAGCAGGATGGAGAGCTCGTCCTTCCAGATCCTAAGGTGAGACGCTACGAGAAATCACAGAAGGGTTTCAAGGAGGGTGAGAGGGGAAAGTGGGAGGCCGATTGCATTACCCCGCAGACAGTTAATCCCCTATTTTCGCCTACAGAAGGATACTTCTGCGAGCCAGACAAGCCAGATTTGGGGGCCCGGTCCAGTCCGTCTTCCGAACCCTGCGCATCACCTTAGAAGAGGTCACAGCAGCGCGAACCAGGCCAGCGCCTCCGTGGGAGTCAGGTGAGCGTAACAGGGAAGGAACCCGGTTATCACAGACATACGCAGAGGTATGAAGGTAAGAGCTTGTGTGCAGCAAATCAATAAAAATGTGTGAAGTCTGCGCTGTGGAAAGAAATTGTCGCCGTGCAGAGGAGTTCAGTCCCATCAAGAGGACTGCTGGTTGAGGTAGTTGGGCGGAGTCGGCATGGGTGGGCACGCCTGGCACACCCCGGTGTGCTCTAAAATAAAATTAAACGTGTTTTCTTTACGGTGCAATAGAGGCTCTGGTCCCGTCTATATGGGACTGACTCCCAACAGTGTGGAGGAAAGGGCACTATGAACTAGGCGTACAGTAGTCACTACCTGTTTCTTTCCTTGACGACCTTCGATTCAACTTGTCCCCCAAGATAAACTACAATCAAGGGTACTCCTAGCAAGGCCACATGCTGCTTTCAGACAGTTCAGAGGCTACACTTTAGCTGCTGATGGAGGAACTACCTACCGGACACCCCCGCCATCTACAGGCATGCCATCTCCTCCCTAATATTCAAGGCAGGTCTTTGCTTATGCAGCGCTGCCATCCGAGGTACAACAGTTTCCGAGGTAATGCCAGATGCCTGACAGGGATATTAGGGATGATAATAGAGAGAGCGACCTCTTCCAAGTATGTTCAAGAGCTAAAGCAAGATTTTTGACTCCTGTGACAGGCTCAAGAGAACGTTCCCTACCATGGATGCACATATGGCTTTAATGGATTTTTTATTGGAGGAATGGAATCAACCTCGGTGAGGGCAGAGGTAACTGTTAAGATGGATTTCTAAAATCTGGCCTGGTGGACAGATTTCAGGAGATCACCCTAGTGATAGTGAAGGGGAGCATGCAGAGTGGTCAAGCCTTAGTCTAAGGAGTGAGCGAGTGCGGTCAGGGGTCCGCATTGAGTACACAGAGTGAAATACACAATGTTTCTGCTTTGACATACAAGTACAAAAATACTATAATTATACAGGTCCAAGACATACTACAAAAAAGAATCAAACAGGTAATAATATTACAACACTCAGTTATAAAACATATATACTTTAGAAGCCCAATTCCCATGTTGAATGGGGCCTTGTGCTCAAAAGTCACAAAGTTTCTTTTAGGAGAGGGGTAATGGCAGGAAGAGTTATTGAGGTGGTGGAAAATGTTCCAGAAGACTAAGGATTTTAGAGGCAAGATATGTTTTCTTTCTCGTGCAACAGATTTTACAACAAACATTTGAAAAGCAAAGGAATGGAATAAATCAAAGTTATTCACTAATTGATGACCGAGGACATAGGGATGGTTGCAAGTGTTGCGATTACTCACCACCTTACTCAGATTTTCACTAAGTGGCATAGCAAGTCGACTGGGGAGAGGGGGAGTGGTGTTGGGGGGGGCGCACAAAGGGTCGCTGGAGTTCTTATTTCAAACTGTTGGATCCAGTAGAAGTCACCAAAGAGCTGCGCGTGCAGGGTAGATTCCGGTCGGGTCCATGAGCAGAGTACAACCCTTTCAGAAGAAGAAATGCAGCAGGCACCAAGGCAGGTCTCTTCAGGAAACAACCAAATAGAAGTAAGCCAGTTCCAGTGATAGTCACCTCACACGGGCTACAGCAGGCGTCTCACCAGTCGAGGTCTAATAACTGTTTTCCATGCAGGATCCCTTGATGTTGGGAAGTGGAAACCTGGCTGGAAGGTGACTTAGGATGTGCTGTGACTACTGAAGTTCAAGACAAAATTTCAGAACGGCGATGCATCTGTCGCAGTAGCCCAATTCAGAGCTGGTCGATCCAACGGGTGGTCCAGGGAGGATTCCGAAGGCTCAAAGCAGCAGGAATGTGATAAGACATAAAGACGGGTTGCTCCCACCACTCCAAGGATCGAAGCACCGTAATCAGGTAGTCCAGCAGGGCTTCACCGGGACAGTTGCAGGAAAGGTTTCCAGGCCTTTTCAGGAGTCGACCACTAGTCTTCAGTCGGCTGCATGGCTACACAGGATACTTGGCTCCAACACTGCTCTAATACAATGTCTGCAGGAGTCCTTTTCTTATCCCACATCCAGCTCATGGAATAAACCTACCCACCAATGTTAAGGATCTGCACCACCCACTCAGCAAGCAGTGGTCAAATCGGGGACCACTGTGGGTTTCACTCATGCATGCACACAAGACTTTCAAGCACCTCACTTGTGGAATGGGGCCAGACCGTCCCACCCACTTCCTGGGCCCAGGCAAACATGTCATACACTAGAATGTGAAAGATGCAGCATTCCTGGGCAAATGCATGACCAAATTAGGGATTTCCTGACCTGAGAAGGTAGGAAAAAGGCCATGGAAACAATATGGGCAAAGACCAAGCGAAAAACCTTGACATATGGCCATTTTAGTGCACTAGCCACATTTAGTAGCCATACGTGGTAAATGCGGATGTGCACACAAGAAATACTGCAAAAATAGTAAAAATGTAGGCAATAGAGGGGGTGGGGGGGAGGCAGAAACCCTGACAACCTGGAAACACTTAGTGGCCACATTATATGGGCCCACCCATGACTGGTCGAGTGATCAAGACCCTGATGAGGACACAGGAAAAGAAACCCCTTCGGAAGAAGAAGACTCAGACCGCGAAGTGGAGTAGGCTCGCACAGGGGGGTGGGGGGAGGGAGGGGTAGGCAGCAGACATTGAATGATATATGCCGAATTGTGAAATGTGAGAACATATACAGCAATGTTTGTTTTTTGTTGGTGATAGAACTAAAAATTATTATTTTTTTTTTAAATAGTAAAAATGTGACTACTGCCACCAGCTTGTCTTTAGGCACATATAAAAGTAAAAAAAAATCCTGAGTGTAAAAGTCTCGGGCGATACAAAAGTATCCCCATGCACTGCATTCTAAGATGCTGGGTGCACTGTTAGAAAAGTTACCA
The DNA here is from genome assembly GCF_040938575.1 of Ambystoma mexicanum. Taxonomy (NCBI): domain Eukaryota; kingdom Metazoa; phylum Chordata; class Amphibia; order Caudata; family Ambystomatidae; genus Ambystoma; species Ambystoma mexicanum. The sequence continues at coordinate 1,083,592,417 of NC_090925.1, forward strand.
AAACAAGTCAAAACCAAAAGACAAAAGGGGAAACAGTATCCCAGTACTGATAGTCTGAAGGACTGATCAGTTTCCCCACGACAAAAGTGAAACTGAAGGATTCACTTCTCTGTAAAAAGTTAGGACAGGCTCAAAAACAAAACGTTTGGGAGTCCATTGAAGATGGAGGGAAAGTTGCCTAAAATAACTCTTTCCAAACAAATACTACTGTGGAATCTGGCAAGCACGAGGCTCAGGGAGGCTATGCCTTCTCTCAATGTCTTGAAAGACGCTATGTATGCTTTGATCTTCTACATGGAAAGCCGATTAGAATCTCTTTAAGACTGTGTACCGCCTGGGAACATATGGGTTGTGTATGTCCAAAAAGAGATTCTGAAGGTATTAGTCAAGAGGTTATCCCTGTTTATAACCGTAATCTCCAGACTCACAAATGCAATTGCTGAAGCAGACAGGCTACCTAAAAAGGACCTAGAGCGAACCACTAAGAGCTGTGGTACAGTGAGAGCCAAATTGACTTAGAGGCACACCTTGGGTTCTAGTGGCACTAACCAGCAAGTAAAAAGACCAGAGGATATTCTTCCCAGATCTGAGCTAGGTGTCAATATGTAGGAGGCAGTAGTTTTTTGCAGGGAGTAAGGATCAGGTCCACATAGGTTTTCAGGACAAGATCCTTCATCCTGCGAGATCCGCATTAGACAAGGCTACAATTTATGTCTTCACAACATTTTAGGAAGCAAAAGGTTTTTTGAGAACGTAAGAGGGCCATTTCACTTCGTGCCCTTTTGCTGCCAGTTACTGAGATTTGTTTTGGGAGCTACGCCCATTAGTGGGGACATCTAGCATGTTCTGCTTGATGAATCCACCCGGTGACCTGGGAGAATGGATTACTCAAGTGATTATCACCCAATTACTGAAGTGTTACCCACTCTGCCTCACTCAGCCCAACATCCTTACCTTTGAAGTAGGTGGGATGTGGACAATTATAAAGGTTTTGTTGGTACTATGTTTTATTTGCAAGAAGTGCTACATCACCTGGTTAAATATTTTGATGGTTTCTAAAGACGTGCTATCTGTCTTGTGGTTTACATCGGTCCTGTCGGCTCTCATTTTGTTTTCCTTTGTAATCTAAAATATTTAAAACAAAAATCTAAAAACAACAAAAGGCTTGCAATTGGGTATTTTACACCACTCAAATAAGCCTCACTCTCTGATGCCCTTTTGGCTGATTTAAGAAAGGCTCTTCTCTTTACTTCAATGTAGCACAAAATGTTTTTCAACTTCTCAACGAAGCCTCTGAGCAGTGCAAACATCCACCCAAAATTCTCAAAAGGATCCCTCTAACATTCTTATTTGCATACCCATATCCCATCTCGGGAGGATAGCTCAGGGGCAACGCGCTCGTCTTGGAAGCAAGACGATGGCAGAGCAACTCAGGTTCGATCCCCGGGTCCGAGCTTAGAAACCTCTGGGTATTAAGCACGTTATAAATAACCCATTACTATTACAATTACATCTTGAACCTTGTACACTTTTCTAACCCATTCTTGTTGTCCAAATACAGCAGAAGGAAACGAATACACAACACAAGTGTTGTAATTTTTTTTACCTTAGAGTTGAACAAGATGTTAAATTACAAAGCATACAGCTCAATAAACTGTAAACATCATAATGAACCAAATACCTTTTAGAAAACACAACATATGGGGCAGAAATTAACGTAAACAAACCAGTAACTGTGAGCTGGAAAATTAGTAAAACATCTTAAGTTGTGCATTGTATACATTTGTATAGCCTTTTAATCAACCCATCAGTTTACACCGCTGCTAAAATTATTTTCAGTACTGACATGGCTCTGTATAAGACCTCATGGTAGGATGCTATTTTCTTTAATCTGAAAAGGATCAGTTCTATCTTTTGGTGATTATTTCAGCTAATTAGATGAAAAGCAATTTCATTTCCCGCTGTTGTATAGCAGGTGCAGTGGTACAACTTACGAGCAGATGCAATATTCAAATATTAGCAGCATGAACACATACAATTTTAAAAGAATGCCACAATAAAATCTAAAGATTGAAGTTTTAGTAATTTCAAGGCTGTAGTCTTCAATAATAATAAAAACATTGTCTCCTAATGCTGTTCTAATTTGAAGGCAAACCATTTTAAGTACACACAAAAAAACTAAGCAAAAGAGAACGTATGAAATTATTTCTTTGACAAATTTGAGTGTGCATTCTTTTACTACCTGGCTCCGCAAGTCCAATAATCCTTTGTGTAATTTAAAGATTTTAAAACCTACTGTCAACTCTTTTGTTAAGACAAGGTGACTGCAACATTTTACGACATAGAGAAATCATAATGGGTGTTGTGTTGGAGATGGGTGATCCTGAGTATGTATTAGGCAGAAATATGCATTCAAATTAATTTCATTAGTCTTCAACGTGTCTGGGTTGGTTATTAACGCAAGATCTTCCCAAGGGATTGGTTTCTATTTCATGGTATTTGCTTTCTTCAAAGCATACACTTACACAAACATTTCCTAGCAGCTTCCATAAACAGGAAAGTTGAATATCCCTACATGTCAGGAAAATAGTGAACCATTTTGATATTAAGGCCACAGAGGAACCCACGCATGGAAGTGAACCCATTACTCAGGGTTGGGGATGAGCTTTGAGCAGACAAAATTACTCTTATTAACTAAAGTGAAATACTATGATTAATGCTCAATACTTGTTAAGCATTAAACCATGAATTTTCAGTAGCCAATAAGCTGCTCTTTTAAGAGCATGGCCACTTCACAGACACTTTGCTGCTTAGAGATTTTACATAAGCATGCAACCTTCTAATCTAAAAAAGGGGCTGTGTAGATTATTGGATCAATGTAGGAAGAATTCCCAAAGCAGCAGAATGAATGAGGCATTCCAAACTCTGAAGTGTACTTGAAATGTTTACAAAGAACCATTTCCCCAACATGAAATGACATGTCAAACATCAACATGGAAACAGCAGTTCTGCATAGGCTTGAATATTTGCACACGTTTCATTGCAAGAACCAACCACAGAACAGAAGCTCTTCCTTAAATAAGAATTTTACACAAAACAACATTAGGTGTGAAAAACGCACTTATGCAAGCCTCCCCATTATCTTCTGGGTACAATTAAGGCCATTTCCCACACAACCCCAAAAACACCCATATGAAAGCATGCACCAATACCAGAGTAAACAAATGTGTACCAAGATTGTGCTTCTAGAATTTCTGCCACTTCCTATTGCAGGCATGCAAGCGTAATAAAGATTTGAAATGCAAAAGAAAAACAAAATGTGTACTGACCGTCTGTATTTTTACTAATTGGTGGCAACATGGGCCCTCTACTTCTGGGAAACTGTTGCATTCCCTGGGTTAAAGGATAATTGCAAGAGACTGGATATAATGGAAAAAACATTAGCTTTTACATGGCTTGCAGAAAAAGTGATAAAGCAACAGAAGTTTAGGCAGACTCGAAATGGTCATTCGAGTATGCATTTAGAAAACGTATGCTTTTTTTTATCCTTCATATCCAGTGCATTATCCGTTTGTAAAGAGTTAAAAAATAAAGAATATGAAATATGACATTAGGAAAACTGCATTTTTAGATTAAAAAATTGAAAATCAAGTCTGAATTCTCAATAAAAACATTGCATTAAATCCATATACAGTATATTAAAATGATATATCAATTATAATGGAGTAAAGCAATGACTAGTTATAATGAAACATTGTGGCAATAGCTGAACAAAGGAAGACCATTAATTTCATGGCAAGTTGTGTATTGTATAGCCAAATCAACAACGTGGTAATTACCCAACACAACATGCACATTAAAAACAACATCAAATACAGAGAATTAAATACATTTATAGTTACCTTTCCCCCATACTGCATGGGCGTCCCTCGCTAGGGACGGCAGACAGAACCTTTTTCACATGAAAAAACCTTCTTCCCCTTTAAATTTAAGGCACGCGAGGGCACGGCCCTCTGAGCATGCACTCCCCTGACTACGTCCACCGGCGCCACTCCTAAGTCCCTAATGACGAGTCGACAATATTAACACTGCCTAATGACACCAGTACTATTAGTGGGGAGGATGGTGGGACGTATGGAGGAAAGGGGACTATGGACTAGGAGTATGTTAGTCACGTGAGTAAATGATAAGTTACTCACCGTAGTGACGAACATACACTTAGTCCCCTTTCCTCCATATTGCACGGAATCTTTTTCACCAGAAAAAACCTGCTTCCCCTTCAAATTTAGAGGCGCGCAGGGGTGCGACCCTGGAAGCATGCGCTGCCCTGACTCCGCCCTCTGGTGCCACACCTCATTCCCCATTGATGCGTCGACAATAGATTTAACATTCCCTAATGACACCAGTATTATTTTGGGGTGGGGGGGGAAGGATGGTGGGACGTATGGAGGAAAGGGGACTAAGGACTAAGAGTACGTTAGTCACTACGGTGAGTAACTTATAATTACTCTTACATACCGTCCCCTTTCCTCCATACTGCATGGGCGATTACAACTGAATGTAGCCCCAGGGTGGAGAGGAGACCATCCTTAAGCAAATAGGTTCCTGAGAACCGCCTGTCCGAAAGCTGCATCAGATCTAGAGCCGGCATCCAAACAGTAATACTTGCAGAAAGCCGAGCGAGTGGCCCAAGTGGCCGCCCTGCTTATGACTTGCCAAGGGACATGGCGCTGGAATGCGATGGCTCTTGCCTTGGCCCTGACTGGTCGTGCATGTTCCCCGGAAGCAGCTTGTACCGGCCCTCGTATGCTTCTTTGATGGCCAAGACCATCCAACGGGATATGGAGGCCTGATAGCCTGGTCTTGCACCTCCGAAAGTGACAATCAGGGCGTCTGATTTGCAAAGCTCTTGCTCCTGTCAAGGTAGAATTTCAGGGCACAGTTGACATCCAGGCAGTGCAGAACGCTCTCTGCCTCCTCCTTACGATCAGCAAAAAGCGTAGGAAGGACTATTTTCTCGTTCAAATGGAAAGCAGACGGCACCTTAGGCAGAAATGCTGGGTGTGTCCGCAGGACTACTTTGTCCCTGTGAAAGGTAGTGTACGGTTCTGAGTCGACCAGTGCCTGGATTTCGCCGACTCTGCGAGCCGAGTTGAGGTCAACTAATAAGGTCGTCTTAATGGTGACCAGTCTGATGTCCGTGGATGCCATTGGCTCAAACGGTTTGTGCGTCAGGGCGCACAAGACTAAGTTCAGATCCCACACGGGGAGAGGCCTCTTGATGGGCGGGCAGAGTCTTGCGAGCCCTGTCACATATTTCTTGACAATCCGATTGGAGGAGGAGAAGACCCCCTCAGAGTTTCTGTAAGCCCTGATGGCTGCGAGGTAAGTGCGACAGGTGTCCACCTGCACGCCAGAGTGGGCGAGGTGCGCCGAGAAAGAGCACGCCGTCCAAAGTACATGCCAGGGGGTCAATTTCTGTGGAGTCTGCCCAGTGGCAGAACATGGTCCATTTACTTTTATACTGGGCCCTGGTACCCTTGCTCCTTGCGCCCTGTTTGATTTCCAGATTAGCCAGGGAGAGGCTGTGGTGCCTTAGCGTTACCTGCTCAGGAACCACGCTGAGTGCTAGCTTCTGTGGCGCAGCGCGGGTGGACGACCCTGCCCCCCCTGCTGCGCCAGAAGATGTGCTGGGCCGTCGGAAGGTGAATAGGTGGCATCTCTGAGAGGCTGAACATCTCAGAGAACCATGGCCTGGCCAGCCACCAAGGAGCTATTAGAATGATGACGAACTGGTGAGACTCCTTGATCTTGCAAATCCCTCTGTGAATCAGCGGAGTGGGCGGGAAGGTGTAAGCGGTCATGCCGTTTCACTGAATCTGAAATGCATCGGCCAGGGAGCCTGGGCCCTGTCCCTGCCAGGAGGCGAACTGAGGGCACTTCTTGTTGTGCCAGGTGGCAAAGAGATCCACCTGGGGGAGACCCCATCTGCTGAAGATCTCCTGAATAACTAGGTCGTTTAGCTGCCGCTCGAAATGGTCTTCTCACAACCTGCTGTACCTGTCCGCCTCCAGGTTGGATTCCCCCGTAAGGTGGACTGCTGTGAAGTAGATGTTGTTTTCCAGGGCCCACTCCCCCATGCTGATTGCTAGTCTGCACAGTGGAGGGGATCTGGTGCCTCCCTGCTTGTTGACCTAGTACATGCTGGTCGAGTTGTCTGTCTGAATGAGGACAACCTTGCCCTTGAGGAGTGGGAGGAATGCTCCGAGCGCTAGCCAGATGGCGTTCAGCTCCAACAAATTGATGTGGTATTCCTGCCCCTGTCTAGTCCAGGTGCCGTGGACCGAGAGATCATCCAGGGTGGCTCCCCAGCCCTCGAGCAAGGAGTCCGAGGTGATGGTGACCTGCACGGTTGGAGGCCGGAAATGCATGCCCGTCAGTAGGTTGCAGTCCCTGGACCACCATGTGCGGTCCGGGCGGAGAGACGGAGGAACACTGATCATCTCGGATTAAGAGCCCCGCTTCGGGTTCCATGAAGCCGCGAAGTGCAGCTGAATCCTTCTCATCCTCAGCTAATAGGACCGCCACCAAGAGACTCAGGAAATGCTGGTACCACCAGGCTGAGGTCACTTCTCTGCAGAGGAAGTGAGTTGTGGCCCTCCAGATGGCCCCAAGATCTTGTCCTCCGATGGAAAAACCTTGTCGAAGCAAGTGTTCCAGATGAGGCCCAAGAATGTCAGAGTCTGTGTGAGGTGCAGCTGCAACTTTCTGAGATTGAGCACAAAGCCCAGGTCGTGCAGTGTGTTCATAAGGGCATGGAAAGAGTGGTGAAACACTTCCGGAGATGTAGCCCTGACGAGCCAGTCATCTAGGTATGGGTAGATGTGGAAGCCCTACGATCTGAGGAGGGCAGCCACGGTATTCATGTGTCTGGTAAAGACCCTGGGGGCCGAGTTGAGGCCAAAAGGAAAGAACTTGTATTGGAAATGGTAGCCCATGATCCTGAACTGATGGAAAGAACGACGGGGCTGCAAAATCGGGACGTGTAGGTACGCATCCTTCAGATCCAGGGAGCACATCCACTCTCCCCTGCACAATGTGTCCGCTATAAAAGCTGGCGTTACCATCTTGAATTTTTGTAGGGGTAAGGAGAGGTTGAGGGTGGAAAGGTCCAGCACAACTCTCAGGACCGCCTGGTTCTTTTTCTGAAGGGCAAACATCCTGGAGTAAAAGCCCAAGCCTCGCTGGGAGGCTGGGACTTCTGTTCACTCGTAGAGAGCCAGGCAGTGGACGAACTACGCCAGAAGAGTTGCTGTCCCAACTTGAGGGACTGGAGGGGAGGAGAGGCTGGGATGGGTAGGCGGTACCCTGTGGAGACTATGGAGAGGATCCAGGGCTCTGAAATTCTGGCGCCAGAAACGTGCATAGAGAGCAAGCCTGCCCCTCACTGGAGACACGTGGACCCGGAGGGGCATGTCATGCCTTCTTTCCCTCAGAGGCTGTTGCGGAGGAGGGGGGGGGGACTGGAAAAAACCCTTACTACCCCCACCCCCCTTTTTGTTGCTTGCGACTATTTGGAGTCGGTGAGCGGTCCGGCTGCCTGGACATCCATTCCTGGAAGCCGCGGATACCTCTGTACGTACGCCCCTTGTTGGAGCTCTGCTGCGAGTGGGTGTACAATTTGGCCATGGTCTTTGTCAAGATGGTTAAAGACTTGGCCGTTTGTGAGCTGTTTTTCTTTTTGTCCAGCACCTCGTCCATGGTGGAGTGAAAGAGGGCCCCCCAACCCTCCTCGAACGACAGGTCTAATATGCATTCCTGGATATCCGGGTTGAATTTCGTTGCACGGAGCCAGGCTGTCCTTCTCATGTGCGTGGTGATACAGATGGCATGGCCAGAGGTATCAATATGGGCCGCAGTGGAGTCCATGAGGTCCTGCGCCACCAGGTTCGCCTCAGCCAGTTCCGCCTTGAAATGTGATTGGCTCTGCGTAGCGAGTTCCGGGAGGAAGTACGCAATTTCCTGCCATAACCTTTGGTTAGTGGCAGCCAGCATGGCATCGGCCTGACGAAGATGCAACGACGCGTTGGAATACAGCTTCTTCCCGCATGCCTCTAAGATCTTCTCCGCCTTCCCTAGCAGCATCGCAGAGGAGGCTAAGGATGACTGAGGCTTGGAGTATAGTGAGGCCGCAGCAATCACGAGGAGTGTGACTGAGGATGGGCAGATCGCAAGAGTGTATCCCCCCTCCATCTGCCTGTACTTGGCGTCCAGCCGTCGATTGACCGGCTGGGCAGAGTGGGACTTGAGCCAACCCTTTTTGGCCAGGGAGACTACATCGGTCTGCAGTGGAATTCCCGTTTTGGCAGAGGGGCGTCGCGTGAAGACCTCAGCAAGCATCCCCTCTGGCGGTTGCTCGACCTCGGATTGAGGTAGGCCAAGATACTCCACCAGCCCCACAAGATGTTCGTGGAAGGGCTTGGCTGACGAGGGCGTGTCAGGGTCCTCGTCCTCATCCGTATCCCGTGGGTCAGGATGATCCTGCGTAGGTGTGGGGGGGGGCGGGAGTAGCGGGACCCGGCGGCTGGGGTATCGGGGCCAGAGGCTGTGGAGGAGGCTGGTACGAACCACCTGAGGAATCGGCTGGGGGCCAGAGGCTGCGCCGGGGCCAGGGGCGCCGGCGGAGGAGCCCGAGGTGCCGGAAGCATTGGAGGGAGTATGTCCTTGATGGCATCCCTGAGGATAACCCCCATCCGAGGGGACTTCATGAGCCTGAGGAACCTCTCAAAGAACCTATCTTCACAGGCCGGCGGAGTGGTAGGGGATACAGGACAGAGTAGCGGGAGGATGCTGGAGCCGCAGCATACCCTGCCCATACGGACGCAGCGGGAAACTGCCCTGCGCAAATTAAGGATAGGCTGTAGGCCACATACATGGTTGAGGCCAATCCCACCTTGACACTCGTTCATGGCCGAACTCCTGGAATGGTGTCGGACGGGTGCCCGTGTCTGGCCCGGCAGCCATTTTGTTGAGATTCCTGCCAGAAGCCTGCAACACTGTCACCGGGAGGATCCGGGGATCCCTCAGCCTGTAGGCCAGTAGCAGGAGCAGCCTCGGTGCACGTGCTGGTACGAGGACCTGAGCGGTCCCCTCCTGCGCTGGCTAGTCCTTGGGAAGAAGTCTCCCTTGTGGGGTGCGACGGAAAACAGGGGTCACACCTTGGGCCTGGATCGATGTTTCACAAAGTTCTTGAGGTCCTCTGGAGGTGAATTCTGGAAGAGCTCCCTCCACCTGGCTAGCCTGTTCTTCAGAGACCTCAAGGAAAGGGCGTTGCACGCGGTACAAGCTTACCAACCGTGGTCTGGGCCAAGGCAACAAAGGCAGAGGTTGTGGGGGTCTGAAGTTGGGAAGAGCCTGTCACTGGATGGACACCTGCTGAACCCTGTGGCATTTGACATTCGCCGTGGAGGAGCATGACGACCGAGTAATTGAATCATAAAAAAAAAGACAAAAAAGACAAAGGGAATAAGTATCCGTGCGTGGAATTACATGGCCGAAGCCAACCAAGGAGCGCTGATGAATTCGGCTCGTTCCCCGTCAGCAGGGGACTGAGGTGGGGCGCCAGAGGGCGGAGTCAGGGCAGTGCATGCTCCCAGGACCGCACCCCCATGCGCCTCTACATTTTCTGGGGAGGGAGGTTTTTTTCTGGTGAAAAAGGTTCCGTCTCCCATCCCTCAGAAGGGACGCCCATGCAGTATGGAGGAAAGGGGACGGGACGTAAGAGTACTATTAATTAATCCTACGTCCTGTTCCCCCTTTCCTCCATACTGCATGGGTGATTACAAGTGAATGTAGCCCGAGGGTGGAGAGGACACCCTCTTTAAGGGAACAAGTTCCTTAGAACCGCCTGTCCGAAAGCTGTATCTGATTTACAGCCGGCGTCCAAACGGCAGTGCTTACAGGAAGCCAAAGGGGAGTCCCAGGTGGCCGCCATGCTGATGACCTGCCACATGACCTGCCGCTGGAATGCGAAAGCCGTGCCTTGGCTCGGACAGTGTGGGGGTGCATGTTAGCTGGAAGTGGTTAGTGCTGCCCCTCATAGGCCTCCTTGATGGCCAAAACCATCCACCTTGCTTTAGAGTGCCTGATAACCTGGCCTTGACCACCCCCTCCCCCCACCCCCGAAGGTGACAAACATAGCGTCTGACTTGCAGAAGCGGTTGGTCCTGTCCAGATAGAATTTCAGAGTGCGTCTGACATCCAGACAATGTAGGACCCTCTGAGCATCGTCCTTAGGATCGACAAAAAACCTAGGACAAACTATCTCCTTGTTTAGATGGAAAGCAGAGACTACCTTAGGTAGGAACGCGGGGTGCATTCTCAGGACCACCTTATCTTTGTGAAAAGTAGTATAGGGTTCTGATGCCACCAGAGCCTGGATCTCGGTGACTCTGCGAGCAGAGGTGAGATCCACCAACAAAGCTTTTTTAATTGTGACCAATCTGTGGCCGCCATTGGTTCGCAAGGTTTGTATGCCAGGGCTCCCAACACTACATTTAGATCCCACACGGGGTGTGGCTTCTTGATGGCCGGGTAGAGCCTGGTGAGGCCCGCCAGATGCCGCTTAACCACCGGGGAGGAGGAGAAGACTTCCTCCTCAGAATTCCGGTAGACCCTATGGCTGCCAAGTAGGTGCGGAAGGTGTCTATTTGCACCCCTGGGTGAGCGAGGTGTGCCGAGAATGAGAGCACATCGTCCAATGTGCAAGTCATTTACTCTTGTACTGGCTCCTAGTAGACCTGCTCCTAGCGCCCTGAATGATATCCAGGTTAGCCTGAGACAGGCTCAGATGCTTCAGCGTTACCTGTTCAGGAACCATGCTGCAAGGGCTAATTTCTGTGGAGCGGGGTGGATGACCCTGCCCCCCTGCTGCGAGAGGAGGTGAGCTGGGCCCAGTGGCAGGTGAATGGGTTGCCTGTCCGAGAGGCTAAGGAGCTCCGAGAACCACAGTCTTGCCCACCACCACAAAGCTATCAGAATGATACAGAGGTGACACGACTCATCTTGCAGATCACCCTGTGTATCAGGGGTGTGGGAGGGAATGCATACGCCGTCATGCCATTCCACTTTATCAGGAATGCGTCGTCCAGGGAGCCGGGGCCTTGCCCATGCCAGGACGCTAGCTGCTGGCACTTCTTGTTAGACCAGGAGGCAAAGAGGTCCACCCGAGGATGCCCCCATCTGCTTAAGACCCCGAGCAGGACCCGATCGTTCAATTGCCATTCGTCATGGTCTGCTCCCAATCTGCTGCACCTGTCCGCTTCCAAGGACTGCCCCGGGAGGTGCATTGCAGTCAGGTAGATGTGGTTCGCCAGGGCCCATTCCCACATGCTGACCGCTAGGCTGAACCGCAGAGGGGGACCTGGTGCCACCCTGCTTGTTTGACATAATACATGCTAGTGGAGTTGTCCGTCTGGATGAGGACGACCTTGACCCCAATGAGGGGAAGGAAAGTCTTGAGAGCTAGCCAGATAGTCTTCAGCTACACCCAGTTCATATGAGATTCCTGCTCCTGCAGGGATCAGACTCCATGGCCACTGTGGTTGTCCAGCATAGCCCCCAGCCTTCCAGGAAGGAATCTGTGGTGATAATTACCCGAGGGGGTGCCTGCCGGAAGAGCCTGCCAGTGCGCAGGTTGCAGTCTCTGAACCACCAGGCGAGATCCGGGTGGAGAGAAGGAGGAATGCTGACAAGCACTGCTTGAGAGACCCGCTCCCAATTCCATGAGGCTGCAAAGTGCAGCTGTAATCTCATCTTGAGTCTTGTGTGGGGGACGCCCAGTAGGACCGGTGCCATGATCCCTAGTAAATGCTGGTAACACCAGGCCGAGGTCACCTCTCGGCTGAGGCAGTGACTTACGGACCTCTTGATGGCCATGATATGGTCCTCGGAGGGGAAAACTCTCAGAGCTCGTGTCCCATATGAGGCCCAGAAAGGTCAGGCTCACAGTAGGCTGCAGCTGAGACTTCTTGAGGTTGATAGAAAATCCCTTGTATTGGAAATGGCAGCCCATGATCCTGAACCACAGAAAGCATTGATGAGGCTGCCAAATAGGGACGTGTAGATGAGCGTCCTTCAGATCCAGGCAGCACATCCTGTCTCCGCTGCACAGTGTCTCCACTATGAGTGCCGGCATAACCATCTTGAATTTTTGAAGAGGGAGAGATAGGTTGAGGGTGGAGAGGTCCAACACAACTCTTAGGCCAGCCTGGTTGTTTTTTGTATGGCGAAAATCCTGGAATAGAAGCCCAATGCTCGCTTGGAGGGTGGGACTTCTTCCACTGTCTAGCTCTAGACGAGCGACTGAATTTCTGCCAACAGAGTTGCTATCCTAATCTGTGGGAGTGGAGGGGAGAGGAGGAGGGATGAGAGGGAGGACTCGGTAGACGGTTCCTCATGGACACTACTGATAGGATACAGGGCCCCGCAAACTTCTGACGCCAAAACTGTGCGTGAAGGGCAAGCCTGCCACCACCGGAGACACGTGGACCCAAAGGGGCGCTTCATTCCTTCTTTCCCTCGGAGCCTGTCGCGGAGGACTAAACAAGGCCCTTGCTCCCCTACTTTTGTTGCTTGCTCCAGTGCTGACTCAGAACAGTCAGGCTGCCTAGACCTCCGTTCTTGGAAGTCCCAGAAACCCCTGAACGCTCACCCCTTAGCGAAGCGTTGATACGACCGAGTGTACGGCTTGGGTGTGAACTTCGTAAGGATAAAGACTTCGCAGTTTGGGCACTATTTTTCTTTTTATCTAGCTCCTCATCAGTGGTGGAGTGAAAGAGGTCACCACCCTTGAATGGAAGGTCCAATATGCGCTCCTGGACGCCTGGGTTGAATTTAGTGACCCGAAGCCAGGCAGTTATTCTCATGCCCTTGGCGATGCATATGGCCCGGCCAGAGGTGTCAATGTGGGCCACGGTGGACTCCATGATGTCTTGTGCCACCAATTTAGCCTCCGCCAGTCTCGCCTTGAAACGTACCTGGCTCTGTACCAGACATTCTGGAAGGAAGTCGGCTATTTCCTGCCAAAGCCTCTGGTCAACTGCTGCCTGCATGGCATCCGTGTTGGATTGACGAAGGTGCAGTGAGGATTTGGAATAAAGCTTCTTCTCGCAAGCTTCCAATATCATCTTCTCTTTGCCTAACAGCACCGAGGACGAGGAGGCTGAGGGCGACTGAGGCTGTGAGTAGAGTGACGCTGCAGCGATCACCGCAGAGTGGAGTTGAGGGTGTGCTGACAGCAACAGTATATCCCCCTCCATTTTCCTATACTTAGCGCTGAGGCGCCGATTGACAGGCTTGGCCGAGTGAGGCTTAAGCCACCCCTTTTTGCCAAGGCGACGACATCCTTCTGCATAGGGATCCCCGAACTAGCCACAGGGCGTAGAGTGAGGACCTCAGCCAGGACCCCCGACTCCAGTTCGACCTCGGGTTGAGGAACCCCTCAAGTACTCTGCCAAACCTGCGAGCCGTACGTGGAATGCCTCAGCTGATGACGGCGTGCCAGGGTCCTCTTCTTGGTCAGTGTCCGGCTGGTCCGGAGGAGTGCTGGGCGCAGAGGGATGCAGTGTGGGGAACAGAGCCGGAGGCTGGTGTGGATCCATCTGAACTGTGGGAGACAGGGGAGCAGGCATCGCAGCAAGGGCAGCCGGGACTGTACCGGCGCCTGCAGCGCTGGAGCCATAGGAGGAATGACTATAGGCGCAGGCATAGGGGCCGGCGGGAGCATGTCCCTGATCACATCCCGAAGAATGGCCACTATCTGAGGAGATCTGAGGAACCTTTCAAAGAACCTGTCCTCACAGGCCAGTGGGGTGGCAGGTGATGTTGACGGGGTAGCGGATGGCTGCTGGGGCCGGTGCACACTGTCTAGCCGGTTGCAGGGAAAGTCTGCTCTGCGATGCTGATGGAGAAGTGGTAGGCCACATACCTGGTTGACGCCAGTCCCACCTTCTAACTTGTTCTCCCACCTGCTCCGTTCCAAGGGGCAGTATCAGACAAGCATCCATTTTGTCTGGCACGGCGGCCATCTTGTCGAGCTGCGTGCAACGTGCCAAAGTCGTGGTGCTTGGCTCACTGGGCCCGGCCTCCTCCAGGACTCTTAGCGGTGGAGCATGAGACCTACCCTGCACCTCAGGCTGGGACTGGTAGACGTGTTGATACTCAGCAGTATCTCCGCTAGTGCTGCGTGCAAGCGCCCCCTCTGACATCTTGCTGGTATACTAGGGTGTAGCCCCTCGGATGTGCACGCGGTAAATGAAACTTGCGGTCCCAGAGCACTGTCTCCAGAAGGAGACAATGACCCCTCAGCCTGGCACCGGGTAGCTGAATTAGCCTCGGTACCAGTGCGGGTGCAAGAACGTCAAAGGTTCCTCATGCTCTGGCGTTTCTTTGGGAAGGAGTCACCCTTGCAGGGTGTGATGGAAAAAAGCGGCCCTACCTTGGACCATGACTTATATCTGACGAAGTCCTTCAAGTCCTCTGGAGGAGACTTCTCAAAGAGCTCCCTCTGCCGGGCTAGCCTGTTCTTCAGAGCATGCAGTGTAAGCATGTTGCACGTGGTACAACCCTCCCAGCCGTGGTCGGGCCCAAGGCAGCGGAGTCTAAGAGCGTGGGGATGGGATGTATGAAAGAGTACTTTGCAGGCTGGACAACTGCTGAAGCCCGTTGACGTAGAGATGCGCCGTCGGAGGAGCGTGGCGCCAGAGGACCGAGTACCTAATTGATAAAAAGAAGACAAAAAGAGAAGAAAGTATCCGGGGAAGAGCGCGTGGTATTACAAGGTCAAAGCCAAACCCAGGAGCGCTGGTGAAATCGGCCGTTCCCATCGACGCGGAAAAGGGCACATGCTCCCAGGGCCAAAAAGCCCCCCCAACCCCCGAAAGGAAGAAGGTTTTTTTTCTGGTGAAAAAGGTTCCGTCTCCCGTCCCTAGTGAGGGACACCCATGCAGTATGGAGGAAAGGGAACGGGACGTAGGAGTATAATGAAGCCTTGCAATAAATACTCCTTTCCACAATTAACACAAATACTATGGAGAATGACTATCAAAAAGTTATCAGAGTTTACACAAATAATGTGTAATAACTTACAAACATTTCTAAGAAAAGTACAGTGGAGTAGGTGGGCTAAGTACTCTATTGAATGGCTCGCTTCTGGATTTTTAAAAAGATATTAGAATTGAGAAAAAGAGTAACAAATGCAAACCTCATTTTTTATGCATTACACTAAGAGAAAGACTGTGAATAGCTCCAACTTTCACAAGGCCCCGGCGGCAGGAATAGAAAGTTACACAGGCAGCAAGGGAGAGTGGCACTAACACACCCCTCCTCAAATATCCAGCATATCTAACAGTAAACTCCACACAAACACTTAAAGATGACCCAAAGTATGACTCTGAAAGTGTTGTCCCCCTCTTGCCAGTGGCTATACCATCCACAGAACAGAATTCCATCCATTCAAACATCCATCAAGATCAAAAGCCCCACAAAAAATATCCCTGCACAATCAAAAGCCTCACTCACTTAGTGACTGACTAACAGTCAATCGAGTACTCTTCATTATTGCACTAGTCACCTTATTTTGAAGGGTTATACCGATACGTTACAGTTGTTCAAATGCCATTTAAGGCAGCCAAAAAGACAAATCCTCAACTGACTGTGTTGGAAACAAGCCAGAAAGACTGTCAAAATGACCAAGGTTTCAATTTGAACGCAGAATGATGGGCTCACATTCATGTTAGCCACACATTGATGCAAAATTCACATATTTCATACCCTGATTTTCAAAATCCCTCAACCCTATCAGGCAGTGTTGGAGGGGGATTACCACTGTCTTTACGTAAAACTGCTGATTGTGCCAGCCTATGAAGAAAACAGTTTCCCCACCAAAACCAAACTTAAAGCTTGCAAGGCTTTAGCCTTGATGTTATTCTAATACTTTGTAAGACACAAACATATATTGTTCTGAATCTGGAGAGTCTATCCAGTGTGGCTTGGATTACTGGTACAGAATCAATCCTGGATCCCACCCCCCCTCCTAACTGGAAAAGGATACTTGAAATCGGAAATATAAAATGGAGGTAAGAGTGTCAGTTCCCCCAAGCAGCATTTCAGACAACTGTTGTGGTGGAACCATGTGGCTGAAAAATTCACAAAGCGATGATAGCATTATCTTTCATTTCAGAGTTAGTAGCAGTTTGTTCATCCTTTTGAGCCAAATACTGGGCGATCTATTCAGTATCACCTGAGAACAACACAGTCTGTGCTCCTTGTCCATTTTGTGCTGGGTTTCTTCCCAGAAAATGGGGCAGGGTGGAAGAAGGTTTTGGTGCATTGATAGAAGGTGTCTTGGACTTCGTAGCTGCTACAAGAGAAAGCTTGCTCTTAATGTCTCGGGTTAGAACCAGTATACCAAGACCCTTGGTCTTGGTACTACAGGAATTCCACTTTTATTACAAAGTGTCTGCAGAGGTGTCTACAGTTGGGTCAGTACACTATGAACAATTGATTAGGGTCCCAACGGAGGAGAGACTTGGGTGCAGCACTGAAATACTATCCCACCCACTACATTTCAGAAAAAGAGGTTCTCAATGGTCAGATGTATTCGGATGACCTCAAGGAAAACCTGGCGAGTCCACCCCTAGGCAATTCTACTTGGGGGGGTTTCACCAATATGCAAGTAAAGAGCAACTAAAATATATACTGCCTGTCTTTATTCACTTACAGGGATGATCAACGTGAGTCACTTACATTTCTGATTTAAAAAAAAGGCTCAATTTGTTAACGTTTATTCTGTTGAACTCAAGGAAAACAAGCTAATTGAGTGCTTCAACACAAGATCTGATAAAATTCAAAACCAAAAATTAAATACCTAATTGCAAAAGCAGACAGTGACTAAAACATACATTGCCGCCAGTCTCTATTCAGTGATAGGAATGACCAGTGTTCCCCGGTTCCACCCACATGTAAGTGGAGTGAGCATATTAGCAAGACTGCCCACACACAAGGTAGGAGGGCACTCTTGCCTTTAGATGTAGTTGAGCAGGTTTGGTAGTCTGAGCAGTAAAGGTGAACAGTTCTGATTTAGTATTGTTAATTTTGTATCCAGAGTGAAGGGTGAACCGTTTGACTTCCTCAAGTACAGGTGGTATGTTTACCTCTGGGTGTTTTAGGTATATGAGGGTGTCATCCGCATACAGGGATACGATTTATGGTGGTTTCCTTATGTGTACACCCCTGTGACCGCGGTATTGCCGGATCCTGCTGGCAAAGGGTTCAATAGTCAGAGCAAACAAAACTGGGGAGAATGGGCAGCCCCGTCTTGTGCCTCTAGCCAGTTTGATTACGCTCGAGTGGTTTTGATTGGTGCGGATCCTGGCCCCAGGGTCAGTATACAGCAATTTCACGAATCTGCAAAATTCTTCTCCCAGTCCCATACGTCTCAGCACTCAAAATAGAAAGTACCATGAAATCAAATTGAATGCTTTCTCGGCATCCACCATCATAGCCGCTGCAGGCAGGTCAGGGTTGATTTGGGCCATGGTCCCCAGTAATCGCCGTAGATTCAGGGCGGTGGATCTCCCAGGGATGAATCCCGACTGGTCCGGGTGCACCAGGTCAGGCATGTATGGTAGCAGTTTGTTGGCCAGTACCTTGGCGTCAGAGTTGATCAAAGACAATGGGCGGTATGATGCCATCTCATCTGTGGGTTTCCCGGGTTTGGCCAGTATTGTTATGACCGCTTTCGTCAGGCAGGGAGGCAGTCTGCCTGTTTCGCATGCCTCCTCCCACACGCGAAGCAGTTTGGGAGCAAATATATCTCTGTAGGTTTTGTAGAGTTCAATGCCTATCCCATCCGGGCCAGGGGCCTTGCCTGACACCAGTGAGGCAATGATCTCAGAGATTTCATCTATCGTCCTTGTACTGTTCAGTTTGGCTCGGGATGCGTCGTCCAGGGTTGGGAGTCTGGTTTGTGCTAAGTAGTTGTTCACTTCTTCGATCGTGACTTTGTCATTGTTGGAATATAGCGTTATGTAGTACTCTTGAAACAGTTTATTTCCTCGTGCCGGATGGTCGTGTGCCCATCTGGTAGGGTGATGCCACTAATGTACTGCATGTCACGCTCGCCCTTTATCAGGTCTGCCAGCAGCCTTCCAGGTCGATCTGCTTCGCCGTAGCGTCTTGCCTGGACTTTCTTATAGATGAATCGGGTTTCCTGTTCTGCTAATTCACAAAATGTTTGTCTATTGCCCTTTATTAACCCCAATAGTGCTCTATAATGTGTGGTGCTGTATTCATTTTCAAGATTCCACAAATCAGCCTCTGTTTCACGTAGGTCTTTTCTCAAGGATCTTAGGGTTTCGGTAGTTGTGGCAATCATCATGCCGCCATATCTTGAATGTTTCCCAGACTTTGCTGAACCTGGGCACTGAGTTCTCGTTGTCAGAGAAGAAAGCATTTAGATCAATCCTTAGTGTTTCTGCGAAGGAGTTGTCCAATAGAGCCGCCAGAGGTATTCTCCATATGGGCCTGTGTGGGACTGTTTTCTCCTGGGTTATTTCCAGCACCATCAGCGAGTGATCCGACCATGTACGCAGTAGGATCAAAGTATTGTAGTGCCCCATCGTCGACACCTTCGAGATCAGCCAAAAGTCGATCCGGGAGTGGGCGTGGTGTACAGTAGAGTAGTATGTGTATTCTTTCAATGAGGGGTTTCCTGCCCTCCAGATGTCTATTAAGCTATATTGTTTCATTATTTGGATGATCGTACTCACAGTTTTGGCCCTGCTCCTCTGCCTCTCACTTGACCTGTCTATTGTCAGGCCTAATATCGTTCTGAAATCTCCAAGATAATCGGAGTGTCTGTGATGTGACCGATTGGTGCTGCTATTTTATTTTTTTTTAAACGATTTTTATTATTTTTACAACATCCAATCAACAAAAACAAATAAAAAGAACAACCAAACCCAACAGTGCTTATCATACAATTTTAAATCAAGTGCAGCATCAATCAATCCACTGCTTACTCATTACCCTCCCCCCAACTCGAGCCTACTCCACATCGCCCTCTGCCGTGGTATCCTCTAGGGGTACTTCTCCTGTATTTCTGGTGGAATCCTGGTCACTTGAACAGGCTTGGGCAGACCCAGTCAGTGTGGCCACTAGGTGTCTCCAGGCCACCAGGGTTTCAGCTTCCTCCTCCCCTCTCCTCCCCTATTGGCTGCCTCGCTCCATACCGCTGTGTCCGCCTCTGCCCATTTCTGGAGATCTACCCACCAAACCTCTACCTTTGGTCTGTTACCTGCTTTCCAACCAATGGCAATTCTGCGCTTGGCAAGTATATATGCCAAGTCCTTAAATGTGCTACGTGTTTCAATTTCCTTGGTCTAGGGAAACCAACTACCATGCATGCCCACACAGATTCCACGTCTAGTGTAATCCCTTTCTCAGTCAAATCGATGGGCTACTTTCTTCCAAAATTGTCCAATTTCCGGGCATGCCCAGAACATATGTACCATTCCTGCGTTCACTTCCCCAGATTTGGGACAGGTTTGTATTTCTGCGCTCTTTAATCGAGCAATCCTCTAGGGGGTCATGCACGCTCTGTGGGTTACGTATAGCTGGATTTGTTGCAGCCTCGCGTTCCTGGACACTTATGATATCTCGGAACACTATCACACAACCCGTCATCCATGGGTACTCCTGCTTCCTCTTCCCAGTCCCGTCTCAGCTGGGTCACTTCCTTTCCCACCCTGGACATCAGCAGTTCATAGATTCTGGAAACCTCGAGTCCCCCCCCTCTGAAACATCCTAAATAGTTTCTATGGCCGTATCGGGTTGGTCTTCCAGCATAATTTCAGACCATATGTCTCTCACTCGCTGTACTCATCTGTATAAGTGATATACTGCCCTAGGTGTAGACCTGTATCTGCTACGAGTGCGGTAAATTCCATTATCTTCACCTCTTGCCATATATCTCCCATTGTTGCAATACCGACCGGTTCCCAATGCTTACGGATCGTCTTCCTCAGTTGCTCGTCTCCTCAAGTCAGTGCCACTAGAGGCACTTGTGGAGAACACAGCGTCAGGCTCTCCATGGCCTCGCCAGCCTTATGCCACATCTTCCATCCCAGTTTCAACATCCCCGGGCAAACTTCTAGCTCCGATTTGGGCAGCCATATCCATTCTCTCAAGAAAAACGTTATACATTCAGAGCTCAGCAATCTGGACTCCGATGTTGAGTCTTCACCTAGCCACTTGGCCACATATTGTAGTTGACTAGCCAAAGAAAAAGTTACTTTCTTATCTTGTAACGTTTTTTCGATGGGATGTTGCTCTGACGTATTCCTTATCTTTGATGTTGCCCATTCCAGCTTGCTGGCCTCGGAAATGTTTTCAGTAGAGGGCGCTGCGCGTCGACGTCCCTCAAGTCGGTGTCCCTCGACAGCCTCCATATCGGCGCCGACGTCATCGTGCATATAAATAGACTCGTGCAGTGTCCGTTGCTCAGTTCCGTTTTGAAGTTTAAATTTGCTTCACATGAATTGGTTATTAACCTTGAAGGAGAGCAAGCTGCAACTACAAGGGAAGTTTAACTGCGCGGATGGATGGGAGGGGCGATAAGGAATACGTCGGAGGAACATCCCATCGAAAAGAACGTTAGAAGGTAAGAAAGTAACTTGTTCTTCGAAGGGATTGTGTCCTTTGACGTATTCCTTATCTTTGATAGACTCCCATAGCAGTAGTGTAAAGAGGAGGTGGGAGTAACAATGAAATATTTCCCTTTAAGAATGTACACAATGCAACACAGTTTTCCCAAATCTGGTCTCCTGGCTAGAGGAGGAACCCAGGCTGTAAAATGTTGTAAAGGTATGTGCGGACGACCATGTGGCAGCCGCACATATGTCTCTAATTGGAACCCCTCTTTGGAGAGCCGAAGGGGCTGCGATACCCCTGGTTGAATGAGCCCTAAGATGTTGAGGGGGTTCTTTTCCTGGCAATTTGTAGCATTCTAGAATGGTTAAAATGATCCACCTTGAAATGGTCTGTTTTGTGATTGGCAATCCTAATTTGTGCCCTGCGTATCCTCAAACAATTGGTCTGCTTGCCTAATCCTAGAAAATCTGCCAATATAAAAACTCAAGGCACGCATTGGATCCAGCCTGTGTAACCTCTCTTCCTCTTTCCCTGGGTGGGGAGGAGGAGAGAACAAAGGTAAGGTTATTTTCTGAGTAATGTGGAATTCAGAGACCACCTTTGGGAGAAAATTAGGCTTCACTTGTAAAACAACCTTGTCTTTATGAAAGATTGTATGAGGAGGTTTGCAAGATAGAGCTTGTAATTCGCTCACTCTTCTGTCAGATGTTAGAGCGAACTAGAAAGACTGTTTTAAGAGAAATCTTAATGAACAGGAATGAAGTCGTTCAAAAGGAGTACCCATCAGAAATGTTAAGACTAGATTTAGGTCCCACAATAGAACTTGAAAAGGCTTTGGGGGATAAACATTAGTTAACCCTTTAAGAAACTGGATTGCCAAGGGTATTTTGAAATATGAAGGCTCCTCAGCAGTACGCTTAAACATTGACAGCGCTGCGAGATAGCCCTTGATTGTACCAATTTGAAGACCTGAATTTGCTAATTAAAGCAACAACGATAACACCATTGGTGTATTGCATGAAAAGGATTCAATTTTCTTTTCTCTACACCAGCTGCAAAATTTGTTCCAACGGCACAAAAGCAACACCTCCATGACGTCATCCGGGAGATCCCAATACTTGTATCGCAACCTTTCTGAAACCAAGCATGAAGGTTGAGGGTTCCGA
This sequence comes from Ambystoma mexicanum, assembly GCF_040938575.1. Classification (NCBI taxonomy): domain Eukaryota; kingdom Metazoa; phylum Chordata; class Amphibia; order Caudata; family Ambystomatidae; genus Ambystoma; species Ambystoma mexicanum. The sequence goes on from NC_090925.1 coordinate 1,083,614,295, forward strand.
TGTCTGGATGGAGAACGTGACCTCCCTCTTGTGAGAGAAGATCCTCTCTTTTTGGAAGACTTATTGGAGGGCAGATGGATATGTTGAGAAGGTCCAGGTACCACGTTCTCCTGGCCCAATCCGGTGCAATTAGGATCATGGTTTTCCCGAACTTCTTCAACCTCCTGATTACTTGCGGGATCACAGGGACTGGAGGAAACGCATATAGCAGCGGAAACTCCCAGTCCACTACGAATGCGTCTCCTAGAGCTCCTCTCAGGGGAAATTCCCTTGAGCAATACTGTGCGCATTTCCTGTTGACACTGGTTGTGAATAGATCGACTTGAGGGGTTCCCCAAAGGGTGAAGATCTTTTGAAGGACTTCCTGAGCTAGCTCCCACTCGTGGTAAACTGTGCTCTGCCTGCTCAGAGCGTCCGCCGTCAAGTTCTTCTCTCCGGCTAGGTGAACTGCCGATAGAGAGATTCCTTCTTGAATTGCCCAAAACCAGAGCTGCATTGCCTCTCTGGACAGTGGCAGTGACCCTACGCCTCCTCTTTTGTTGAGGCAGTGCATGGCCACTGTGTTGTCCGTCATTATCAGGACATTCTTGCCCTGTACTGATGGCAGAAAAGCTTTCAGCGCTAGTCTGATTGATCTCAGCTCCAACAGGTTGATGTGTAGTCTGGACTCCGATGGAGACCAACGACCGCTGATGGTCAAGTCGTTGGCATGGGCTCCCCACCCCGTGAGTGAGGCATCCGTGACTACTGTTCTCTCCGGCCATGGTTGCCAAAACTGTTCTCCTTTCGAGATGTTCTCCCGACAGGCCCACCACTGAAGGTCTCGAGCTACTATGTCAGGGACTTGAAGGAGATCTGACATTCTTCCTGAGAATTGCGACCATTGGGTTCTTAGTGCCCACTGGAGGGATCTCATTCTCAGGCGAGCCTTCGGCACTAGGAAGATGCAGGATGCCATGAGGCCTAGCAAACTCAAAAAGTCGAAGGCTGGGAGACGTTGGGCATTTTGAAACTTGGTGACCATCTGCAGAATATCTTGAGCCCTCACCTCTGGTGGCGAGGCTTTTCCCAGGAAAGTGTCCAGGACTGCTCCAATGAAATGGAGTCTCTGTGATGGTATCATCTGTGACTTTAGGTTGAGGGAGAAGCCCAGCTTGTGAAGGAAATGGCAGACATAATCTAGCTGGATCTGAGTTTGTTCCAAAGATACTGCTCTGATCAACCAATCGTCTAGGTAGGGGTAGAGGTGGATCCCTTCCCTCCTTAGACTTGCAGCCACTACCGACATTAGCTTGGTAAAGACCCTTGGGGCGGAGGTGAGCCCAAATGGCATAACTCGAAATTTATAGAGTTGCAAATCGTGAACCTCAGGTATTTCCTGTGTTTGAGATGGATTGGCACATGGAAATAAGCATCCTGAAGGTCTAGAGATACCAACCAGTCCTGAAGCTGGAGCGCCTGAAGGATCTGAGAAAGAGCTACCATCTTGAACTTGTCTTTCCTGAGGAATTTGTTCAATTCTCGCAAGTCCAAGATGGGTCTCAGTCCTCCGTCCGAGGAATATGTAGGAAGGGCAGGCAGTAACCTTGAGCAACTGACTCCAATGCTCAAGCTACTGACGTAATAGCCTGCCATTCTGACAGATGTTGAGTTAACCTGCCCCCTACTGGTGTCTTGTGAGGGGAGACAATAGAGGGGTTTAGATGCAGCAGACGCAGATGCCGAGGGTAAAGTGGCACCTGCTGCTGCAGCTTTTGTATCTTTGCCCCGTCCACCACGGGTGAATTATTTCTGGCCCCTTTGAGATGGCTGTCCTCTGCCTTTTCCGAATGCGGAGAAAAAGCGAAAGGACCTACCCCTCCAGGAAGCTCCTGAGGGGTGATTTGGAGTTTGTCGTATCGCAGCCCCAAGTGATTTCGCTGCTGCTTTTGATGTCTGCAATTTCTCGAGGCTGTCATCAGCCTTCTTGCCAAATAAAGAAGCGCTGTCGAAGGGCATGTTCAGAAGTCTGCCTTGAACAACTGGAGCAAAACCAGACTTCCGCAACCACGCATATCTGCGGAATGTGGTACTTGCCGCCATGGCCCTGCTGATTCTGTCAGCAGAATCAATACCTGTTTGGAGGGACTCGCACATTGCATCCTTTCCATCCCTGATGATTAAGAATGCTTCCCTTTCTTCTCCTTTTGGAAGGGAGACAGCCGCAGATAAAGCACACTCCCTAAGTGTGTGGCTGAATCTTGCTAGCATGCTTAAGCGCCATGCTACATGCCGAAAAGACTTTTTTTGACATGGCATCAAATCTTTTATCATCCCTGTCCTGAGGAATGGTAGGATATGCTGACCTACTGTTAGACGAAGTTGCTGCTTGTACAACTAAACTCTCTTGAGTTGGAAGCTTGCTCAGATATTCGGGATCTGAGGCTGATGCCCTGTATTTAGCAGAAAGTTTTTTATTTACTGCAGGGAGAACTTCAGGAGTTTCCCAATTTGCAGACATTTTTCTTTGCAAAGCAGCATGAAAAGAACAGGATCCTCCTGGGGACCTTTATCTAAAATATCAGTAAGGTCATCCTGCTGAAAATAAGGTGTAGGTGTAGTCCACTCCACAAATTCAATTATTCTTGCCATCAGAATTCTATAAGGGGTCTCAGCATGCTCTCCAGGGACTGGTTTAGCAAACTCTACTTCTGGAGAAGTATCTAAACCACTTGCCTCATGTAGAGAGTCTTGAAGGTCTTTTAACCTGTTCTCCTCAGAGATTAATTGCTCTGGCATAGGTATTGTAGTCCTTTGTAAACCAATGGGTCTCTCATGGTCAGAATCCTCCCCTTCCTCACGTTTGGAGGACAAGGCTCTAAAGTAGTCAGACCTAGGATATGGTTTAAAACCAATTTCTAGAGCAGAAGGAGCTAAATTAGTTGTCACTGCCTGAGAAAACGTAGAGGTTGTCGACGTGGAAGTCATTGGCTTCAACAATCCTGAAAAAGGCATCAAGAAAGTTTGAAGAGACCTCGATGCACTTGAGAGGATCGGAATCCTACTCGGCATCATCGAGATTTTTGATGGCATCCTCGACGTCATGGTCGAAGCTTTCGACACCTCTACTGATTTTATCGTAGTCGACAGTGGCATCGAAGACGGCGTTGATGCAACCTATTTATGCGTCGAAGGACCCTTCGACAAAGGCGTCGATGAAGCAGATTTTTGCATCGAAGAAACCTTTGACGCCGGCGTCGATGATGCGGTGCTTTTACTCGAGGGTTCATGACGCTCTCGAGTATTTTCTCTCGTGAGGTTCAACGACTCGCAGCGTTTAGATTTTTCGGGTCTTTCACCCAGGGTATCACCTTTAGATGTCTCAGAGGGGGTCGAGGCTGCTTTCTCGAAGATGCCAAGCATTTTCTTTACCGAATTCCTCCCACTTAGCCGGAGAGATGTGTTTCGTGGGGCAGGTGACAATTTCTGGGGAGGTAGAGGAAGAAGAAGAAGAGGGAGATCTACGACGCCTCTTCTTAAAGTGTTTTTATCTCAAAGACTGATGGCAACCGCTTCGAGATCTTTAACGGGAATGTTTCTTTTGTCGACGAGGAGACGGATGTCTCGACTCAGCCGAAGAAACTTTCGAGGGAGTAGAAGTTTTGAAGCTTTTACCTCTTTCTAACTTCCCCTTACGCTCCTTCAAGGCTTTCGCCGTCATGGACATAGAGTCCTCGCATTCCGAACAGTGATGCTCGATCCCATGCACCACAAACAGATCTTGTGAGGCTCCGTTAACGACATTTTCTTCCCACAATCACAACATTTTTTGAAGCCATCGTGTTAAGGTAATAATCTTCGAAGAATACAAAGGTTTTTCCTGAAGAAGGGAAATGAGCGTTACGTTTCCGAGGCCCATGAAGAGCGGAAAAATGGAACTGAGCAACGGATGCTGCGCAAGTCTATTTATACGCATGATGACGTCAGCGCCGATACGGAGGCTGTCGAGGGACACTGACTCGAGGGATGTCGACGCGCAGCGCCCTCTACTGAAAAAATTTCCGAGGCCAGCGAGCTGGAATGGGTAACATCAAAGATAAGGAATACGTTGGAGGACACAATCCCTTTGAATAATAGATCTCAAAGTTGGGCAGTTGTATGCCCCCTTTGTCATACATATTCTGCAGCTTCCACAGGGCTATTCGATTCCTGGTTTTATGCCAGATGAAGCCTCTTCATATGCTCTGGAGTTTAACAAAGAATCGCTTGGGAATCACGTATGGTATATTCCCAAAAAGGTGCAACAGCCTCGGCAGTACCACCATCTTCAACAGCGCCACCCTTCCGACCATGGCAAGGAGAAGCTTAGCCCAGAATCCCATGCTGTTCTCAATATTTGGCACTGCCTTCTCTGTGTTATGTTTATATTCAGCCTCCACTGTGTGATAGATATCAATCCCCAGGTATCTAAAGGTTCTGGTCTCCCAGGGTAATTGTAGTATTCGTAGGTGTTCGCGTGGAATCTCTTTATATCTTCCTAGGGGAAATATGCACAACTTCTTCGGATTCACTGCAATGCCAGAGAGCAACGCAAATCGCTCCATCACTTCTAAAATGTATTGCAGGTTTTCCTCAGGGTATCTCAAGTATAAAAGCACATCATCGGCATATAATGATATTAAGTGTGGCCCGCCTTTCGTGAAGATTCCCACCTCCTTGTTTTGTTATCTCAAGTATATAGCTAAGGGTTCTAGTGCAAGAATGTACAGCATCGGGGACCAGGGGCAACCCTGTCTAGTGCCCCTATTAAGTTGCCACCTCTCTGAAATGATTGCCCCTGTCTCGACTCTGGCAAGTGGCGTGCTATACAATAGTTACACCCACTTCAGGTATCCAAGCCCTATTCCATACTCTTTCAGGGCTGCCATCAGCCAAGGCCATTTTAATGAGTCGAAGGCCTTCACCGCTTCTAATGAGACAATTGCCACTTCGTGCAAGTCTCCTTCTGTTTGTTCTATGACAAGGTGTAGCCTTCTGAGATTGTCGGATATGCTTCTGTGCAGGACTGATCAGGGTGTATAAAAGTCTGCTTATGACCCGTCTCAGTCTGTTTGCCAACACAGCCGTAAGTATCTTGCTGTCCTGGTTCAGCATGGATAGCGGTCTGTATGACCCGCAATCCATGCTCGCCGTGTTGGGCTTAAGAAGCGGGATGATGATGATCGCCTCTCTCAGGGATTCTAGCACTGTCCCTGTTTCGAATGCTTCATTTACCATTGCCAGCAGTGGGGGGAGCACTTCCATCTTATACGTTTTGTAAAACTCACTGGGGAGTCCATCCGCACCTGGGGCCTTACTAGTGGGCAACTGCTCGATCACCGCTTCTAGTTCCCCCCCCAATGTAATTGGAGCATCCAGGGCCTCTCTCTTCGGCACTCAATTTAGGTAGGCCAATATCTGCCAGTGTTTCAACAATCTCACTCCATTCTCCCCCTTCTACGTCTCCATATAATTGTTTATAGAACTCCAGGAACCCTCCATTCACGCCCTCTTGGGTAACGAGTATTTGTCTGATCTGCCCCTGTATTGCTCTGATCATAGGTCTGGGTGTCTCATTTTTATACCACCACGCTAGCAACCCCCCGAGCTGGTCTCCTCCTGCGTGCTGCCTCTCTATGCATTTCCTGTAATTCAAGTTACATAATCTCTCCCAGTGCCCTCCACATTCTTGTTTTAATTTACTTATGGTTTCAGCATCTTCCAGGGAGTCATCTCCTCTGCGCATAACTGCCTCTAATTTTGCCTCGGCCCTCTGCAGCTCCTGCAGTATACCTCCTTGGAGCCCTTTGGATTTAGCTCATCACATCCTTAAATGCCTCCCATAGGGTGCCTGCCGATTCTACACTTCCGGTGTTATTTTCAAAATATTCTACAATTTCCTTCCTCAGGTCTCCCCTAAACACTATCTTTCAATGCTTCGGCCCCGAGCCGCCACGGGGGGGATCCTAGCTTTAGGAGGCAGATATTGCCATTCTAAGACCAGTGGTGAGTGGTCCGAGAGGACCCTAACTTTATATTCAGATCTCGCTATCTTGCCCGTCATCTCAAGAGAAGCGAACACGTAGTCTAGTCGTGTATATAAATTATGTGGAGCCGAATAATGAGAGTACTGTCTATCCTGTGGGTGGTGTAACATCCATAGATCTTCCAGCCTAAAGTCCCCAAGTAGGGTCCTCAAAGTTTTGGCTGTGGTGATAGGTTTATCCAATTTCCTATCTGACCCATCCATCCTGGGGTCCAATGTGCAGTTAAAGTCCCCACCCCTTATAACCGACCCCCTCCCCCCCAAGGTACGGGCTAATTCTACTACATAAGGTCTTAAAATAGGCCACTGTATCTTGGTTCAGGGCGTATGTGTTGATGACACACAATTCTCTATTTTCTAACAATCCCTGTATCACTACCATCCTCCCGTCAGACTCCTATCGACTGCAATAGCTGGAAGGGGACATGCAGAGCCACCGAGGTAATTACCCCTCTAGCGTAAGCCGGAAATGTTGCCCCTACAGTGGTCCCCTTCGAATTCTTCTTTATTACCTCCTGCTTCTCTTTCGTGAGATGGGTTTCCTGTAGTAGGGCGATATCTATTTTCTGCCTCCTTAAGTACATAATGATCTTATTCCTCTTCAAGTAAATGTTTAGTCCCCTAACATTCCATGTTACCATCTTAAGGTCTCCCATCTTTCATCCATACCCAGTTCCACCTCAGTCCACCCTTATCTTCTGCATCATGCGCAGCAGCGCGTGGATGTAAGCTCGCCCACCGCCTTCCCAACCCCAACTTTTGTCCCTCCTCCACCCTCCCTCTAACTTCCCAAACTTGTTGCCCAGCTCCATTCCTGGATCTCAGGCACTCCTGCATCTAGCCCTTTTCTCGGTCTAACCGATACTCTGTACTCTGCAGGGGGACACTGCACTAACAGTATCCCACCTAAACCTGAGGGGTTGGTAGTGAGTCTCCTGGTATAGTACCTCCTATATTGCGCTAACACCATGCATCAAATTACTTTAATCCAGTCCCAATGTCAACGTTTGTGCCATTATCTCTCAAAGGGCCCACTAGGCATCAGCGTGGCACGTACATATGTCTGGTTCATTCCACAGATCCACTCCCCTTCTGAGCATCCTCCTCCATCGAACAGTTTCGTGAGTCCAGCAATGCTGACACCTCCTCCGGTGATTTAAAAAACAAAGCTTTATTCTTCATGAACACTTTCATCCTTGCAGGATACATCAGCATGTACTTGTAACCTGCTTCCCGCATCCTCCTTTTCACTACGACATAGTTTAGGCGTTCTCTCTGCACCAAGAGTGTGTAGTCCGGGTAAGCCGTGATGGTCGCCGACACTCTGCTTATTGTTCCTCCCTTGAGGAAGTGCTCTAGGACCTTCTCCCCGTCTTTATAGTTTAAGATCTTGGCAACAATGGGCCGCTGTGGGGCTCCCAGTGGTGGACTTCTCATCTGGGTTCTGTGCGCCCTCTCCACTGCAAAGCCTTGGCTCAGTGCTCCGTCTGTAATCTCCTGCAGCAACATGTTTTCCACATAATTCGTCGGGTCGGCACCCTCCTCCCCCTCTGGGAGCCCTATTATGCGCATGTTGTTTCTCCGGTCCTGTCCCTCCGCCTCTTCTGCTCTACTCTCTAGATTGCGCACCTGTTGTAGCGCTCTAATGTCCTTTGCATTAGTCGTGAACTTGTCCGCGTTGCCTTTCATTTCCTTTTCTAGTGTCCCCGTGTGCTCTGCAAGTGATCTCACGTCCTGCCGCAGCAAGTTAAGATCTATACTTACTGCATCAATCTTGGACTCCAGCGCTGTCTTCAGGTCCGATATTGCTGAGTCCATTTTGAGTTCCAGAGAGGCCTTTAGCTCAGCGATGGCATCCAGTACCTGCTGGTTCTGGGTTGCAATCTTCTCCGATTCCCGGGTGCCTTGGTCCCTGCTCGCATCAGACAATTGTGGTGATCTGGCAAAATCCTCCATGGAAGATCATTTCCCTCTTGTTTCTGGGCGCTTTAGCTTCCATTTTGCTTCAAGCTAGGGGCTTTGCAACGGTCTGTGCCATAGAGCTTGGCTCTCCTCGTTATTGTGGGTGGTCTCTCCTCGTACTGGTTATGTCTGCACCGGCCTGATCCAGCTGAACATGTCGGTGCACCCTTGGCCGCTTTGACACTGATCCCACTCTGTTCCAGGGGGACCCATGAAGTCCCTTATTTCAACAGGCGCGGGCCGTTGCTATCAGGCAGTTCAAACTCTGTCTCGTGCACCTCAGTGCCCTTGCGCAACTCGTTACGTCCCACTCAGTGTGCTGAGTCGGCACAGTGTCTATTCCTTATTGTTCCCATACATGGCTAGGCTCTGACGTTCACGTGCCTAATTCAGGGTCCCTACTGCATCAGAAGCACAGCTTTCATCCCCATAAGCTCATTGCCTGCTGCGTTTCCTTTATTCAGCCTGTGTTCCCCACTTGTTGACTGATATGTCTCTTATTGGCAGCCCAATGTCCTTTTATGCCAAGGCAGTGTTCTTGTGCTCCAAACAATGTAGCCAGCTGCGTTCCCATTAGTTTCTCTCCCCGGCTCTGTGTCTGATCTTGTTACTTGTATCCGTGCACTTCGTTCTTCTTTATGGGTTCGCATCGGCCCAGCAGTCAGCACTTCCCTCCACTGCTCCGCTGCCATGCCGTTCGAGCTTCTAACTTATCTGTGCAGCCGTCGGTAACCCGGGCTGTATCCCGTCCACATGTCATGTTCTGGTGCGGTCTTCCATTTCTGTGTGTCCGGTGAGAGGCTGCTTACTCGCGACCCATCCACAGCCGGGTCTTCGTTCTCTGTAGTCTGTTCCAGCTGCCTCCTCTCACCGCAGTCTTCTTCCAGGGGTGCCGCTGCTTCAGTCTTTAGTCACCGTCCCCTGTTCTTTACGCAGAGCGGCTGCTGTACATCCCGTGTCCACTCTGTGGCCTCGGAGAGTGATGCTCTGTCTTGCGGACCCGGGCAAAGGTTTACACTTCATGCAATGTATCCGGCGGTTCCTTTGAAGTCGGGGTCCGCCATTTTGTTTCCTTTGTTCGTTCCCACCGCCGCACCAAAGTTCCTATTTCTTCCGATCCTTCGTCATGCCATTCTCATGGTTCCCAGGTTACGTGCAGTGTACCTTTAGACGTCCTAGTCTCCGGTTCCAGGGCTCTTGCACCTCATTCAGCATGTGGTTTTAAGGATCATTCACAGATCGTCAGGAGCTACCCAGGAAAGACGTTCTACACCATGGCTGGTTAGCCATTGCCCCCCCCCCCCCATCTTAGTGCTGCCATCTTAACGTAGAATTTGGTGTCATACGAGTTGGGGCCATAGGAGTTCACCTAGATGATTGGTTTGTCGTCGATTGTGCCCGTCACAATCACATATCTGCCTTCTGGGTCGATTTTGCTGGTATTCAATCGGAAGTCGGTCTTCTTTCGTATTAGTGTTATCACGCCCCTTGCTGGAGACAAATAGTGTAGAACCTGTTCTTTCCCCATTTATATGCCGTTTGCTTGTGTATGGACTCCATGGCGTATATCTCAAAGCATTACGATGCTGGGGGCGTGGCAAACAAGGTAGGCCCAAATCTCCCTCGCTTTTATGGGATTGATTAGCCCTCTGATGTTCAGTTTCAGCTGGTGTGCCATGTCGTACTAGTGTCTGCCCGTATTTCGCATTCTCCTGCTGCTCGACAGAGTCTGTGTGAGATGCATATCATGTTGTCGTTGCCACAACTTTTTGGAACTTTCCTATCCCTGACTGCCGTACTAGTCGCAGTCAAGTCAACTTGAACACAAAACTTTCTCTTTCCCACCTGTGTCCCTTTTCCCCTCCCCCACCATCAACGTCAACTTGATGATGTATCCTCTGAACTGTTGAGTGCACCCATGGGGGGTCATGTTGTCAGCGCCGCCTTTCGTTAGACTCAACATTCCTCGAGCGGTTCATTAGTGATCGGCACCTGTTGTACTTCGTGTTTGGCCGGTTTCAGCCAGATGTGCTGGCAAACGTTTCTTTCAGTCATTTTCCTCCAACTGCCTCATCTAGATCGCGTAGCATGTCGGTTTCTGAGTCTTGGGATGGTCAGGGCGTGGGTATGTGCAACTCCACATAGGCAGTCGCCTGTGATGGGTCTTCAAAGAAGTGTGCCCTGCCGTTGTGCTGTATACGCAGCTTGGTCGGGAACATTAAGGAGTAAGGGATTTGTCTGTCCCGAAGGAGGCGCTGTACCGTGTCGTAAGATCACCTTTGCACGCTTTCAGCAAAGTCCGGGTATATATGTATATTGTTGGATTTATATTTCAGATTGCCTTTCTCTCTAGCCAGTCGTAACATCTCCCTGTAATTTAGGGGTATGGCGATAATTGTTCTAGGTCGGGCCACAGGGCTTTGGGGGGAGCAAGAGTTTGGTGCACCCTCTCAACCAGGAATTGTGGTGGAAACGTCATAGGATCAAATAGAGCTTTGAGTAGATTTTCCATTAAGGGTTCCATGGGGCCCTTCACTGCGGATTGCGGGACGCGACTACCCTTATTTCGCCGGGACCTTGATTCTAAATCTTCACATATATTCATAACTTTGTTGAGCTCAGTCTGCATTCTGTTCAGGGTTTGGTCATGGCGGGTTATACCGTCTTCGTGTGTGCTTATTCGTCCCTCCGCTTCAGTGGTGCGGGCACTTTTCTTCTCTATTCTCGCCTTTAGTGATCCAATTGTGCTCACTAGGTCATCTAGTTTCATGTTGATTGCAAGGAACCCACTGTCCACAGTTTGCAGCAAGTAGACGTCTCTAGTGTTTTCTTCCGGTGGTGGCATTTGTGAGTTGCTGGGGGTTGTGGGGGGCGGGGTTCGCCTGTTCGTGGTCTTGGGCCTGTGTAGAGGTCCATTGGACCTTTCTTTTTTTGGGCTCCCTTGGTCATGTTTTTGTGTTAAGAGGGGGTGTTCTTCCAAATGCTGATCCTGCGGATAGTTGTGTCTCGGTGATAGTGGCTATCTCTTTGATGTGTGCTGTAAAATCGTCTTATGGCAAATTGTAATATTAGCGCCCTTATGTGCAAGCCAGTGTGCGCCCTTTAGACCTAGGGCGCTGTTTTAGGGGGGAGTCACTTTTGGATTATGGATTTGCTTATTTGCAATGAGCACCGTGTGGCCCCAATCGTTTAAATGCAGTGACTGATTACGGCCGTTGGTGGCAGTCCTTCTTGCCGTGGTGAAGTCCTTCTAGATTTATCAAGGTAATGTAGTCTTTATTGGTGGTAGTTTAGTGGGCCAGGTGATTCTATGTGCTGTGCTCATGCACCCAGGTTCATGGTCCCATTGATTCTGGGTCGCAGGGTTGGAGATGGTTCCTGGGTATAATAAGGGGCCTGCGGGGAGGCCTTATACGTGCTTCACTGTGGCAGTGCTGGTTGTCATGAAGCTGTAGGCTTGGGGGTTTTAGTAGTCCTACCTTGAGGTGACGTTCCGGGCATTCGGGTCTTCCCCCTCGGGTCGCAGGCAGGCCCCAGCGCGGGCACCTGGTTCTTTGTGTGTTGGAGTGCAGTCTGCTTGCTTCGCGGGGCTGGCGAGGGTGCCCGCTCGATTGCTGCGGAGGTTGTGGCATCTCTTGTGCCCCTGTCAGGCTGGGTGTCGCCCGCTCACCGGCCCGATACCTCAGCTGCAACGTGGGCTGTTAGATCCGTTGCTCGGTTACCCGCCTCTGGGTAGTAGATGGTGGGGACCAGTTCGCTAATTCCGCTCTCCCAAGGGACTTGGGCGTAGTATGCCAAAATTGTACATTCGTGTGTCTGTCCCACAATTTGCATGTATGCCTTATCTTCAATCTGTGATGTACCTGCAGAGTTTGTCCTCAGTGTGAATATCAGTGCCTAGCTGAGCTGATGCACCCTCGGCCACCGCGTTCAGCTTACAAGTTGCCGGACTGGAGCGTGGCACCTCCTTCAGTTGGCGTCTCTTTTTCGGCACCAAACCAGTTCTCACTCGAGGGTCGAGTTGCTTGGGTTGTGGTGGCTGATTTTGGTGAATATTTGGCCCAGATGCGCTCCGGTACTTCATCCACCTGGATTCGTTTGCAGTTATGTTGTTGGTGGTGCGATTCAGGATATTTGTGTAGAATTAATTTCTCGAGGAACAGTGCTGACAAAACAGGTGCCCATCTTGCAGCTGTGCAACAATCACAGCATGTCGACTACAAATTCTGGTTTTGAAGAAATGTTTAGGATGTATTGTGACCAAAAATAAGAAACCAAAAGTACTAACCGATGAGTTGCATATTGGGTCGCAAAAACGATCACAATGTACAGTGTATGATTTTATGCTACTGATGTGGAAGGGATTATGTGTGTTTCTGTGTAGATATTTTTGCTGTCTGTCGAATTGTGGAACTATACATTTTGTTTGGTGGTTTCCTGGTTCACAGGGTGCGAGACTACGTTAAACACATTTGATTATATTTTAGTGATTGTAGTATATTAAAAAGACTATATATATATATTTTTAGTAATCCAGAATTTGGGTGGTACATTATTTCAGTACTGCACCCATGTGTTTCCTCCATCGGGACCCTGATTAATTGTTCATAGTGTACTCATTACTGCCTGCATGATCAGGGACGCTACCAGGTACCCTATCTAGTTGAATACATTTGTGTCAGTAAAAAGGAAGCAATATGGTGTGCAACAAGCCCTACTCTAAGAGAAACAAATAAAAGGGTGCTTATCAGTATGTCCAAACATAAATTAGGTCCTCGGTCCAGAATCCGACTGTAACCTTTTCCTTTCTTTACCTCTAAAAAACAAATGGGACAACTAAGGCATGCTTGTCGGAACTACTTACTGAAAGGATGACTGCTGGCATCTGACCCCCAAGACTACCCCTCCATCACAGGCCTTTGCCTATGTTCGCAGTTCCAGTTATAAGGTTCATGATGTGCGTGAGTGCCATGCCAGGACTTCAGCACAGGCTTCTTTTGCGTCGCTCCCAATCTAGGTTTCTCTCAGTCTGTGTCCCTTCAGGGAAACTGTGTTACTTGTTCCCCACTCTAATATTCTGGGGTTTTGCTCATTCTTAATCCCCAATCTGTTTTTTGGGGGCCTTTCCCCAGTTAGGGCTTGCCTCAGTCTCAGTCACCACTCTGGGGGCGAGATGCTCCTCAATGGGGGTCTTGCTCGGCCCTTCACTCGCTGCAGAGTCACTAACGCAAACCAACTGGACTCCGCGGCGGTCCGTGACTCCTCTTCCGCTAGCTCGGTGCGGGGATGTGTAGGTAGCTTATCGTCGGTTCTTTGCTTCGGCCATCAGAGGTACTTCGGGTTGTTGCTTGCTGCCTCCCAGGCAAGCCCTGTGGGCGGATCAGCACAGTTAAACTGTGTGGGTCCTCCGGACATGGCTGATTGGTTCTTCTAGGGAGGCCCCACTAGGGGGGTGGTTTACTCGCTTCTCTGTAGTCTTCCATGGAGATTGCTAATAGAATGGGTCAGCTATTATTAAAAAAGGGGTAAGAGTTATCATACAACCTAGCTCCTACATACCCCATAACAGTGCAAGTCTCTGGTGGGGAGGGATTGGGACTTGTACCGCTCCCTTGGGTTTTCCTGTCCCCTTAGGGGGAATGACCTCCAGAGGGATCCTGCTTTTACTGTCCCTTAGGGGATGTTAAGCATAGTGGGCTAACCTCCTGTAATGCTTGCGTGAAAATCCGAGCCACAATAACATGGCGTCGATGCGCAAACATTTTTTGAACACTCATCTCCCATCACAGTATTAAAGTCTGCATTTTCACAAGTCTCACAGAATGAGCCAGTAGCATCAAAAACAGAGCAAGGTCACATAAATATTATCTGAGTGGACTTACTGCAGAAAGTAGTTATTGTATTGTCCATTGAAGGACGAGTACAGAAAGGGATTCGGAGCACACTGCAGGTGCATGATAAGGGGTTTGGGAATGAAAGCGAGAGAGAGAGGGGCGCTGGGTTTTTCCATTTCTGACTGGATTTTTCCACCCTCTGTCCCTTCGACTTGTGATCTGCTCTTCGGCCGAGACCAGAACGCAACTGTGAAGGGCGGGGAAATACCCCCATAAAGGAGAGAGCATTGTATGGAAAAAGTTAGTTGGAATCCGGACCCCAGGTGATGCAGTCTCGCTGAAAGGGAGGATGCTCCGCTTCAGACCCCGATAGACGCAGTGATCTCTTTGCCTACCTGCTGAATGACTAAGCAGTGTTGTGGTAGCCAAGTTGAAGTTTTCTTCTGCCTCATGTTTAATGGTGAAGTTCCCTATATTCAAATTCTTATATATCTAAGTGTATGTTTGTTTATTTGTATTTATACATATAGTGTGTGACTAAAGGGCCTATAACAAGCAATTTGTTTTATGATATTATATAGTTTGTGTTTTATTTTTAGTCCACTCACTTGTTTTTGCTAAGGGGGCTGGGGAGACAAGTGTTAGTGCTTCCCCCATTGGGCCAAACAGATGCAAACAACCTCCCTAGTTCCAAAGGAGGTGGCTTCCCCTGGGGGAGAAGTGAGGATGATCTGTTCTGCAGAGCCAAAACACCAAGCTACATGTGTCGATGCTCACCAGCAGGGGTGTCTGGTTTGGAAATTTGGGCCAAAGGATCATGCGGCATGAACTTACCAGGGAACAAACAATACTGGAGGTACTAGCAGAGGGATGTTCTAACGCACATAACATTCCTTGGGCAGTGATGTTGTGGCCCGGTACATGGTTGCTGTCTGAGTATTATTAACCTGTGTCACCAGGAAGAATAAGTTACTGACCGTAGTGACTAAGATACTGCTAGACCATAGTCCCCTTTCCTCCATACTATATGTATGGGCATCCCTCGCTAGGGACGGGAAGCAGAACCATTTTCACCAGAAGAAAAATGTGTTCCCTTTAAATTTAGATGTGTGCTGGGGCGTGGCCCTGGGAGCATGTACTCCCCTGACTGTGCCCTTTGACGCGTCGACAATATTAGGATTGCCTAATGACACTACGGGGGAGCATGAGGGGGGATGTATGGAGGAAAGGGGTGTATGGACTAGGAGTATGTTAGTCACTACGGTGAGTAACTTCTACATATGTCATGTCCCCTTTTCTCTATAGTGGACATGCGATTACAACTGACTGCAGCCCTGGGGAGGAGAGTTGTCCCTCTAAGAAAACAAGTTCTTCAAAACTGCCTGGCCAAATGCTGTGTCCGATATGGCGCTGCCATCCAAGCAGTAGTGTTTGCAAAAGGCTAATGGGGAAGCCCAAGAAGCTGCCTTGCTGATAGTCTACCACAGGACATGGCTCTGGAAAGCCACAGTCGTGGCACTGGTTCTGATGGCATGGGCATGCAAGTTTGCTGGCAAAGGCCTGTGCTGCCCCTAATATGCCTCTTTGATGGCCATCAACATCCACCTGGCTATGGCAGCCTTGGAGGCTTGACAGTCTGGTTTTGATCCTCCAAAAGTTATTAACAAGGCATCCAATTTAAGGAAGCTCCGTCTTCTGTTCAGATAGAATCTTAGAGCACACGCCTGACATCCAAAAAGTGCACCACCATCTGGGTCCACAAAGAATGTTGGGAGAACTATCTCCTCGTTAATGTGAAAGGAAGAAACAACCTTAGAGAGAAAGGCCTGAGCACCATCTGTCCCAGTGAAACGTAATATAGGGTTCTGACACACCAGAGCCTGAATCTTGCTGATGCAGCATGCTGAAGTAAGGCCAATCAGAAGGGCAGTCTTAATAGTAACTAGCCTGATATTTGCTGATGCCATGGACTCAAAGGGTTTGTGTGCCAGGGCGCCCAACACCACGTTAAGGTCCCATACCGATTGTGGGCACTTGACCAGCAGATATAATGTAGTCAGGCCCTCTAAGTGTCTTTTAACCACCGGATTGGAAGAGTAGAAAACAATTTCCAGAATTTTTGTAGGCCCCTATGGCTGCCAGACACCACCCCGGAAGTACGTGACAGCTGAAAGGACGTAGCTGGACCGACAACGAACATACACGGCTCTTGGCAGTTAATCCTGGATAGACGCGGCCAATGTAAAGACGCAGTCAGAGTGAAGACGAACAAACGCGGGATTCGTAACGAAAACTAAAGAAATTCAAATTGGTCAATGCAGGATAGAGTCTCAGGAGCCAGGGTTGACAGAACCTTGATTTTCACTAATTGGCACTTATGGAACACTGAGCATAGAGTGAACACGAAGCAGTCTTTCGACGGTCTGTTGAGACCATTTGACCTCCAGCAAGCAGAGGATTCCTCCGTTGCATTAGCAGCTTACTAACTAGTGGACAGACCCTGGTTACCAATAAGGGTGGTGGACCCCCTTGTCCTTGATAGACGAACGGCGAGGGGACTACAAACCCTGAATGAGAAGAGACAATTTGAACCACAAATTGAAATGTGTTTATAGATTGTTGTTTTTAGCTACTCATTTTATTGTGGGTGATGATACTGTTGCTAGATTGAAATTGCAGGTCACTTCAATCCTTCAAGAAAGCCCCTGATTAATTTCCTAATACTCATGACAGCTACATATTTTTTTTTGTGTGCGATCTTTTAGTTTATTCAAACTTTTATCACAGAATCTCTGTATGGTTAGTATTCATCGAGTGTTAAAGTCTTCCTAAGCACGTGTGACTTGGGTTCAAGGGTTTAGCATTTGGAACTTCTATTCTTTCAAAATTGTGTCTAAGAAATTAATTATCGCGCAGGTTATTTTCATGTTGTGACCAGCTGTCACACGCGACCACCATTCTTCTCTATTTCCATCTGTTGGAAAGCAAAAGTCTAGATGTAGGATCCTTTGATTCGAGATTGCATCGCAGTTTATGATCAGATAGTAAAGTGATTCCGTCTCTTTATTGCAGTGTCTGCATAAGTCATCTTTTTGGTACAAGTTTTTTCGCATCCATCTCATTTCATTTGTTTGCAGTGCATTTAATCGCATTCGCAAAAATTGATCTCGGTGGTGACGCGATGGACATTTGAGTAAGTATTTCGGCTGTACGTTTAGTCTATTTGGTGCGGGTCCTGACGGGAGTGTACATTTAAGGAGTGCTCTTTTTTCGCTATTCTGAATCCATCCCCACCATTGAAGACGTTTTTTGACAATCTGCGGGCGGAGTTGCAAGGACTCTATTTCGATGTCAGCGGTCGTCATTATTTGGTCTACTTTGTAAGTCCACTCCTTTAGAATCTGAGAGTTCGGGCTGCTGTATCTTGTTTGAGTATTTTGTACGCTGGTTCTCCAGGATGTTCTCTTATTTTGCGTAGAAGTGTACAAGCTTTCCAGATTGTTGAATCGTACAGGGAATTTATTCCCAGTTCGTATCGCAGGCTCGTCATCGAAACGTATTTGGGTATACGTAGGGCTTTGCGCCAAAACAACCCTTCCAGGGCATCCCATACTTTAAAGTCAAGGTTCCATGCACATTCGGCTCCAAATGTAATTGCAGGTAATACTTTATTTAGATAGAATGTTAGTACCGGTTGAACAGAACATTTTCCATATTCATTGTGAATTTTCAGTCCTTGTAGGGCGTATGTTAACATTCTGTTTCGCAGGTCCTGGTACCATGGCCATTCTCTGATGGAAGTACTGTAAATGATTCCGAGGTACCGTATCGACGTTGTTGTTTCGATTTCCTCGTTTGCCACATACCATTTAAAGTGGTTTGATTTCTGACCTATCGTGTTCTTCATTTTTATGATTTTGGTTTTGGCTGTGTTGATCTCGAGCATATTCTTTTCGAGATAGCTGTTTAATTTAGTCAGCAGCCGTTGTAGTCCTATTGCTGTCTGGTCAGCCAAGACGATATCGTCTGCATATAGGATACAATTTAGTTCTTGATCGTTTATTCTCGGTGGAAAGCATCTTACTTCTTTTAGCTCAATAGGTAAGTCGGAGATGAATAATTTGAATAGCAGTGCAGCCAGCGGGCATCCTTATTTAACACCTTTTGACGTTGGGATTGAGTGTGTCAGATCTCCATTCTGATTTGTTCGAATACGAACCGATGTTTCTTCGTGTAATGCTCTGATCGGGTTCAATATGTGTGGAGGGCATTCCCATTGTGTGAGTTTTTGCCATCGGAGGTTTCGGTTTATTTTATCGAAGGCTTGCCGCATGTCCACAAATGCTATGAAGAGAGGTTTCTGACCTTTTAGTGAGGCTAGTTTTAGAAGGTTTAATAGTAGTAAATTTACTTCAGTGCCCACGCCTTTAGTGAAACCTGTTTGCCGACAGTCACCGATCTTTTCTTGTTTAGCCCAAGCTGACAGTTTTTTTTTGTAGGAATGAAGCGAATAATTTCCCAATTGTATCTAGCAACGCTATCGGGCGATAGTTTGCCGGGTCAGCTCTGGGTTCCTTTTTGTGAATTGGCACTACCACTGCTGTTCGCCACAAGGAAGGTAATTCTTGGGTAGTTTCTATTTTCTCAAATAGTTTTTCGATTAACTGTGCCCACCGCTCTGGTTCTTTTTTAAGCATCATATTTGAGATGTTATCAGGTCCTGGGGCTCTTGAATTCTTTAGTTGCATAATTGCGTTCGTGATGTCAGTGCGAGATTCAGTTACGTTCCATCGGACAGCTGGTGTTTCTAGATTAATTTCCTTTTTGTTGGCATCATCGTTAAATAATTCAGAGAAGTGTGATTCCCAACGCTGGGGCCTACTTCATTAATCAGCAATTGGTTGCTTTTGGTGTTACCTGCGTTCAAAATGGCCCAGATTTCCCTCGAGTTATGTTTTTGAAATAGATCTAGCATGGTTTCTGCTCGTTCTTGATCTCTTTGGATGGAGAACGCTTTGACGCAATTTCGATAATGTTGTCGTCGAAGGCGCAACTGCTCGTCTTGGTTAGGATGGTTCGATTTCTTGATCTTTCTGATGTCTTGCAGCAATGTTTTTTTTTCCTTTACTAGCTGTTTACTAAATTTGTGTTGGTGACGATGGCTGGCAATCCCTTTTGAGGTCGTTTACACCATGAATTTGCTTAACAGTGGCACGTAGTTTGTGTCTTTTCCAACTGTGATTTGATCGAACATAGCAGTGAGTTGAGAAATCTGCTGTCCGTTGATCCGAAGACTTGTTCCAGTTGCATTGGACCAAATCTCGTTGTCATATTTGGCCAAGTGTGACTGCTCGCTCGTTTGCCAAGTCAGCTTCACTGGATTGTGGTCGCTGTTAAAGGCTTGGGTCACCTTTAGTTGTGTGACTTTTTTTAAATCGATTATGAGAGGTCCAAATGTAATCCAATGTTTTCTTTGTTTGATTTTGGTGCCAGGTTGTGTTGGCAGGTACATCTCCTTGCACCTGTCCGTCAAGCAGTATACAGTTTCGGATCTTCATTGCCGTGTGCCATAATTTGGCGTCTGCTGACAGTTTTTCAAACGTTTTAAGCTTTTGATTCAACGTCAGGTCGTCTTTCTCAAACCAAGTGTTGTTTAGGTCCCCACATATCATGATTTGGTGGTTGTTTCCAAGTGTTAGGTGGGTGTCTATTATTGTTGTTACTGAATTGACAAATTTGTCAGGGGTGATCATTGCAGAGTTCCAGTAAGTGTTTATGAGCAGCATCTGATTTTTTTTGGCAGATTAATTTTTTTGCTGTTCAAGTAATGCTCCTTGCACAAATAGATTAGGATTGAACGTTTCTATCAGTTGCCAGTGTGCTGAGTGTTTTATCATCATTAATAGACCTGAGAAAGGTCTTCCTTTCCTGTTTTTTCCAGCGGGGTTTAATAAGATCGTATAGTCGTCTTTAGTAGGGGGTTCTCGCAGCCATGTTTCTTGTAGACATATGGCAAAATTTCCCTCCAGGTTTACTGGGAAGGTGTTTAGCAGGTGTACGAATCCTCTTGTGTTCCAAGAAATTAGGGTCTGGTCCTGGGTTTGGCTTTCTGTCTCTAGCTAATTCCGGGTAATTGTGTGGTATTTCCGCTTTGAGTCCTGATATTCTGAATGCATGGTTGATTTTTGTTGACTTGACTTAGATAGGTGGTGTCTTAATTGTGCTCTTCTTTGTTCCATTCGAGTCTCTTGGACTGGGTTTCTTTTGGGCGTTTGGTAAGCCTTGGTGTAGTCTTGTGGTTCGACAGAGAGGTCGAATCCGTACAGTAGGAGGTCATCTTGGGCATCTAAAAGCGTTCTCCTTACAGCCAGTGAGTTAATATGCAGCAGAACTTGGTCCGAAGTTCTTTCTGTTGCATATTCGACGATCAATATGTCTTCAGAGGTTACTGTGCGTAGTGCAGGAATGCATTTGAATAATTTCATATTGTTGCTTCGATTTAGGTTCACCTCTCCGTCATCTGGGTGGATGTTCTGTAATCGTAGTTTTATTTGGGTACAGTTTTTTGGAGGCTCTCGCCTTTGAGACGAATTTGAATGTAGAATGGAAACTTTGTTGTTGTCGTGTAAATTTGGGATTTAGTTTATAACTCGGATTGGGTTTCCCTTTGTGTGGCTGTGGAGATTGCTTAGTTTTTTTCGCGTCTGGCGGTGGGGTTGATCCTTGAAGAGTGTTTTTTTTCCAAGTTTAAATTTGTCCACAGTGTCTACCTTAGTTCTTGTGTCTTTTTGAGATGTGTTGTTTCCAGTTTCACGCGTGCTTAATACTTCAGTAGTCTGGTCGTCTGAGTATGTTGAGAGATCACATAGGTCGAATGACAATGCTGAGGAGCAAAGGCTTGCTTGGCTTTCAGAAGCCAATCGTCAGCATTTTTTTTATTGGAGTTTTTAGTTGCAGTTTCGCCAGCAGAGATCTGTTCTGTTACTGTAGACGTTTTTTGGGAGTCGATGACTTTTTCTTGAGGGTTTGTACGTTCAAACAGCGCTGACTTCTTAGGTGTGGTGAGGTTGCGGATAAAAGATTTGGCGGCTTGACGCGAGGGCTTCCTTGGGTTGTTTTTGTGCGCAGGCATTGATGGTTTTTTGTTTGGTAGCGCTGTCTCGTTTGTTAGACCTTTCACATTCCAATATCCTGTTTTCGCAGAGCCTGAAAAGATTCCAAATGAGGCTGAGGTCTTTTTTTCAGAAGTATCCGTTTGGACAGCAATTTCGTTGGTTTTTGTTTTCGATGAGTTGGAGGTGCCATCTTGTATTATTCTGTCACTCTCTTCCGTAGTGTTTTTGAAAGAGATATTTGAGGGGGAATACTTGTTGGGTTTTGGGATTTTTGATTGTCCACCAAAACGATTATATCTGGGGTGTTCACTGTTTTATCCTGAGAGCAGCCATTGGATTTGTTCTGATCAGTGATATTTGAGGGTTTCAATGCCATCGTAACAGTCGGATATAGGCCAGCTGACGGTCTCTGGGGTGGTTTGTCATTTTTAGTTGGCTCAGCACCAGCTTTGGGTGTTGGGAGTTGATCTTTACAAGTTGATCTGCTAGAGCTATAGAATGCAGCCGCACAACAGCCGTTGGCCTTTACCCCTGTCGGGCTTAACGCCGCAAGGGTGGTAGCCTCTGTCCTTTCAAGGGTGCCAAGATCACGTGATGAGATCACGTGCCGCTGTGACCACGCCTCCTCCAGGAAGCGCGTTGTTCAATTCACGGCAAGAGCCTTAGGCAGCTCGCAATGCCGGCGGAGAAGGAGAAGCTTCAGTAGGATGTAGCTTGATTCAAAAGTGCTCTTCCAGACAGGTAAGGACACACTAGGCGGGCGGCAGCCTCTGTCCTTTCAAGGGTGTCAAAATCACGTGATGAGATCACGTGCCGCTGTGACCACGCCTCCTCCAGGAAGCGCGTTGTTGTTCAATTCACGGCAAGAGCCTCAGGCAGCTCGCAATGCCGACGGAGAAGGAGCAGCTTCAGTAGGATGTAGCTTGATTCAAAAGTGCTCTTCCAGACAGGTAAGGACACCTACATATTATATGGAAAGAAACATGTTGGGCAACAGGTGTGTGTGTGTTTTGAATGAAAATGGTGAAAATGTCTGAATTTCAGAGTGAATGAACATGAGAATAAGTGAAATGTGTGAAGTAAGGTATGTCTGTGTGTGAGAAATAACAGCACAGTACAGTACACTTTAAAAGCTTATGAATTTAAATCACGTAGCTTACCAAATGAAGGACTGAAGTTGTTGCATACAATCTTGTGATTTGTTTTTTAGAGATTCACTGTAAATGTTTACTAAAAGGTCAGTGAGTTTACACCACTGGTGTTCTTAAAATATTGTTTGCATAATTGAATAATAAAATATGTATATGTTTATATTTAAACCTGTATCGAAGTAATTCTTGCTCATGTGCCGAACAGTGGTTAAGAGATAGGAATAGGGACCACCGAGAGTGAGCAGCTACTAGTGGCACTAGCCGTGTTGTTACATGTTGTGAAGAGTTAATCCCTTGATTTGAGGGTTTGCTAGTGCTCCTTATCCCTTTATCTCTTTCTTTTGTTTGAATGAATGCCAGATACATACGGCAGTTGTCTACCTGCACCCCTGAGTGAGGCAGATGCGCAGAGAAGGAGAACACATCGTCCAGTGAGCACGTCAGGATCAATCTTGTTTGTCTTGGCCCAGTGGCAGAACATGGTCCACTTGCTTTTGTACCGACTCCTGGTGGAGTTGCTTCTTGACCCCCTGTATGATAGCCAGGTTGCCGAGTGACAAGTGCAGATGCTTCAGGGTGACCTGTTCAGGGACCAAGCTGCCAGGACTAACGACTGTCCCCCTGCTGTGAGAGTAAGGGGGCTGGTCCCAACGGGAGGTGTACCAGAGGTTCGTCCGACCCATAGAGGAGCTCCGAGAACCAAAGTCTTGCCGGCTACCATGGTGCTGTCAGGATGAGACGAAGGCTCTGTGACTCTCCGACCTTGCAGGTGACCCTGTAAATCAGTGCATTGAGGGGAAACTCCTATTCATGGCGTGCCACCGGTTCTGCAACGCGTCGCCCAGAGATCCCCTGCCTTGCCTAAGCAAGGAGGTAAACTGAGGGCACCTCCTGTTCGTGGTGGCGAATAGGTCTACCCAAGTGTGATCCATGCGCATGGCATATTCCCATCAGGACCTCTTTGTTCAACTGCCACTCGTAGTGGTCTATCCCCAGCCTGCCGATCCAGCCTGCTTTCAAGTCGGGCTCCCCCCGGTAGGTGGACTGCGGACAGGTGAACATTGTTCGACAGGGCCCACTCCAAAATGTCGATGGACAACTGGCAGAGCGGATGGGACCCGGTACCTACCTGCATGTTGATGTAATACATGCAATTGGAGCTGTCTGGATGCAGACTGACTTGCTGTTGACCATGGGTAGGAACGCTTTTAGGGCCAGCCATATGGCCATCTTGAGCCAGGTGATGTGCTCCTGCTGTTCCTGTCGTGACCATACTCTGTGGACACTGCAAGTTGTCCAGTGTAGCCCACCTATCCCACTAGGGATGAATCTGTGGTAATATTGAGCTCTGGAAAAGGTCGGCCTGCCAATAGGTTGGTCTCTGCACTCCACCACTCCAGGCCCGGGGGAAGTTGCTGTGGTAGAGCTGCCTGGGAGCCCGTCTCCTGATTCCAAGAGGCTGAGCAATGCAACCTTCTCATTTTCAGTCTTGTGAGTGGCACAGCCAGGAGACAAGCCGCCATAATTCCAAGCAAGTTCTGGAACCACCATGCTGAGGTCACTGGTCTGATGATAAAATGCCTGGTGGCCTTCCCGATTGCTGTAATCTTGTCTGCCGAGGGGAAGATCCTCTCTGCTCTCGTATTCCAAATTAGCCCCAGGAATGTTAAGGACTGAGTGGGAAGTAACTGACTTCTTGAGGTTGATAGAGAACCCGAGAACGAATAGTTCATTAACCATGTAAAGACAGTCAGGCCGAATTAAGGCAAAACAGAAGGATCGTGTTGGTGAAATTGGAAGCCAATGATCAAGAACCTCAGGAAGGAACAATGGGGCTCCCACATCGTTCAGATCCAGGGAGCACATCCAGTCTCCCCCACACAGTGTCTCCGCAATGAGTGCTGGAGTAACCATCTTTAACTTTTTGAAGGGGTAAGGAAAGGTTCAAGGGAGAAAGGTCTAGAACAACTCTCAAGCCAGCCTGGTGGTTCTTCTGAATGGCAAACATTTGTGAACAGATGCCCATGCCTCTCTGGGAAGCTGGAACATCCCACACCGCCTGACTCGCAACGAGCGAGTGGATTTCCGCCAAAAGAATTGCTGTCCCAATCTGTTGGAGTGGAGGGGAGGAAAGCATAAAAGGAGGGATCGGCAGACGGAAGCCCGTGGAAACTACATAGAGGATCAGCAGGTCCACGAACCTTGCCTTCCAAGAATGGAAGTGAAGCACAAACCTGCCCCCACCGGAGACTAGAGGATCTGCATAGCAATCGTTGCAACTTCTTTGCCTCTGAGGCTGGTGCCTGGGAGGGGGGCTGGAAAAAACCCCTGTGGGAGGATTTGTGTTGCTTGCACCTGTGCTGGCTGGGGGAACGGTTGGACTAGCTAGCGCGCCGCTCCTGAAAGCCCCTAAAGCCCCTGAATGTACGGGCTCTGTCAGAGCGTTGGTGACTCTGGCTGTAGGCCTTGGGAGCTGACTGTCAGGATTGACAAGGACTTAGCTGTCAGAACTATTTTTCTTTTTGTCAAGTTCCTAGCCCATGGTCGAGGGGAACAAGTCCCCTCCCTCAAATGGCAGGTCTAGAATGCGCTCCTGCACATCAGGGTTACACTTGGTCACCTTGAGCCAAGCTGTTCTCATATTTTTGGCGATGCAAATATCTTTACCTGCAGTGTCAAAGTGAGCGACTGGATGCCATAGTGGCTTGGGCCATGATTTTGGCATCTGCCAATCCAGCCCTAAAGCACGCCCGACTCCGTGCGGGCAGCTCCGTAAGGAAATCTGCCATCTCCCGCCACAGCTTTTGATTCACTGCCACCAGCATAGCTTCAGCATTGACCTGGCGCATATGGGGTGGCAGAGTAAATCGTTTTGCCGCAGGATTCGAACAGCTTCTCCTCCTTACCTAGGAGCGCTGAGGTGGGTGTTGATGACAAAGACTATGGCTTGGAGTAAAGGGAGGCTGCAGCTATAACCAATGAATGCGGTTGAGGGTGCACCACCAGAATGAGGGAGTCCCCCTTCACCCATCCCTTCTTGGCCAGGGCTTACATGTCCTTTTTCAGAGGGATGCCAGTTCTTGTGGTTAGGCGAATGGTCAGCACCTCAGCTAGAACCCACACTTCAGGTTTCTCAACTTGTGGCTGCGGAATACCGCGGTAAACCTAGATTTTGGTCAAGATATTGGGCCTGATCACGACTTTGGCGGTAACGCTGGCAGTATTACCGCCGGCAGTATTAGCCCTACCGCCAAACTGCCAGGCGCTAATAGCGCTGGATCACGAGTTCGGCGGTAATATAATTCCCCATTGAGCCCATTCAGGAATGCCCCATTCCCCATTGGGCTCAATGGGGAAAATTCACGCCCGTACCGCCGACGGATTTCCGGCCGGCGGTAATGGCGCGAATTTTCAGCGGATTTTCCCCCAGCCAAGAGCTGGGGCGAAATCCGCCGAAGTCCTAATTTGGCAGAGCCTTAAATCTGGCGGTAATAGTGTGACTGCCGGATTTAAGGGTTACCGCCAAAGTCGTGATGAGGCCCATAGTCTGAGAGTTTTTACTTTCTTTTTAGTAGCGATTTTGCAACCCGCTATCTGGAAAAGTTATTATTCAGATCCTAAATTATTTACTCTGGTATTGATGCCCATTATCATGAGCTCAGATTTTTCACTATTAAGTAACAAGCCACTTTCGATCATCCAATCCTCAATCGGACAGTAAACATCAATCAGGGGTAGAGTATCTTCTTCAAGCTGACCAGATAAGGGGATGACACATGGCGTGTCATCAGCATAATTAGTGAAATAGATGCCTTTTTCCTCAAGCAACTGAAATAACGGGACAGTGAATATATTATATAGGGATGGTGACAAGCATGTCCTCTGGGGTACACTACATTGGAATTCCATTGGGGTTTTCCTCTGCCCTATCACTGCAAACCCTAATTGACCTATTTTCTAAAAAGGATTTAACCCAGGATCCTGCACTGACACTGAAGTTAGCCACAATCTTAAATCTTTTAATGAGTAGAGCATGGCCAACTAGGTCAAAAGCAGCAGACGTAGCCAATAAAATGAGTAGGAAGACTTGACCCCTGTCCATGTAGTGTAATATGTAGGACTTTAAATCCAGCAAGGATGACTTAGTCCCAAAACCTGGTCTAACGCCAGATTGCTGCTTATTCAATATAGTCTCCTCAGCCAAATTGACGATAATCTGTTTGTACACCACTCTGTCCACCATCTTCAATAAAAGGGCAGTATTTGTGATGAGTCTTGGCTGAAATCTCAGGATCCAAACCAGTTTTTTTTAATTTATTAAATGTATTGTTATTCTTCCATAACATCAACACTGTCACCAAAATGTGTAACATTTGACTCCCGAGACCCATTCCCCACCCAACCCTCCCTCATACCCCCCCTAAATGCAATACTAGCAAATCCCCTTCCCCTCCACAACTGATGAATTCTTACATCATGTCTCTGTACTCCTAAGGCAGGTTATTGTCCATACTTGTTAAAGAAAGGCCGCCGGATCCCCTCTATGTCCCTTCGTGCCTCATCCAGAAGATGTGCCAAGTATTCCATGTCATATATGGACTTCACCTTCATTACCCATTTCCTCTTTGTGGGCGCACTCCCCCTTTTCCAATGCTGCGCCACACGGCTCCTTGCTGCTACTAATAGGGTGCAGACAATATGGCCCTCCCCCTCCTCCCACACCCCAAACAGCAGCAAACTTGGCTCCATTGGCCTATGTAACCATTCCAAATCGTTTAGCCATCACAAAACATCCTCTCGAGATGTCTGAATAAGTGGGCACTTCCACCACACGTGGAAAAAGGCACTATTTGCCCGTTTGCAGCGAGAATCGGCTGACTGATACATCTTTGCTGGAGTTGCCGGTGGGTAATGCCACCTATGGATCCATTTCAATGCCTGCATTCTGTATTGCATGGACAGTGTGGACAATTTCATCCTCCTACATGTTTTGCCCAACAGCTGGTCAGTTCAGTCAATCGCTAGTTCTTTGGCCCATTCCACAGGTATTGGTAATATATCCAAGGGCTTGCCCCGTCTCAATTCCCATATAGCCGGCATTTACCAGGTTACTCACCGTAGTGACCACCTTACTCCTAGTCCATAGTCCCCGTTCCTCCATACTTGTGGGACATCTCTCCGTCCTGTGGGACGGGACCGGAGCACTTTGTAAAAAACATCCAAATTTTTTTCTAAAATGTGTCCCTCCTCTCTTTCCTGCGCGGGGCCCGGCATGCGGCCGTAACCCGCCAACCTTGGCTCCGCCCCGCGCATCGCCCATCAGTCCTTTTCTATCGCCGGGTCAAAGACCCATTAGCAATGACAGAGGAACCTTATTAGAGGGGACGGCGGGCGGGCGTATGGACTAGGAGTAAGGTGGTCACTACGGTGAGTAAGGAACAAGTTACTTACCTGTAACTGTTGTTCTCCAGCATGGGTCTGGCATGGATTCACATGCTCATGCATATTCCCAGTCGTCAGGCTGGGAATCCTCGGTAAAGAAAAATTCTGTATCAGTTTCGTTTCTGATCTGTCTTTCGTAGTAGTAACCAATCACTGATCTCTGCGTCATACTGACCACAGCCAATGACTGCCCTCTACCTAAGCCCCGCCTCTGGCAGCCATCTTCAGATTTGGTAGCACGTGAAGTGGCAGTATGACCAAGTGAAGAGCCGAAGAGGGGTAGGCGGGAGGGTTCGCATGTGAATCCATGCCAGACCCATGCTGGAGAACAACAGTTACAGGTAAGTAACTTGTTCCTTCTCCAGCATGGGGTCTGGCATGGATTCACATGCTCATGAATATAAGAATACATAGCAGTACACACATGCACAACCACGGGAGGTGGCAAAGGCTCAACATTAAGCAATGCAACAACTCAACATTAAGCATCTCTTACCTCCTCACCAGGCTCACCTTAGGCGAACAGGTTGCGCAGCACTGCTTGGCCGACCCTGGACTCCTCCCTGGAATCCCGATCGACGCAGAAGAATCTCGTGAAGGTGTGCGTCGACCTCCACGTAGCAGCACTGCAGATGTCCAGTAGGGGCACACCAGATAGGAACGCCGTAGTAGCAGCGATCGCTCTGGTCGAATGGGCTCTCGGACGGCCTGGCAGCGGTCGGTCAGCCAACCGGTGGCAGTGCATGATGCAGCCGGAGAGCCATCTGGAAATAGAAGACTTCGAGAGAGCCTTCCCTTGATTCACAGGTCCAAAGTTCACAAACAGCTGTGATGTCCTCCGAAAACTCTTCGTGCGGTCCACGTAGAAATTCAGCACTCTAGCCACATCCAGCGAGTGCAAAGTCCTCTCGGCCGGCACGAAGGAGACAGGAAGAAAACAGATAACACCAGGGGCTCGTTAAGATGGAAGTCCGACGGCACCTTGGGCATAAAGGAGGGGTGCGTCCTAAGCACCACCCTCGAGGCATGGAAAGTCAAGTACGGTGCTTTGCAGGATAGGGCCTGGATCTCTCCCACTCGTCGTACGGAGGTAATGGCCACCAGGAATGCAGTCTTCCAAGACACAAACTTCATCGGTGGGGAGTGCATTGGCTCGAATGGGGGCCCTATGAGCCTAGTCAGCACCACGTTAAGTTCCCACGCCGGGGCCGGGGCCTTCACCGGCGGGAACGACCGGAACAGTCCTTTCATAAACTCTTTCACTAGTCGATGGGACCACAGGGACGTCCGTCCTGTGGTTCTGGTATATCTGGAGATCGCCGCCAGATGAATCTTAATGGAGACATGGGCTAGCCCAGCCTTTGCCAGCGATAGCAGGCCGTAATCCGTAGGGGGTTGATCTTCTGTGCTCGGCACCAGATAGAGAACCTCTTCCACTTGTGACCGTAGCATTTGAGTCGAGGACGCCATGGCCTTTGCAAGAACCTCTCTGCAGTCGGCCGGTATATCGTACCCTCCAAACTCTAGCGCTGCAGGAGCCAAGCCTGCAGGTTCAGCGACGCCGGGTCATGGTGGAAGATGGCGCCTCCTTCTCTGGAGAGAAGATCTGCGTCCACCGACAGCTTGATGGATTGGGACGTTGACAAGTCCAGAAGGTCCGAGAACCAGATCTGCCTCGGCCACGCCGGTGCGACGAGGATCATCCTGCACCGGGACCTCTTGAGCTGGTTGATGAGTCGAAGCAGCAACGGCAACGGAGGGAACGCATACAGGTATAGGCCGTCCCAGGGGAACGAGAACGCATCGCCCATGCTTCTCGGCTGGGGAAACCTGCTGGCGAACCTCTGGCACTTTGAGTTTGTCGCTTTTGCGAACAGGTCAATTTGGGGTTTGCCCCATCGTCGGAAGAGTTGATCCACCTGATCCTGGTGTAGCTCCCACTCGTGACAAGCGCGCAGCTCCCTGCTGAGCGAGTCGGCGATGGTGTTTCTTTCTCCTGCCATGTGGAAGGGAACCAGGAACATCCCCTGGGTGACCGCCCAGTGCCACAGATCCTGTGCCTCCTTGGATAGGGCTGGGGATCTGGTACCTCCCTGCTTCCGTATGTAAAACATTGTCGTGGTGTTGTCCGTGAAGATCCGCACCACCTTGCCCTTAAGCGACGGGAGGAACGATTTGAGAGCCCAGAACACGGCTCGGAGTTCCAGGATGTTGATGTGCAGGAGCTTCTCCTCCGGGAGCCAGAGGCCTCTTGTGTGAAGATCTCCGGTGTGGGCGCCCCAAACCTTCCAGGGAAGCGTCCGTCGTCACCGTCTCCTGGTACGCCGGCGTCTGAAAGTCCTTGCAGGCGCTGCACTTTGCCCAGAATGGTCTTCGTCCGTTCTTCCGACGGTGCCGCCAGGCGCCTCACTGTATCGAGCTTCGCTCCCAGAAACAGGGCCACCTGCGACGGCACCAGGTGGGACTTTGGGTAGTTTATGGTGATTCCAAGGCTGTGAGTAGCTGGACGGTCCTCGCAGTTTGTTCGATGGCGAGTTCCCTCGTCCCTGAGCGGATGAGCTAATCGTCCAGGTAGGGGTAGACGTGAATCCCCTGCAGGCACAGCCGCGCCGCCACAGGTGCTAGGCACTTGGTAAAGACCCTGGGGGCCGACTTCAATCCGAACGGCAGTGCTCTGAATTGGTAGTGGCGTCCCTGGACGACGAACCTTAGGATCTGGTACCTCCCTGGGAACCTGAGGAACTTTCGGTGACTTTTGAGGATGGGAACGTGGAAGTATGCATCCTCCAAGTCCAGCGACGATAGAAAGTCGCCTTCCTCCAGCTGTCCCAGCACGTGCTGGAGGGTGACCATCCTGAACTTTTGTGACCTGATGTATTTGTTCAAACGACGAAGGTCCAGGATGGGGCGCTAGCCGCCCGTCTTCTTCCTGACGAGGAAGTACCTGGAGTACACCCCGGAGCCTCTACGGGACGGGCTCGATAGCGCCTTTCCTGAGCATCGCCCGTACTTCCAACAGCAGTTGCGGGACTTGATTTTCCTTCCTGGCCACAGGTGGAATGTGAGGGCACTTCTTCAGGAATTCGATAGAGTGTCCTCTTGCCAGGGTATCCAGCACCCAACGATCGGTGGAGATGGACTTCCACACGCCGACGAACTTCGTCAGCCGGCCTCCCACCGGGGTGCTTCGGTGGGGGCCCGAGACCACGGCCGGTTCAGTCCTGCTTGGATGTGGCGGCCTTGCCGCCCTGGCCACCTTGCCGACGGCAGCGAGGCGCTCCCTGCTTGCCGCAACCCCTGTAGGCCTCCTGAGACGAGGAGCGTGCCGCCTGGCGGTAGGACGACGAGCCACCGCTGGATCCCTTGGAGGCCCCCTGTCTGCCTCCGGCGCTCCGAAAGGGCCGTTGTTGCTGAAGGGCTACTAGGGCGCGGGCCGTCTCTGTGTCCATCCTTATGGCTTGGAGGGATTCGTCCACCGCCTTCCCGAACAAGTTGCTGCCGTCGAACGGCATGTCCAACACCCTGGTCTGGACGTCCTGACGGAAGTCGGTCGCCCACAGCCAACCCCGTCGTCGTAGGCAAACTCCGTTGCCCAGCTGGCGGAACCCGGTATCGGCGATATCGGTTGCCACCGTTATGGCGCGGTCCGACGCCACCTCGCCTTCTTGAAGTATTTCCAGGGCCTCTGACCTCTTGTCGTCCGGTAGGAAGTCCAATATGGGGGCCAGCTTAAACCAGAGCTCCCTGTCGTAAAGGGACACAATCGCCAGGGCGTTGGCCGTTTTGATCGTCGTCGCCGCCGACGAAATGACCCGTCGCCCCATGGCGTCCAACTTCTTTCCCTCGCCGTCCGGAGGGGAATTCGACGTTGAGGCTCCTGACCCCGCCGCTTTCTTCTTCGCCGCTGCCGAGACGACCGAGTCTGGCGTTGGCTGGGCCCTGAGGCACAGGGGAGCGGTCTCGGGGACCCAGTACTTCTTCTCGTACCGGTCCCGTTTGGCTGGTGCCGTTGAGGGGTTCTTGAGTACCGACATGCCCTCCTCCCAGATGTCATCGATTAGAGGCACCGCGATGGCAGTCTTCCTCTTGGCCTCCCGGCGCTGATAGAGGAAACCTTCCTTTTTCTGCTCCTCCGGGCAGAGCTGGAACAATTCGGACGCGCTGGCGATCATGGCGTGGAATGAGCCAATCTCGTCGGGCGGAGATGCCTGTGCGACGGGAGACCCGTTCCGTCGTCGTCGCCGTCGCCCTCAGAACCCGTCGTCGAGCCCACCGCACCCTCATCTCCCGACTCGTGGGAGGATGAGGAGGAAACTGCAGGCCGTATGGGGGCGAGCGGAGGAGAGGGTTGGGTCCTCCGTCGTTTGTTCTGAGGACTTCCCGACGGGCCAGGTTGCGGGTCCTCCGGCCTTGGCCGTGGTAATCTCGTCCTTATCTCAGAGCATAAGGACTGGATCGCAAACAAAATGGCTGCCGAGCCATCCTGAGGCCTAGGTTCCGGCTGCGCTGGAAGGGAAGGCTGATCTTCCTCGCCATCGTCGTCTTCCTCGGTTATCTCCCGAGGATCTTCCTTGCGGGACAGCACCTTCTCGAATTGTACTTCGAGATTCCTCGCGACCTCTGTCAGTTCCCCTTCCGAGGCTGACTCCAAGCTCGAGGAGGCTACTGTGCCCCCCCCCCCTTGTTCCATCATGGGGGCCATGACAATGGGCTGAAAAGAGGATTCCCTCCTTGGCGGCAGGGAAACTAGTCCCAGAGGCAGTCTCCGCTGGCGGGGTCTCTGCCGGCTTGGCCAGAGTCGCCGCGATCGCCTCGATAGAGGCCTTTGCCTGCTGGGTAGGGGCCTTCACCACCGTAGGTGCATCCTGGGCCTTCTCCTTAGGGGGAGGGGCGGCGTCTCGCTCCCCCTCTCCCGAGATCGGACGGGGCTTCTCCCGAAGCTTACCCGGGGTCTCGGACTTCCTCTTCCCCGAACCGGAGCGCTGGCTCGTGGTTGACGGTGCCGGGGAACGTGCGCCCTGCCTGGCGACCGAAGAGCTCGACCTTTCGGCGCTCCCGGAGCCAGCGGACTCGCGGCGCTTGGCCTGGTGTTGGGCCCCCATTGCAAAGGCGCCTGCACAGGACTTAGAAGCCCGCTCGGACCCTTTCTTCTTCTTCTCACCCGGTGAGCCCTTCTCCAACCAGCTGGCGAGACGAGATTGACGGTCCCTCATGGTCCGCTCCGACAAGTTCTTGCAGAACTGGCAGTCCTTCTCTACATGAGTCTTGTCCCCATGAAGACAGTAGAGGCATCGCGAATGTTCGTCCTCCTTAAACACATTCTGCAGCCCGCATCCAGGGCAGCTGTGAAACAGCTTGGGTCCCGGTGACTAACTCGCGTCCTGGGACATCTCGAAGTAGGCCGCGAATCTTCTGGAATCCTCCAAGAGGTTGATTCGATGAAATCTTCACCCTTGAGGGGCGTAGGAAAATCCCGCAATGGGTACCCATTAACGGGAGTAGAAACGGTGGAGCTTGAGGCTCGATTAACCGAAAAAAGTGAAAATTCACCTGAAAAAGCACGAAACATGCAGTAAAAGCTCGAGAGCTAAGCACGAGGACTCCCAACACTTGAACGTGCGGTAAAAATCTGAAGATGGCTGCCAGAGGCGGGGCTTAGGGAGAGAGCAGTCATTGGCTGTGGTCAGTATGACGCAGAGATCAGTGATTGGTTACTACTACGAAAGACAGATCAGAAACGAAACTGATACTGATTTTTTCTTTACCGAGGATTCCCAGCCTGACGACAGGGAATATTCATGAGCATGTGAATCCATGCCAGACCCAATGCTGGAAAACCCGGTAATACTCCTACGTCCCGTCCCCTTTCCTCCATACTTGTGGGAGATTCCCAAGCACTCCTTACAGGAACTACGGGTGGATGGAAATGCCAGGTTCTTCAGCACAGCCTGACCAAACTGAGCATCAGCTCTAGAGCTCACGTCGGGACAGTAATGCTTACAGAAAGCAGATGGGGAGGCCCAAGTAGCTGCCCTAGCGATGGACTCCCAGGGAACATATTTCTGAAAAGCAACCGCGACTGCCTTGCCCCGCACCAGGTGCGCATGGATAACTTTAGGAGGTTTCAGCCTTTGGACGGTGAAAGACTGATGCAGGCGGCGATCCACCTGGAAATAGTTGCCTTAGATGCCGGCTTGCCCTGAGGGTTACCAAGGTCACAAAAAGTTGAGAAGAACTCCTAAGCTCGAAAGTCCTGTCCAGGTCGAACTTAAGAGCTCTTCGGACATCAAGACAGTGTAGAACTCTTTCAGCCTCTGAGGCAGGGTTCGGAAAAAAGACCGGAAGGGAGATCGATTCAAATGGAATTCGGTCACTACCTTTGGTAGAAAAGCCGGGTTTGTCCGAAGGACTACCTTGTCCTTGTGAAAGACCAAGAAAGGATGCTCCACCGACAATGCCTGGAGCTCACTCACTCTCCTTGCTGACGTAACAGCGACCAGAAAGGACACTTTCCAAGACAAGTACTTGAGGTCTACCGTAGCCATTGGTTCAAAGGGTTTATGGCACAGCGCCGTCAGGACTACATGTAGGTCCCATGGCGGGTGCGGATTACGAACTGGAGGGTAGAGGCGTGTCAAGCCAGCAAAATGCCTCTTCACCACTGGGTTAGTTAGAGAATAAGAACACAGGTCTGTAGAAAGGTAAGCGGAAACCGCTGAGAGATAAGTCCTGCATGACAGAACATGAACCCCTGACTCTGCTAGGGAGGACACAAAGGACAGCACTGTGTCAATCGTGGCCACCCTCGGATCCAACTTCTTTTCCAAACACCAATGACAGAACCTGAGCCATTTACTCCTGTATTGAGATCTGGTCGAGGGTTTCCTGGCTGCCTGGATAATATGCATGTTATCCGCAGACAAACTCAGATGCTCTAAAGACGAACTCAGGCACCATGCCGCCAAGCTGAGCGATTGTGGGGAGGGGTATCACATCTGTTGTTCCCCTTGGTGTAGAAGATGGGGAGTTACTGGTAACCTGATCGGCGGATACACCAACAGGTGTTGAAGTTCTGAGAACCAAAACCTGGCCGGCCACCACAGGGCTATCAGTAGAAGTGAACAGTTCACAGAGTTCTTCAACTTCCAAATTGCACAGTGAACTAGAGGCTGGAAGGCGTAAGCTCTCATGTTGTGCCACGGAATCTCTAGAGCATCCCCCAGAGAGGAGGCTCTCAGCCCCCCTCTGGAGGCATACTGAGGAAGTTTCTTGTTCACCGCTGTGGCGTAGAGGTCCATCTTCGGTGTGCCCCAACGCGAGAAAATCCATGAGTGGACCTCTGCCTTAAACTCCCACTCGTAGCTGACCACTGTCCGCCGGCTGAGGGCATCCGCTGTGACATTCAGCTGGCCCGGGATGTGCACAGCCAGACACCATGAAGCACGGCCCACTCCCAAATCTGGATGGACAGGTCCACGAGGGGGGGGGGCTTTGTTCCCCCTTGCTTGTTTATGTAATACATTGATACCACATTATCCGTTCTTATGCGGACCACCTTGTTGACAATGAGCGGTCTGAACGCCCTGAGCGCTAGGAAGATCGCCAGAAGCTCCAAATGATTTATGTGCAGGAGCTTGTCCCGAGGCGACCAGAGGTCCGAGACCTGAAGAAGATCTAACCTCGCACCCCACCCAAGGAGGGAGGAGTCCGTCGTGATCGTCACCGTGGGGACCGGGTCCGGAAACCCTGCGCCCCCAGACAGATTGCTGAAAGATGACCACCAATCCAGGTCCACTCTCCTGGAATCCGGAATCATTATCCACATGGAATCCGGATCCACTGCCTGACACCATGAATTCCAAAGAGCCATCTGGGTCCGTCTCATTTTGAGACGAGCAAGAGGAAGAGCCAGTACTCACGAGGCCATGAGGCCCAGTAGCTTCTGGAACCACCAGGCCGACTGCGCAAACATCTGACACGTGGCCAACAGATCCCCCATTCTGTCCCCGGTCAGATGCACTCTGCAGTTGATCCTGTTCCAACGAAAACCCAGGAAGATCAGGTCCTGTGAGACCGTCATGGAGGATTTCCACCAGTTCACCGACAGCCCAAGAAGGAACAGTAGCTGAAGGAGAGACTGGAGGTTGCCCGCTGCTGCCAACGGACAAGGGCCGCGTAAGAGCCAGTCATCCAAATAAGGATAAACATGGATACCCTGGAGACGAAGATAGGCCGCAATCACCGACATCATCTTCGTGAATAGACGCGGCGCGGAGCTGAGGCCAAAAAGAAGCACCCGAAACTGGAAGTGCTCCTCTCCTAAAGAGAACCGAAGGTATCTCCTGTGTGGATTCCAAATCAGGATATGCATGTACGCATCCTGAAGATCCACAACGCTGAGCCAATCGCCCATCTGCAAAGAGGAGCGTATCTGGCTGGGCGTGATCATCTTGAATTTTTCTTGGGGTAGGAAAAGATTGAACTGGGGAAGGTCTAGGATGGTGCGCAGGCCAGCCTGGTTGGGTTTGGGCACTGTAAACAGCCGGGAGTAGAAGCCCTCCCCTCGCTACCCAAGGGGAACGGGTTCCACAGCTCTGAAGTCCAGAAGTTTCTGAACCTTGGCCTTGAGGGAGGGTGAGCCCAACAGCTGAAAAGGAGGGTTGAGGGGTGGGGTAGGGGGTAAAGGTAAGCAGAAGCCCACTCGAGAGACTGACAAGACCCATCTGTGTTCTGTGATGGTCTGCCACGCCCCCCAATGAGACGCAATGCGTCCTCCCACCGGGGTCTCGTGCGAGCGCGGAAAACCCTCATTTGGCAGGCTTATCGGTGGCGGTGCCACTTGAACCTGATGAGGAGGCTGAGGAGCGGGAGAAAAACCGAATGCGTTGTTGTCTACGACGGTTATTCCCCGCAGGAGTATCCACTCTGCGAGATTTGCGGTCAAGGAAGCCCCTAAGACCAGAGGAAGGTCGACTCTGCGACAACGGTCGCTGGGATTTGAAAGGAGCTTTAACCAGAACAGACAATGATTTAGCCGTCGGAGTGCTATCCTTGGTTTTGGTGAGCTCTACATCAGTAGAAGAATGAAAACGCTCCTTACCATCGAATGAAAGGTCCAACACCTTGTCTTGCACTTTGTTAGGCAGAAACCTGTGCAGTTCCCTCTGGGACCACTGCAAACGATTTAAGACTACAGGTGTTTGGCAGTAAACCCACTTGGTAGCAGTCTGTACCACACAGATTCACTTGGTAGCTGTGGCTGAGCAGTCAGACTTCCCTCAAGAAGAGTTAGGCAGTATACAGAGTATTCACAATAGGTCAAGAGA
Organism: Ambystoma mexicanum; assembly: GCF_040938575.1. Taxonomy (NCBI): domain Eukaryota; kingdom Metazoa; phylum Chordata; class Amphibia; order Caudata; family Ambystomatidae; genus Ambystoma; species Ambystoma mexicanum. The sequence goes on from NC_090925.1 coordinate 1,083,651,189, forward strand.
AAACAATAGAACAAGTAAACTCTGACCAGGGCTTGGTGTAAAAGAGATATAATTATTTATTTAAAACCACATGTAGAAAAACACACAGGCACTAATAGTAAGCAATTCAAAAACATGGTCACTAAAAGATATACACTCCCTTAAAAGAATATTAGACAAGTCTTAAGTAAAGCCCCACTTATTTTCAGACAGCGGTGAGCGCTTCACGTAGATGGCACTCTAATAGTTCGTTTTAAACAGGGAGAGAAAAGCAGAGAATGAGTTGAAACAGATCGCAACACTTTTATAACAACACAACAAGAGAGGAAGGCAAAGTAAAACCGTGAAGTTAGAGTTCAATAGGCCGAATCCACTTTAAGAGGATCAAACGAAATGTGTCCAAGGTCACACGGTTGCAGTGCACAAAAGTCTTGTAACGGTTCAAAAAGGAGTTGAACCAAAGAAAGGGACCAGTTAGAGGGTCAAGGCGGCCATCCCAGTCCAGAAGGTTAAGGGGTTATTATTACCTTGTAGCAATCTTTAGAAAGGGAGGCCTGGCGGACGCGGTACCTTAAAGTGATGAGAACACTACAGAGGGGGCAGTTGTTCCTGGCAGCGGATGCAAGTCGGTGCTTCGTCCGGGGAAAGAGAGGATCTCGTCGTGGGGGAAGACAGGAGTCCGTTGCACTGCCAGGGAAGAAACCAGCCGCGAAGTTTCTCAGGTACAAGGAGCGGTCCATTGATTTGCGGTTCAGTGGGGAGTGGCTATCCGGCCGCCGGGGTGCTTGGCACGGGCAGTTCGACCACAAACCGGTCTGGGGTGCGAAGAAGGAAGGTAAAACTGGTTGTGCCCACCAGTCAGGGGAAGAAGCCTCTCCAGCCGGGAGATCTTCTCTGTCGTCGGGAAGTGGTGAGTCGGTTCCGCAGGGCTCCACCGGTGGTGTCGTCGTGGTAGGTCGGCTCAGCTTCTCCCTCGTCGGATTCTCAGGTCCTGTGGTGAATTCTGAAGTTCCAGTCCCCAAAGCCCTGCTTTTATGCAGCATACCCCCATTCAGTCAGCCTAGCTGTCAAACATGCTAAGTGGTGAGCCGGCCGGTTCACCACTTGGGCCATTCACACAAGAGTGTGACTTGAGTTACCAAGGTAACTCAGTCCAGGGTGCCTAAACCCCCTCCCACACCCCCTGTGGTACCCAGACAGAGTGGCACCACTTTTGGAGGCTTCTGTGGAGAAGCCCGCCAAAAAGTGGAACAAAGGGCTCGACTTGGGTTGGAGTCACAGAAGAGAACACAAACACCATTTTAGAAACGAGTCCTGGCAAAAAATACCAACCGGCGAATTAATGTTAATTAAATAAACCGGCGGTATGTTCGAGGCTATGAGAATTAAATAATTAAAGGTGGTAGACTCGAACAATGGGAAAATCCCATAGGAAAATATTTGCCACCAGCCAAAACTCGATCAGGGGGGACGGAGACGTGCCCCCTCGACTAACAGACCCCGAGGCAATCGAATTGCCCCGACCAGTACGTCCACAATATGATGGTTTGTACTGGTTTCTGTTAATAATTTGGGACTAGTAAAGCCAATGGTGACTTTACATGCCCTGGGAGACAGTAGTCAGTCCCAGGGTATGGAGTCTATGGTGGGGTGTCACTAGGACACCCCTGTGTTACTGCACGGAGGGTGCTGTGTAACACACATAGTAAAAACACATGAGACCCTATGGAGTAAAGGACCCCATAGCCCATAAAACACATTACCAGTCAAAGGAACACCATAAATCATGTCCAAGAGTAGGAGAAAAAGAGTCTCACTCTTGGCAGGAGGAAAAAACAAACTCCAGAAATCCAGCAAAGCTGCTGGGGGACTCACTAGGTTAGGAAATTCAGCCTAAAGAGAGAATTCTCCCTAACACTTCCTTAGAAAATGTAGTGGCATGCAGCCACGCCTGCCGTGAGTTATCAACCCCAAGCATCAGGCCACGAGCCGAGGTGTCTATGTGATGAGCCGCAGCCTCCAGGAGATCCTGGGCCAAGACCCTGGCATCGGAAAGGCCTCCTTTGAAGTCTTCCAACTTCTCGACCGGGATGTGCTCCTCAAACTCCGACAGACCTTTCCACATCCGCATGTTAGCTCCCGCCAATATCAATTCGGCGTTGGCGTGCCTGAGCTGCAAGGCCGAGTTGGCAAAGCTTTTCCTCCCGAGGGAGTCAAGGAGCTTGTCCTCCTTTCCCAGAACCCGAGTAGCCGTCGTGGAAGAGGATGTTGCAGGCCTGGACTGCAAAGTGGCCGCAGCCACCACTGTGGAGGAGGGAGGCGAACAAGACGACAGGGCCAACTCTTCCGAAGAATGCAGCCCATACCTCGCATCAATCTTTTTATCGACAAAAAGTCCTGAGTGTGGCTTTTCCCAGACTATACGCTCCAAGGGAGAGAGGGTGAACGCCCCAGAAAGCACGCCCTCCTGCGGAACGGGTGCCCGGGGCACCGGAACATCTAAGAAACTCATCATGTCCAGTACCCGGTCATGAAATGCTCTGATAGAGCGGGGAAGGTCCTTGTTGTCCTGATCGCCTTGAGGGTCATCTGACAGGTCAGGATCCTGCTGAGCCGTGTCAGGCACTGCCTTGTCCACTGGGGACAATGGAGGCAAAGGCGGAAGAGCAGGGCGGGGGGGCACCACGGGCAAGGGAGGCGCCGGCGGAACCACAGGAGGAATGGGTGGAGCCAGAGGCACAGGTGGACATATCTCCTTGAAAAGCTCTTTGAAATATTTTCTCATGGGTCAGTGCACATAAGCGCTTGAAATTTACAGAAAAAGGCATCATCAGGAGATTGTTTCGGGACCTGAGGAGGCCTCTCAGAGGTGGACAAATCGAGGGACGTAACGGGGCAGGGTGCCACACCGGCCCCTCCACCGTATCCACATAAATCAAAGGAGCCGCCCCCGCGGGCAACGAAACATTGTGCGGAAGAGGCATCCGGGCGTTCCAATCATAAACCGGCCGGTAAGGATGCGCACAAGGGACCTTAGGTTCACCCAAGAGACCGAGCCCTACACCAGAAGCCGATGGTGTAGTTGTAGGGGTAGCACCTAAAATGGCCACCGTGGTCGTGGCGGGAACGGGCGCCATTTTGTCCTCATCTGAGGGGAACTACGGCACGTGTGGAAGTGAGGCAGGGGTCCCCGTTGATGGATCAGGGGTCTTAATCTTAGCCTTAACATAAGGAACCTCGACCAAGTGCCGGTACTATGAGGCCTGGAATTTTTTTGTGACATACCAACCGCCAACTGAGCCTTCGAAGGAAGGACCTCGGCACTGCCGGTAAAAGAAGAACTTTGCTCCTTTGCCCCCTCAACAGATCTGGTGTCACCACAAGAGCGGGAACGGTGAGCAACCGCTTTCACCGACAAAGCCTTGTCCGGCTTCTCAGAACTGTTGGTAGCTTTAGCCTCTGTACGAGGGACCTCGGACCCAGGCCCGGTAACAGCCTTATCTGCGCGGACCTCGAACATCCGGTCGGTAACTACAAGCCCAGCCAAGGCCTCGGGCGCACCCCGGTTTTGTTTTTGAGGGAAGCCGACAGAGGCCTCAGAGCGAACTCCGGTACCCCACGACTCAGTAGAACTGGGTCTACAAACAGCCCCCACAGGTACTCCGGTATTCACAGGCCCCTTACGGAGACCCTCGGAGAAAACTCCGGTAGAATTATTAGGCCCAACGGGCACCTCAGGGCGAACCCCGGTAACAGAGCAATCAACGCCCCTCCCGGACCGAGAGGAACCCGGGAAGGTATCCCCCGGCTGGGGTGCTCTGAAAAGTAAAGAACTTACCGGGCGTTTTTTCTTTCCGTCGATGAACGCCTGAAAATGTGAAGGAGGAGTTTGTCGGAACACCTCCTCCCACCGCTCCAACCGACGTTGAAGTGCCCGGACCGTCAGGGAGTCACAGTAAAAACAGGAGTCCCAACGGTGTTCCGGACCCAAACACTCTAGGCCAAGGTTGTCCAACATACGGCCCGCGGGCCACAATGCGGCCCTCCAAGCCATTTCATGTGGCCCGCGAGGCTGTACAGACAACATTGAACAAATAAAGAAATACACCGGGCCGTGGTGGAGGACTGTTACTGCCTCTGGTGCCCCCTAAAAGGGGGGGGGGGGCACCAGAGGCAGTAACAGGCCACGGCCCAGTTTATTTATTTATTTGTTCAATGTTTGTCGGGTCCGTGGACCCGATTAATTTATTTATTTCTGCAATGTTGGGCGGACCCAACATTGCAGAAATAAATAAATTAATCGGGTCCACGGACCCGGCAAACATTGAACAAATAAATAAATAAACCAGGCCGTCTCGGAGGACTGTTACTGCCGCTGCCACGGCCTGGTTTATTTATTTGTTCAATGTTTGTCGGGTCCGTGGACCCGATTAATTTATTTATTTCTGCAAATAAATAAATTAATCGGGTCCAAGGACCCGACAAACATTGAACAAATAAATAAATAAACCAGGCCGTGGCGGAGGACTGTTACTGCCTCTGCCACGGCCCGGTTTATTTATTTATTTGTTCAATGTTTGTCGGGTCCGTGGACCCAAATCAATCGGGTCCACGGACCCGACAAACATTGAACAAATAAATAAATAAACCGGGCCGTGGGCTGTAACTGCCTCTGGTGCCTCCAGCAGCACCAGAGGCAGTTACAGGCCACGGCCCAGTTTCAGGGGCGCAGAGTATGCGGGTGCTCCGGCCCCCCAGGCCGGAGAGAAGAGACGCAGTATGGATGGTCCTTTGTTCCATCCATACTGTGTCTCTCTCTGGCGGCCCGGGTAAAAGCCGGGTAAAAAACAATGTTTAAAAATTGTGGGACGGATGCAAAGCAAGATGCTCTTGTTTTGCATCTGTCCCTCAATTTCTAAAAATCGTTTTGGTTCGGGTATACTTCTACATCTGTGTGCACGGATGTAGAAGTACACCCAACCCAAAACGATTTTTAGAAATGGAGTCACAGATGCAAAGCAAACCTGTCCCTCAATTTCTAAAAATCGTTTTGGGTTGGATGTATTTGTACATCTGTGCACCCCGCTTGGCAAGAGGGGTGCACAGATGTAGAAGTACACCCAACCCAAAACGATTTTTAGAAATGGAGGCACAGATGCAAAGCAAGTCTGTCCCCCAATTTCTAAAAAAATCGTTTTGGGTTGGGTGTATTTGTACATCTGTGCACCCCTCTTGGCAAGAGGGGTGCACGGATGTAGAGGTATACCCAACCCAAAACGATTTTTAGAAATGGAGGCACAGATGCAAAGCAAGTCTGTCCCTCAATTTCTAAAAATCGTTTTGGGTTGGATGTATTTGTACATCTGTGCACCCCTCTTGGCAAGAGGGGTGCACGGATGTAGAGGTACACCCAACCCAAAACGATTTTTAGAAATGGAGTCACAGATGCAAAGCAAACCTGTCCCTCAATTTCTAAAAATCGTTTTGGGTTGGATGTATTTGTACATCTGTGCACCCCGCTTGGCAAGAGGGGTGCACAGATGTAGAAGTACACCCAACCCAAAACGATTTTTAGAAATGGAGGCACAGATGCAAAGCAAGTCTGTCCCCCAATTTCTAAAAAAATCGTTTTGGGTTGGGTGTATTTGTACATCTGTGCACCCCTCTTGGCAAGAGGGGTGCACGGATGTAGAGGTACACCCAACCCAAAACGATTTTTAGAAATGGAGTCACAGATGCAAAGCAAACCTGTCCCTCAATTTCTAAAAATCGTTTTGGGTTGGATGTATTTGTACATCTGTGCACCCCGCTTGGCAAGAGGGGTGCACAGATGTAGAAGTACACCCAACCCAAAACGATTTTTAGAAATGGAGGCACAGATGCAAAGCAAGTCTGTCCCCCAATTTCTAAAAAAATCGTTTTGGGTTGGGTGTATTTGTACATCTGTGCACCCCTCTTGGCAAGAGGGGTGCACGGATGGAGAGGTACACCCAACCCAAAACGATTTTTAGAAATGGAGGCACAGATGCAAAGCAAGTCTGTCCCCCAATTTCTAAAAAATCGTTTTGGGTTGGGTGTATTTGTACATCTGTGCACCCCTCTTGGTAAGAGGGGTGCACCGATGTAGAGGTAAAATGTACCCAGCGGGATCAAACCTGTGTTGCTCCTGAGCTATCCTCCCGAGACTCCGAAGATCTGAAGTACATTTAATGATACAGAACCAGAACTATTGAGCAAGTCTAACATCATCTTCATCATCATCAGAATAAATCAACACTGTTGTGGTTATACAAGAGCTAATATATTTAAAGGGATGGAATTACTCCGAATGTAGCAGCACTATTCAATAACCCAAAGTTCTTAAGCATAGTTAATGTGAAAATATGACACTTCTCACCATTGGGACAGTACTGCCTTGGACAGAGTTTCACAGTGAAGAAGTGAGCAAGTGATCCGGGGTCTGCAGCCCACACACACGCATGGCATTCCCATGCACCCACTTGCGCGAATTGCACCAAATTAGTGAGATTGTGCTCCAAGGCACACGCACAGTCTTTGCTCTGAGGTTTGACACACTCACAGGATGGGATGGCATTTCGTTCTCCTATCCTAGTTGTGTTGCTCTGCCTTTTGAGGGCTACTACAACCTGGATGATTATAGAGGGGTGGAGTAGGGGCAGTATTGGCCTACTGGGATGCAACTGGAAGGCTTAAACCTCCTTCTTACTTGCCTTTAGTATATGCAATACATGCAAGCCAATGTTTCCACTGTTCTGCACCCCCCCTTCCCCTCGCACCAAGTTGGCGACTATGTGCAAATGCGGTAATATAAGTGCTGGTTATGTCACTTCCTATATTTGGGCACCACCCGGGAAATTCATAAGTCGGCTCCCCTGCCCGATTTATTTATTCAATGTTTGTCGGGTCCGTGGACACGATTAATTAATTGATTTCTGCAATGTTGGGTCCGACCAATAAACCGGGCCGTGGCGGAGGACTTTTACTGCCCCATGTGCCCCCTGGAATTGGATTATGCTTCTTTCATTACCACAGAAGTAATGAATGTGTATTAAAGAGATAAGCCGGTATTTGTATTGGGCACACTGCACATGCTCAGGCAGCATCAATCATGCTGTGTAGAGGACAATGCTGGCCTAAATTGGTAACAGCCAGCACAGACATGTTGCTACAGAGGCATATTTTGGGCACAACCAGCATGTCAATGTTTTACATCAGTGACAGTGCTGTCTTACACTGTGGACACAGTGATCATTAAAATGTGTTGTGTTCTACAATGTTCTTGTCTGCTGTTGGTGACATGGAATGTACATGTTCCCCTTTAGAACTGATTGTAAACATATGGCTTTTTGGTCACTTTTCCTGCTGTAAAATGCACAATTTCAGCCCCATATTTGGAAAAAAAAATCTTGGGGGGGGGACCCCCCCAAACCCTCCCTATATTGTTATAGCTCCCTCGCTACGCTCGGTCGCCCCCACTATTTCCGAGAAATATCAACACATACACACTGGAAGAAATCACAAGAAACTAACCTTTCATCACTGCCCCCGACACCAAAAGCTATCTTTGGGACTGCATGGCTATGCCCTTGATGCTATTGTGTGAAAGGTCACACACCATCGCTTTTGAATATACTGCTTTGGGTCAGGGTGTTCACTTTTGGCTCGCCGGCCCTCCGGGTGACAAAAAGTGAATGCTTCGGCCCCACATTCAAAAAGGTTGGACAAGCCTGCTCTAGGCAAAGAGGGTGCGGATCCACCCTCGCGAAGCAACGGTGACACGAACAATCTGGAAAGTCTAATTTGAAAGACATAGACAGACTAGTAAACTAACTCTAGCGAGAGCCAGAGAGGAAAAAAAGGGAAGAAAATCTTCTGAGGATGCAAGCGCGTCCGGCCCTGATCGAGCGGAGAAAAGGACTGGTGGGCGATGCGCGGTGGGCAGGGTTACTGCCGCGTGACGGGCCCCGCGCAGGAAAGAGAGGGACGACACATTTTTGAAAAAAATGGATGCTTTTTACAAAGTTCTCTGGTCCCGTCCCACAGGACGGAGAGATGTCCCACAAGTATGGAGGAAAGGGGACGGGACGTAGGAGTAATAGGTATCTTTGTGTTAAGTTTCCTGCAATAGTGCTTTCTCAAAGGGGGGTGATCTCTCTGCGTAGGTTTTCTCCCCAACTCGGCTTCAATAAAACCCCCTTCAACTGCAGGTACCTGAAGGCCAAGAGTCTCCTCATAACTAGGCATTCCTCTAAGCGGGTCAAGGACATGAACTCGCCTTTCTCCCATAACTGCCCTGCCCTTGAGAGCACTGCCTAATACCACGGTTGGAGCCTTAGAGGGTCTGCAATGAAATTTCATAGGGGGTGGTGCCCAAATACTGCTGAGAGGCGAGGGCCACATCGAAAGCCAACGGGTGTAGCCCCGCTCCCACCAAATCGACCAGAATACCGACAGAATGGAGTGCTCCAAAACTCACCTTGGAATCTCCCTCTTTAGGACCTACATCCATTCACCCAAAGTTCCTGGGTGTAAAATCACATTGTCCATGTGAATCCATTGTTTCTTTGAGTCTGGGTCTAGGTGGTCCACCATGATCCTTAGCTGGGCTGCCCGGTAGTATGCCCCGAGGTCAAGGAATCCCACTCCCCACTCATCCTTTGGCAACACCAATATTCTGCAGGCCACCTGGGGCTTTGCTCTGGCCCATAAACACAAAAGGGCCTTCTGTACAGTAGCCAGGAAGTGGGCTGGGACTACCGTGGGGAGGATCATCATCTTCATGCAGCTCAATAGCACAATCCAAGAGAGACCGATCCGTCCCCAACGCTGCAAATCTACCCTTATTTTGTTCCACAACGGGAGATAGTTCTTCTCAAACCGGTCCTATGCCTTTCTCTTAATTTCAAACCCCAGGTAGCGGAAGCCCTCCCTCTTCCCCCCGAGAATCCCCATTTATCAACCCACTCCTTGTCCCCTAGACTCCAATTTCCGGCTAAGAACGCCACTGATTGGGCAGGATTAAGCCTAATCCCTAACAATTCCCTGTACTCTCCCAAACCCTGCAAGAGGAGCAGTACCGAAGTCTGCAGGTTTGTGAGATAGAGCAGTGCGCCGTCTGCAATAAAACTCACCTTATATTCCTTTCCACCTATCTGCACCCCCGTTATATCCCTGAAATCCCTAAGGCCAATTACCCATATCTCCATAACCAGAGCATACAGTAAAGGTGAATATCTCTGCAACTACTTTTAGCAAGGATATGGGTCTGTATGAAGCAAAGTTTGTCCGATCATTAGCCTGCTTGGGATCATTCCTATGAGCGCCTCCAGGAAAGTCAGGGGGTGGAGGGGAGTATGCTGCATTTCAAATGGAGTTAAAGACTTTCGCTAAGGGTGCCGCCAAGACTTCTTGGAACGGTTTATAAGGAACAAGTTACTTACCTGTAACTGTTGTTCTCCAGCATGGGTCTGGCATGGATTCACATGCTCATGAATATTCCCCGTCGTCAGGCTGGGAATCCTCGGTAAAGAAAAAACCAGTATCAGTTTCGTTTCTGATCTGTCTTTCGTAGTAATAACCAATCACTGGTCTCTGCGTCATACTGACCACAGCCAATGACTGCCCTCTACCTAAGCACCGCCTCTGGCAGCCATCTTCAGATTTGGAAGCACGTGAAGTGGCAGTAAGACCAAGTGAAGAGCCGCAGAGGGGTAGGCGGGAGGGTTCGCATGTGAATCCATGCCAGACCCATGCTGGAGAACAACAGTTACAGGTAAGTAACTTGTTCCTTCTCCAGCATGGGGTCTGGCATGGATTCACATGCTCATGAATAAAGAATACATAGCAGTATACACATGCACAACCACGGGAGGTGGCAAAGGCTCAACATTAAGCATAGCATCAAACCCAACATTAAGCATCTTACCTCCTCACCAGGCTCACCTCAGGCGAACAGGTTGCGCAGCACTGCTTGGCCGACCCTGGACTCCTCCCTGGAATCCCGATCGACGCAGTAGAACTTCGTGAAGGTGTGCGTCGACCTCCACGTAGCAGCCCTGCATATGTCCAGCAGGGGCACACCAGAAAGGAACGCCGTGGTAGCTGCGATCGCTCTGGTGGAATGGGCTCTCGGACGGCCGGGCAGAGGTCGGTTTGCCAACCGATGACAGTACATGATACAGCCGGAGAGCCATCTGGAAATGGAAGCCTTCGAGAGCCTTCCCCTGATTGACAGGTCCAAAGTTCACAAAGAGTTGTGACGTCTTCCGAAAACACTTTGTGCGGTCCACGTAGAACTTCAGCGCTCTAGCTACATCCAGCGAGTGCAAAGTCCTCTCAGCCGGCGACGAAGGCGACGGGAAGAATACAGGCAACACCAAGGGTTCGTTGAGATGGAAGTCAGACGGTACCTTGGGCATGAAGGAGGGGTGCGTCCTGAGCACTACCCTCGTGTCGTGGAAAGTCAAGTACGGGGCCTTGCAGGAAAGGGCCTGGATCTCTCCCACTCGTCGTGCGGAGGTGATGGCCACAAGAAAAGCAGTTTTCCACGATAGAAACTTCAACGGAGCCGAGTGCAGAGGCTCGAACGGAGGTCCCATGAGCTTGGTCAGCACCACGTTGAGCTCCCACGCCGGGGCCGGAGCCTTCACCGGCGGGAACGATCGGAACAGTCCCTTCATGAACTCTTTCACCAGACGATGAGACCACAAGGACGTCCGCCCCGTGGTTCTGGTGTATCGGGAGATCGCAGCAAGATGAATCTTGATGGACGCGTGTGCCAGGCCAGCTTTGGCCAGCGTCAGCAGGTACGGCAGTACTTGGGGAGCCGTAATCCGTAGAGGGTTAATCTTCTGTGCGTGGCACCAGACAGAGAACCTCTTCCATTTGTGTCCGTAGCATTTAAGAGTCGAGGACGCCCTGGCCTTTGCAAGAACCTCTCTGCAGTCGGCCGGTATGTCGTATCCTCCAAACTCTAGCGCTGCAGGAGCCAGGCCTGCAAGTTCAGCGACTTCGGGTCGTGGTGGAGGATGGCGCCTCCTTCCCTGGAGAGTAGATCCGCGTCCGCCGGCAGCTTGATCGGCGGGGACGCTGACAAGTCCAGAAGGTCCGGGAACCATATCTGCCTCGGCCACGAGGGTGCGACGAGGATCATCCTGCACCGTGACCTCTTGAGCAGGTTGACTAGCCGGATTAGCAGAGGCAAGGGAGGGAACGCGTAGAGGAACAGGCCCTCCCAGGGGAACGAGAAAGCATCGCCCATGCTCCTCGTCTGGGGAAACCTGCTGGCGAACCTCCGGCACTTGGTGTTCGTCGCCGTCGTGAACAGGTCGATCTGGGGTGTGCCCCACCGTCGGAAGAGGCGATCCACCAGATCCTGCCGTAGTTCCCACTCGTGGCACGAGCGCAGCTCCCTGCTGAGTGAGTCGGCGATGGTGTTTTTTATCCCTGCCAGATGAAACGGCACCAGAAAAATCCTTTGGGCGACGGCCCAATGCCACAGGTCCTGCGCCTCCTTGGACAGCGCTGGGGACCTGGTTCCGCCCTGTTTCCTGATGTAAAACATGGTGGTGGTGTTGTCGGTGAAGATCCTCACCACCTTGCCCTTGAGGGACGGAAGGAAAGACCTGAGGGCCCAAAACACTGCACGGAGCTCCAGGACGTTGATATGCAGGGACTTCTCCGTCGGGAGCCAGAGTCCCTTTGCGTGCAGATTTTCGGTGTGCGCTCCCCACCCTTCCAGGGGGGCATCCGTAGTCACAGTCTCCTGGTGGGCTGGGGTCTGGAAGTCCATGCCCGCCGTCAGATGCGCGCGGGTGCCCCACCACCGTATCGCTCGTCGGAAGTTCTCGTCGAGCTTGATCCTTTCCTCGAAGCTGCCCGTCGTCTGGATCCAGCGCGCATCCAGGAATTCTTGCAACGGGCGCATCCGGAGCCTGCACATGGGAATGAGGTAGATGCAGGAAGACATCATCCCGAGGAGGGACTTGATGGACCTCACTTTGGCCGCGTCGGCCACCAACATACGTTGCACCTTGCCCAAGATGGTCCTGGTCCTCTCCTCCGACGGGGAGGCCAGAAGGGACACTGTGTCGAGCCTCGCTCCCAGAAACAGTGCGACTTGCGCGGGCACCAGGTGGGATTTGGCGTAGTTCACGGAGAATCCCAGGTCCGTGAGGAGTTGGACGGTCCTTGCCGTGTGAACCACGGCGAGCTCCCTCGTCTTGGCGCGGATGAGCCAGTCGGCCAGGTAGGGGTAGACGTGGATCCCCTCGCGGCGCAGCTGCGCCGCCACCGGTGCGAGGCACTTGGTGAATACCCTGGGTGCCGACCGTAGTCCGAAGGGGAGGGCTCTGAACTGGTAATGACGCCCTTGGACCACGAACCTGAGGAATTTTCGGTGCCCCTTTAGGATGGGAATGTGGAAGTAGGCATCCTCCAAATCCAACGACGATAGGAAATCCCCTTCCTCCAGCTGGCCCAGGACGTGCTGGAGGGTGACCATCCGGAACTTCTGCGCCTTGATGAACTTGTTCAGACGTCGGAGGTCTAGGATGGGGCGCCATCCTCCCGTCTTCTTCTTCACGAGGAAGTATCTCGAGTAAACTCCGGAGCCCCGAAGCCTCTTTGGGACGATTTCGATGGCGCCCTTCCTGAGCATCGCCTTTACCTCCAGGAGAAGTTGAGGGACGTGAAGTTCTTTCCTGGCCACGGGGGGGACGCACGGGCACCTTCTTTGAAACTCGAGCGCGTGGCCCCGGGCCAGGGCGTCCAGCACCCAACGGTCGGTGGAGATGGACTCCCACACGCTGATGAAGCCCGCCAGCCGGCCTCCCACCGGGGTGCTCCGGTGGGGGCCCGACCCCACAGCCGGTTCAATCCTGCTTGGACGCGGCCTTGCCGCCTTGACCTCCTGGGCGACGACGGCGGGGTCCGCTAGACTTGCCTCGTCCTCTGTTTGCGACGACGAGCGGGCCGCTTGACGGTAGGAAGCGAAACCGCCGCCGGAACCTCTGGAGGCGCCCTTGCCTCCGCTGCTCCGAAAGGGCGTCCGACGTTGCTGCAGAACTCCGAGGGCCCGGGCCGTCTCAGTATCCGCCTTGATGGCCTGAAGGGAATCGTCCACTGTCTTCCCAAACAGGTTGTTCCCGTCGAAGGGCATGTCCAGGACTCTGGTCTGGACGTCCTGCCGGAAGTCCGTAGCTTTGAGCCATCCACGACGTCGAAGGCAAACGCTGTTGCCCAGCTGGCGGAACCCAGTGTCGGCGATGTCCGTCGCCACGGTGATGGCGTGGTCCGAGGCCACCTCACCTTCCTGCAGGATCTCGAGGGCCTCCGCCCTCTTGTCGTCCGGCAGAAAATCCAGCAGGGGAGCTATCTTGTACCAGAGCTCCCTGTCGTAGCGAGCCACGATAGCCAAGGCGTTGGCCGCTTTAATCGTCGTCGCTGCCGACGAGATGACTCTACGTCCCATAGCATCCAATTTCTTTCCCTCGCCGTCCGGCGGGGAAGTCGATGTGGAGGCCGCACCCCCCCCCCCCCCGCTTTCTTCCTGGCTGCCGCGGAGACGACGGAATCCGGGGTAGGCTGCGCCCGGAGGCACAGGGGGGCCGTGTCCGGGACCCGGTACTTTTTCTCGTACCGGTCTCTTCTAGCTGGCGTCGTGGAAGGGTTCTTGAGGAGGGAAAGGCCCTCATCCCAAATGTCGTCCAACAGAGGCACTGCGAGGACCGTCTTCCTCTTGGCCTCGCGCCGCTGATAAAGGAAGCCTTCCTTTTTCTTCTCCTCAGGGCAGAGTTGGAAAAGCTCGGAAGCCCTGGAGATCATGGAGTGGAAAGATCCGATCTCGTCAGGCGGAGAAGCCCTGGCGGGAGGCGACGACGGAATATCCTCGTCGTATGCCTCGTCGTCCGTACCCGTCGCTGCCGTGTCAGTCCCCGTATCATCCCCTCGGGTGGACGGGGAGGAGGGCTGGACGGGGCGCGACGGTTGAAAAGGAGGTGGTGGATGGATCCTTCTTTTCTTGGTAGGGGGAACACCAGAAGGTCCCGGTTCTGGATCCCCCGACGGGAGAGGTTCCTCCGTCGGTAACGGTAGTCTCGTCCTTATCTCGGAGCATAAGGACTGTATGGCCAACAAAATGGCCGCCGAGTTGTCTTGCGGCGCTGGCAGAGGGGAATCCGACGGGCGAGCAGGGGCCGTCGTCGTCACCTGCGTCGGGGTCCATTCCGACGGGCTGGCCTTCTTCCACGCCTAGGCCGTGGCTTAAGACCTCGATCAGCTCCTCTTCTGAGGTTGAGGCCGAATCTACGACGACGCCCTGCCCCCCCTTCTTCTTCCCCACGGAGGGTTTCACGGGGGTCCTATCGATGGGCACAAAAGAAGACTCCCTCCGAGGAGGCAGGGAGATTCTGGGCCCCGAGGTCGCCACCACTGGCGCAGCCTCCACAGGCTGAGCCAGGGCCGCCGCGACCGTTTCGATAGAGGGCTTGGTCGGATGGATCAAGGCCTTCACCACCTTAGGTGCGCTCACCGCCTTATCCTTGAGGGAGGGGGCACTGCCACGCTCCTCCTCTGTCTTAGAGCTCGACCGGGGCCTCTCCAGGAGTTCGCCGGGTGCTCGGCCTTCCTCTTACCCGACCCAGAGCGTTGGCTCGTGGTTGATGGTGCCGGGGAGGGTGCGCCCTGCCTGGCGCCCGTAGAGCCCGACCGTTCGGCGCTCCCGGTGCCAGCGGACTCGCGGTGCTTAGCCTTATGTTGGGCCCCCGTCGCCGGGGCGCCCTCAAAGGTCTTAGAAGACCGCTCGGATTTCTTCTTCTTCTCGCCAGACGGGCTCTTACCCTCCAGCCAGTTGGCGAGACGTTGATGGCGGTCCTTCATGGTCCGTTCCGACATGTTGCCGCAAAACGCACAGTCCTTCTCCACGTGCGTCTTGTCCTCATGAAGGCAGTAAAGGCAGAAAGAGTGTTCGTCCTCCTTAAAGACGTTCTGCAGCTGGCATCCAGGGCAGACCCTGAACAGCTTTCCGGGCGTCGAGCTTCCCTTCTCCTGGGCCATCTCCGAGACCGGGCCTGAGAAGCTTCTGGAGTCCTCCGAAGTGTAGCTCGACGAAATCTTCACCCTTGAGGGGCGCAGACGAATCCGACACGGGTCCCCGTTGATCGGATGTAGGATCGGTGGAGCTTGAGGCTCTTTTGACCGAAAGAATCGAGTTTTTGTGAAAAAAGCGCGAAAAATAGCACTAACGCTCGAGAGCAATAGCACGAGGATCCCAACACATGAACGTGCGGTAAAAATCTGAAGATGGCTGCCAGAGGCGGTGCTTAGGTAGAGGGCAGTCATTGGCTGTGGTCAGTATGACGCAGAGACCAGTGATTGGTTATTACTACGAAAGACAGATCAGAAACGAAACTGATACTGGTTTTTTCTTTACCGAGGATTCCCAGCCTGACGACGGGGAATATTCATGAGCATGTGAATCCATGCCAGACCCCATGCTGGAGAAATGTTGGTTGTATAGCCGTCGTCCCCCAGTGCCTCCCGTACCTCCACCCTTGTAATATCAGCCAACCAAGTTCTCTCCCCCTCAGTCAGCTGTGGGATGGGGAGCGTACTCAGATACTCTTATCTCCCTCTCCCCTGGCGCACCTGAATGGAATACAAAGTGTCATAGTAGTCCGCAAAACGCTCTGGGATATTCCCCCTAGGACCAATCATCTACTCCCTCTCATCGTGCAGATGTTGAACCCCCTTCTCTGACCCCGTTTGCCAACAGCATGCCTGCCCTATCACCTCCCTCATAGAATTGTTGTTTGGAATACTGCATCTTCTTCACAACTTCTCCAATCAAAAGTGAGTGTAGTCCCTGAGGTTTTCTCGCATTCCCCCAGTCACCCCTCCTTGTCAACTCCCAGTCTCGTTAGCCTTTCCCCCATACACACTCAGTTTGTCCCTCACCCACCTCTCTATCTGCATTCTCTCCCTCTTTTTACGGGCCGCTTGTGCAATGAGAAGGCCTCGCAACATCAACTTAGCTGCCTCCAACACTGTCTTCAAGTGCACCGCCCCTATATTATTGTGTGATCTTGGTCCGTAAGAAGTCCCGAAATACTGGGTCTTGAAGGAGACAGTCATTGCATCTCCAACGTGGCATTCCCTTCCCCCCTTGCTCTATCCACCAGTCCATTGTGACCATCACGTGGTACGACCACGTCGCCGTCTCAACCCGTGGTGACAATACCATAGCCTCCTGTTCCTTCGGGACCAGTAAGAACTATCCTTGTATACGATCGGTGCAGGGGGTAAAAGGTATATCCTCCTGCCTGGGGTAACCTAGACCTCCACACATCCATCCAGAAGTGGTCCTGCAATAGTTGAGAATGCCTTGTGTTCCCCTCTTTGCTTTGACTGCATCACCCTTTACCGGCCACCAATCCACTGACGCATCCGCAATCAAATTAAAATCTCCTCCCACCATAATCATACCCTCCCACCATTCCTCAACACTGAGAAAACCTTCCGTAGGAAGACAAATTGGTTCACATTCGGTGCATATATGGACACCAGGATAAGTAACCTCCCCACCATACATGTCTTCACCGCGACCAGCCTGCCACCCCCTGGACATCTCATAGTTGAATGGCTTGTGATAGGGTCGTTCGACACACCCTCCTTTTTACTGGTCTTATGCGCGGCCAGAGAACGTCTGTCCCACGCCTACCCCTTTTAAGGCACATTCATTCCCGTGCCTACAGTGTGCTTCTTGCAGGAAAACAACGGCTATCTGGGCTTAACGAAGCATATTCACTGCAAGCTATCTTTTGTTCAGAGAATTCAGCTCTTCCACATTAAGCTTTGCTACCTTCCAATTACCCATTTCCACATGTATGAAGCCACCATCCTTCCCTGCCTCAGGTCTGCCCTTTCCACCATGTCAGTTGTGTCAAGATACTGCATGTAGTACCACTCCTTCGCCCTTGCCCCTCCCCCTCTACCCACCGTCCCTACTAATATAGGTCCTTCCCTTCTGCACCCCCTTCCTTGCCTTCTGGACTTCTGGCTGTCGCCCTCTCCCCCACTACTCCCTCCAGCCGTCCCGCCCTACCGCCCGTTTACCCACCGTGGCATTCAACCACCCGTTTGGAAAGTTCCGGGCATACCAGCCGAACCACCAAGGTAGCTGCCCCTGTTCTGACCACACCAACTTCCCCTGCTCCTCCCCCCTCAACTCTTCCAACCATTGACCAGGCTTTTCCCCTTCTACAGTCTCATAACTTCTACACCTAGAAAAGCAAAATAGCAACAGGAAAAACATTTTTCCATAAACTCAGTCACTACATAACTCCCACAGCCCTCCCCTTATACTCTCTCAAAAGTACAAACAGACACGTCAAACCGGTTTCCAGGCACGGGGTTCTCGGACCCCCATAGAACAAATAACTATCAACAGACGACCCAGCTCCCCTCAGGTAGCCTTCTTTCTAGGGGATGGGGTGCTGAGTTTCTAGGATTTCCTGGCCCCTTGCATTCTCCGCCTTCCATACTCAGTCTTTGGACCCATAAGTTATTGTCTAGTAGATTGCCCTTCCCCCTTCTTGGATGACCCGTTGGGAGTCCCGTCAAGTCCTCAATAGCTGTTTTAATGTCTTCCTCATTCACAAGGTGATATGTGAGGAGCGGGGGGCACAATTCTTCTCAGAAGGGTCTGGGCTGAAAGGTCCTGAAATCTAGCCACCTTGGAGTCCCTGTATTCAATGATCCCCATTCACCTTGCCTTCTCCAGGATGTCCATCTTGTCACAGTAATAATGTAGCCTGGCTAGTACCAATCAGGGCCCCTTGTTTCCTCCACACACACGATGCACCTGGTCCAGGGCCACCAGTTCACTTCCTTCGAGACTATGAACATCCCAATGATTTCCTGGATTTTCCACTCAAGTCCAGCCATGGATTCACCCTCTTCTCTTTTAGGCCAAATAAACAGGTTATTGCACCTCTCTCTATCCTCCCTGTCCTGCATTCTAAGGCATATTTCCTCCTCTCTCCTCGCAGTTTCGTGGAGCAGACTTCAACCTGTGATTCAAGCACCCCAGAAGAGGCTTGATTTGCCTCAACCCCGTCCAGCCGCTCCTCCAGAGTGACCACCTTCGCTGATAAGTCTGCCACTTTAGCCGGAATATCCGTTCGCATTCCACGGATTTCCTCCAGGATCATTTAGATATCACTTTTAATCGGCCAATCTATGCAGTGCAGGGGTGAGGTCTCCTTTAGCCTGTGCCATGTCTCCTCCAGCGAGCTACTGGAACTGCAAAAGCTTCTCTTTCCAACTCATCCACCTGCCCCGATGACTGGCGTGCTGTTGCTCCGTTGCTCGCCAATCACACACAGGGGGTTTCCTTTTATCTCTGTGCCAGTCTTCCGTTTCCTTGATGAACTCCCAGTCCCCTCCGGTCTACAGGGGTCCATTCTGTCTCTACTTCGCTATCCGTGGTGAGTCTCAGAGCAAACTGCCCCTGACCCAACCTCTTCCGCCAACATCCTCACGCCGGTGCAGAGTCTGCATCCCAGGCCTCCCGGGTGCATTACCTCGGACATGCAAACTCCACCCGCTCCCACCTGTGCCTTTAGGAGGGCAGGCTGCGCCTCATCATTCGCCTTCTCTCAGCACCTTCCCAGGCTTTTGCTTCTCTGTGCAGCTGGTCGCCTTGAAGTGTCCCGCTCCCTGCAGCCTACTTTGGCTCTCTGTTGGCTGCCTCCTCATTCAAAGCCCTTCCATGCTCACTGCCATTCTCTACGCAGCCGTCACTAGATGTGCAAAGGTGTTGGGCCCACTCACCCAGTATGCACTAGGAACCTATCTGTCCAGCCACACTCCCCAGGCCCTACCTCCTGACGTCCAGGGAGAGGGCCTCATTCCTCCAGCCCTTCATAAGCACGGAGCCCATAAATCTTTCCATTAGCCCGGCCATATTGTTCGTGGCTATCCCGCTTCTCTCCTGCAGCTTGCGATCTGCTGCCGCAGCCCGAGTCCGCCTAGCCTTGAGGCACCTTCAAAGGAAGCTGTCTGTGGGCTCTCCATTCCCTGTTGTGTCCCAGCATTGCCAATGACTGCCTCGGCACCAAGCACTTTCCCAAGTCGCTCTCCCCCACTGTGGTGGTCCGCCGGACACCTCTGACCTCACATCCCGGTCCTCTGCTGCTGCGGTGGGTCTAACGTTCCGGAGTCTCGCTCTCCTCTGCATGGGGCTGTGGCCGACCCAGACTTGGCTCAGTGAAGCCACTGCTGGTTTGCTGCCCCATTATCCCATCAGCATGGTTCCCGGGTCCTCTACTCTGCCACTACTTCACCATTAATCAGGACAGGGACTGCAGCGCCAAGATCAAGTTGCCATTTTGCGCGCGCCCTTGGTGGCCTCCCCAAACCAGGTGTTTTTTAATCAATGGTGTGATCCAAGACCCTTCCAAATCAACTGGGACATCATTTTCTAGAAAAGATCTAGTCACAAATTTCATGAGCACTGCTATTACGGAGGGTGCACAATCTTTCACTGGGACGAGGAACCAATCATCAGCGGAGAGAGTTTTCAGTGTCCCCACTGTGCATCCGTAACATCATTAGCCATGTAGACAGACGGGCAGTCACATTTGTTGGCTTGGAACAATGGCATAGCCTACTCACATAATTTTCTCTAACTGGCAACTCAAGCCCATACTGGATGAGGCAAACACTGTTTTATATTTCCTTCAAGCAGTAGCAACTGCTTCTTTTGCCTTCATGTGATCTGTTTGACTGGATAATATCCTCAAATAAAGTTCAACTGCTTTACTGGCAAGTGAGGACTCTAGGTAGCAGAGTGCTTTATTACTGGATTTGCTTCGAGCGCAGTAGCAGTTTCTGTATTGCACTGTATTTGCGAAAGTGTTGATCGGATTTAAAATATATGTCTAAGCAACTACTTTTTCCATTTCAGCACTTTAAGCTGCAAACATAGGATTTAAGTCACGCAATATGCTCCTCTATTGATGTTAACTGTTACCAAGGCATTCGCAACGATACAAAATGTTAAGGTTAAGTGATTTAGAATTGGTTATCTTTAGCCAGCTCTGTAAGTATGCAAAATATAATCAATGGTTAAATTCCATCGTATACATGTATTGCACTTTTTAGACACTTAAGTATAAACCACACTATTGCCCAGCATTTTAGGTCTAGGGAACACATCGCTGAGGGTTTGAGTTGCTGTAGTTATTGGACAGTCCCATTTTAAATATATTAAATCATTTTCAATAATGACAAAAACGAAGCACAAAAAAAAGCTGCATCTTAGAATTCATAAACTAGAAAAGTCTCAGGAGAGGGGGCTGGATTCCTTTGTACCAGGAGAATTCCATCAAAGGTAATCCAAAGGAAGGAAAAGTAAACCAAAAAGAAGCATACACCAAGCAAAAAGTAACACAAATGTATTTGACGCAAACAGTTGGGAAGGACAGTTTAGACAGCCCAATGGAACTGAATGAAGTGAGCGGTCAACGCAGCCCACTGCGACTAAACCTTTTATACAAAATGTGTTAAATTATACAACATTTTGGTTACATTTTTAAGGCAGGTCACAGGTTCCAACTGGTGGGACAACGTCAGGCCCCTATTTCCAAATATATATTGAATGATCCTAAATGGATATCATTTTTGGCCACAGTTACATTAACACCCTTTGTGATGTCACAACCTTTCCCACACCACCCCTCAATTGTGTGATTGTGCTGAACAGTCAAAAACATTACTTTTGCCATTGGTTGGCCCTGCTAAATATACAAAATAGTTTGATATGGAAGGGGGTGTGATATTCACAGAGTGTCGGACCAATGATGTGCCCCAGCATACATCAATGTGGCACCCTAGAGACACCAAAACCTCTCTCTGCTGATTGGTTCCTCGTCCCGTGCCGCAGAGCACAAAGCCCCAATGCTCTGGCCACACCAGCTCCCTTCTCATGCCTTGCTGCAAAGTGTGGTCTGAAACAAATGATACCACACAGTGGTTTGAGTTTGATTGACAGTATTTCATTTCTATTTCTCTGCCAGTTCTCCTAGTGCACCCCGGTAGCCTTGAAAGTATCTTTTGAATCAACTTCGCTGTGGCTCCATTCTCCCGGGAAACTTCGCCCGGGCAACTTTTCAGCACAACTTCGCCCAGGCAACTTTTCAGCACACCTGCTGGTCACACAAGGGCCTGCAGCTCTTGTCTTATGAGGCGTTTACGAGAAATGCTTTCTTAATTTAGGCACAACCAAAATGGCTTCTCTACAGTTCCTATATTGCTCAAAGAAAGACCCCCATACTATAAACACCCCTACAAAATTGTACACCCCCACTCTATGCCCGCTCTATACAACTACTCCATACTGCCCCCGAAGCACCCACCCCTACTCGAGGTCCACCCTGGGACTTTGCGTGCTGCGCCTGATTTTGGCATCTTATGCAAACAGCAATGCATTCAAAAATGTCCTCACCCCCAATGTCACCAACCACATTACTTTACTTGCACAATTGGTACGTGTGCCCCTCTTGGCAGTGTTGGATCTGGACCTTTACATCACGTTGACGCTTAAAATAGCACCTTACACTACAACCCTTATGAGTAGCGGAACAGGGCATGTGGACTAATACTTAGAGTGCTACAGTTAGTATGGAGGAACCCACTGGTAAACAATCCAAGATAACGGACACTGAAAATGTATTTTTGTGGAGAATGGGCAAAGCGTGTACAGTTAAATCAATGAGGACACACTGCGCAGCAATACTTCAGGAAACCATGTACAAAAGAATAAAAATCAACCCAATAAAATGTAATCCCAACCCATCTGACGAAACAGTTTATATAAGCAAGGTCTTAACAACACTAATGTGAGGTTAATACCGATCATTGATTCGACCGTAGTTGGTATTAAAACCAATTTGGTCTAGCCAATTATCAATGATCGGAAAACAAAAAGGATCTTAAGCGGCTCTGAAGGAAACCTACAGTGTACTTTTAGGTTCAATGCATCACCGCAGAGTACCCCTCCGATCAATGTCTTCTAATGTTTCACCTCTTAAGCAGAAGATTGAGGATACCTCGTCACTTAAGAATAAGGGCTTGCCTCATATCAACAAGGAATACTCCTTTAATCATCATTCAATAGACATGTTTAGGGCAGACCAACTATGGACCAACCCTTATGAAATAAAATGCATATCTCGAAGTTCTAAAACTGGGGCACTTCACAAGGTGGGACGAGAGGGGGATACACACTGTTGCAGATGCAGTACGAGATGGGCGCCTTTTGACGTTTGGGGCCATGCAGGGTGTGGGATGTTTTAACCCACTAGGCTCTGCCCTGCGACATCCCTGTATGCTGGTGGCACCAGAATCAGTAAAATGGCAGCAAAAGTCCTATGCGCGCTAAACCTATGAAAATTGCGCTGTGAAACAGGAAAAAGATGGCCGCCAATCTACTTTGCCTGTTGTCAGTAGTGGAAGGAGACCACACTGCTGAAACCTGTCACTGGGCTGCCAACCGAGTGAACATGGAAACTGCATGAAAGGCAGTGCTTTATTGCAGGAAACCCAGAAATTGCTCTGAAATCCTTTTTACTTGGTTGCTGGAAAATACAAATTAATGGTTCAAAACAGAAAACATCCAACATTTTTGCTGGGTGTTATCCATCACTGCATTTAAGGAATCAATATGAGCACACAATGTCAGGAAAAGCAGAATCTATCATCAGAATATCTACATTAAAAAGTGTGCTTGCTTGTGAAAATTTGTCAAAATATGGGTACAGTACCACCGGCCGCCTGTATGACAGCTGTCAGTAATTGCATTATAAGCTTAAACTTGTGCAGTTAAAATCAAATGGTTGGAATTAAGTGACTTGTTATCAAAAGTAATATAGGTTGCAACTATTTAATCTCCTTGTTTTAGAGAATGGAATTAGAGTTCTGTTTGCCTGTTTTAAAATTCTAAGTTTATTTTCATCAAAGAAAAACTTAGTGATTTTTAAAGTCAGCCTGATGCAGCCAAAACTACAAAGCAAATTCCCCAGCTTGCCCCAACAAAAGGCACCTCTACTGCTTCCCACCAAAAGCCAGGAAATCACATTCAGGTGTTGATGAAGAGGGGAGGAGATTTGGGCTGCTGCTTCGATGTTCTGAGAAGGCGTAGTAAAAAAAAAAAAAAAGAAAAAAAAAAATTCGGGTTTTGTAGCAATTGTATTGATGTCAGAAGCATGAAACTTCATACGATTATGCCCAGATATCATGTGCACATATGTATAAAATTGTGGACAAATCAGACATTGGATCCCGGACCAAAAGTGCGAAAAGTTGCCAAATCCAGGCCCAAGCTCTCACAGCAACGGGGCTTCGTTGAATACTTGCTTCACAAAATATGTGATCTAGATACGCTATTGATATCAAGTTTGTAAAATTGTAAATATGTATTATATGAAAAGTAGATTTCATGTGCAAAAACAAAGGGGAGGTTTTTCCTGGATCATAAACCACGTCGTCATGACGACATTCTGTTTTCTTCTCCAATCAAGGGAGAGGAAAGACCCTAGCCAATAGAATACCTAGGGGGTGTGCCAGGATAATTCAGCATACCCACCCCTTTAGTAAATACATAAATAGAGACATCTTAGGACCTACACACACACACACACACATTCACCCACGAACCAATTGCTGGCAGAGCACTTTGCAAGAGAAATCCATATTCCAGACTCCAGAATCTTTGAAAGCAGAAAGGCCCATTTCCAAAGCTGAACTCTTCTCAGCTTGGACTTTAAAAATCCATAAACCAGATTTTACTCCAGAACTCTAAGGGGAACCAAAGAACAGCCTGGCTGTGCTGTAGCTGCTTTCCTGATAAGATGTACTGCCAGAATCCAAAGATCCAACCTAGTAGAGCCGTGCTGTGACCAGATAGCTGTGAACCAGAACCAGAGCCCGCAAGATCCAGTCCAGTCCCACCGTGCGGTGTCCAGAGCACCTTGATGATTGCAGACCAGAGCACCTTGCGTCCAGTCCGGTGCCCAGCAGAATTCCTATCCAGAAATCTTGACTGACCTGAATCCCTGACGGTTCTGTCCAAACCTATGTACTGAGTATCCATAGTATAGGACTGCCACTAGCATATTTACTGTCCATAAGTCATCCCTATCCAAACCCATCCTCTTATATCCAGAACTGCATTGTTAGAAATTCTTTGTGTCTTGCCTGAACTCTCTCTTATCCTATAGTCCTTTTGTAATAGTAGTGTAAAAATCCTCTTTGCGCTGATATACATTTTCTGAAGAAAGGCGAGCATCTCGGCAGGCAAAACCATCCAGAGTTATCCTGGGTTGGTGGCTGTGCTGTCGTGTAGTTTGCATCTTCATAGTCTACCCTTAGTGTAAAGAAACCTGGTTTGTAATTTTAAAAGCGCATTCTTGTTTTGCAATTTTGCTTCTTTCTGAAAACGACCTCCACAAATCACGCTTACCGCGAGCATAAAAGTTTGCCGTAAATGGTTCGTTTGGCTCAAATCTATAACATGTGAAATAGCTGTTCATTGCACCCGACCTCAAAATTAAGTTTTCAACTTGCTAGTTACTCAATCATTGCTAGTGTTTGTCTGAAACCATACAAAGCGGCTCCCAATAGTATTGAAACAATTTAAGTGAATTAAATCCATTTTCAGTGTTTTACCATTCATGCAAAGCCAACTTTAAAACCATTTTTGACAAGTTTGCAATCATTCCTGTTTCTCTCCGTGTTTGCTGGGGGAAATTGGGATGATTCTATTTTGTTGAATTCTGTATTCCTGAAACCTGTTTTCTCTCCTTCCATCTCTTTATATTGCATATTGGGGGGATGGGGTAGTGTGCAGCGGGAAAGAGTAATCACATTGCATTTTGATTGAACCCACACAAAAGTATTCTCTGTGCTGCATTATTTTGCTCATTATTCCTCCTTCTGATTAAAGGGTTTGTTAGTGTAACATCACCCCATTGGTGATCATTGTATAATCATTAAAATAGTGATTATTTATATATTTATATATATATATATATATATATATATATATATATATATATATATATATATATATATATATATATATATATGGGATACATTACTCACCGTAATCGTATTTCTGATGCTTGTATCTGCTTAGATTCACATGCTGTGCATAGGCCGACATCTAGTGGAAGCTGCGGAGTATTACAGTTTGTTTTTCGAAAGTCGAAAATGGGCGTCGACACAGGCGTGCCAGTAATACTATCCCTAGTGTGACGTCCACTGTACCCAAGATCCCTCACGCGTGTAGGATCCTCAGATTGTATTTTTTCTGACATGAGGAAGCATGAGGAGTAGCGTGAGTACAGATAATCCAAGCAGATAGACAGAAAAGGTAAGACTACAAGCAATCATGCGCCTTCTCTCGGAGGGGAGGAAGGGTGGGTCGCATGTGAATCTAAGCAGATACAAGCATCAGAAATACGATTACGGTGAGTAATGTATCCCTTCTGAGGCTTGTGGAATCTGCTTAGATCACATGCTGTGCATAGATTAGCGAGCAGTACCAGAAGAAGGAGGTGGGATGTGAGAAGGGTCATGAGCAAACAGGTGTCTTAGAACCGCTTGTCCCACTTGTGTATCTGTCTTGGAATGAGTGTCAATGCAGTAATGCTGAGTAAAAGTGTGAATAGAGCTCCAAGTAGCCGCTTTGCAAATGGTGTCGAGGGGAACATTTGCAATGAAAGCCAGAGTGGCACCAATGCCTCTAGTAGAGTGGGCCCTTGGCGTAAAAGGCAGAGTCTTGTCAGAAAGAGAGTAACACAGCTGTATACAGTTGATAATCCACTTCGAGATAGCGCCCTTAGAGACGCGATCCCCCTCTCTGCCTGTAGCTACGGAGACAAACAGTTGATCTGTTTTCCTTAGCGGTCTGGTTTTATTTACATAGTATAGGACCGCCCTACGCACATCTAGGGTGTGTAGTTTCACCTCAGCCGAGCTTTGCGGGTTCTGGAAGAAAGCCGGAAGCTCGATGGACTGGTTTACATGGAACTTGGATATGAATTTAGGTGAGAACCTAGGGTGTGTGCGTAAAACCAGTTTGTCCTTGTGGATAGTAAAGAAAGGATCCTGCACTGACAGAGCCTGAATTTCACTGACCCTTCTTATGGAGGTAATGGCTACTAAGAAGGCCGTTTTATAAGTCAGGTGTTTGAGACTACTTTTATGCATGGGTTCGAATGGGGGTCCCATGAGCTTAGCTAGCACCACGTTGAGGTCCCATCCTGGCGGTGGGTTCGAAATAGGAGGGTGAAGTCTCTTTACTCCTTCCATGAAGGCTTTAACCACTGGTACTTTCCACCACGAGACCTTGTTATGGGATGTGGTGTAAGCCGAGAGGGCTGCCAGGTGTACTTTCAGCGAGTTAAAAACCAACCCTGCATCCAGCAGGTGGAGCATGTATGTCACAACGTTGGAAGGAGTGCAATCAACCGGGTTGATTTGTTTATTCTGGCACCAGATAACGAATCTTTTCCACTTATCAAAGTAACAGTGCCTTGTATTTGGTTTCCTGGACTCCTTTAGAATGTCCATACACCTCTGTGGTAATTTGAGATGTCCAAACTCTATGACTTCAGGAGCCATGCTGCTAGGTTCATAGAGTTGGGTTCCCGATGCACTGTTTGACCCTGTTGCTGGGACAGTAGGTTGTACCAGGCTGGGAGTCTGATGGGTTCGCACACCGCCATCCTGCGTAGGTGTGGAAACCATGGTTGTCTCGCCCACATGGGAGCAACTAGGATGAGCGTCATAGATTCCTTGTTCATCTTGTACACCACCTTCCTGATTAGAGGAGTTGGTGGAAAAGCGTACGCAAACATCCCTGACCAGTTCATCCACAGGGCATTCCCTTGGGAGTCCGGCTGGGGGAACCTGGATGCGAATCCTGGGCATTGTTTGTTTTCGCTTGTGGCGAATAGGTCTATAGTGGGGAAACCCCACTGAGAGAAGAGATCTTCTACTACGTCTCTGTGAAGGACCCATTCGTGTTCTTCTGGGAGGGAGTTTCTGCTTAGAGCATCCGCTAGGGAATTGAGCTCCCCTGGAACATGTTGCGATGACAGGAAGATGTTCCGTCTGAGTGCCCATATCCATATTTTCTGGGCAAGCTTGGACAGATTTGGCGAACGAGTCCCCCCTTGCTTGTTCAGATAGAACATGGCTGTCGTGCTGTCCGTCCTGATCTGCACCGACAAGTTCAGTAGATGGGGCTCGAACGCCCTTAGCGCTCGGAATACTGCCAGAAGCTCTAGCAGATTGATGTGGTTCTTGGCTACTGAGTGAGACCAGAGACCCTGAGCTGTGTGGTGGAGATGGTGAGCTCCCCACCCAGTCAGGCATGCATCTGTAGTCACCACGGCTTGTACTTCGGGATCGTAAAAGGGTTTCCCCTTTGCGAGATTCTCTCTTGTCCACCAGTGTAGGCTCTGTACGAGTGTTGGCGAAACGACCACTAGATCGTCCCAATGACCACTTGCCTGAGACCACTGTTTCGCCAACCATTCCTGCATGGGACGCATGCGCAGACGCGCGTGGGGGACCAGGTAAATGCATGACGCCATCATGCCCAGTAACCGCATAGCTTTGCGTACTGTTATCTGTTGACCTGACTGATAATGCGGAATTTGCAGAAGTATATTCCGAATTCTCTCTTCCGAAGGGAAGGTCAATCCTTTCTGAGTATCTAGGATAGCTCCTAGAAACTGTTTTGAGGTGCTTGGCACCAGACTTGACTTTTTCTCGTTGATGGAGAAGCCTAATTCGTGGAGGAGGTCGATAGTCCTCTGAATGTTTGACCCGCAAATTCCTGGGGTTTCCCCCGTTATGAGCCAGTCGTCCAGATAAGGGTACACCGGGATTGCTTCCCTGCGTAGGTGTGCAGCCGCCACCGCCAGTACCTTGGTGAATACCCTTGGTGCTGAAGCTATCCCGAAGGGCAGTACCTTGAATTGGTAGTGGCGACTGTCCACCTTGAAGCGCAAGTACTTTTTGTGCGCTGGGAGCATGGAAATATGAAAATAAGCATCTTTCATATCCAAGGTTGCCATGTAATCCCCCTTTTTTAGGAGGGGGATTACCTCTTGTAGCGTGGTCATACGGAATTTTTGGGGCTTGACATATTTGTTGGCAGGCCGTAAGTCCAATACTGGGCGCATTGTCAAATCTTTCTTTGGCACAAGGAAGTAAGTTGAATAGATACCCTTGTTTACCTGGTGTCCTGGGACGAGTTCTATCGCGTCCTTTTCTAGCAGAATGGCGATCTCCTCGAGAAGGATCCTTTGATGCTCTAGGGAGTGCACTCTTTGTCGTGGAGGATGATTCCGGGGACGCTGCAGTAGTTCTATACAATATCCTGCGGATACTGTTGACAGCACCCATCTGTCTGAGGTGATCCCTTCCCAAGCCTGGGTGAAGGTGGAAATGCGTCCCCCTACTGGGGTTGCGTGGCAAGGGACCCTGAACTGAGCGTCACTGTTTTGGTGGAGGCGTGCCACCGCCCTTGTTGGGGCTGCCTCTGCCTCTTCCACGACCTCTCTTGTTACCCCTGCCGTAACTCTGGGTAGACTGCTGGTTGTTATTCCATTGTGTACCTTGTCCCTGGGCATAGTTGCCTCTTTGTGAATTTTGGCCGCGTGGGCGACGAAAATTATTGTTCCCCCTCTGGTTAGGGGGTTTGTTGGTAAGCTGGCCAAGGGATTTGAGAGTCTCATATTCATCTTTGGCATTTTTAAGTGCGTCTTCGACCGCTTTCCCAAACAATAGGTCGGGTTCCACTGGCTTGTCTATTAAAGAAGCCTGGGTTTCTGTCTTGAATCCCGACTGCCGTAACCACGCATGTCTCTTGATAACAGTACCTTCTGCTATCAATCTCCCTGCGTTGTCAGCGGCGTCGAAAGTTGCTTTTAAAATGCAACCAGACACGGCTCTCCCCTCTGCCGAGATCCGAGCCAGCTGGCCCTTTAACGGTTCTGGAGCAGAGGCAATGAGCGCCGCGACTTCTTCCCATTGATGGCAATTGTAACTAGCCAACAGGGTGGTGGAATTCGCAATCCTTGCTTGGTAGGCGGACGTTGAGGCTACCTTTCTGCCAAACCCGTAAAGTTTTTTGCTCTCCTTGTCGGGAGGAGCTTCTGATGAAGATAAGGGCGTGCCAGCCCTCTTTCTAGTGTTGGTCACCACTAGGGAATCTGGTTTAAGATGTCCCTTTATATACAGAGGGTCAGACTGGGCTGCCCGGAAAATCTTTTCAATTCTGGGGTTGACAGCTCTGGTGAGGTTAGGATTCACCAGGGAAGGATCTATTCTTCGTTGGATGGATTTGAGGATAGGGATGGTCTGAGCGACCGGTCTTCTTTCCCCTACAAACTCCTCCGCGAAGTCCCTTTCCTCCTGTACACCGTGGGTGTCGATGTGGAAGTGTTCCGCTGCTCGAGCGAGAACCTCGTTAAGGAGGGGCTGGTTATCAACTGGAGAGTCAGTAACTGGGGCTTCGCTTTGTACTGGGGAATCTACTCTGTAAATTTCCTGCTCATCTTCTCCCTCCTCCAGGTCCTCATCCTCTGCATAGTAATCTGTCCCGGTTTGTTCTTCCATAATTGCAAACTCCTGGTCCTCTTCAGGGAAAACTTGTCCCTGATAACTGGGGAGTGGAGTAGAATATGGAGTGGAGTAAGGCTGAACCTCGAAGGGTTCAGGTCTTTCGACCCGGGGCTTTTTACTTAGCGGGATAGGATCGGAGGAGCCTGAGGGTGTGGCCCCTTGAGGGTTATATGAAAGAAAGTGTTCTGGGTTCTTATCATAAAAATCAGCCAAGGAAGACATCCTAGACATAACCCTGTCTATGTCTTCACTGGACCATTCCCTGGAACAGGGTATTACTTTAGCAGGTGATTTATTTTCAAGGGTAGACTTGTGTTTGCTTGTCTGCTTAGGCTTTACAGGGGTGGAAGGCTGTGCTTTCCGCTGTTTCCCCCCTTCTCCGTGCGTGGAAAAATGTTTTCCCTGTCCCTTGGGGGCCCCAGAGACTTTCGACGCCTGGCGTCGAGGGTCTGGAAAGGTATCTGTGTGCTTCGGGCGTGGGGCCTCACTGGTGTTAACCGCGGTCTCGGTATCTTGGAGCGCGGCCTGGGGGTGGAAGTCGTCTTCGTCTCCCGACGATCGAACTTCAGTTAGTGTGTGTAGCGAGGCACTCTTGGCAAGAGTGGATGATTGCCTTGCGTCGTGAGGCGATCTCGATCGAGAGCGCCCAGAGGACACCGAGTCGGACCGTTCTTTTTGTGCCTCTTTCCGGGAAGTCGACGTCGTCGAGGTCCGGTTGGTCTTAGTGTGTTTAGTGTGTGTTAGGTGTGTAGCGCTTGCGTCGCCGGGGGTCTTCCCCATAGCCGCCTTGCCGGACGACCTTCCGAGGTCGGGGACCTGCGCTCGTCGGCTGTCTTTCGACGCCGTAATGCCCTCGCCGTCCGAAAGTACGGCGTCGCTGCCATCGCTGAAGGCGCCCTCCGCTGCCATGGCCTCCTGCCTGGCGTGGTGGGCCCAACGCTTTGTCGAACGGTCCTTAAGTGTCTTAGGTTTAAACCTACTACACGCTCTGCAGTTCGCTTCGGGGTGATCCCTCGGCAAGCAGAGATTGCACGTGGCGTGCCTGTCGACCCAAGGGTATTTGCGATTGCACTTGGGGCAGAATTGAAAAGGGGTACCCTCCATACGCACCTTAAGGCAGCGGGCTGCTAAGTGTAGGAATATATATAAATGTAACTATATATCAAGAGTGAAGAGTATGTACCACCCCCCACTCTCCCTACTTGTAAGGGCCGAGGCCAGCGGCCTACTAGGCCCGGGCCGAGGCCAGCGGCCTACCGAGGCCCAGATCCGTCGTGCAGCAGTCGACGGTCGATGACTTCTCCAGCCGTCGTCGAGGTGGAGGGTCGACGTTGGGGTGGGGAAGGGAATGAATAAGAATTAAAATTATAATAACAGCAAAAGTATGGCTAAGGCCAGGGAACTCCGCAAGATGCTTCCGACCAGTATGGCGGAAAAAAACAATCTGAGGATCCTACACGCGTGAGGGATCTTGGGTACAGTGGACGTCACACTAGGGATAGTATTACTGGCACGCCTGTGTCGACGCCCATTTTCGACTTTCGAAAAACAAACTGTAATACTCCGCAGCTTCCACTAGATGTCGGCCTATGCACAGCATGTGATCTAAGCAGATTCCACAAGCCTCAGAAATATATATATAATACATTACTCACCGTAATCGTATTTCTGATGCTTGTATCTGCTTAGATTCACATGCTGTGCATAGGCCGACATCTAGTGGAAGCTGCGGAGTATTACAGTTTGTTTTTCGAAACTCGAAAATGGGCGTCGACACAGGGCGTGCCAGTAATACTATCCCTAGTGTGACGTCCACTGTACCCAAGATCCCTTACGCGTCTAGGATCCTCAGATTGTATTTTTTCTGACATGAGGTAGCATGAGGAGTAGCGTGAGTACAGATAATCCAAGCAGATAGATAGAAAGGTAAGACTACAAGCAATCATGCGCCTTCTCTCAGAGGGGAGGAAGGGAGGGTCGCATGTGAATCTAAGCAGATACAAGCATCAGAAATACGATTACGGTGAGTAATGTATCCCTTCTGAGGCTTGTGGAATCTGCTTAGATCACATGCTGTGCATAGATTAGCGAGCAGTACCTGAAGGAGGTGGGATGTGAGAAGGGTCATGAGCAAATAAGTGTCTTAGAACCGTTTATCTCACTTGTGTATCTGCCTTGGAATTGGTGTCAATGCAGTAATGCTGAGTAAAAGTGTGAATAGAGCTCCAAGTAGCTGCTTTGCAAATGGTGTCAAGGGGTACATTTGCAATGAAAGCCAGAGTGGTCCCAATGCCTCTAGTAGAGTGGGCTCTTGGCGTGAAAGGCAGAGTTCTTTCAGAGAGTGAGTAACACAGCTGGATACAGTTAATAATCCACTTCGAGATGGCACCTTTAGAGATGCGATCGCCCTCTCTGCCTGTAGCTACGGAGACAAACAGTTGATCTGTTTTTCTTAGCGGTCTGGTTTTATTTACATAGTAGAGGACCGCCCTACGCACATCTAGTGTGTGTAGTTTCACCTCAGCCGAGTTTTGAGGGTCCTGGAAGAAAGCCGGAAGCTCGATGGACTGGTTTACATGGAATTTAGATATAAACTTAGGTGAGAACCTAGGGTGTGTACGTAAAACCAGTTTGTCTTTATGGACAGTAAAGAAGGGATCCTGCACTTACAGCGCCTGAATTTCACTGACGCTTCTTATAGAAGTAATAGCTACTAAGAAGGCCGTTTTATAAGTCAGGGGTTTGAGACTGCTTTTATGCATGGGTCTGAAAGGGGGTCCCATGAGCTTGGCTAGCACCACATTAAGGTCCCACCCTGGTGGTGGGTTTGAAATAGGAGGGTGAAGTCTCTTTACTCCTTCCATGAAGGCTTTAACTACTGGTACTTTCCACCACAAGACCTTGCTATGGGAAGTGGTGTATGCCGACAGGGCTGCCAGGTGTACTTTCAGTGAGTTAAAAACCAATCCTGCATCTAGCAGGTGGAGCATGTATGTAACAATAGTGGAAGGAGTGCAATCAACAGGGTTGATTTGTCTACTCTGGCACCAGATAACGAACCTCTTCCACTTGTCAAAGTAACAGTGCCTCGTGTTTGGTTTCCTAGATTCCTTTAGGCTGTCCATACACCTCTGTGGTATTTTGAGATGTCCAAACTCTATGACCTCAGGAGCCATGCTGCCAGGTTCATTGAGTTGGGTTGCTGGTGCACTGTCTGACCCTGGTGCTGGGACAGTAGGTTGTACCAGGTTGGAAGTTTGATGGGCCCGCACACCGCCATCCTGCGTAGGTGTGGGAACCACGGTTGTCTTGCCCACATGGGAGCAACTAGGACGAGCATCATCGACTCTCTGTTCATCTCGTTCACCACTTTCCTGATGAGAGGAGTTGGTGGAAAAGCGTACGCAAACATCCATGACCAGTTCATCCACAGGGCGTTCCCCTGGGAGCCTGGTTGGGGGAACCTGGATGCAAATCCTGGGCATTGTCTGTTTTCGCTTGTGGCGAATAAGTCTATAGTGGGGAAACCCCACTGAGAGAAGATATCTTCTACGACCTCTCTGTGTAGAACCCATTCGTGTTCCTCTGGGAGGGAGTCTCTGCTCAGAGCATCCGCTAGGGAATTGAGCTCCCCTGGAACATGTTGAGATGACAGGAAGATGTTCCGTCTGAGTGCCCATATCCAGATTTTCTGGGCAAGCTTGGACAGATTTGGCGAACGAGTCCCTCCTTGCTTGTTCAGGTAGAACATGGCTGTTGTGCTGTCCGTCCGGATTTGCACTGACAGGTTTAGTAGGTGGGGCTCGAACGCTTGAAGCGCTCTGGATAATGCCAGAAGCTCTAGCAGGTTGATGTGGTTCTTGGCCACTGAGGGAGACCAGAGACCCTGAGCTGTGTGGTGGAGATGGTGAGCTCCCCACCCCGTCAGACATGCATCGGTAGTGACTACTGCCTGTACTTCGGGATCGTAAAAGGGTTTCCCCTGTGCGAGATTCTCTCTTGTCCACCAGTGAAGGCTTTGTACTAGTGTTGGCGAAACGACCACTAGATCGTCCCACTGACCACTTGCCTAAGACCACTGTTTCGCCAACCATCCCTGCATGGGACGCATGCGCAGGTGCGCGTGGGGGACCAGGTAAATACATGACACCATCATGCCCAGTAAACGCATTGCTTTGCGTACCGTTATTTGGTGACCGGACTGATAATGCGGAATTTGCAGTAGTATATTCCGAATTCTTTCCTCTGAGGGAAAGGTCAACCCCTCTAGTATCTAGGATTGCTCCTAGGAACTGTTTGGAGGTGCTTGGCACCAGGCTTGACTTTTTCTCGTTGATTGAGAAGCCTAACTCATGGAGGATGTCGATAGTCCTTTGAATGTTTGTCCTGCAAATTACTGGGGTTTCCCCCGTTACGAGCCAGTCGTCCAGATAAGGGTACACCGGGATTGCCTCCCTGCGTAGGTGTGCAGCCGCCACCGCCAGTACCTTGGTGAATAACCTTGGTGCTGAAGCTATCCCGAAGGGCAGTACCTTGAATTGGTAGTGTCGACTGTCCACCTTGAAGCGCAAGTACCTTCTGTGCGCTGGGAACATGGAAATATGAAAATAAGCATCTTTCATATCCAAGGTTGCCATGTAATCCCCTTTTTTAGGAGGGGGATTACCTCTTGTAGCGTAGTCATACGAAACTTTTGGGGCTTGACATACTTGTTGGCAGG
The DNA here is from genome assembly GCF_040938575.1 of Ambystoma mexicanum. Taxonomy (NCBI): domain Eukaryota; kingdom Metazoa; phylum Chordata; class Amphibia; order Caudata; family Ambystomatidae; genus Ambystoma; species Ambystoma mexicanum. The sequence goes on from NC_090925.1 coordinate 1,083,685,609, forward strand.
CCGTAAGTCCAATACTGGGCGCATTGTCAAATCTTTCTTTGGCACAAGGAAGTAAGTTAAATACCCTTGTTTACCTGGTGTCCCGGGACGAGTTCTATCGCGTCCTTTTCTAGCAGAATGGCGATCTCCTCAAGGAGAATCTTCTGATGTTCTAAAGAGTGTACTCTTTGTCGTGGAGGATGGTTCCGGGGACGCTGCAGTAGTTCTATACAGTACCCTGTGGATACTGTTGACAGCACCCATCTGTCTGATGTGATCCCTTCCCAAGCCTGGGTGAAGTTGGAAATGCGTCCCCCTACTGGGGTTGCGTGAGAAGCGACCCTGAACTGAGCGTCACTGCTTTGGTGGAGGCGTGCCGCCTCCCTTGCTGGGACTGCCTCTGCCTTTACCACGACCTCTCCTATTACCCCTGCCGTAACCCTGGGTAGACTGTTGGCTGTTGTTCCACTGTGTACCCTGCCCCTGGGAATAGTTAGATCCTCTCTGGGAATTTTGGCCGCGTGGGCGACGAAAATTACTATTCCCTCTCTTGTTAGGGGGTTTATTGGTTAACTGGCCAAGGGACTTGAGTGTCTCGTATTCGTCCTTGGCATTCTTCAGTGCGTTTTCGACCGCCTTACCAAACAACAGATCGGCTTCCACCGGTTTGTCCAACAATGATGCCTGGGTTTCTGCCTTAAAACCAGACTGCCGTAACCACGCATGTCTCTTGATAACAGTGCCTTCTGCTATCAATCTGCCTGTGTTGTCCGTGGCGTCAAAGGTTGCTTTCAAAATGCGACCAGACACGGCTCTACCCTCTGCGGAAATCCGAGCTAACTGGCCCTTTAAAGGTTCAGGAGCAGAGGCTAAGAGTGCCGCGACTTCTTCCCACTGATGGCAGTTGTAGCTGGCCAACAGGGTGGTGGAGTTTGCAATCCTTGCTTGATAGGCGGACGTTGAGGCTACTTTCCTGCCGAAACCATATTTTTGCTCTCCTTGTCGGGAGGAGCTTCGGACGATGACAAGGGTGTTCCAGCCCTCTTACGAGTGTTAGTGAACACTAGGGAGTCTGGCTTCAGATGTCCTCTTATATAGAGCGGGTCAGACTGGGCTGCCCTGAAAAGTTTTTCAACCCTGGGATTGACTGCTCTGGTGAGGTTCGGGTTCACCAGGGACGGGTCTATTCTTCGCTGAATGGACTTGAGGATAGGGATGGTCTGGGCAACAGGCCTCCTTTCTCCCACTAACTCCTCTGCGAAGTCCCTCTCCCCTCCTGGACACCGTGGGTGTCAATATGTAAATGTTCTGCTGCACGTGCGAGAACCTCGTTTAGGAGGGGTTGGTTATCGACAGGGGAGTCGGTAACCGGGGCTTCGTTTTCTACCGGTGAATCTACTCTGTAGGTTTCTGGGTCTTCCTCTTCCGTGTCCTCATCATCCCCATAGTAGCCCGTCCCGGTTTGCTCTTCTACCATGCCAAATTCTTGGTCCTCACCAAAGGAAGCATCTCCTTGATACAGAGAGTATGGTCTTGAGTATGGTTGTACCTCGAAGGGGTCTGTAGACCTCATCGGTGTTTCAAACCGGGGCTTCTTACTCGGGGGAATAGGATCATTAGAGCCTGAGGGTGTCGCCCCTTGTGGATCATACGAAAGGAAATGTTCTGGATTTTTATCGTAAAAATCAGCCAAAGAAGGTCATAAATATTTTTTACTCTGCAAACCAGCCTGCTTCCTGGTTCAGTGTGACCAGGGGGGCAGGGGGGGGGAAGAGGGGCGCGATGTAAGTGCTACATCGTTCAGAAATAAAATAACTTAGACATAAATAAATAATTAAGGGTTTCATCTGTGCATCACATGCTAGGCATTAACTTAGGTGGAGTGCCGGGTTGGAATCGCTTACAAGGGGAAGTATACACTGGCCTCGGGGGGAACAATACAGACACTTACAATTCACACATGCCATCCGTGCCCAATTCCCGCGTTGGCCGAGATCCGTAAATGGTCCCCCTGAGAGCAAACATCATGCATGCTAGCATCCTGACAAAGGTCACATCCACACTTTACCAAGTACATACCGCATTCGGAGCCAAGGAACTAACCCGGCTACGTGAGAAGTGGGAGAGGGTGGTCGGCCCGCTGAAATCGGATGCCCTAATGTTCCCTCCGGAAGTGGGTATAGACGCCAGACTTCGTCTGATACAGTATAAAATACTGCATCAGGCCTATCACTCCTGTGCAGCGATGGTTGGGTTGGGGTTGGGGGGATAACAGAGAATGCCTGCGGGCAGAAGCGACCTATCACATGCTGTGGGACTCCAATAGGATACAGGCCTTCTGGCGAAAATGCATCCGTAAGATCTCTAGTATTGTGGGGGCCACAGTTCTGCAAGACCCAAAACTATTAATACTGGGAATCTGGGGGGAAATGGAGCTCACTTAGCACGAAAAGGCATTCGTCTCAGTGGCATTGGGGAAGAAGATCATAGATTCTAAGTGGGGATCTTCAGACAGACTGAGCCTCAGTCGTTGGATCAATGAAATGGCCCGATGTGCATCCCTAGAGAAACTTATTTACAACAATAGGTCCTGTCCAGGGAAGTTTCAAAAAGGTCTGGGGGAAATGGACAGGAGTGTGGTGAATGTTTGGCACGGAAACGCCCATGGCATAGAACTCACTGGGCTCAACATACACCCCCCCCCCCCGCCCACCCACCCGCCATGTATCGTCTTCGCTTGTCATTTAATTCCCATTGTCCTACAATGTGAAATAATGTACCTGAAATGCGACCTTTTGTTGTGTCTGGTTTGTTCACTAAAAAAAATAGCCATGTTTAAATAGCTAACTAATTGGGATGGGGAGATAAGAGATCCAAGGTGGTTGTGTTACTGTTTCCGTTAAGAACACAGATATTTCACTTGCTTTTTAATCAACAAGCCTGTAACGTGATCCAGAAATCTAAGATTAGGACTTTTGAACTTTGTTATTTTTACCAGATATTGCAAGTTAATATCTTTAACGTCTCCACACACAAGTTACCAATAGGGCATTGAAGCTAATCGGATATATTGGGAGGTTGACTGAAATGTTAAGATGGATTTTCAGAACCAGCCCTGTAGGAGCTCCAAGGTCACTAATTCTCGAACACAGTATTTACCAAATAGTGCACCCAAGGCAGAAAGGCAGATTTTAGTAGCTATGGGGGTGGTGTGCAGCTACAGTTAACCCCACAGGGATAATCAAGTAAATGTTACCCACAGAATAACACAAAATATACTTATTTATTATGCCTAACATACTAAGCAGGTAACATTTAAGAAAGGTGTACACCACAATTATATAATTAGAGGTGGTAATCGCAGAGTGAGATCAACTAAACTTTGAACTAAAGCAAATAAGTAACCCGAGAGGCGCCATCCACCAATAACAATGCTTGGAACGCTGGCTGTATTCACTAAGGAAAGCCAGTGTTCCGAGCATTCTCATTGGTGACCGACTCTTCCCTTACCCGCTCCCCCTTCACCAATTAGCACCGGTGTCATTTCATACACTGGTGCAAAATTGTGTCTCGTCTACAAACCAACAAAAAATGTAACTTAGCTTTGTGGTGTGGCTCAGCTCCGGCAGTGCTGCTCATCGGAAGTCTGTTGCCCATGTTGATGACATCGCAGTCATCAACATGGAAAATGGACTTCGCTGACAGCATTGTTGGAGCCGAGCTAAACCACAAAAATAGGTTACATTTTTTCGGAGGAAATGGGACCAAGGGTATGTTAGTCACTGCGGTGAGTAACTTATAATTACTCTTACCTCCCGTCCCCTTCCCTCCTTACTGCATGGGCGATTACAACTGAATCTAGTCCCATGGTGGAGCTGAGACCCTCCTTAAGCAAATAGGTTTCTAAGAACCGCCGGTCCGCACGCCGTATCTGTTCTAGAGCCGGCAACCAAACAGCAGTGCTTGAAGAAAGCCGAAGGGGTGGCCCATGTGGATGCCCTGCTTATGACTTGCCAGGGGACATGCTGCTGGAATGCGATGGCCGTCGCCTTGGCTCTGACAGCGCGGGAGTGCATATTGGCCGGCAGTGGCTTATGCTGTCCCTTGTAAACTTCTTTGATGGACGTGACCATCCAACGGGCTATGGAGGCCTTGGAGGCCTGATATCCCGGTCTTGCTCTGCCGAAGGTGACAAGAAGTGCGTCCAACTTGCAGAAGCCCTTGGTCCTGTCTAAGTAGAATTTCAGGGCACGCCCAACAGCCAAGCAGTGCAGAACTCTGTGCCTCGTCTTCAGGCTCAGCAAAAAACGTAGGCAGCACTATTTCTTCATTCACATGGACTGCGGAAGGCACCTTAGGTAGGAATGCTTGGTGTGTCTGCAGTACTACTTTATCCGTGACAAATGTAGTATAAGGTTCTGAGGCGACCAGCGCCTGGATTTTGCTTATTCTACAAGCCTAGGTGAGGCTGACTAGTAAGGCCGTCTTGATGGTGACCAGCCTGATGTCCGCGGACGCCATTGGCTAAAATGGTTTGTGCGCCAGGGCACCCAACACTACATTGAGGACCCACAGGGTGTGGCCTCTTGATTGGCGGGTAGAGTCTGGCGAGGCCGCAAGATGCTACTTAACAATTGGGTTGGAGGAGGAGAAAACCTTTTCCTCAGTTTCTGTAGGCCCCTATGGCTGCCAAGTAAGTACGGCAAGTACCTACCTGCACGCCTGTGTGGGCGAGTTGTGCCCAGAAGTAGAACACGTCGTCCAAAGTACATGCAAGGGGTTGATATCCTTAGAGTCTGCCCAGTGGCAGAACCTGGTCCACTTGCTGAGACAGGCTGAGGTGTCCTAGCGTGACCTGCTCAGGAACCACGCTGTGAGAGCTCGTTTCTCTGGGGTGCGGTGAATGACCCTGCCCCCCCCCCCCCCGCTGCGCCAGCAGATGTCCTTGGCCTGTCGGAAGGCGAATGGGAGGTCTCTCCGAGAGGCTGAGCTACTCCGAGAACCATGACCTGGCTGGCCCCCATGGAGCTATCAGAATGACGCTGAGTTGGCTAGACTCCTTGATCTTGCATATCACCCTGACTATCAGCAGAGTGGGCGGGAAGGCATATGCCGTCATGCTGTTCCACTGGACCTGAAATGCATCGCCCAGGGAGCCGGAGCCCTGACCTGCGAGGAGACAAACTGTTGGCACTTCCTGGTGTCCCAGGAGGCAAAGAGGTCCACCTGGGGTGTCCCATCTGCTGAAGATCTCCTGTAGTACAAGGTTGTTTAGCTGCCACTCGTAATTGTCCGCTCCCAGTCTGCTGAGCCTGTACGCTTCCAGGTTGGCCTCCCCCAGAAGGTGGACTGGCGTGAGGTAGGTGTTGTTCTCCAGAGCCCATTCCCAATTGCTGACTGCAAGTCTGCACCGTGGAGTGGACTTGGTACCTCCCTGCTTGTTGACATAGAACATGCTGGTCAAGTGTCTGGATGAGGACGATCTTGCCCTTGATAGCCGGAAGGAAGGCTCTGAGCGCTAGCCAGATTGCCTTCAGCTCCAGCCAATTGAGGTGGTACTCCTGCTCCTGCCGGGTCCAGGTGCCATGGATGCAGTGGTTGTCCAGGGTGTCGCCCCATCCCTCGAGAGAAGAGTCCGTAGTGATGGTGACCTGCGGGGTAGGTGCCGGAAGAGCTTGCCCGTCCGCAGGTTGCAGTCCCTGGACCACCATGTGAGGTCCGGGTGAAGAGAAGGAAGAACGATGATCATCTCCGCCTGAGAGCCCCGTTCCTGATTCCATGATGCCGCAATGTGCAGCTGTATCCTCCTCATCCTGAGTCTTGTGTGGGAGACGGCCAATAGGACCGTAGCCATGAGACCCAGTAGGTGATGTCACTTCTCTGCTGACCGTGATCTTATCCTCCGAAGGAAAAACTGAGTGTGTCCCAAATGAACCCCAAGAAGGTCAGAGTCTGCGCAGGCTGCAGCTGCAACTTCTTGAGATTGAACGAGAAGCCCAGATCGTAAGGAGTGTTCATGAGGGTGTGAGTTGCGGTGACCCGCTTCCGGAGATGAAGCCCTGACAAGCCTGTCGTCGAGGTACAGATAGATGTGGTGGCCCTGGGCCCTGAGGAGGGCCGCCACTGTATTCATCAGCCTGGTAAAGACCCTGGGGGCCGAGTTGAGGCCAAAGGGAAGCACCTTGTATTGTAAAAGGATCGGGGTTGGCTCTAGGTATGGAAACAGCCTGTGCTAGACTCTGCTATTGTCCGAGACTAATAAATTGTTCTGGTGTCGCAAGATCACAGGAGCCGTTAGGGTTTAGCCAGTACCCCAAGTTGTTAAGTAGATAAAGGAAGTAGATAAAGGAAGTTTTTCTCCTGGCTATCTTGCTTCAGTGGTTGAAATAATCGTTTTAACACTGTAGTTAATGCGATACAGGATTCGCTTTTATTAGTGATAGTGTTGGATTGTTTTTCACATTACATTGATAAACGTCATATACACTTAAAGGCAACAGTCTGCCTTGTTTGTCAGCCGACACATGTTTCGACCCGAAGGGTCTTTATCAAGGCTATTGTCAAAATTCTTGAGCCCCCTGTGGGGTCCTGGTCCTGATATGGGTGCTGTCCTCCAACCCTCCATCACTGCTACATTTATGGACCTAAAAGCAGCATTTAATCAAGCAGATCACACTTGCACACCAACAGACTTGCTGATTATAATTCCGAATCCATCATGAAACCACCAACACAGTGAGGTACAGTACAGAAGGAGAATTAAAGTAATCCTTTGTTACACAAGGTGTTTGCCAAAGTTTCATCCTTGCTACAACTTGTTCAATTTGTATATTAATTCATTAACAGATTACCTGGAAACCGTAACCATGTACCTCAAATAAGAGGAAGAAAATACCAGCATTGAGCTATGCAGACAATGTGGTATGCTTAGCTAGGAATCTGCCTGTACTACAAGAACTGGTAAACACATACACTGGTTAAATTAAGTCTAGAGATTTCATTGTTAACTGCAAGAAATTAAACTATATGTTTTTTGTCAGTACCCAGATTATGGGCCAATCACTGCAGAAAACCGGAAGCTACCTAACTGCCAAAGTAAAGGAACCCCATTTCCAGGGGACAACGTACAAATAAAACGGATCCCCGGTGAGAGAAGCTGTACGGGCATTACAGAAAAGAAAAATAGATCCTTTACTCTAAAAGGAAATAAAATGGTTGGTTTCGGCATGAGCAGAGCACTTGCTCAATGCTTCTCAATCCTCCCAAAAGGGTTTTGAGAAGCACTACGCTCAGCACCATGTCCCGGGAGGATAGCTCAGTGGTAACGTGCTCACCTTGGAAGCAAGACAACACGAAGCAACACAGGTTCTATCCCCGGGTCAGCGCTTATAAACTTTTGGGTATTTAAGCACCTTATAAATACGCGACTAAGACAAACAAAAAAAACTATTACGCAACTAAAAAACAAAATTACTGTAACAGCGCCTCAATGCCCGCGGGCTGTGTGAGCACTTTAAAAATGCAAAATAAATAAATGACACAGCCACCTATCGGGCCGTGATGGTGGTGCTCCCCCAATAGGGAGGGATGTGCCTGAAATCACTGCCACCACCCAAGCACGCCGCCAATCACTGTCACAGGCCCAGGATCTATAATTACAGGCAGGCCCAACATTACAGCCTTCCAGGCACCGTATTAATCAATAAAGTGCTTGCCCCCGCCAGTCAGCCCATTAAGACTCCCAGGGCAGCTCCTGGCAGACATAGCCTGGGTTGACGATTGGGTGCCCCCCGCCACCCTGCCCCATGTTGCAAACAATGCCGGGCTGCATCTGGCATATGCAGCCTAGCCAAAAAGAGAACTTTGAAGACTCACACCACAGCACAGAAGAAGAGAAAGTACATCAAGAACAGCAGCAAGGACCTTGAGACTGGCCAGATCAGGCTGTCACCCAAGTGAAGCATTTATATATATCATTTTTTCACAGTGCACTGTATAGAGACTTTGTGTATGTTTTTAAGGACTCTATGTTTGAAGGTGCATTAGTTACACAGCTGTTTAGGGTTATATTGTAAATGGTGTTTTCATATTCTGCCTTTGTATACAAACATTTTTAAAAAACCTGTTGGTGTACCAGAAGAACGAGTATAAATATTCCAAAGAACAACCAAAGAACCGTACACCAGCATATTATTGGCCACCTTATCTTTTGTGTGCCAATTTATTATAACCTAGTGTACAATCCATCCTGTCCTATCCTAGACACCTTCATTTTCTCCCTTGCCAACTTAGCAACCCACAAGTGATCTGGAACTCAGGTAAGTGGGGTTGGAAACAGGTAAGTGGTCGGTCAAATGTTAAAGTAACACCTTCTCGAACAATACATCTAGGATAACTAAATTGGTCCAAAAAACAGAGGATTATTTTGCAGCACAAGCTGCGGCTCCCAACCACCTTTGTTTGTCATCAAGAGGGGACCAAACATTCGCAATAAACGGATTAATTCATGTTTTTCAAACACAAGTGTAAGGAATACAACACTAACTGATCTTTGGGGTTTGCCAATCCGACCAGTGACTGACACGATCCCTGTGGAAATTGAAGCATATGCGAGTTCAGCCTGACAACTACCACTTTCAACTATTCCAACATGAGTTGGACTTTGAAACAAACTGCAATTCCAGTCATCTATATTTATAAAAGTGAAAATGTTTGTGTTTGAGTCTGGGTTTGTGGCTTGGCGAAGCATTGTTCCTCATATAATTCCACACTGTTTCACCAATCTGCACCAAATTTTGCATAGTTAACTGATAGCACCCTCTGGATATTAGTTGCAACATGACATTTGGACACCCCACCACTTTGCCCAGATTTTAGCACCTTCACACATGAGACGGTTGACTGAAATTGGCAAAAAATCATTTTGGTCGTAGAAGGACCAGTCCTCAACCTTAAAATGCACTGTTTCTGGGACATTTCTACAGCAATGCACTGCAACGAGCTGCACCAGGCAAGAGTGAGGCAACAGATGGGGAGAGAACACAGTAGTTCCCAGTATGCACCAGCACACCAACTCTCGCCTCCTGCCAAACGTCTGCTCAGGGGTATACGTCATCCAGCCACACATGCCCATTCTCAGTGCAGTTTACTTCAAAGTACAAAGCACATCAAGGGATAAGCGAATCGGAAAGAGCAACCTACAAGATCATTGATTTTCAACGATTGATCAGTGTTGTCATGTCTCTCCACAGAACCCGCTAGTGTTATATATGGTTCAGTTCCCATGTGAACAGCTGTATATTGGAATGACCAAGAGAAAAGTTTCAACCCACATTTGCGAACATCGAACCAGATTTGCAATGTCACTCTGGCTCCAATAGTGCAACATAATACTGAACAGGGTCTCCCATATCGAGACATTAAAAGGATGGTCACTGACCAGATAATTTCCGATTTGATTAACTACAGCATTTACAATTTATACTCGCCTCATCAGGCTGGAGCTACGTTAGATCCTCAGGATCAAGACCCATGACTCAGGCCTCAATGAGGAGATTCTCTGGACCGCACTGGTTTGATATAATTATTTGCAAGAAACCTTCCCAGTCTTTGTTTTTCCATTATTGCTTGCACAAGTTTTAAGATTATTAATATGATATGCCCATGATGTTATTGGATTAGATTTGCTTTTCTAATTTTGTGAAGGCACTTCACTGTAGTCAGTTATGGTTCTGTTCTTGCTCCCGACAGTAATTTTTGAGTTGGGCAACCCATTCCAATATGGTCGCCGAAGAAACTGGTTTGATTCTGGCCCTTGCAAGGTCACATGATTCCCACACAGCTTTTGTGTGAACTCTCAGGTCCTTCAATGACAACCATCTGGGAGCCCAGCTACACGCTGTTACCGACTAATTAGTGCCCTGGATGCAGCTTGTCCACGTTTGATTACTAGTCAGAGGTGAGCTAAGGGAAGGGGATGCCATGTCAAACCGATTCACTCCGAGCAGCAATTTGTTTTCTGCACAACACAATGCTTAACTTAACCAACTGCGCTTTCCCTTCTTTCAATGCACCTGTCGCACAAGGTGATGCCGGCACTGCGTTAATACTGCTTCGCTTTGGTGGTGATCCCGCCTCCCATTAGGGTATGTATAACCATCGAGTACCCCAGACATACTTGCTTGTTCACCAATACCATCAGGTTCACCTTCAATTTAGTCCCCATTGATTTTGCAGCTTTTGCACCAAAATTGATGTTTGTTGAATTGACATTGATTCCTGACAAGACAGATATCGGCCCATTCGATGACTAGTCATGAATCCTGGTGAGTGCTCGTGTTCTTTCGCCAGTGTAAAATGTTGGTAATTTTGGGCTCTCAAACAGCACTTGTGGGGGTTGCCCGAGGTAAAAGAGGGATGTCAATTAAGAGCGTTTAAGTTACTTACCTGTAACTATTGTTCTCCAGCATGGGTCTGGCATGTATTCACATGCTCATAAATATTCCCCAACTTCAGGCTGGGAATCCTTGGTAAAAGAAAAAACAGTTTCAATTTCACTTTAAAGCTGTATTTCTCCACTACACCAATCACTGTCCTTTGGGTCATACTGCCCCCATCCAATGACGGTCCTCTCCCTAAACTGTGGCCATCTTCAGATTTGGTAAGCACGTAAAGTGGCAGTATGAACCAAGAAGAGCCAGAGAGGGAAAGGCGGGAGTGTTTGCATGTGAACCTATGCCAGACCCATGCGGGAGAACAATAGTTATAGGAAAGTAATGTACACATTGCCCAGCATGGAGTCTGGCATGGATTCACATGCTCATGATTAACGATTATATAGCAGTACATATACAGAACCACAAGAGGAGGGAAGGCCCAACAGAAGAAATAAACACTCACCTGTAGAACTGAATCACCTCAAACAAACAGGTCGCGTAGCACCGCTAAGCCGACTTGGGACTCCTCCCTGAAATCCCTGTTGACGAAGTAGAACCTCGTGAAGGTTTGCATGGACCTCCATGTAGCAGCCCTGCAGGTGTTGAGCAGGGGCACGCAAGTGAAACGCTGTTGTTGCTGTGATGCTCTGGTGTAGAGGGCTCTCAGCCGGCCTGGCGGCAGCAGCAGCTTGCTTTGATTTACAGGTCCAAAGTTGACGATTCTTGGTACGCACCAAGTAGAACTTCAAGGCACAAGCAAAGTCCAACGAAATCAAGGTTCTTTTCCGCCAGCGACGACGGATTCGGAAAGAAGATAGGTAATACCAAAGGTTTGTTGAGGTGGAATTCCAACGGTACCTTTGGCATAAAGGTGGGGTTTGTAGGCAGTACCACCCTTGAAGCATGGAAAGACAATTAAGGCTGCTTGAAAGACAGGGCCTGAATCTCTCTGACCCGCCTGGCCGAGGTGATAGCCACAAGGAAAGCCATCTTCCACGAGAGAAACTTGAGCGGGCCCTGATGCATAGAGTTGAGGGGGGAGCTCCCATAAGCTTAGTTAGCACAACATTGAACTCCCAAGCTGAGGTAGGAGCCTTCACCGGTGCAAAAGTCCTGAAGAGCCCCTTAAGGAACTCCTGGACGAGCCTGTGAGACCACAGCAAAGGTCTGCCCGGAGACCTGGTGTACCTGGATATGGCTTTGAGATGCACCTTGATAGAGGCGTGAGCCAGTCCCGCTTTGGCCAAGGAAAGAAAGTATGGCATAAGTTGTGCAGCTGTGACACGCAGAGGGGTAATCTGATTCCGGCACCACACAGAGAAGTGTTATGGAGAATTCTCATTCTATGGCTAATTTCCCTTCCCTATAGAGTCCTGCAGCAGCTTTTCTGGATTTGAAGGGTTTGTTTTTTCTCCTGCTAAGAGTGAGACTCTTTTTCCCACTCTTAGGCATGTTTGCTATGTGTGTTCTAGGCTATTTCTTGTGTTTAATGTCTATGGGGTTTATCTCACCCTGATAGGAACCATCTTTATAGACATGTGTTACACAGCACCCTCAGTGCCGTAACACAGGGTGTTAGGAAAGATTTCGTAATTGTAGGTAATTTTCCTTCCATGTGGCAACCCCTAAACTTTTTGCTGTTTTTCACCTTGTTCTTGACTTTGCCAGAGAAGTGCAGCCTTCTGCCGCACTCCTCTGGGCTTTCGCTCCTTTTCTTACGGGGAAACTGACATGCCCTTAAGACAGTCAGTACCGGGGAACGCTGTTTCCCGTAGTTTCTTTTATCATGTTGCGGCTTTAGTGCAACATGACACAAGAGGGCACTGTAAGCTAAGTTACAGCTCTCTTGGGTCTCTAGCCTTCTACAGGCCCTAGATACTCTTTTAGGATGGTATTTGATCGGTGCAAGTCATTCAGGGACTGGAATGGTGGCAGCGATCGTTTTGTTTATTTTGAGCTCCTTTTGGCGTTCTGAGCACGTTTTTCGCACTGAACCCAAAATGGTGGCCTGGCTCCCAAAATGGCCAGACCACGAGGCTCCTTTGTCTTGTCCACTGACCGTCTTGCTCCCGTCACCTTCCCCAGGTCGAGCGACCCGGGGCCTTCCTTATTTGGGCATGTACTTTCCCGCGAAACGTGGTTGCTTTCGCGGGCTTCTACATGTCGTTTGTGTGCCTCCAGGGTGTGGGCTGGGATGTCTGGTCCCAATACACATCCTGGGTGCCAGAGAGTCTAGGGTGGTGTGAATGCCTGGGACCACCGTGGTCCGTGATTGGTCCGTGTATGGTATGTGTGTTGATGAGCGGATCTCCCATTGCCTCCGGTTTGGCGCGAAGGGAACCGTGGATAAGAGGGGGCTGGAAACACCACTACCATGTCGATCTCCTGAGTTCTCACGAACTAAGGAATAGAGGAGCCAAGTATCCTGCAACCACGAGGCTGGACCGAGGAATCGCTGGTGACCCGCTGAAGGAATCCTCCTTTGCACTGCTGTCCTGTGAAACCCTTTCCTCCTTTGATCGAACCAGAAGGCCTGTACTGGTGCTTCGACCTTTGGAATAGCAGGAACAGCTATTCCCGGCGACTTCATCATCTCCTGCCAAGTAAGCCTTCGGAAGTGTCTCTGGGCCATCCAGTTGACTGACCAGCTTACAAGGGAGTCCTGCTCTGTAACCGCCGCCAGGTTGTGTTGTATTTCGAGTCCTTGTCACTCTCCCACGCTTCGTACACTTGGCGTTCCCAAGTCTGAAGGAAGGAGTGTACATTTGGCTCGAATACACACGGCCGCTCCGTTGTCCTGCTGCGGCAACCAACTGTGCTGGTTTCGTCGATTGGGACGTCTTTTTGCTCTACACGACTACGAGGCGTTCCCTGCTCTTCTGAACCTGCCAGCTGCTGAAACTAACGTGGAGAAGCCTGGGTCTGCTTGCTTCGGGGACCGGTGAGTAGTTTAGCTAGGATCTGGTCGCCCTCCTGCAGTAGCCCATTGCTTTTCCCCGCTGTGTAAAAACAGCACCCTTTTGTCTGTACTTGCGCTCTGCTTCTGCTCGCTGTGGAGGCTGCGCTTGAGTCGCGGAACCTGTTCTCCTTCTGTTGTGCACTAACCCGAACTGCCTGACTTCCTCCGAAGAGCTTCTCCTTTTGCCCGTTGGCACCGGCGTGGCAGGTACTTTGAGCACAAGGCTCCACTCTTCGCAGGGCTCGGACTTCCATCTAGTTAGGTGCCTCTGAAGGCGAACTGAGTCTAAAGCGTTATCGCACTGCCTGTTTTCCCTCCCTTTCAGGTGGACTACACATTTCGTGCTTATAACGCTAGCGACTGTTGTATGTGTATATATATTGTGTTGATATGGTATGTGTTGGTTTAGTATTGTGATATTGTGATTTTCTCGCTACGGTCATTGTTTTAAAGGCCTTAAAATAAATGTGTATCTATTTTTGATATAACAACTGTTTGGAGTAGTTTGTAAGCGCTCTTGCTTTGTGTGCTCATTGCGGGCTTTCAGTCACCCTCACCCCTCTTGAGACCTAGTCTTGACCGCCGCGATCGCTACCTTGATTGGTCTGGCTCGTCCAGAGGTTACCCTGTTCCAAGTAATTAGGTTGGCCTTCTGAACTTCTGCGCCACCAGGACAGAGTTCAGAAATCCGTCTTAACACAGGGGTGTCATAGTGACCCCCAAACATAGACTCCATACCCTGGGACTGACTACTGTCTCTCAGGGCATGTAAAGTCCCGATTGACTTTACTAGTCATTAGTTATGAACTAAACCAGTACAAACCATCTTACTATGGAAGTACTGCAAAGGGTTCATCATTTTTCCCTTATGTTCATTTTCGAGAGGGTACCGTACACTGCCTCTCTCAAAAGTTTCTGGCTGGTGGCAGTGGTTACTACCATAAATATTCAACCACAAATATTTTCCTATGGGATTTTCCAATTGTTCAAGGATACCACTTTTACTGACAGCCTCTAACGAACCGCCGGGTTATATTTTTATTAACTTTAATACGGTTGTTTTTTTTTTGCCAGAACTTTTATAATAATTCTTTCTTGTGTCTTTCTTTGTGATCCTAACCCAGGTCGGGGAGCCTTTGTTAGTCCTTTTGGCGGGCTTCTGCCAAGAAGCCCTCCTCTCAGCCCCACTGAGTCTGGGGTAGACCCATTGTGTGGGAGGGGGAGTAGGCCCCCTGGACAGGGTTACTTAAGAAACCCAAGTCGCACTCTGCCCTGATAGGCTGGAGGGTCTCCCGCCAGGATGACCACTCCACTGTGTGAGTGACAGCTAGGCTTCATGAATGGGGGTCTTTTTGCATAAAAGCAGGGTCCTGAGGACTGGAAGAGCAAGACGTTGCCACTGGAACTAAGAAGCCGAAGAGGAGAGAAGCCAAAGACATCTGCAACGACTGAACCACTGGTGAAGCCCTGCTGCAGCGTCTCACCACTTCTTTCCACACGACGAGAGAAGATCTTCATCTACAAGAGCCTTCTTCCCTTGACCTGGTGGGGCCAACCAGTTTGCCAATTGCCTTCCAGGACCTGCCTTGGTCGAATCGCCAGTGCCCTGCACTCGGAGACGCGATAGCCAGGCACCCGTCCACCACGACCGCGATTTAAAGGAGCGTACCTTTTAATCCGTTTCCGCATCACCACGGCTGGCTTCTTCCATGGGCAGTGCAGTAACCAGAACCTTCCTACACGACGAGAGCCTTTCTTCCTCTGCTGGACAACACGAACTGCAGGAACTGCCAGGAACCACCGCCACCGCAGGAGCCGCTTCCACTTTTCAGGTACATTGTTCCGCCAGGCCTCCCGTTCCATGGGGTACTGCTAAAGGTGTTTGAAATCCTTTACCTACCTCCTGGGTTGGCCGCCCCTATCGACTAACATTATCTTTTACCTTCTGCACCTCCTTTTGAATCGATAATCCAAAAACTTGACTGCAGCTACTAGAACAGTTTGATCCTGGGCACATTGCCTTGTACCACTAACTCTGGCACAGGCCTACTGACTTTGGCTAAATCTGTTACAACTGCCTTCACTAGATTTTACCCTCAACTGTGTTGGTGCACCAAAAGTCTTAACCACTCTTCCTTCCCCCTTAAGTATTGCTGAAGTGCCATTTTGCTCGGTTTTCACCTATGTATGACAATTGCTAAAGTGCTACCTTGCCTAACTTGTTCACAATCCACTTGGGAAGTATTGCTGGTGTGCCTAAGAGATTAACTCTGTATTGTTCGTTCCCTCCCTTTTGAGAAATTACTAGAGTGCCATTTTTGCTTGGTTGACCCTGTGCCATTTTGCTCAGTTTTCACTCTTGCTCAAACTTGTCTATTGCATATATATGTAGTCTTAATCTGCTGTAGTGCTCCCCAAGGGAACTGCAGTGTATTCTGCCTAACAAGAAGCGTTTCCATTTATGGCTGTAGCACTTCAAATGTTCTGACATTCTACGGATAAAGCATAACCTCCAATCTCTAGGGCTATAGGGGCCATGCCCTCAGGTTCAGAGACTCTGGGTCGTGATGCAGATCGCCCCCCACCACTTCTCTGGTGAGAAGGTCCGGGTATAGCGGTAGCTTGATGGACGGGGCCATTGACAGGCATAGTAAGTCTGGTTACCAGATCTGCATCCTGTTCGAGTGTGTTGATCACACGTAAGAGAATTGGAAACGGGGCGGGGGGGGGGGGGAGCGTATAGGAACTGTCGGTCCCACGGGAACGAGAACACATCCTCCAAGCTCCACGGTCCATGCTGGAGCTCTGGCTGGTCTGCGTTAAAGTTCTCCTTCCGGGAAAGGACAGGGACCCTGCCGGGGCTCCCTGGAACCGCCGCTGGGCTTGGGGACGGTTAACCCACATGGGAGACAGCTGCCCAAGGCAAGGGACATCACCCCTCCCCGACCATCCTGGAGCTCTGGCTGGCCTGTGTTACATCTTCCCCCTACCAAGGAGCCCCAGGAGTGTACCTATCCCTCCCTAGAGAGAAAAGCTGTAATGCAGCCAGCCAGAACTACAAGACGTTTAGGGGTGATGTCCCCGGCCTTGGGCATCCGTTTCCCATGTGAGTCGACAGTGGCAGAGCCCAGCGGCAGTCCCAGGGAGCCCCGGCAGGGTCCCTGTCTTTTCGCAGAGGGGGCAGCTGTAACGCAGGCCAGCCAGACATCCAGCATAGTCGGGGTGATGTCCCTGGCCTTGGGCGGCTGTCTCCCATTTGGGTCGACCAACCCCTAGCGCAGCGGCAGTCCCAGGGATACCAGCAGGTTTTTTTTTTTTTAATCCAACCTATGAGCACCTCTCCTCTTTTGATGGAGGAGACAGATTGAGGTAGAATGCAAAGGTTCAAATGCGGCCACCATCAGAAAAGAAAGGACAATGCTGGAACATCAAATTGGACCGGAGCAAACATATTAACAAATACCTTAAAAAATTAGGCAACCAAGTGAACTGAAAAGAAGGAACCTTTTTCCATGAACCTCTTGAACAAAGAAAGAGGCCAAATATCCTTTCGCAATGCCCACCTGCAACCTCCGCTTGGTCAGAGATGGCACAAACTCCAAGACCACGGAGGTGGGGTAAGACATTGGATCTACACCGCTCTCTACATCATTCCTCAAACCTCCTCCATCTGGCCAAGCAAGATGGACCTTGCAAAGGGTCTGCGGCCAGTCATCAACACCTCAAAACTTCATCTGGCAGATCCCAGCCATCATTTATTTACCATTCAAGAGCCACGCATGGGAACAGATTCTGGACTCGGGTGTGGTACTGGACCATCCAACTGAGAAAAGATCAGCCTTTGAGTAAGACTGCGAGGTGGGCAGATGGCCAGCTCCATAATTTCCAGATAACACGTTCCGAAGTGATCAAAATTAGGCAACCCTGAAGCCACCTAAACCTCTTGAGAACCAACAGGATGATTGGGATAGGGGGAAATTCATAGTAGAGGTTTAATGTCTACTCCACCAAGAAGGGCCCCCGTAGGCCTCCCTCTGCAGAAGTTACCTCCATTCAGGCTGACCCTTGTTGCAAATAGATCAAAGATCTCTGCAATCACCTCTGGGCAAACTCCTGACTCGTGAGAGCCTGACCCGTGCCTGCTCAGGGCATCAGCCAGCCCGTTCTCTGTCGACGCGGTTAAGATAGATTTCTAGAATCTGGCCTGTTGGGCAGATTTTATGAGGCCTCACTTAGTTCTAGTGAACAGGGAACTCAGAGGTTAGCCAAAAGCCCATACAAGGTAAATGTGGAGAAGGGTATTCTCAGGAGAGTGAGTGAGGTCAGGGGTCCTCAATCAGTCCACACAATATAATACACAATATTCAACTTAGACAGCTATGTATAAAAATACAAATATTTATTCTAGGCATTTAAACAATAAAAAAGGGAGCTTGCAGTTGATGTTATCGCATAATACTCAATAATAAACAAACATTCACCATAGGTTCTCAAAATGCATTCAAGTGACTTAAACACTACAAGAGGTAAGTAAATGAATGCAGTGTTAGGAAAGCTTTCTCTTTTAGCAACTTTCCCTCCATATTCTCTATGGACCCACAAACCTTTTGCCTTTGTTTTTGCCCTTTGTCCTGACTTCAGCTTCAATCCACTAGCCTTTTGCTCACTTGTTATGGGGAAACTGGCAAATCCTTCAGATTGCCAGTACTGGGAAACTAGGTTTCCCTTTTTCTCTTTACAGGTTATCTATTTTGAATAACATTTTCATGTTGCACACAGCACCATGCACTGCAGTTCAATGGGGAGACTTTTGCATCACCCGAGAGTGCTCTCAAAAGGACTTTTTGGTTACTTGCAGGACAAGCTGATGGCAGCAGTTCCCTTTTTCACTATTTTTACTGTACTTTTATTTAGCTTGGCCACGTTTGGCTACCAACTGTGCCAAGTGTCCCAATATGGCCGTGTCACAAGGTTTTCCGTTTGTTCCTTGGCCATCTCATCTTTTTGCCTTCTTCCTGCCTTGCAAGGTCAGGAAAATCCTTTTATGGCCATGCATTTGTCCGCAAAGCAGTGCTTCTCGCTGGCTAGTGAAGACCACCCGAGTTGCAAGCCAGGAAGTGTGTTAGGACTGGCTGGTCCCAATCCAAACTGGTTTCTGTAGGTCTGGAGTGAATACATGCGTTTCACCAACAGTGGTCTCTGATAAGACCACTGCTGGGGTGT
The DNA here is from genome assembly GCF_040938575.1 of Ambystoma mexicanum. Taxonomy (NCBI): domain Eukaryota; kingdom Metazoa; phylum Chordata; class Amphibia; order Caudata; family Ambystomatidae; genus Ambystoma; species Ambystoma mexicanum. The sequence goes on from NC_090925.1 coordinate 1,083,704,206, forward strand.
GTGGGAGAGGAAAATCTTCCATTGGATGGGCTGAGTTTGTGCTCACCTGAGTTATTGGAGAAGGTATACTGCAGCCATTCCCCATAGATATGAAGAGGAGCCAAGTATCGTGCATAGCCGTGAAGACTTCGGAAGATGCGTGGCCAGATCCTGAAAAGGCATTGCGACCACCTTTTGCTGCAGTCCCTGTGGATCCCGGTCTGGCTACTGATCTTAGTTGGTGCTTCAACCCTTTGGAGTGGTGGGAACAACCATTCTCGACATCTTTAGTGCAGTGGGCTAACCAGCTCTGTTTGGGCTACCACGGGAGAAGCGTTGCCGTTCTGTGTTTTGACTCAGAACTTCAGGGTTCTTGAAGCTTGTTCTGTAAGTAGCTTTCCTGTGAAAATCCAGCATCCCAGCATTTAAGGGTCCTGAGGCTTTATTCAACCGCAACATCTGTGACGACCGCTGTCGCTGTGCTTCAGTGTCTGTCGCTAAAACCGGATTTCCCACATCTAGTCTAGGATCCTGAAGACTCCTCCACCATGGACTGCTGCATTGCTCCAAAAAAAAAGAGGTTGCACACAGCTCCTGTACCCGACCAGAACTCTTCTTGCATCCGCAGCTCCTGGGCTTCTTCGACCAGAACCAACAGCAGGAAAACTGACCTCTGGCAACCCTCCAACGACCTGCCAAGTCTGAGGAAAAATCGGAGTTTGGGGGGTAAGTTACAATGGTACTTCCTTGCACCCCTATCACCACCCTTTAAATGTTTTGATTAGTTTCATATCTATTGGCTTAGCCAACACTTGTTGCTAAAGCCCTCAAAAAGGTAGAAAAAGTTCTCTCTCATCAATGAACTTCATCTGTCTTCTGGAACCTTCTTCACATACACAGGACCCTCTGAACGTTTTCCCACTCCCTAAAACGCTTTGCAAACTTTGTGAACTTTTGGGCACAAGACCCCATACAAAGTAGGGTTGGATTTTTAACGCTAGGGTAGTTATTCCTGTGGACTGTTGGTGTAGATCTAATTACTTATCTTTCCTTTCAGGCATTGGGGCAGAGGGGGAATTGATTACTTTACACTAACTCACTGATTGTATATATGTGTGTTACTATTAATGTTGTGTGTTAATAGTAACTGTTCGTAGTCATTTTCATAGTGTTCGTGTTCATAAATATAGTATTTTTAAACACTGCTCAAGTGTAATCCTTGATTGCTCACTGTGGACTCTGTGGACCCTTAACCTCACTCCCTTGCTCCTGAGACTTAGCCTTGACTACTCTATGCAACCTTGATTGGTTTGGCTACAGAACCAAGTGTTTACCTGTTCACTCGTTGTTAGGGAGAATTCTCTCTTTAGGCTGAATTTCCTAATCTAGTGAGTCCCCCAGCAGCTTTGCTGGATTTCTGGAGTTTGTTTTTTGCTCCTGCCAAGAGTGAGACTCTTTTTCTCCCACTCTTGGACATGATTTATGGTGTTTCTTTGACTGTTAATGTATTTTATGGGCTATGGGGTCCTTTACTCCATAGGGTCTCATGTGTTCTTAGCATATGTGTTACACAGCACCCTCCGTGAAGTGACACAGGGGTGTCATAGTGACACCAGACCATAGACTCCATACCCTGGGACTGACTACTGTCTCCCAGGGCATGTAAAGTCACCATTGGCTTTACTAGTCCCAAATTATTAACAAAAACCGGTACAAACCATCATATTGTGGACGGGGCAATTCGATTGCCTCGGGGTCTGTTAGTCGAGGGGGCACGTCTCCGTCCCCCCTGATCGAGTTTTGGCTGGTGGCAGTGGATACTACTTTTTATATTCGACCGCGAATATATCCCTATGGGATTTTCCCATTGTTCGAGGCTACCAACTTTAATTATTTAATTCTCATAGCCTCGAACATACCGCCGGTTTATTTATTTAATATTAATTTGCCAGTTGGTATTTTTTGCCAGGGCTCGATTCTAAAATGGCGTTTGTGTTCTCTTCTGTGACTCCAACCCAAGTCGAGCCCTTTGTTCCACTTTTTGGCGGGCTTCTCCACAGAAGCCTCCAAAAGTGGTGCCACTCTGTCTGGGTACCACAGGGGGTGTGGGAGGGGGTTTAGGCACCCTGGATTGAGTTACCTTGGTAACTCAAGTCGCACTCTTGTGTGATTGGCCCAAGTGGTGAGCCGGCCGGCTCACCACTTAGCATGTTTGATTGACAGCTAGGCTGAGTGAATGGGGATATGCTGCATAAAAGCAGGGCTTTGGGGACTGGAACTTCAGAAGTCGCCACAGGACCTGAGAATCCGACGAGGGAGAAGCTGAGCCGACCTACCACGACGACACCACCGGTGGAGCCCTGCGGAACCGACTCACCACTTCCCGACGACAGAGAAGATCTCCCGGCTAGAGAGGCTTCTTCCCCTGACTGGTGGGCACAACCAGTTTACCTTCTTCTCTTCGCACCCCAGACCGGCTTGTGGTCGAATTGCCCATGCCAAGCACCCCGGCAACCGGATAGCTACTTACCACTGGATCGCGAATTGCAGGACCGTCCTTTTACCTGAGAAACTCTGCGGCTGGTTTCTTCCCTGGCAGTGCAACGGACTCCTGTCTTCCTCCCCGACGAGATCTTCTCTTCCCCCGGACGAAGCACTGCCTTGCATCCGCTGCCAGGAACAACTGCCCCCGCTGGAGCATTCTCACCACTTTAAGGTACCGTGTCCGCCAGGCCTCCCCTTTCTAAAGATTGCTACAAGGTAATAATAACCCCTTAACCTTCTGGACTGGGCTGGCCTCCTTGACCCTTTAACTGGTCCTTTCTTTGGTCCAACTCCTTTTTGAACCGTTACAAGACTTTTGTGCACTGCAACCGTGTGACCTTGGACACATTTCGTTTTGATCCTCAAAGTGGATCCAGCCTATTGAACTCTGACTTCACGGTTTTACTTTGCCTTCCTCTCTTGTTGTGTTCTTGTAAAAGTGTTGGGACCCGTTTCAATTTATTTTCTGTTTTTCTCTCCGTTTTAAAAACTAATTATTAGAGTGCCATCTACGTTAAGTGCTCACCGCTGTATGAAAATAAGTGGGGCTTTACTTAAGACTTGTCTAATATTCTTCTAAGGGAGTGTATATCTTTTAGTGACCATGTTTTTTTTTAATTGCTTACTGTGATGCCGGAAATGCATCTGAGGGACAGGGCCTCTGAATCCTTGTCCTTTTTCTGTTTTTACCGTGTGTTCTGTCATGTTTTCTGCCCAGGAGTCCATGAGGGACTCCTGGCAGTGCAGCTCTCTTTTGGTTTGGTGAACAGACCCATGGGATACCCTTATGGCACCCATGGGTAGGGGTACAACCCTGTGCCCCTAGTGTATGTTTTTGGGCACCTGTGGGTGGCCCACAGAGCAGGGTATGGGCTGGTGGCAGCTCCATGCTGAATTTGACAGGTGCTCTGGGTGTCCTCCATTTTGGGATACCCAGGCCCTGCCATTGGAATCAGTTGATTCCTGATAGGAAACAAGATGGCCCCTGTGGCCTCTTGCTTTCTATTGCCTGTTATCTTGTTTTTCCCAAAGTCCTGGGAAGCCCTGACTCTGTCCCTTCCCCCTGACTGGCTGTTGGGTGGAAGTTCCATATATGGTGTTGTTGTGAAGGCCCAGCTAGACTGACTGGAGCCTTCCCAGTGACTGTATGTTGTGGGTACCTCCTGTGGGTGGGACCTGGGTGAATGGAGTGTGTGACCAATATACACTCCTTGTTGTGGTTGTCTGGTTTCTGGCATGAGAGACAAAGACTGAGACAGCCCTGCCCGAAACTGGCCTGAATGCAGTGTGTAGTGTTGAATGGCTGGGTACTTGTCCCAATCCACATTCCTTGTTGTGAGTGTCTGAAAGGGAGGAGTGTGGCCTGAATGCACTGTGTGCCTGATTGGCTGACTGACTGCATGAATGCCCTTCTGTGTGATTGGCTGCTGTGTGTGTGCCAGCAGTGTGGATGAGAGACAGAATAGTATATCTGGGGACCTCTCACCACTGGAAATTGTTCAGAAGCATTCAGAAGCTGAGTCTCCACTCAAGAGTAACTGGATTTGCTGATCCTCGACGTCCAGCTGGAAGAAGAAGACTTGCTGTGGCATTTGCTTCGACGGAACTGAAGGTTGTCGAAATTGTCGAGGGCTGACCCGAGAGAGGACCTGGCTAGGCGCCCTCTTCCCGTGCTCCGAGGGACCATCGAGCACCGCTGAATCTTCGCCGAAGCGCCCTGGAAGTCAGACCCTCGAAAGGCTGCCGACCCGAGACGGGACCGCCGAGGAGATCGAAGTGAAGCACCCGGACATCGACGCCGTCGAAGTCCATTGCCGTCGACCAGGGTTCGCAGGTCTGTGTAACCGCTGGAGGCCCGTCGAAGTTGTGTGCCCAGCCGTGGGAACCACTTGACGCCGTGCCGCCGACGATCGGAGCCGTCCGCTCCATTGCCTAAGAACATTCAATCGAAGGACTCTCTCGACCGCATCGTCGACCGCTTATCCTGCCGGAGAAAGTCGAGGACGACCAACGCGCCGAGGAGAAACCTGCCGGTGGGTTTCCCGCCACCCGACGACCCCAAAGACTCGGACGACTCGACGCCCTTGCTGGGCTCCCGTCTCTACAATCTTTGCGGTCCAGAACTATTGTCATCGAGGTGCCCCGCACACCTCCGCCTTGCAGGACGCCGACGCCCCGACGCCGACGAGCACCGCTCGGACGGAGCTGCCGCCTCTTCGACAACGTTCGGCCTCGTTTGTCGACGGACGTTCGACGCCCCGTGCCTCCCGCCTGAAAAGGAAGGCATTCAAGAAGGGCCGTCGATTCCCCGTCGCCGAACAGCGAGTCCCTCGACGCTTGTCGACGCCTTTTCGAGGAACTCGACTCCACCAGGTACATTGGGGGGGTAAAAACATTATAGGAGAGAAATAGACTATTGAACAATATCTGGACTGGGCTGGTGTTATATCTCTTTATTTTGCAGGTTGCCCAGGTGGGGGGATCTCCACACAGAACTGTGTCCAGTAGCAAGGGCCAGTATTCTGCCTATTGTTTCAACCCTCTGTTATCTCTCCTCTCTCTATTGCTGGTTTCCTTCTTATTGATCTGTGTGCCATTTCTACAGTATTGTGAATGCACTTTAATGAGGTCTAATATTAGTGGTACCACTTTAGAATTGTAGATATTTACCATTGCTGATTTTCCTGAGCACAAAGTGCGTTATTGTGATAAGTGTACATAACCCTTGAATATTAATTATATAAAGACTGTGTTTTCAGTAATACAGTGTGTGGACATTCCTTTGTGGGGGCTTGGGGATACACTGTACTTAAGAACCAGCCTGCATCACCTCCTGAGAAGCTAGGCCTTGATTGCTCGCCCATCGCTACCGTATTAGAGAATCTTGGCTGGGGTCCTCTGTGCCTCCCCTCTACCATATAGAGAGCAGAAGTACAGACCCCCCCACCGGTCTTCTTTACAAAGCTGGTGGCAGCGGTGGGATGCTTATGGTTTTAAGACTCAGTGTATAACCGTGCCACTTACAAAATATCCGCACTTTATTAGATTAAGGTTTGGGTGTGTACCAAATAACTGCATTACAGGCAATGGAGCCCATTGCAAATGGTAAATTGACTCGGATGAGCTTAGAGGCTCTCCAGAGTGCTTGTGAAGCCAGGGAGTTGGACTTTGTGGATAAGTCTAGGGCTGAGCTGATAGCTGCCCTGGTGGACTACCAGACTGATGGTGAAACCCTTGATGAAGGGGGGGATGCAACCAGTGAGGACTCTGCCCCTGGGGTTGTCGCTGAATCTGTTTCTGGGAATGCCACCATTCCTGCTGCCTCTGTTCCAAACCCCAGCAATTCCATGGAACTTGAGTTATTAAGGATGAAATTGGCCTTTGAATATCGCAAGTTGGAAATAGAAGCTGAGCTTAAGAAAGAGGAGCTGGCACAGCAAGTGGAACTCAAGAATAGGGATCTTGCGCTCAAAGACAAGGACACTGAATGTCAGAGAATCCAGCTAGAGAGAGCTAGAGTGGAGACTTCAGCTAGACCAATTGAGAGTGGCAGGTCCCCAGCCACCAAGTTTATGAAAGATTTGGTTGGTGTGTTTGTGGAGGGTTCAGATATCCTCCAATGGATTGAAGCGTTTGAAATGGCTTGTGCAATTCATGATGTAGATAAAAGAGATTGGGCTAAGTGTTTGTTAAGCAGAGTGCCTCAAACTGGATATGACTGTATTCTGAAGCTGAGTGTGGAGGAAAGGGGTCAGTATGAGTGTATGAAGTCTGCTTTGATTGCCAAGTTTGGCAAGACACCTACCCAATACCTTAAAAGGTTCAGGGATTTTAAGAAAAGAGAGAATGTGTCTTGGGTTGACTGGGTGAGTACTGCGCACATGAACATGATGGGGTGGATTGACGGTTACAAGGTGAAAACTTTTGTTGAGTTGTCCCACCTCTTGTTTTTTGAGCATTTTTCTGAAGCCTGTTCACCAGAGCTGCGTCAGTATGTGGCTGACCAGAACATTTTGGACCCCTTTAAGCTGGCTAGGTTGGCTGACAAGTGGGTCTCCCACCGGGTGTCCCCTAAGGACTCCAGTGGGAAGGACAAGGACAAAGAAAAGGGGACCTCTCAGAAAGCTGAGGAGTCCCAAAAGCAATCACAGTCGGGTAAACCAAAACCTTCCTCTCCTAAGACCCAAAAATCTGGTGGGGATAAGTCCTCTGTGGGTGGGAATAAGAGTAGTGGTCCACCTGCTGCAAAGCAGGTTCCCAGTGGTTCCAGTACCGTACCCCGCACTCCTGGCACTTGTTGGGATTGTGGGGCTCTGGATCACAAAAGGGGTGACCCCAAGTGTAAAGGTAAGGCACTTGGAGTACAGGCTGTCAGCCTGACCTACCCTTACCCCGTGTCTGAGGTGGAGGCCACTGTCCTCCCCTCCTCTACAGGAATCACATTTGGTGCTCCAGTAGAGATTTCCTTAGTGTCCCTTGGGGCCTGGGACCAGTACGCAGAAGTACTGGCGACTATCCCACAGAACACCCGTAGATTTTTGAGAAGTGTCCTCTTGAATGGCCAGCCTTCTACTGGTTTGAGAGACACTGGGGCAAGCATGACAGTGGTGGACAGGACCCTGCTCAAGCCAGAGGACTATGAAGGTGCTCCTCTGCAAACCACCAGGTTAGCTGGTGGGCCTCCCAAATTATCGCCTGTAGCCCTAGTCACACTCATGATTGGAGACAAGACAGCAAAGCTTCCTGTCCTGGTTCAGGACAATGTCCCTGCTAACATTCTGTTAGGAAATGATCTAGTAGAGTTGGGGTTGATCTCGGATGGTCTTCCCATGACTGCTGCTGCAGTCACTAGGTCACAGGTGACACCGGGTCTGGCTGTGAGTCAGGTATCCGAGCCAAAGGCGAGGCCTAAGGCAAGAAGAAGGAAGACCAAGAAGGCCACCTCTGTGGAGGGAACACCTTCTCTTCCTGCTGTTCCGACAGCACCCAATGGGATCCATGCTCCGGACGGGCTGGGTCCAGCGGAAAACCCAAACTCAACTCCTGTGGGAGAAGAGACAGAAGACTCTCCTGTGGGAGAGGTTCTCAACCCGGAGGATCATCCCGACCTTCAATGCTTGTTAGCTGAAGGGGGACCCTCCCGGGCAGACTTCTGTAAGGGACAGAGAGAGTGCCACTCTCTCGAGGGCCTGAGGAAACAGGCCCTGTCCCAGGCACAAGGTGAAGTGCCTAGGACATTCAAGATTTATTGGGAGGGTGAGCTCCTTGTTAGTGAGCCCACTAAGCCCGAACCTGGTGCCCGCAAGAGGTTGGTGGTACCCCAGGTTTACAGGCCCTTCCTACTGCAGTTGGCGCATGAGGTGCCCTTGGCTGGTCATCTTGGGACCAAGAAGACTAAGCAGAGGCTCTCTGCCCATTTCTACTGGCCACGGATGGGAGTAGAGGTGGAGTCCCACTGCAGGACCTGCCCAACTTGTCAGTTGTCTGGCAAGACTGGAGGCAGGGTCATTGCCCCACTGCAGCCATTACCAGTGGTTGGCACACCATTTGAGAGGGTGGGCATCGACATCGTCGGTCCCCTTGACCCTCCCACTTCAGGTGGACATCGGTTCATCCTGGTCTTGGTAGATCATGCCACCAGGTACCCTGAGGCAATACCCCTTCGGACTGTTACTGCCAAGGTGGTTGCCAGGGCTCTCCTGGGCATTTTCACCCGTGTTGGATTCCCCAAGGAGGTTGTCTCTGACCGAGGATCCAACTTCATGTCTAGTTACATGAAAACCATGTGGAAAGAGTGCGGGGTAACCTACAAGTTCTCCACCTCTTACCACCCCCAGACCAATGGTCTGGTTGAGAGATTTAACAAAACTCTCAAGGGCATGCTAGGTGCTTTGGAAGAGCCCCTAAGGAGGAAATGGGATCTCCTCCTGCCATGCCTGCTGTTTGCTTACAGAGAGGTACCTCAAGAGGGTGTTGGTTTCAGCCCCTTTGAGTTACTCTTTGGACATCCCGTGAGGGGGCCCCTCGCCTTGATCCGAGAAGGCTTGGAAGCCACCCCTCCAGGTCCCGCCAAGCAAGTGGGGGACTATGTGTTAGGCCTCAGGCGGAGGATGACACAAATGATGGGTCAGGCAACAGCAAATCTCAAGGCCAGCCAGGAATTGAATAAGTACTGGCATGACCTGAAAGCTTCGCAAGTGGATTGGACTCCGGGACAGGAAATCCTTGTGATGGAGCCTACCAAGCCTAGAGCTTTGGCAGACAAGTGGACTGGACCCTTCAGGATCATCTCCAAGATGGGCGAAGTCAATTATCTGGTGGACATGGGAGCCTCTGGGGTAGCCCCCCAGGTATTCCATGTCAACAGGCTCAAGCCTTTCCACAGGCGAGCAGAGGTCTCATGTCTCTTGCTAGCTTCAGGGCAAGAAGAGGATGAGAGTGAGCCCCTTCCTGATTTGCTGCATAGCAACCCTCAGGATGGCTCAGTGGAGGGAGTACAACTCTCTCCCGATTTGACAACAGAGCAGCAGAGGGCCTGCCGGGCTTTGCTCCAGCAGTATGCCCCTCTGTTTTCACTGACACCGGGCCTTACACCGTGGTGTAAGCACGAAATTGACACTGGTGACAGTGTGCCTGTCAAAAGCAGGAGCTATCGTATGTCAGATACCGTCAAAAACCACATCCAGGCTGAGGTCGCCAAGATGTTGGATCTGGGTGTTATTGAACCCTCCACCAGTCCCTGGTCCAGTCCAGTGGTCCTTGTCCCCAAGGCAAGTTCCCCGGCGGGTACCAAGGATTGGAGGTTCTGTGTGGACTACCGAGGAGTCAATGCCGTCACCAAAACTGACGCGCACCCATTGCCCAGGGCTGATGAGCTCGTGGACACTATAGGTGCTGCCAAATTTGTGAGCACCTTTGACCTTACCTCAGGCTATTGGCAAATAGCTCTGACGGACCATGCCAAGGAAAAGACGGCATTCTCCACACCTGAGGGACTCTACCAGTTTAGGGTCATGCCCTTTGGGTTGAAGAATGCCCCTGCCACCTTCCAGAGATTGGTCAACCATGCGCTCAGTGGGCTGGAAGCCTTTTGTGTGGCTTACTTAGACGACATTGCCGTCTACAGTTCCACCTGGGAAGAGCATTTGACACATCTGGATAAGGTGTTGCAGGCCTTGAAAAGGGCTAACCTCACTATCAAGGCCACCAAGTGCCAGATAGCTCAGGGGAAAGTTACCTATCTTGGTCATGAGGTAGGAGGGGGTCAAATCCAACCTCTCTCCAGTAAAGTACAGGACGTACAGAACTGGGAGACGCCCACTACTCAAACCCAGGTGAGAGCCTTTTTGGGCCTCACTGGGTACTATCGCAATTTCATGGCAGACTATGGAACCATAGCTGCACCCCTGACAGCTCTAACTTCACCCAAACAGCCTAGGAAGGTTAATTGGACTGAAGACTGTCAGAGGGCCTTTGATGGCTTGAAAGAAAGTCTGTGTGGGGCACCTGTGTTGAGTGCGCCTGACTACAGCCGACCCTTTATCGTCCAGACGGATGCCTGCGACACCGGAATTGGAGCTGTCTTGTCCCAGTTAGATGACAAAGGGAGAGAACATCCTATCATATTCATCAGTAGACAACTCAAGGGTAGAGAACTTAGGTGGGCTACTGTTGAAAAGGAATGTTTTAGTATAGTTTGGAGCCTTAGGCGTTTTAGGCCCTACCTTACGGGGTCCACCTTCAAGGTCCAAACAGATCATAAGCCCCTGAAGTGGCTTATGCAGATGAAGGGTGAGAATCCGAAATTGCTCAGGTGGTCGATTAGCCTACAAGGGCTAGACTTCACCATAGAGCACAGACCAGGGAAGAGTCACGATAATGCAGATGGCCTTTCCAGAAGGTATGTTGACCGTCTGGATGAGGGTGTCTATCCCGTGGGAGATTAGGCACCCTCCACCTCAGTCTGGGGGGGGCGACTGTGATGCCGGAAATGCATCTGAGGGACAGGGCCTCTGAATCCTTGTCCTTTTTCTGTTTTTACCGTGTGTTCTGTCATGTTTTCTGCCCAGGAGTCCATGAGGGACTCCTGGCAGTGCAGCTCTCTTTTGGTTTGGTGAACAGACCCATGGGATACCCTTATGGCACCCATGGGTAGGGGTACAACCCTGTGCCCCTAGTGTATGTTTTTGGGCACCTGTGGGTGGCCCACAGAGCAGGGTATGGGCTGGTGGCAGCTCCATGCTGAATTTGACAGGTGCTCTGGGTGTCCTCCATTTTGGGATACCCAGGCCCTGCCATTGGAATCAGTTGATTCCTGATAGGAAACAAGATGGCCCCTGTGGCCTCTTGCTTTCTATTGCCTGTTATCTTGTTTTTCCCAAAGTCCTGGGAAGCCCTGACTCTGTCCCTTCCCCCTGACTGGCTGTTGGGTGGAAGTTCCATATATGGTGTTGTTGTGAAGGCCCAGCTAGACTGACTGGAGCCTTCCCAGTGACTGTATGTTGTGGGTACCTCCTGTGGGTGGGACCTGGGTGAATGGAGTGTGTGACCAATATACACTCCTTGTTGTGGTTGTCTGGTTTCTGGCATGAGAGACAAAGACTGAGACAGCCCTGCCCGAAACTGGCCTGAATGCAGTGTGTAGTGTTGAATGGCTGGGTACTTGTCCCAATCCACATTCCTTGTTGTGAGTGTCTGAAAGGGAGGAGTGTGGCCTGAATGCACTGTGTGCCTGATTGGCTGACTGACTGCATGAATGCCCTTCTGTGTGATTGGCTGCTGTGTGTGTGCCAGCAGTGTGGATGAGAGACAGAATAGTATATCTGGGGACCTCTCACCACTGGAAATTGTTCAGAAGCATTCAGAAGCTGAGTCTCCACTCAAGAGTAACTGGATTTGCTGATCCTCGACGTCCAGCTGGAAGAAGAAGACTTGCTGTGGCATTTGCTTCGACGGAACTGAAGGTTGTCGAAATTGTCGAGGGCTGACCCGAGAGAGGACCTGGCTAGGCGCCCTCTTCCCGTGCTCCGAGGGACCATCGAGCACCGCTGAATCTTCGCCGAAGCGCCCTGGAAGTCAGACCCTCGAAAGGCTGCCGACCCGAGACGGGACCGCCGAGGAGATCGAAGTGAAGCACCCGGACATCGACGCCGTCGAAGTCCATTGCCGTCGACCAGGGTTCGCAGGTCTGTGTAACCGCTGGAGGCCCGTCGAAGTTGTGTGCCCAGCCGTGGGAACCACTTGACGCCGTGCCGCCGACGATCGGAGCCGTCCGCTCCATTGCCTAAGAACATTCAATCGAAGGACTCTCTCGACCGCATCGTCGACCGCTTATCCTGCCGGAGAAAGTCGAGGACGACCAACGCGCCGAGGAGAAACCTGCCGGTGGGTTTCCCGCCACCCGACGACCCCAAAGACTCGGACGACTCGACGCCCTTGCTGGGCTCCCGTCTCTACAATCTTTGCGGTCCAGAACTATTGTCATCGAGGTGCCCCGCACACCTCCGCCTTGCAGGACGCCGACGCCCCGACGCCGACGAGCACCGCTCGGACGGAGCTGCCGCCTCTTCGACAACGTTCGGCCTCGTTTGTCGACGGACGTTCGACGCCCCGTGCCTCCCGCCTGAAAAGGAAGGCATTCAAGAAGGGCCGTCGATTCCCCGTCGCCGAACAGCGAGTCCCTCGACGCTTGTCGACGCCTTTTCGAGGAACTCGACTCCACCAGGTACATTGGGGGGGTAAAAACATTATAGGAGAGAAATAGACTATTGAACAATATCTGGACTGGGCTGGTGTTATATCTCTTTATTTTGCAGGTTGCCCAGGTGGGGGGATCTCCACACAGAACTGTGTCCAGTAGCAAGGGCCAGTATTCTGCCTATTGTTTCAACCCTCTGTTATCTCTCCTCTCTCTATTGCTGGTTTCCTTCTTATTGATCTGTGTGCCATTTCTACAGTATTGTGAATGCACTTTAATGAGGTCTAATATTAGTGGTACCACTTTAGAATTGTAGATATTTACCATTGCTGATTTTCCTGAGCACAAAGTGCGTTATTGTGATAAGTGTACATAACCCTTGAATATTAATTATATAAAGACTGTGTTTTCAGTAATACAGTGTGTGGACATTCCTTTGTGGGGGCTTGGGGATACACTGTACTTAAGAACCAGCCTGCATCACCTCCTGAGAAGCTAGGCCTTGATTGCTCGCCCATCGCTACCGTATTAGAGAATCTTGGCTGGGGTCCTCTGTGCCTCCCCTCTACCATATAGAGAGCAGAAGTACAGACCCCCCCACCGGTCTTCTTTACACTTACTATTAGTGCCTGTGTGTTTTTTCTAGATGTGGTTTTAAATAAATAATTATAATCTCTTTTACACCAAGCTCTGGTCACCGTTTCCTTGTTCTATTGTGTCCTTTTGAACTATTATGAATACTCTGTATACTGCCTAACTCTTCTTGAGGGAAGTCTGACTGCTCAGCCACAGCTACCAAGTGAATCTGTGTGGTATAGACTGCTACCAAGTGGGTTTACTGCCAAACACCTGTAGTCCTAAATCTTTTGCAGTGGTCCCAGAGGGAACTGCACAGGTTTCTGCCTAACACTCGTAGAAGGGTGGTCTTCTAACCATCTGTCTAAGGCCAGAGTTTAGAAATCTAGTCTAACATTCAGTAAAGATGGAACAAAGTAACAAGTGAGGAACAAGTTGCTTACATGTAACGGTTGTTCTCCAGCATGGGTCTGACATGGATTCACATGCTCGTGAATAAAGAATACACAGCAGTACCTACATACACAACCACGGGAAGCAGCAAGGCTCAACAGAAGCAATTACTCTTACCTCCGGACCAGGCTCACCTTCAAACGAACATGTTGCGGAGCACTGCTTGGTCGACCTTGGACTCCTCTCTGGAATCCCTGTCGATGCAGTAGAATCGTGTGAAGGTGTGCAAAGACCTCCACGTAGTACCCCTGCAGATGTCCAACAGAAGCACACACCAGACAGTAACGCCGTCGTTGCAGCGATTGCTCTAGTGGAATGGGCTCTCTGACAGCCGGAAAGCGGTCAGTTTGCCAACCGGTGACAGTACGTGATACAGCCGGAGAGCCACCTGGAAATGGAAGCCTTGGCCAAAGCTTTCCCATGGTTCACAGGACCAAGGTTCACAAAAAGTTGAGACGTTTTCCCTAAGCTCTGTGCGTGCCACATAAAACTCCAGAGTAGGGGCCCATTCAGTGAGTGCAAAGCCTTTTCAGTCGGCGACGAAGGGGGTCATAAAAAACAAAGGCAACACCAAAGGTTAGTTGAGGTGGAATTCCGACGGAACCTTTGGCATGAAGGAGGGGTGTGTCTTCCGCACCATCCTCGTCTTGTGGAAAGTCAGATAAGGCTGCTTGCATGACAGGGTCTGGATCTCACCCACCCTTCTGGCAGAGGTGATGGGCATGAGAAAAGCAGTTTTCCACAAAAGGAACTTGAGAGGAGCTTGATGCGTAGGCTTGAAGGGGGGCCCCATAAGCCTGGCCAGTACCACATCGAGTTCCCACGCCGGGGCCGGTGCCTTCACCGGTGCGAATGATCGAAACAGTCCTTTGAGGAACTCCTTGACTAGACAGAGACCAAAAACAAGACCGTCACGGAAACCTTGTGTTGCGGGACATAGCCACCAGATACACTTTGATGGAGGCATGCATCAGCCACACCTTAGCCAACGACAACTAGAACGGAAAGGATCGGAGGGGCCATGGCCGTCAGAGGGTTGATCTTCTGTGACCAGCACCAAGTCGCGAAATGCTTCCACTTGTGCCCGTAGCACTTAAGAGTCGACCATGCTCGGGCCCTGGCAAGGACATCCCTGCAGTTCACCGGTAGCTCGTACCCACCGAACTCTAAGGCTGCAGGAGCCAGGCTTCAGGTTCAGTGATGCTAGGTCGTGGTGTAGGATTGAGTCTCCTTATCTGGTGAGCAGATCCGCAACCACTGGTAGTTTGACTGGAGGCGACGTCGACAGGCTGAGAAGGTCCAGGTACCAAATCTGTGTCAGCCATGCTGGGGCGACGAGGATCATCCTGCACCATTTCAGCATATCGATTACTTGTAGTACTAGAGTTAACGGCGGGAACACGTACAGGAACAGGCCTTCCCACGGGAAGGAGTACGCGTCCCCCATGCTCCCCAGCTGGTGGAACCTGCTGGCAAACCTTTGTCGCCGTTGTAAGCAGATCGATCTGGGGTCTGCCCACCTGAGGAAGAGACCATCCTCTTGATCCTGCTGACACTCCCACTCATGGCAAGAGCACAGCTCCCTGCAGAGGGAGTCGGCGACTGTTCTTAACACCCTCCAGGTGAAAAGTAATGAGAAACATCCCCTGGGTGACGGCCCAGTGCCACAAGTCCTGCGCCTCTCTGGAGAGCGCTGGGGATCTGGTGCCCCCCCGTGATTTCTGATGTAGAACATCGTAGTAGTATGGGCCGTGAAGACCCTCGCCGCCTTGAGCGATGGAAGAAACGACGAAGGCCCAAAAAATAGCTCTCAGTTCCAGGGCATTGATGAGATCCCTCTCCTCCAGCCGCCACAGGCATCTGGCGTGGTGATGTCTGGTGTGGGCTGCCCAGCCCTCCAAGGAAGCATCCGTGGTGACATCTCCTGGTACACAGGGCTCTGGAGCGATGGTGGAGCGCAGACGCCGAGAACAATCCTGTTCCGTGAATCTTTCCGACACTTGGATCCACAGAGCGTCCAGGAATTCTTGGAGGGGTTGCATCCGCAACCTGCAGAGTCTGATGAGGTGGATGCATGACGACATGCCGAGCAGCGACTTGATGGCTCGCACCATGGCGATCTTCAGTGTCAACAGCCGCTGCACCTTGCACAAAATGCTGCAATCCTTTTTTCTGAGGGGGCCGCTAGGCAGGAGCGCGTGTTGAGCCTGGACCCCAGGAACAGCACGTCCTGCGATGGAATCAAGCAGGACTTCGGATAATTCACAGAGGATCCCAGGTCCGTCAGCAGCCAGAAGGTCCTGTCCATGTGGTAAGACTGCGATTTCCCTTGATCGATGCCTTGCAGATGTAGATGGGCAGCCAGAGGTGCCAGGCACTTCGTAAACACTCTGGGCGCCAACTACTTACCAAAGGGAAGGGCCTTGAATTGGTAGTGCGTTCCCCATACGACGAAGCGCAGGCACTGCTGATGCTTCAAGTGGAAGTAAGCGTCCTCTAGATCCAGCGACGATAGGAAGTCCCCTTCCTCCAGTTGGCCGAGCACATGCTGCAACGTGGCCCATCCTGAATTTTTTTGGACTTAAACTTGTTTAGTCGCTGCAGGTCGAGAATGGGCCTCCAGCCCACAGTCAACATTTTTTCCTAAGTATCATCTGGAGTAAACTCTGGTGCCCCGCAGTCTCTTTGGAACCAGCTCTATCGCCCCTTTTATTAGCATGGCCTGTACCTCCTGCAGGAGCTGAGGGATGTGTTGCTCCTGTCGGGTGGTATCGGCGGACACTTCTGCTGGAATTCTAGAGTGTCCGTGGGTGAGAGCATCCAGCACCCATCGGTCGGTGGAGATCTTCTTCCACTTGCTGACTAAAGACGGCAGCCGGATTTCCCACTGGGGTGCATAGGTGGGGGCCCTATGTTTGTTCTGACCAGTTCAGTCCTGCTTCAGGGCCTGTGTGCCACCTTGGGAGCAACGACGACGGCAGCCACCTCCGAAAGCCTTGGAATGACCCCTGTAGGCCTCCTGGGTTTTTCAACAGGAGGGTTGACGGTTCGAGGATGATCCGCCGCCAAAACCCTTCAACAATCTTATGGCTATCCCTCCTGAGTCAAGAAAGGAAGGTCAATGTTGCTGAAGCGTGCCTAGGGCCCAGGCCGTCTCTGTGTCTGTATTGATGGCCTGCAACGACTCATCTACACCCTTCCCAAAGAGATTGTCCCTTGCGAACGGCACGTCCAAGGACCCTTGTCTGAACTTCCTGACGAAAGTTGGTGGTATTCAACCAGCCACGACGGCTGAGGTAGACACCGTTCCCCACTTGGCGGAACCCTGTGTCCGCGATGTCCAGGGCCACAGTGACGGCATGGTCCGATGCCACTTCGACCTCCTGAAGGATCTCCAGAGCCTCAACCCGCTAATCATTGGGAAGGAATTCCAGCAACTCGGCCATCTTGTACCACAGCTCCCTGTCGTACCTGGCCAGGATCGCAAGAGATCCACTGCCTTGACCTTTGTTGCCGCAGAGAAGATCACCTTTCGGCCTATGCCGTCCAACTTCTTCCTCTTTCCCACGATGTCCGGGGGAACGGAGGCTGAATGATGATTGGAGGACTTCTTCCTCGCAGCCGCCGAGACGACAGTCTGGGGACAACTGCGATCGCAGGCACTTGGGTGCGGACTCCAGCACCCGGTACTACTTCTCCAGCTGGTCTCTTTTTGCCAGGCCAGAGACTGGATTTTTCATCAGCGAAAGGCCCTCATCCCAAACTTTGTCCAGGAGAGGCACTGCAGAATGGTCTCTCTTAGCCTCTCGGCACTGGTACAGGAACCCCCTCATTATTGGTCTCTTCTGGGGTCAGCTGAAAGATCAGACCAGTGGGCGACCATGGAGTGGAATGACCCCACTTCGTCCGGAGGGGCTGCTCTTGGTGGCGGAGAAATGCAGCTGCCGTCCATGGTCGCTGTGTCCGTCCCCGTATCCCAAGGAGGTGGGGGGGGGAATGTGAGGCGGTATGTGAGCCGGCGTGGGGCCCGATGTCACAGCGGATGCAGGAGAAATTGGCATCCTCTTCTGTATCTCTGACACCAGCGTGTAGAGAGTGGACAGGATCTCAAGCGACATTTCCCTGAGAGGTGGAGGGGAGTAGGCTTTCTGGGCCCAGTGCCTACGTCGTCCCTGCTGGCTCCGCCGTCGTTATTGTCCCCCTCGACGTTTCCGCCGTCATCGTTCCCCCACGTCCTCCAGGACCGTGTGAACGGACACCATGTCCTCTTCGTCCGTAGAAGAAATATCTGTGCCCTGTAGCACGGTAGAGGCCTCCACTGCCCCCCTTCTTTTTGCTTCCTGAGGGGTCAGGGCTGGTATACTCTTTTCCGGTGTCCTCTCACTGGTTTGTGTGAAGCCTCCCGCCTGGGAGGTAGGGCCACTCTGGGTGCCGTCGGGGCCCCCTGGGCCCGGTCAGCCCCTTTAGCCTTTCGAGAGGGCAGCCACCACCAGCTTGATCGTCGAGGATGAAGTTGTCTGGGCCACCTGGGCCTTCAGGGAAAGGTCAGCCACTTTATCCTGCGCCTTTGCCTTCTCCAGCAGGTTCCCCGGTTTAGCCTACGTCCTCTTTGAGGACGAGCTGGAACGATGGCTTGAGATGGAGGCCGATGGCGATGATGAGCGCACCCTACTCGTTGCGGGACCCACTTGGGTGGCGGCCCGGACGGAAACAGACTTGCAGTGCTTGGCCATGTCATTCACCCCCACGGATGGGGCAACCTCAAAGGACATAGTAGCCCGCTCCTCGGACCGGCCGGTCCTTCCGCACAGGCTAGAGGTCTTGGCGTTGAGCATGCCGCCAGTCTACTGAGGCCATCCTTGATGGTGCGTTTGGGGATCCAAGGCAAATCTTGCAATCCGCTTCTTTGTGATCCGGATGAAGACCGTAGAGGCACTGAGAGTTTTCCTCCACAAACACGTTCCTTAGTCCGCAGCTGGAGTAGAGTTTGAAGAGAGAACCTCTGTCCTTCTCCTCCGACATGGTCCGGGGTGCGGTTTAGGCCTGGTGGCCTTCTGGAATGTTCAATGAAAACCCTTGAGGGGCAATGAAAGACGCTAACAAACAGATCCCTGCTTGCCAGTCAAAAGCACGAAAGAGCACACAGGCTCTATTTGACAAAATGTGGGAATTTTAATGAAAAAACTGGAAAACGCAGAAAGATTCGACAGAGCAAAACATGAAGACTCCCAACACTTGAACATGCAGTAAAAATATGAAGATGGCTGCCAGAGGAGGGGCATAGGGCGAGGGCAGTCATTGCCTAGGGACAGTATGACCCGGAGCTCAGTGATTGGTTTATAGGAGAAAGACAGTTTATACACGAAAGTGAAACTTTTTTTCTTTTACCGAGGATTCCCGGCCTGACGACGGGGAATAATAATGAGCATGTGAATCCATGCCAGACCCCTGATGGAGTAATGTCTCTTACTTCAGCAGTCTAAAGCCTAGGAAGAATGGGGCATTGTGTCCAAACGTCATAGGAGCCACAATGCTTTTCCTCAGAATGTAGTCTCTGTAGGGAAGTAATAATTGTACTTGCGTTGGTGATTGTTCAAAAGAAGATATTCAACAAGATTACTAGGTTAGGTAAATTGTGTTCTCATCTTTCAGATATTACTACCCAGGTTTAACGACCAAAGAGCAGTGGAATGGTATGTTAGCCTACAAAGGGAATGGTCTCCAGTGTTAGCCTATGGAGGACATAGGGGGAGTGAAAAACGCTTTTCTTTTACTTACCCTCGACTCTGATTTTTCAAGATTACTTCATGGGGTCAGAGGGGTAGTGGGAGGGGCGGTTTGTTCAAGCTGGGAGGTTGGACTTCCCGATGTTGGTTCCAGGGAGAGGTGCCCAGGATCTGCAAGTGCAAAGATTCTTTTAGTTGGGTCCAAATCCAATATGCAACCCCTAGCAACAAACAAATGCAAGAGTCACAGATGCAGGCCTCTTCAGAGGTGGGGGAAGGAGAGTTCCAGTGACGGCCCCCTCACACAGACTACAGCAGGCGTCCTTCCAGTTGCAGTTGAAAAAGCTTCTATGGGAAAGGTTTCCTTAAGGCTGGAACACAGAAATTTGGCAGGAAGTCTACTTACACCATAAGCTGGCGACCAACCAAGTTCCAGAGAAGAGCGCAAACCGTTCTAACGGGGTAGCCCACTGGAGAGCTCGTCAGTCCACCAGGTGGCAAAGGGACACTTCCGAAGGCTCAGGACGGCTGGTCCCTCGACAACATGTCGAGACTGGTCCCACCAGTACAGGCATGGAAGCACCGCACAGGGCCTTCAGAGATCAGGAAGCCCACCAGGCCAGACATAGGAAGCAATGCTGGGCGTCATCAGGAGGAGTCTTTCGGATCTTCAGTCGCCTGTTCTTGGCTCCAACGACGATCAGAAGAAATTGTTGCAGGAGTCCTCTTCTGATTCAACAATCGGCCTGGAAGCAAGTCCAAGCAAACCAATGGCAAGGATCTGCAACATTCAACTGCCAGTAGTTGTCCTTTCAGGGACAAATATTGGTTTCACACATGTCCCCCATCCCCAATAAATAAACTCACTGGCACCTACTTCCTGAACCATGCACACACAAAGGGACCACTAACATGCGAAAGCAGCAGTTCTCCCAGTCAAGTGCATGACCGAAAATGGGATTTCCTGACCTGGAAAGGCAGAAGGCGGCCAAACAACACTATGGCCAAACAACAAGTGAAAATCCTCCGACATGTCCATTTTAGGACGCTAGACCCGTTTAGTAGCAATACACGGTAAACGTGAATGTGCACACGAGAAATAACGTTAGAATGGTGACAATATATCTACTGCAAACAGCATGTCTTTAGGCACATATAATAGTAATAAAAAATCCCGAGTGTAAAAGGTTAGGGAGATCCAAAACTATCCCCATTGCACCGCATTTTAAGAAGTGGAGTGCAATGTTGAAAAGTTACAAAAATGTAAAATATAATAGGCAAATATTTCCCCAGTACCAATAGCAAAGGAATGATCAGTTTTCCTCATAATGAATGAGCAAAATGCAAGGGAAGTGAAGCTGAAGACTTTCCTTCAAAAAGTCCAATCGGGTTAAAAAACGCAAAAAGATTGGGGGTCCATAGAAACTATGGAAAGTTTCCTAAAAAGAAATCTTTCCTAACAGCCGCTAAGTGGGCCACTAACAATGTTCTCCTAATGGACACAACCAAAGCTGCATGACCTTTCTTGCATAGGGACGGTGACTAGAAGGGAGGGGTGGGGGGGTGGTGTGTGTGTGTGGTGTGGGGGGGAGGGGCAGGGTTGGTTGAGGGGGGTGCATGGTTACTGTTTTGTCCATCAACACCAAGACATTTTTCCCCAGGAGGGACGGCACAAAAGCAGTCAGCACTGACCTGATGGCTCACAGCTCCAACAGGTTGATGTGCCATTAGTGTGCAACCTGTGGCCGAATCACACAACTAAAAAGTGCTGCCGTGGGCCCCCAAGCCTTTGTGAAGCCTCTGTGACAATGTCGGCCTCTGGCCAAGGCATGCCGAACAGTTCCCCACTGTCAAATTCTCGTGAATTGACCACCACAACAGGTCACTGCCCCCCCCCCCCTGCCCTCAACACCTGAAGGAAATCCGACAATTCCCTGGAAAACTGACCATTGACCGCTGCTGGCAAAGCTCCCTCAGCCTGGCATCTGGCACCAGAAACACACAGTAATCCACGAGGCCCAGGCGGCGGAGAAAGGCTGAAGCTGTTAGTATGCCAGTGCTCTTCTGAATGCTGGCGACTCGGGTGGAAAAGCCTTTTGCACACACACTTCCGGGACTAATCTCCCGACTCCCCTCCTCCCCCATACCCCCCGCCCCATCACCCCTCCAACCCCTGGCACCTGGAGCGTCTGTTGTGGTGTTGTGTGGGACTTTCTGGAAAAGCCCAAGCCATGTAACAGTAAGCAGGTGTCCTCCTGATGCCTTGATACATGTTCTAGTGAACGACCACGCGCAAGCTCGTCATTCTAGTAGTACGTAGATGCCGCCCCTCCTGACCTGCGACCCCCATTATTGCCATAAGTTTGGTGAACATCCTGGGTCCAGAGGTCAACACGAATGAAAGACAGTCTCCCAGAAAGACCAATTGTAGCATCCAAGCATCAGAGGTTATCTCCTGCCACTTGTCAAAGTACTCAGATACTCTCACTCCAGCAGGAGCAATGTGTGGGGAAACCTCAAAGAGGTGTCGGTCAGTGCGGCCACCGGTGCAGAGTTAGACACCGTTTGACTGCTCGGTGCACCCCCTGCCAGGCACGATGTTAGGGAGATTTATCATTTTTATGCTTCATCCCCTCTCCTGGTGAGACTTCTTTACCCTTTTCTTTCAATCCAGAATGAGTCAAGCCTTTTTCCACTCATTCAATCTTGTGGACTCTGTCTTTTGGAACTCTATTCTTTGAATTCTACCTGTATTATGGAGTCTGTCTTCTCCATAGAGCTTAAAGGAATCTTTGTTTTTACAACTGCAACACACAGGTCCTTATGGGCAGTGTTGCTGGGGATCCTTAGGGTCCCCGTTAAGATTCTTTTTCTATATCCTCAAGTAACAGTTCTCAAGGATAGATACTGAGTATCTCTCCCAAAACATTATAGTCTCTATAGAAGCGCTTTGAAGCACTTCACTTGTGTATAAGCACTTTATAAATAAACAATTACAATAGTCTGAGATTGACACACACCACCTTATGTGGAACTCCAAAGGGATACCTAGTATCCCCTTTCTCTCTGCTCCTGTGAATTTTATGGCTTATGGCTGTTGGCAGTGGATGTGTTCTACCAACTATTGTGTAATTTCTGTACCGCAGGCAAAGTCCATAACCGCAGTAGTGCATAATAGGAGCACCCATGTACCAACTTGGAACCTCCGTTCTTTTTTTGCCATTACTAGAATAGTTGTTCTTGGTTAGCCCTTCTTCTACCAATGGGGGGGCGGGGTGTGTGGGTGTGTGTGTGTGTGTGTGTGTTGCCTTTGGTGGTAACCCCGGAGTGTCCCCGTAGACAGGACGTGGTGGAGGAGTTTTCCACCGCCCTGTCCTTGGTCCACCAGAGTGCCTGAATAGGACGAGCTCCCACTGGGGGGTCAAGCTGTCCTAATTGGACAACCTCCCCAGCCCCCTTTCTGTAAATTGCTGGGAGAGATTGCAGAGGAGTGTGTGCTGGTACAGTATAAAAGGTGAGGACCCTGAGGGGAAGGCAAGCCAACCACTGGAAACGCAAGTAATTGAAGAATGCGACCAAAGAAGCCTGCAGACCCTTTGCAACACGGTGAAGCGACCACTGCTGTCCTGACCCCGTGTGTAACAGAGGAACTCCGAAGAGGACGACTCCTTCCCTTTGACTGGTGGGAACAACCAGTCCCAAGACAAATTTTGATTTGAGCCATCTCCCGAGGTCCTGTGAGTTTACAGAGCTGGACCAAAGTTCACGAACATCTGTGAAGTCTAGTGGTTTATGGGAGAAATACAGTTTTGTAAGTGAAACGGTTTTACTTTTACAGAAGATTCCCAGCCCCTTCCTAACGTTGCAACACCTGTAACCGGAAACAAACACAAACGTGAAAGTGCCCTTTGAAGTGTATTAACAAGTATTCTACTGTAAACGTCAAAAGTATTTAAAGTGATTCTGGTGTTAATATAATATATACTTTTATATAACTTATAAGTGTAAGTGCTTCTTTGCTGTGGCTGTCTAACTAGATACAGTGTACTTACCTACAGCTAACATCTTCCTCTTAAGATAAGTCTGACTGCTCTGCCACTCTACCCAAGTCCTGAGTTAGAACAGACTGATACTAAGAGTTGGGATCTACAACCCACTGGGATAGCTTGCTAAGGTGTTACTACCAGTCGTACTTCAGGAAAACGCACCTAACACGCAAGTACCGCTTCTGTGCCTTTTGGACAAACTGGGTGTTAGCAGTGGAAGCACCTTCGTTTTGACCAGAAAGCAAACCAGGAAGATGGCAAAGGCTGCTGGATGGCCAGCCCCAAAGACTTTGCCGTTATTGTTATTTTAGATTCTTTGAATCTCTCAAGAGACTCATCGGTTTTTGGGGCAAAAAATGTTCACGGTCAAATGCCATATCCAGCAACTTCGATCGTACCTCTCGGGAAAACCGTGACTATCAACAACATGAGGCCCTGCGAAGTACTGCAGATGTCCACATAGACAAACCATCACAATTGGCTGCATCCACGCTGGCTTGACAAACTGGACTATGTTGAGGAAGTCACCCCTGATCTCTCCTTCCAGTAAATGGGTTGATGCCTCCCACACCACATTCCACAAGATATCGAAAAGCTTAGCCAGAGCACAAGAGATATTTACGAATGCTCAGTCACAACCTTTTTTGACAAGGCATGTCTTTCGCCTCCAGATCCTGAGGAAGGTCGATGACTGTGGTCTCAAATTCATTGTAGGGGCCTGAAACACTACGCTCTGAAGGCTTGGATGAGTCGATAAGAATGCCTGATCACCAGTGCCAGCTTATACTTCCTGGTAAGTTCCTTATCGAGGACCGGTGGCCGGTGGTACCACAGTAATATGAGCAGGAGAGCAATAGCCACATTAAACCAAAGGGCAATCTCCAACTGAGGACATAAGTTGTCTGTCGGTAAATATTGAACCTGTTGTTTGAAGGGAGTGCCAAGGCCCAGGACCGCTACCACTTTCTCGACAATCTCCAAAAGTTGTACACTGGGCAGGGATTAAATTGAGGGGAGACGGGAGCTACTCCGCTCCTGATTCTAGCCTAGGAGAGCCTGGTTAGCTTGAAAGTAACATCTACCAGGAGCTACTTTTGGCTACCCAGGCCAGCTGATGCTTTACAAAAATGCATAGATGCCATTATATTTGAGTATTGATAATAAAGAAGTATGACACATCCAGCACACATTTAAACATAAATCATTCATAGTGTGCGTCTCATATGGAAGTTACATTTGCAATGCACAGAGTACTCGCTCCTGGTTCCCCAGTGGTAGCTCCTGCCTACTGGGTGATGACCGACAACCAGGAGCTGGTTTTAGCTCCTGCTCATCAGATGGTAATTTTGAACAATGATTGGGATGCGCGTCACCTGTTGGATCTCTGTAGAGACTGGATGGGGGTTTCTGTACTACTACCCACTATATGGTTGGGGTAGAGGAACAGAGTCACCCTAGCCAAGGCTCTCAATTGGTAACGTTGGGCAAGGAGCCAAAGCTGAGACTGGGTAAAGTTAATCCCCAAACCCCCACAAAGGAATGTCCACACACTAGGTTAGCTGCTACTCTAGTTCTTTTATTAACTAACATTAAAGTTATGTGGATATATACAAATAAATAAGACTCCCTTTGTAAAGGCCCCCAATCCTGTATAGGCTATTGTCAATCCCTTCCCTATTTTTCCCCTAAAACATTCCCAGCAAAACCCCAGTTTGATACTGGAACAAGGAAGAGACCAACTAGAGAAATACATCCTTTCTTTATTGACACAAACATACACAAGTTAGATACTGGGACGAGGAGGAAGCCAGTAAGAGCAATTCAGGCCTCCTGAGTCTGCAATAAGCAGTCTAGTCCTTTTTGGACTAATCAGCTGACAGGAGATTTAAAAGCAGGAAATACAGCAAAAATGGAGTCAGCTGTGGTAGAAGGTCTACGGACTACGGCATGGCAGACAGTGCTCAAGACCCCCTCGGTCGATGCAGAGTGTATGCAGCGGGAAGCAAGGCTAAAGGAAGCTGGAGGCCGGTGGAACACTGTGGAAAGTGAACAGACGTGACCAGGCTAAGCAGCAGTGTGAGGCCTGAGCTGCGAGAGAAGCATAAGAGGTGCGAGCGGAGCCTCAGAGAGCTGCTGGTGAGACAGAGCAAGGTACCGCACAAGCAAAAGAGCTTGTGGTGGATGGAAGCCTCACTGTAACACTGTAAGCTCCGACCGGCGAGTCAACCCAGGTAAGGGGACAGTGGGACGGCAGGAACACGCAAAGCCTTTAATGAATGCTAATTTGGATGAAAGGAACTGTGTAATTTGAGAAAACAAGCATTGACCAACAAGTATTGGCAAGAGCCATACAGATAAAAGGAAATATGTAACGAATGACCCAGCATTGGCAAAAGCCAGGAGAGTAGGTGAACGTGCAACAAGTGAATAGTGGCAAAATAAAGCACCATGAGGATGTGCAATGAGAATGAACCAAACAGCACTGTAAAGCTGAAGCAGTGCCAGCGTGTATTTGAAGAAGCAAGGTGCGTCAGTTGTGTTACCTGTAATGGATGGACCATGTGGTCCAATAACTACACCTATACCGAGTGCACCCATCTATGGAAAAGCCACTGAAAGCACCCACAAACAAGCTTGTGTTTGTATAGAAAGGAAATCTTGTATGAGCTGAAAATAAGGAACTGAACTATATGAAATTGGTGAAAAGTAACCAGACCAGAAAAGCTGGGAAGTAGCCCAATGAATTGTGGTGTTTGGAAGACTTGAAAGCTTGTGGGAGGGATCCCCTTTACATCAAGAACTATTTATAACTTGGGGAAGGGAAACCCTTAACAATCAAGAGCTAGAAGAAGCTCTGAACCTTTATTTGAACACTACTTATTTTGAAGAGGCCATCCATACACATTGTATACAACGAGATGTGAGGGCAAGTATAGATTTTGGACACTGACATATTTGTTTCAGACTTCTTGACACAGACCATCTTCAGTTTTATTTAGGTAGGGAAATCCCACCTAAGCATAGGGCAAGTTAGGTCTTTTTCCAACCCTCCTTTTGATTTAATAAAAGTTTATAGCCAAAACTTTATTCAGCCGTCTGTCTACTTCATGATGCATTCACAGACCCTTGGAAGGAACCTGTGGGCCGCAGCCCCTCTTCCTCGCCATAATACCTTTGGTGCCTTGGAAGGCGAAGTGGTGGAGTCTCTCAGCTTTACTCGATGCCCCACAAGGATTGACCTCCTCTGGAAGAAGCCACGGTATTGTTGCTGTCGAGCAGGAGAAGGGAACCAAGCAGTGTCGGAAAGGCAGCAGAGAAGGTCTGTCGCAGTGGTCTCCTTAGTCGGGTTGCTACGCCGGCTGTGGATATCCCAGGAAGCCGAAACTCACTGTGTACCTCGACAAGACTTGAGAGGTGAGGAGGAGTCCTTTGGTTTTCGGTGAGGACGGGTACAGTGACGGAAGTAGGTGTCAGGTTTCGGTATTGGGCTTCTGGTGACTTGGACACTACACTGGACTTCTCTGCAAGCCACCACCAAGTTTGGGCCCTCAGGACTCGTTCTTGGTACGGAATGGCAGGAAATCCACCAGCGGGCACTTCTATGCAAGCAGCAACACATGACTTCCTCAGCCGTGGAAAAGTGGACAGATGTGTCTGCAATGCCACTTGAAGATTTTTTCGGTTGGTTGGAACTTGGCAAACTCCGGGAGTTGAACAGCACGATCCCCGGGTATC